>NC_047531.1:81873864-82486864 GCF_012275295.1 Melopsittacus undulatus | reverse complement strand
GTGACCTCAGTGCTTCTCTTTCTGCATGAATCACAGGGCCAGAATCAAAACACACAACTGAGTCTGTGAAAATAAACCCCCTACATTTGGTGTTGGTCAATGTAAAGTATATTCTCTTCACCATGGTTCTCCTTGTGGTAGAAGAAAACCAGAATCTGTTTGGCACTGAAAATAAGCTCTGGTTCTCCTGCCACCGGAATGAGACAACATGAAATAAACCATGAAGACAACCAGCTCATTCCCTTCTCTTGGAACTAGGTAGAAGGAGAAGAGAATAGTAGGCATGGAGAAAGATTTATATTGTTACCACACTGTAGAAAGACAACTTCAGCTGTTCTTATCTTTTGACTTTGCAAAGCCTGAGCTGCTCTGAGCTGGTGTTGCTGGAATCTCACTCTCTCTTCTAAACCTGGATGTATTGCTAAAGTCCCACTTGTCTCCTTGTAGAGACTGGGGGTTGGCTAAGGCTGCCTATAGGGCAGCAGGGAACTGAACTAGACAGACCAAAGCTGAACTGACTTATTTAGGGCCAGGTGACCATCAGCTGAAGAGCAAATGCAGGGTCTCAACAACATTCTCTCAGATTAAATGGTTTTAGTGCTTTTTAAGGGTTTGGATATTTTTAGTTTTTCTTCACCAAAGGTTTTTATTTTCCCCTTAAATTATCTGTGCTTTTGTGACTTAAGGCCCTAAATCCATTTATTTTTATTATGACCAGTGATTCTAAGTTGCTTTGCTGTTTCAAAAAATATAGATATTTCTGATATCTTTAAGAAGTCTGCATGCAGAATATAGAACAAAAGTCTCCAGGTTTGTCAGTTCTACTTTAGTGACTAGAATTTAGAAGACTTCTCTCTTCATAGCTTTTTCTTGTAATGATCCTATGAGAAGGTGGTCATTTCACTCTTCCCAGAATTCTAACAACTTCTAGAATGGCATATGGGACATGGTTTATTTGCAAACAGTGACAGAAGGCAATACTTTTGGAAGGAAATGCATATACCGAGAGTGTTTGCAGTCACAAAAAAAACCCCAACATGTGGATGTGTATGGGCATATGTAAGCTTGTACTCTTGAAAAATGAAGTAGCCTATAATTAGGTTATGGATCATAACACACTAAGTAACTACAGCACTTCAAGATGATGAGCTGTACATGAAACACTCATTGTCAGTGCTGCCATTTCTCAGCTGATTTACATAATTGAGGAAGTGGCTTTGGCATGTAATCAATACTCTAAGTGAAGGAAGTAGTGAAGCTTGCTGTAGCAGCAGGACCCCTTGTTAGAAAGAACACAACCTATTCTTATTCTTAAAGATGTCTAAAGGGCAGACTGTACATGATAAAAAGCCAATTTTTGGGATTGAAGATCCGTGCTGAGGTGGGTGAAAAAGTTCTCATGTGATAGTTTTAACTAGTGGGGGTAAACTTACATCACTGAATTGCATCACGACCAATTTCCAAAATCTTCCCCTAAAAGTATAGGCTACAGTCATTGTGCCTGGCTATTATTAAACTGCTGGTAAGGACACCAATGATGCATTGCTTGTCCTTGAGTAACAGGTATAGCTACTATGTGTAAGTGGTCAGTAGGTACATCAGCAATATGGCATTCTGACATGTCAGGGTATACAGCTCCTGAGATTTATGGCCTTTTTCTCTTGTGCTTATTCTCATTTCCTTCATCTGGCACCTGAACAGTACCTAGCATAGTCCACTTCTGGCTTGGACATGCTAACCATAGCATCTCAGAAGGCTGTGAACTATCATGGCAGAGTCTGCAAAGTAGCAATAAACAGAGTTCTGTGTTTAATTTGCAGTGAAGAGATTTAAGCTAGACCTTATCTACAATCCACCAATACATTTTGTCAGACATTTTATATCACACAAACATGTTTTTCAGTATCATTTTTCAGAATAACTTACAGAATCATAGAATAGTTTGGTCTGCAAGGGACCTTAAAGGTCATCTGAGTCCAACCCCCCTGCAATAAGCAGGGACACTTTCAGCTTCTCCAGAAACTACTGTTTTCAGAAGTATATTGATGAAAAAGAAGAACTTCAAGGCATAGTTATAAGTTAAGTATGCTATGTGAGGTGAGTAATGTTTAAAAGTATCAGGAAAAAGTAGAAATCCACAAGTATATGAAAGATGTACACATCAGAAAGAGGTACTGCTTCTGAAGTCAGTGCACCATAAGATGTGTTCTTATGGTACAACAGGTTGTTTTCAGCAATGGAGAAGTCTGGGCCAAACACCAGGAAAAAAAGTCCAGCTGAAGAACAGTTTTATCTAGTTTGAAAGTTGGAAAAGAGACCTGACCATCTGAGTATAGCCATTTACAGAGTGCATTAGCAGAAGCTGTCCAGCTCTTCAGACAGGCAGACACTACTGAATGTATCTCACAGAACATATGTTTCTCTAACGACAGAAGCATCAAAGGCCAAGGAGTCATCTGACCTTTTCTTCCACCCCCATGAACTTGGCAAAGAGGATTATTGTCTTTGTCAAGAGGCTACCTAGCGGGCTACAAAGGATGATGAGCATTACGCACGCAGTCATCTCCTCTTGACTGAGTAGTACATTTGTCACACAGTCTCACCCATGGAGCTGGGCAAGAAATGTAGGCTGCTGCTGAGCAGCTGAATGCTGACGTTTTGTTGTAAACAGTGGATGGAATTGGGAGAGACAAAAAAAGGCAAGTTACACTGAGGGACTGCACAATAACCAGACAGGTGTCAGAGACTGAAAGAGCCTGCACCATGTCCTTAACAAAGTGCCCAACCTCTGTGAGCATGGTCCATAAAATGTGCTGCTTCTTGGGTAAAATGGTTTTCTTTTCACACACATGCCATGAGGGATGAGGAGGTGTTGATATATTTATATAGAAATGCACATAATTATATGTAAAGTACATAAGTTATGTAAAGGAAAATGTTGTTAAAGGCTGAACAGGAAACCCTGGGCAGCATTTTCAAGAGAAAACAAATACCTTAGGAGCTCTGCTGTATTAACATTTGTTAAATATTGGAAACATTTGTCCTCAATATTCACCCATGCATGCTAGTACATAAGATACACTTTACCCTTAAATAGCATGTATTTCAATCCCACCATGCAGAGAACAGGAATGTTGCTAAAATAAGAGGTTTTTTTGTGTTACACTGTTGTAACAACAAATGTTGTTGTTTGAAACAAAGCTTGGTTCTAGAGGAAGAAGTCCAATACAAGGTAAAATAAATACCTTTACCTGATGCACCAGGTCATCAGAACAGACAGGCATTTTAGGTGCTCCCAAAGTGAGTGGAAAACCACTTTAACCAAGCCTGTGAGTGCCTATCTATCTCAGTTCACAGTGAAGCTCTATGCAAAACACAGTGTAGCCCAGCAAAGATGGACTGTGAGCCAGTTGGCTTGAACTACACACCAAGCAAATTAGGAGGGTGGGAATTTCCTGCTGCTGGACCCTTCCCCACTACCCCCTAACCCATTGTAGACTGGGATATGTCATTTCTCCACGGGTTTGGAGAAGTCTGATGGGCTATGCAGTTAGTAGGCACTGGGCAGGCAAGAGCATTCCCTCAACAACATTGTTCTATTTCCAGTTATTTGTACAGCATATATCAAAGATCCATGCTCTTAAAATGCAAATCTTTTCTTTTGAGATTTTAATCCCAAAGAGAGCACTTGGTTATCAGTCCTAATGCAAAACTCTTGTTTTGACTCACAGAACCAAGTGCCGAGCAGACAGTGACACAGAGACTCTTTAATGCATCAGCCTAAGACTTCAGTGTTTGACTTCCTTTAAAAGGTAGTAAGAACTATGAAATCTATACAGTGTCTTGCTACTCTGCTCCAACTGTCACAAGAAAAACTATGAGAGATCTGCTCCTTCCTGAAACTTTGCAGTAGGTGGGAAAAGTAAGACAGAACTGCTAATAGTAAGAAACATCCCAGATACCTGAGTTGAGACACATCAGTAACCTATAGCATTGTTTTCCTCACCATATTAAAAGTAAGGGTAGGATAGCAGGGAGACTTTGGGATGCATATGAAATTGCAGGCAATTCATTTAGCTGCAGGAGAGATGGGGCTGAGGGAGGAAGGGCTAGAAAGCTGGAGAGAGATGTTTGATTTGCACCTCGTTGCAGTTCATTGCCCCTCCCAGACCTAAAGTTGAGTGGCAGACACAAGTGTACCTTGTAAAACTGATTTCCCATCAAAGGAGTTCCCTGCTAATTTGAGTAGCATAGGCCATTTAGGTAGCTCTCCTCAGGGGAACAGCTAAAATAGCTTTTGTTATCGTGTGCTATCTGTATCAGAGAGGAAAAGAAGGTATTTTTTCCATATGCTAGAGTAAGTATGAGGTCTTGGACTGTTTCTTTTCTTAAAATGGGGAATTATAAGCAACATTTAAAAACATATTGCAAATGATCAGACTAGTATTCTTTAATGGAGTGTTTGAAAGCTCTTGTGTACTCATAGAACATAATAAAATCTTAATGTTTTTAAGTTCTTTGCATCTCTAAACTAGGAGACTGCTACAACTTTCTGCAACTTATTTTTAAGGAGTAAATATTTTAAAACAGCCATAATAATAAAAAGCAGTCTCATTTTTAAAGTTATTCTAAAATTCTCAGTATTGTTATTTTTTAAGTGTTCCTGTGGCTAAGGAATGCTTAACCAGTTAAGGAATTAAGGTAACATTGCTACTTACAGTGCTAGAAAAATGAAATTATAGCTCTTGAGACTGTATATATAAAACCAAACTGCTGGCATACAGGAAGCTTGCAATAAAACAATTGAAGTAAAGCAGTAAGTGTTTAAGTTTCTTGCACTGTAGATTAACAAATACTTACATGTGTTTTTTTTCTCTTTGCCTCACAAAGTTATGCAAGTTGCAGCTCTTGTGTTAAAT
This sequence comes from Melopsittacus undulatus, assembly GCF_012275295.1. Lineage (NCBI taxonomy): Eukaryota > Metazoa > Chordata > Aves > Psittaciformes > Psittaculidae > Melopsittacus > Melopsittacus undulatus. The sequence goes on along the minus strand of NC_047531.1, from coordinate 82,481,945 downwards.
GCTAGTGAAGGTTGATGCTGGTTTGGGAAAAGAATTGTTGGTGTTTTTACCTAAAAGCAGGGAGCAAACTTCCTTTTGGGGAAGGTGGGAAGTCACTTCCTTTTGTTTCTTGATTCAGAGTCTGAGCATAAAGACACAGTTCAGTGAGGTCTATATCTGTCTGGGGACAAGATGTTATTTGTACTATACAGGGGGAAATCCCTTCAGGGTCAAGGAGTCTGGTGTTCTGCCCCTGTGAGCAGCCGTGTCAGTGCCTCTCACATGCACACGTTACCTTGTGAGCTGTACTTGCAAAGATGCTGTTTAATTTTCCTCTCTACCCCAACAGAAGTCTGGTCTCTGGTGATGCTATTCTGATAGGATGGCTATGAGTAAAACCCCAGTCCCAGAGGGTTTTACTGAGGATAGTTTTACTGAGGTTTTATCTGAGGATGGTTGTTGTCAGTCATGTAGGTTATACAGTTGACATATACTGGACTCTTCACTGCTTCCCTGTTTATTGCTTTTAAACAAGTGTTGGGGTTTGTGTGTTCTTTGGATTTTGCTTTTTAATGTTGTATATAATCTCGTAGAGAGAAGCAATTCAATGTGTTTTCAGAGCTGAGGAGCTGAAAGTGATAGAGTAGTATAAGATAAGTATGTAGTTGCAACACTAGGTGCAAGATATTGCTTAAAATCTGATTCTTGGGAGTTTTGGCTAGCTCTATCTGGTACAGTAATATTTTAGTAATATATCTCTTACACTGATGTAGATGTCATAGCTAAATTCCAGTAATATTACTTGTTTCCCTCTTTTTTTGAGGTGAGAAACTGAGAGTGAAATCTGCAGTGGCACAGTGTCACATGGAAACTCTTAACTACTCAGTTCAGAAGTGGCTGCAAATGGCAGAGTAAAGATTAATGTCTCCCTTGAAATGTGGCTTTATTGCTGCTAAATGCACCCTTCCATGCCTTGGTCACACACATGCGCCCCGCACTACCTTCCCACCCACCTGCCTTTTTAGATATTGCCTGACATAATAGATAATGAAAAACCAAATGGGAAGATGTGCCTCTGTAGGGTATGTTGCTTGGGCAGTTGCCTGTGTGGTGGCATGAGAGCTGTAGCTGTGGCTAATTGGTAAAAGACACAACTGGGTTTTGATTTTTGATTTGTGAAATGTGAAAACTCTTGTTGCTCTTCCTTTTCCTACCCCATCCCCAGCCCTGTACCTGCAAAGAGCAACCCCAGAAAGACAGACTTATATTTTCCTGCAAGTAAGCTACATTTAAGTCTTGGCTTCGGAAACATGTCACAAGATGATTTCAGGAAAGCTGCAGCCTCGAATACTTCAACCACCTTGTGAGGTTTGACTGTGAAGCCACAGAAAGAGATCAGAAACTGATGATGTCTGTAGCTGTAGGTGGTACCTGCAATAAATGGTTGGACAATTGCTGCTGTTAGACCTCAGCAAAATACATGGAACCAGTGAAATAAGAACTGCTACAGATGTGATCGGAAGTAATAGTTACAAAAGTTGTGTGAGGAGTTCCATTTCTTTCATATAAAAATGAAATGCCCAATGTGGGATAAATTTGTCTGAGTAATATTGCTGAGTGCTTCCTTTAATCTGAACAGGTAATCAGCTGCTAGGTCACAGGGAGTTCCACAGGGTTTTTCTAGTTCCTTCCCTCTCTGCCTTCCCCCATCTCTGTCATGGTTATTGTATTTAAGAATAAGCAGTGAGATTTCAGGAAGTATTTCTTTGTTTCTTCCCCACCTTTTCCAAATCCATGTGACTTCTAGTTCCCTGGAGAACTAAATGTGAAGACTGAAGGCTTCTGTCACAGCTGGTATGTGGAGCAAAGATTATCAAACCACTTACTACTGAAGCTCCAAGTCTGCTGAACAAAAAACTGGCTCAGGCAATATGTGTCTGTGGATCATCCTGACTCTTGTATCATGTCCCTGTTCTTTCCAGGTATTTTGCAGGAGAGGGGAATTGAAAATGTCTTCAGAACCTGGAGCTAACAAACGGCATCATAACCCAGTGGACAGCATATGCAGAAAGATCAAATCTATCCAAATGATGGACCAAGTCTCTAATCCTGCTTTGCAGATACCAAAGTTTCAGTCGCGGAGCTTTGACAGTCCACAGTGCAATGTCAGAAAAAACCTAGAAGAACTACTGAAGAAAAGAACTTTCAGAAGCCATGACAGTACTGATCCGCACTTAATCAGTCCCAGCTCTGACAGCATGTTCTCTGCAGACCTGCAGTTGCTGTCACCTTGTCTTGGTCACATGTCTGACTCCAGTCCTATAAATGCTACGTATTCAATCATTAAAAGAAAAGAGAGACCCAGCAGCTCATGGATGCCAGTATGTGCCATTGAGAGCTGTTCTCCATCCTACTTCAGATCCAGAGAGGTCGATACTCAAAACAAGCTGTCTGCTTTATCAAATATTGAATCTAAAGATGTGTCTCACGAACAGAAATATCTCACATCAAGTCCAAATTTATATTACTTCACCCCTGATAAAAAGTCAGAAAGTGCTGTGAAACGATCTCCTGTGCCAAAGAGCTCATCTTTGAGTGAAAGAGGTAAGAATCCTGGGGGGAGAAAAACCTCCCAGTCCAAAATCCTAGAGAGCTGAGTACTCAGCCTACATAGATAACATTTAGTTACCACTTAAACTAGTAACGATATGTTTTAGAATAATTCAAATTTAGTAAGACAGCAGAAAGCACCGAGTAAAATCTAAAATTTACTCTATAAATTATTAATGTGAATATAAAAAGTGAGGAAGTAATGAGTCAAATCAAAAACTTAAATCTACTAATTCCTTTTTTTGTGGAGATTTGGCTTTTAATTTAGTCTGCCTTTAATATAAAGAGTTTAGATGTGGTTTCTGTTGTGCCTGAGTCACTATGGACAATAACAAACATCCTTCATAGGTTGGAAGCAGTCACTGGAGTACAAAACTGACACCACGCATGATGGGAGCTTGGTCTGTGAAGAAGACCTACTGACCACCATTTTCTATGCATGTGACGTAGACCAAACAGGTTTGCCAGTGACTTTTAGTTGCTCTGTTTTGCTCTTCTATCAACAAATTTCAAGGTTCAGATTGTGTTATGGTTCCTGAGACATGATATATGATAGACTAACTAGCTCGCTTAGCTAGGTGGCTGTATGCGTGGCAGATGCAGAATAGAGGTCTGTGCCTCTTTTGCATGGTGCTTGTCCCCCTCCTCAGTCCCCTTCCCCCTCAGCACATCTTTGCCTTATTTTAAGGCAGAGGAAGTACAGGTACAATCTGCTTCTAGTAGTCAGCCTTACTGGAAATGACTGTAATTTCTTTTAGGCTTTTTCCTGTGAAAAAAACTTTGGGAAACTTCAGAGCAAAAGAGAATTCCTTTGACTTCCACCTCAAACATGAGAAAGGAGCTGTCTTGTAGACAATGTTAGTCACAGGGTTTGCACAATTTGATGAGAGATCTAAAAATAGTAGCATTGTAAATGTATTGAATTTGTTCTTAAACTGGAGTCCAAAAATTGAATAAACTGGATTTTCATACTTCTGTATTTAAAAAGAATGAACTAAACTTCCTTTATGGAAGAACTGCAGGGATCACTTGCTTGTCTACAGCTCTTGAAGGCAACTGAATACACACCAGTGCAGATGAGTAGCTTGCCCTTCTACAGCTCTTTATAATTGTCTACTGGATGTAAGAGTCTGGCACATGGGCATCTGTATCTGTTTTAGGAAAAGTTGCAGTTTCCAAGATAGTTGATTATTTGAGACATACAACCAGTCGGGGGTTGGAAGATAGCGGTCTTGAAGAGCTGTGCAACATGCTTGACCCAGATCAGAAAGACATCTCCATGGACCTGGAAACATATCATGCCATCATGAAAGAGTGGATTGAAGACTGTAAGAGTAAATGGTAATAGCTTTTTGTCAATCTATCTCATAAAAGCTTCTGTAAGAACAGGAGAGAGTTCTCTTGTGGCTTGTGTCTTCTGCATTCTGTAGCAAAGATGTTATCAGGACACTGTGACCACTGTGTGGGTTTTGGCTGACAGCTTTTGGATCTAAAAGTTGGTAAGCGATCCAGTGTCACACTGATTTTGTGGTTCTTGATGCTGGTTTGTTTTCTTCAGGAAAGATGGTGCCACTGAGGAACCAGCAGCAAGCATGGAAGACCTGGAATCCAAAGTGTATAAAACCACCCCTGAAGGTGCAGACTGTTTCAGTCTGGAAAACTCCATTTTCTCACTCTGTACTATGTATGTACTATGTGTACTAACACACCACCCCACACTTCTTTCAGCAAAAAAGACAACTGTCCGGATGAATGTTACGTCGGGAAGCTTGGAAGCCTTTGGGGGTGATGTGTCTAGAGGAGACTTGTAAGTCCATTCAAGCAATTCCTTCTCTGAAGCTCCTACTCCTAGCTTTGAAATACTTGAGAGCTACTTCTGAGAACTACTGTTACAGAAAACTTTCTTGGTAGAGTTTCTAATGCTGATGTGTCTGTAGTAGCTCTTGTTGCTACCACATTCTTCCTCACAGCTTCTACTCAGGCTTAAAAACACACTGGTAATTCTTTCTACTGATATCTCTGTTCTTCTGTGTCCATTTGTCTCTTTAATTCCTCGTGGTCTGCATTTTGCTTTGTGTTTTCCTTTTTCTATTAGTACTTTCCCTAAGTTCCCAGGTTTATGTGACAATAGAAGACATTATCTCCTGAAAATCTGGTAGCACATCTTTATTTCAAGGAGCATTAAAAAAAAGTACTTAAAACCAAACTGGTTCCTGGTGAATTAGAGACCTGATCTGGAGGTGATCTTGTATCTCAGTGCAGAACAAATGACAGTACACTGCAGCATTACAAGTCCTCTGTGGGATCTCCTCTCACCTCTCTTATCAGTGCAGCACAGCATCAGGATTTTTTGACAGTCTAAATTGGATCAAATCGCCTTTCTCAGTCTTTCCTTGTTTGGTTACTGGAACAGGGAGACTTCTGACTTGATAATCTGTGTTGCGGACCTGCAATACAACAACCAGAAGCTTCAGGAGGAGAACAGTAAGCTGAAGCTCACACTGGAAGCTGTGGATGAGACCAACAATAAGCTATTGGCAGATAATGAGGATCTACGTCAACAAATAAAAAGGTGGGAGACCCTGATGCCACCAGGTCTGCAGTGTAATGGCCATGGGCAGACCTATCTGCTTTCCAAGTGATCCAGCCTCGCTTCGTGCTTTTAACCTCACCAGTGCTTCATGGCAGCAACTTCCAACAGCTCAATTATTCTGCTCTGTGCCTCCTGGTTCTTATAAAACCAGAAGGTGTTATAAGTCATTCATTTAAGCCATTCCTCTTAAAGCCTGGCTCTTGCAGCACAAGTTGCTACAAGCGCACACAGGCAAAATCTTAGGGTAAAGCAAAATCAAAGAAATAAAGTAGAAATAATATTTTTTTAAATGCTTAATATTACTAAGAGAACAACTAAGCACTGGAAGGCTTCCAGTCCCAGACTACATGCTTGCTGACAAGCAGAGGGGAAATAAGTGTCTATGAGCTGGTTTGCTAGTCCCTTGAGGAACTAAAGTGAGGTTTCTGACTAGTTTAGTATTGCTGCAGCCTGGGGACCCATCAATGCCACAAGTACAAGCCTTTATTTACAGTAAGTTCATAATGCTAGTCTGACTTAACTAATTCAAGTGTGATATAGTTATGTGACCTGCGAAACCATTCCCAGTATCTTCTGGGGAGTTTAAGTCAGGAGTCTGCAGGGTCGCTGGCACGGGATATATGCCCTCATGTTGGACCATGGTCCCAGGAGTACTCTGCAGCCTAGGAAAGATAGCACCACTTATCCTTGAAAAATGAACTGAAATGGTTTCCTGAACTGCTAACAGTGAAGTGCTCTAAAGATGAGGTATGTGCTCAGGTAACCTGATATTTGACTATAACAAGCTAGGTTGTAGGCGAATGCAAACAAAAGCATGCCATTTTGGATGTTATGTTTGCCTGGGGTTTTATCCCTTAGAATGAGAGTGGAAGGGGTTGATAAACAAAGGGTAACTCCATGAGCATTTATTTACTGGACAAAAATGACAGGCTTGCACTTGACTGTTGATCTTATGTGAAATATCTGTACCAAAGCAAGTCCCTGGTGGCTTCTAAAAATACTGCTCTTGGTATTTCAAGCCTATCTAATGACCAATAGTAACTCACTAAAGTTTATCTGGATTTCCTTTCCCCCCATGCAGCATCCAGCATTCCGTGTTGAAAGCCAAATCACTGGAAGAAGAACTAGAAGAAGCAAAAAACAACCTGAACCTGTTGGAAGAGAAAAGACAACAGGTTCTCTGGCAGAATAAACAGCTAGTAGGTGCTTTTGTTTCTTAGCTTACTTTGTACAGCATCTCATACTTTAGTGCAGCAACAGCACTGTTGCTCAAACTGTAAAGATCAGCAGTATGAGCTCCTCTGTGCCAGTAGGTACTGGAAAGTTTTGAGGGTGTTTTGAAATGTGATTTATTAGTTTTACAAAACCAATGTGAAGTTTCTTCAAACTAGTGTCAGTTGGAATTAATAAAACAATGAAAAGGGACAGTCTTGCATATAATTATGCTTGAAGACAACAGCTCTTGTGCTGCCGTCATGAAATTCACATGACTTCTAAAATCAACAGAGACAGGAAATTTTGTTCAGATGCCCATATAACTTTTCCAAAACACCCTATGTTACTGCCAATGTCTGTATGGGTTGGTAGATATGACAAGGAGCTATGAGAAATCTTTCTATTCTGGACTGGCAGATGGAAGCCAGGCAGCACACCTTGGTGTGTCTCAAAGAACACAAGCTGCCTACATGACAGCATCTGGATTGAACACCAGGTGTCTGAATATCAAAGCCTGTCTTGACTGTGAGAGGTGTGAAGCAGTCTGGTAACAAGGGAGCTGTGGCTGCAGCTTTGGCAGGTGTTTCCAGACACCAGAGAGTGTATGTTTGCGTTGATGCCATGCGTGACGTTCACACTGCAGTGGCATCACTGTGTTTTGCTGTGTGGGTGCAGCTGTAAATTGGTGCTCCACAGTGCTCTGTGCTGTTGATGGGGGGAAATTAGCAATGAAAAAGGCTTTCATGCCAAGCAAGAACACAAGATTTCCTTTTTGTGCTTTCCTGCTGCAGTGTGTGTATATTATTGATCTGCTTTAATTTGAGATCACATGTATAACTCACCTTGTGAGAAGGAGGTGGGGTGGGAGAGAGAAATATTATTAGAAGCTTTGTAGTTGTGCTTATAATTCCCTTAGTTACTGTTCCCTGTGCAGTGGAGGCACCGCCTGGGATATGGCTATGTTTCTTCATGTCTGATATGAAAAAAGTGTAGTGTGGCACATAGGCTTTCTAGTTCTGTCTTTACTCAAGCATGAGTGCAACTAGACTTCCTCTTTTTGGTCTTAACACCTCCTTCATATCACTTAGTGGTCTGAGTTTTACCCTGATTTGAAATGCCTGTGCCAACCCTTCAGTGAAGGTTCATGAACTGGGTCTGCCTTAGTACTTCCCTTTTGGCTGTGCTCTCTGAAGCAAAGGAATGCCACACCACAGCTTCATGTTGGGCTCTGGAGGTGTTTGTGGCCTGTTGCTCTCTGGCTTAGTTTGGCTTTGAATGTTGAACTTGACATGTTAAAAACAAAATATTTCTTTTAATATTTTTAATATTTTTTAATATTTCTTTTTCTTTTGATAAACCTGACCAGGAAAAAGAAAATCAGTCTCTTGTCATCAAAGTTACTTCTCTCCAGGAAGAGGTAAAATAAATCATGGTTTTTGCAAGTACATGTTCTTGTCTAACTAAAAGCTTACTTTTAAGAAATAAAACATTTGTTAGACTTTGAAGCCTGACATGTTATTAGGTTATCAAGATACCTTTCATTTTACAAGGGTAACTTCTCATAAAACTCTGTATCTTGAAGCTGCACTGTGCTTCAGACTTTCCATCTGCTAAGTAAGGATACAAGGTTGGGAGAAGCATGAGGGACAGGGACAAACAGCTGCTTTTTCTCCCTCTTCTTCAAAGCTTTATAGGCAAATTAAAAATATTTCAGCTGTATTATAACTATATATGTAATATTATAACTATATTGAAGCAATCTAAACTGAACACTTTTTGATGTTCACTTCTGTTTCCTTCCTTTAAGATACAAAGGAGGAATCTTGTATAGAAATGTAACTCCAAAAAAATTACGCAGTGTCTGAAGGCTCCACTTGCAGATAGATCCATTGGCACTGGCTAAGGACCTGCATGAGGCTTGTGGGGAATATACTTCTAGTGGAGCTGTATCTCTTGGTTGGTTTTGGTTTTGTTGGGTTTTTTTCCCTTTTTTCTCTTCTTTCATTTTTCTGTTTGGTGTTTTCTTGTTTGGAGAAGAGCCATTCACCACTTTATTTCGTTAAATGTTTTATAAGTCAGTTTTTTATCTGGTGATCAAATGTTTTAATACTTGCTTACAGCCTGTATCTTAGACTACTTAGGATGAAAGAGAGAAACAAGTTATATTATGCATAGTAGTGAAAAGAGGCACTTCATGGATTTGGGGATCTCATGATACCGACATCATAGTCATTGTTTTTTGCATGCTTACCATGCTCAAGATTAGTCTTTCTGAAAAGCTTGCAATTCCTAATAGCTATTAAACCACATTTTTCCTAAAATAATCCTCATGCTGCAGGCCTGAAAGCTTTTCCTTAGCTTTTTGGGTCTGCTTATAAATCACATTTTGAAGGTTTTTCTGTTTTAACAGTGCTCTAGAGAAATGAGGGGAAAAAGGAGCAGAAACAGCTTCAGCGGTGAAAGCACATAGAATGCATGTGCATAAATACTGGTAGTGCTTTAGAGTAGGCAGCACCTTGGGGGTGGAGATGTCATTTTGCCTAGTTTCTTCAAGAAGAAACTGTCAATCAATTCAGCTGTGCCTGTACACTCTATCTTGTTTAGAATATTAGGAACAGCATGGATACCGATGGACTTCAAAAGAAGATATTGGAGCTGTCTAAAAATGCAGCAGAACTTCAAGTAAGCATTTCAACTCTAGGAGGAACAGAAGGACAACCTATAGATTACTTTTGTCTAGTGAGAAGAATTTCTGCTTCTGGAAGGTAGACAGCCCTGAACCTGCCTTTGTTAACTGCAGTGCAATTAGACTATGTGACAGTTTGACTAAGAAAGCTGCTGTCTGGATGTTAAAAACTGGGTTGACATAACCAGTCCACAGTTCCATTATTTCCTTTAAGGAAAAAACTTTTCCCTTTAGAAAACCTTTTTCCCACTGATTGAGAAAATATGTTAGAAAGCTGTGCTTTGGCTGATCTTGCTGAAACTATTACCCTGAACAGACAAGAGGAAAAATTATGACTGTGAAAGCTGAGAAGCTTTCACTTTTAACTGGGTACAAGATTTGAACTTTGAAGAACATCATCTAAGATACTCAAAGAACCCGATTTTTCTAAAATAGGAACATTAACAACCATTTTTCCCTTTCAAGTAGGACACAGGAACAGACTTGTGTTATAGTACATACCAATGACAGGAGTATTTTTGATCTTTTCATTCTTTAGATACAAGTGCATACCTATGAGACCACTGTGGTGAATAAAGAGGCAAGCTTGATCCAGGTTAGTTGCTCTTACTCCATTATTGTCTTGACTGAAAATACTGATTATGGGATGCTTTGTAAAAAGGCAAGGCAATAGTCTTCACTATGGCACTTTTATTTCTACTGTTATCACACTACAGAACCTGAGCCTATAAATTGCTTCAAAGTAGGCGAGAACTGCTTTAGGACCTGGTTATGAGTCAGCATAAATAAAGGTTTCAGGATTCTGATTTTGTTTAAAAAAAGAAAAATAAAATCACAACTTATTAAAACAAAACAAACTTGCAAACTTCAGAAAAACATCCAGAAGCTTCTAAAGGCCACAGGCTACTTCTGTTAACACCTGATGAAAGAACGTACCTGCAGAAGTTCCTTTGCTCTGTGTTTTACTTCAATTGCTTAAGTTTTGTACCTAACTGATTTAGAGCCCAACGGAAAAGCAAAGTTGTCCTTTCTCATTAGTGAGGTTGAATTACCTAGGCCAAACATTTCTGGTGTTGGTTTAAAACCTGTGTTTTGTATTAGAAAGCAAAGACATAAGACTACGTAAGGGCATTGAAATTCTCTGGATTCATGAATTATGCAGATAGCCTTCTAGGCTAATGGAATTTCTATTTAGCAGGGCAGGTTCTAAATCAGCTGATGAAATATTTGGCTATTGGGCTGTTTGTAAAAATCAATTTTGCAGCTGAATTCAAAGAGTGACAACCTGATTTCAGTGTGATCCTGCAATAACTTTGTACCAGAGTGTTTTTTAATGGGGTTTTTGGTTTGTTTTATTTTTATAACCAAAGCAGCTTAAGGGTAGAAATGAATTAACTATTTCTTTTTGGTGTGTTTTTAAATAGCTTTCACTCCTCCCTCCTTGAATGATTCAAAACTTTTGTGGCTTTGTTAGTATCCTTTAATTTTAAAAAGACTTTTATAGTTTATTGACTAAATGGGAATTTTGAATGGAGACTGCATGTTCTTGTAGATAAAGGTGACCATTTTGTATAACCTTGAAGAAACAGGTATGGAAAACTGAATTGTTGGCTTTAGGATCTGTGGTATTAAGATTCACCTGTAAGCTAGAAAAAGACTTCTCATAGTTTTTATACAAAGGAAGATTGGATAGGATTGTTGGTTATCGAAAAGTATTATCATAGAATCATAGAATAGTTAGGATTGGAAAGGGCCTTAAGATCATCCAGTTCCAACCCCTCTGCCATGGGCAGGGACACCTCACACTAAACCATATCACTCAAGGCTTCATCCAACCTGGTCTTGAACACTGCCAGGGATGGAGCATTCACTACCTCCCTGGGCATTATGCCAACCTTTCTTTTCCAGGCCTGCAGAAAGTACATGAAGATAGATAACACTTTGGGGTTCTGGAAGATTTGTGTGTGGTTTTATTGTTGTTGTTGTTGGTTTGGGTTTTGTTTTTTTTTTTTAATTATTATTATTTTTATTGGGTTTTGGGTTTGGCTTTTTTGGTTTTGTTTCTTGTTTTGTTTTGTTTTATTTTATTTTATACCTTCAGCATCATACATCAGTTTTCTCTACTAAGGCTGGAAACTTCGTTCCATAACCTTGCTTTTCCTGTTTAGCTTTCTGTGTGCTTCATCTCTTTCAAAACCATCAACTATTTTTAAAGATAAAGAGTAGGAAGAACTGTAGATAAAAGGGGTGAGAGGACCAGAACTCCTACTTGAAATTCCTGTTTTTTCTAAGAAATTCTCTACTTGTCTGTGCAATCTTCTATTGTAATGGCATTACATGAGTGAAGCCCATTGCTGGTTCGTGATGTTAAGAAAGCTACTACTTTTACTAACTCCTCAGTCTTACCATGAGGGTTGATATTCTCTCTATCAGCTCTTTCATTAGGTGGTGTTTAATCTGATGAGTGTTATGCCCTATGTCTTTAACCATGAAAACTAATGAGAATAAACTCTGAATATTGCAACCAGTTTTAAGGATCAGTTGGGATTAAAACTCTTGTTCATAGTCCAGTTTTTCATCTAAACACAGAGTGCTTCCATTTAGCTTAAGAAGTCAATGCTGGTACAAAACCAGGTAAATAATAAAGCGTAGAAACTGGAAAGAGATTTTCTGTCTCCTTAATTTTAGGAGCTACACAGAAAAGGTCATCCAAGTGCTTTGTTAGCCAGTATGCAAGGTAATTCACTGTATTCTTTAAATTTTGCAACTATTTCTATGTTATGTAATCAGGCTGCTGCTCAAACCTAAATAGCACAGCTTACTGCTATGATGCAGGATTGAGTATAGTGTTATTCTGGTTACAATACATCATAGCCATAAGTGTTACAAATGTACTTCAATGTGCTAGTAGTTGGGTTGTGTCATTCAAAGGCTTTTTTTTCTCCACAGAAAGAGCAGGACATCAAAGAACTGAAGTTAACCATTGTGGAATGTTCTTCAATAATAGAGGTATGGGACCAAGTTTAGTTTTTTGACTACTAGAGGAGAAAGCATGCATATCCTTTGCTTATTTTGCATGACAAACTAATGCTCTAACCAGGTCTGATATATGTTCTAGACTTTGCGGACAGAAAAGAATAAGTTACTGGAGAACATGCAGTACATGCAGCAAGAGCTGATCTCGTGAGTATTGCAAACAAGCCCTGTGAAATGCAGTCAAAAGTCAAAAAGGGAGGATGCGTTAGTTTTATTTATTCATTTTTCTTGCTTCTTTTAGAAATGGGTTGAATTTCCCATTGTTGTGCAAATTGAACTGCAATACTCCTGAAGGGACAAATTCACTGCACTGTGAACTGGAACTTGCTCAGTCTTCCGAGGTATGACTCAAATCTTTACTGAATATCATTCCAGTGTCTTGCACCAGTTGGGAAGAACAAAACTCATTCCCTGTAGATCATTAGGTAGCCTTGGAATTCAGTCATTAATCCTACTATACAAGCATAGAATGTGAAGGTTACATTATTGTGCCAGGTACTCTGGAGAAAGTACAAAGAAAAACAAAGCACTTGGAGATCTAAAAGAAATGAGACTTTAAAAGTAAATCTGGCAGAGCTAGAGTCATGCATGTAGCTGGCAGACTTACGGGAGAAGACATGAGTTTTCAAATACATAAAGGCTATTATGCGGCAGGAAGTAACAGTCTGTTTTCTTCATGTACCGCCTAGATGAGATATGAACAATGATTTTCAATTGAAGGAGGGGAAACTTCATTTTCCTTGAGATCTAATGTAGTGAAAAGGAAAACTGAGCATTAAGTAGTCACCTTGACAGGGTTGTAGAGTCTTCACCTAATTTATTCTTTAGGAGCTCTGATGAGCATCTGCCTGTAGGTACTGTTCCCTTGCTCCTCAGCAGATACAATGGAGACTGGTCTTTGGGGGCACATCACTGCCCCAGTGAGGTCTTTGAATAGTAACTCAGAGGAGGATAGAGGAGTCATCCTTCTGAGTCTGGCACAGGCTGACACAACATTAGTGCTGCAGTTGAGCCTGTTGGTTTGGAGTCGTAGTGTCCCCCACGTTCTCTGCAGAACACCTGGCATGTGGTTTGGTGACTTCTAGGAGCTATGCTTTTGATCAGACAAGCTTCACATAACACTGCAAGTTTGGTCTCTAATTTATTGTTCTTGGAGCTTTCTAGCACTCCAATGGGGAAGAACTGAAAAGAATCCTAAAACCGATTTATATGTACATTGTGGTTTTGGCTAAGATTTTTATCTGAGCTATTCTGTGCCCATTTCCCTAAAGGTATTCCATGGATTCCAGTCCTTCCTGACAGTGCTGTCTTCCCTTCAAATGCAAGCTGTGTCACAAAGCTGATATCCCATATATGCTATCGCAGGGGTTTTTCTTGTACAACTTTCCCGTGTTTTTACATGTGATGCATTTGCAAAGAGTTAACATTTGCCACAGGAAAAGAAAAAAATCTAGAAATGGACTAAAACTACAGGCCTGGAAAAGAGACATACTTGGCTAGGCAGCTCCATTTCGAAAGTAAAGTACAATCCCCTACTACAGCTCCCCATAGCCACAGTGAGTCACTGTGTTTGCCTCTCAGATGTTGCAATGAGACACAATTCCATCAAATCACCTGTAAAGCAAGTAATGGCTCTGCTTGTTCATCACTTGGTATAGCCTCTTCTGAATAAAGATAACTAATTATTGACTTTCTCTTGCTTACTCCCAATGTGAAAATTGCATTGGATCACTCTGCAGCTTGGCTAGCTTGCTTTTCTCTTTTTAAATCCCCATGACATGAAAAGCTTTTACAAGTTTCAAGTTTCAGTAGCTCTGACCTTCTGGTAAATACAACACAGGGATACTTCAGAGAAGTCTAAATGTCACTGATGCTCGTTTGCAATAAGGAGATGTCAAAATAAACTAGCTGGCTCTTCCATCTCTTCAAAGATTACCAAGACTGAATGGACATCCCTGGATGAAACACTGGACCATGAAGTGCTGGTTTTACTTCAGGGACCTGAATATGGGGGAGAAAAATTCAAGGCTGTCATGCGAAATCTGGTCAGTGGCAGAGCTCATGTGAATGAGGATATGGTCTTCTATTGGCCTTCTAACTGAGGGGTCTCCTAGCACTGATACTGGGATCATGTTTATTCCTTCTGAAAAATGAATAGCAGCTTTGGGAGTGGAGCAGGGGGTGTACTCTAACAGTGTCACTTGGCACCTACGCTAACACTGTCACTTATAACCTGGGTAATTCTAGGCTGTGTCAGACTAGTACTGAAAATGCCATAGTTTGGGGTTTGGTTGGTTGGGGTTTTTTTTCTTATTTGGTTGGTTTTGTTTGATTTGATTTTCTTCTTTTTCAGCAAGAGGAAGCCTCTGAAGCAGAGGAGCTGATAATGGCTTCTTTACAATGGGTAAAAGATTCTGATGTGAGCATGCAACATGTCTGGGAAAGAAAGCTTGTGGTAAGCAACTGTTTCTCTAAAGCTGTTTTATGCAATAGTGGGGCTGTGCAAAAGCTTGAGGTCGGTATCTAACTGCTGTGTGTTATGTATATTAATTACTTGAGATCACAGCAGTATGTTTGGGGGCTGGAGATGGCTGTATGGAGAGAAATAGTCTTTTGTAACTTCTTTTGTGAGGAGGAGGAGGAAGGAGATGATTGCTTTTCCCTTAAATACTGTGCTTTTCCTGACTTGTCTTGTGCAAGAGCTCACTGTTAAAACTGTTCTTGAAGGAAAGGGTAGATGAAGCAAGTCAATTTGAAGATGAAAATGAGGTCAGATGGCAATGCTATACTGTGTGAGCTATGAAGCTTGTCTGCCCACTACATGCTTCTCTGTGCCTTGAGCACCTATTTTCTACTGTGCTCTGAATCTGACTACAATATTAGTTGGTTTCACCACTGGGGAGGATGGAGGTGGCTTTATAACCAGGCTTCCAAATCAAAACCTTTATAGCATTTGCTTTCTTTTGAAAGGCAGAGAACTCTGTTTTTTCTGGTCATGCTCCACAAGAAAAGTTCCTACAAAACCATCTTTTACAACTGAATCTAATGTATTTTTACTTTTACTTGTACCTTTCATGAGGCTTCAAAGTAAAGGCTTTTGCTCAAGGCAACCAGCAAAAATAACTTGCCTATGTGATAGCAGCAGTCTGCAGGCACAGCTCAACTCTTTGTATTGTTCCCTCCTTCCCTCCTGTGTAACAGCATAGGTTCTGAATTCTCATCTCACAGGATGAAGCCTTTTCCTCTAGCCAACCCCTTCTTGCTAATCTGTTGTTAGGAGCACTGCTATGGAAAACCCCACCAAGCTGTATATTGATGCTGTCTTCCAGCATCCTTAATAGATGCAAAAACTCAGTTCATCCCACTTGGGTAATAGCAGGTGGCTTCACAGTATGTGCTGCTTTAAGCTGTTAGTTTTTAAGCAGAAACCTACCCTTTTCCTCTAGTGCTGCAAAATGCTGTAGGTGACCCTCTTTGTCTTTCCTGGGCAGGCGTGAGCAATCATTGAAGCCATCCAGTCCTGCAGCCAGCTTTAAGTTTGGGGTGTTTCTGTCTTTTTAATGCAAGTCCTGAAAGCTTTCCTTTGGAGAATGTGCAAGTGTCTCTGTCTCTTCACCCTTATATGACTTTGGGTAGACTCTAGGAAACTTCCGGCTCCTGCATTGCTGTAGCAGTTTGATTTTGACTAAAAACTTCCTCCTTCAAAGCTGTCACAGCTGAAAAATGCTTGTTAAATTACCATGCATGTTGGGATCATATTCCTGTTAAACATGTGAAGCTAATACCTTCTGGTGTGGGTGTTGGAGTTGAGTTCCAAAACTGTCTAGACAAGGCCCTTAGTGACATGGTTTAGTGGTGGACTTGGCAAACCTGGGGTAACTGTTGGACTTGATGATCTTAAAGGTCTTTTCTAACCTAGTTGATTCTATGATTCTATGGCAAATGAATACTATTCTGGCTCCTAGATAACAATGTATTTGAAAACTACATAAACAAAGGATCAAAGAACAAGGTTCTTCAGAAATACAAGGGCCCATCTTTCTGGACTTGTAGGGATGGGAAGTGACTACATGTCAAATGTATTGTCTTCACTTAACTATATCAGCCCAGATGTATGGGAAATATGATAGATGGAGCTGAACAACAGTAGATCCAAAAGAGAAAAATTCAAAGTAACTTCTTCTAACCTTAGAGTTTTTGTAGACAAATGAATTATTAAATCTTGGACTACATATTCCCACTTAAAGCCTAAACACTTCCCCACCATTTCCTGTGAAATATATTATGGACATGTTCTGGGATTTAATATTTTTAAGCATGTTTAAAGTATATTACTCATAGACTAAATTTTAAGTCTGTTTTTGTGCACATATACATATATTTAAGCATACCTAGTTTTTACCAGCACCATCTATTTCACCTTTCTGCTGAAGATAATACTCTGTCATACATGCTCTGCTAAGCCTATGGAACTTAAGTGTCAAAACCATGTTATTTCTAAGAGTGAGTGCTGCCTGCCTTGGCTGAGAAACTGGTCTTCAGGATGTGGGCATTTGCGTATGGGCACATTCCATGTCATCCTAGTAAACCTATCTAGTTCTGGCAGCTGGGTTTTTGGTTTTTGGGTTTTTTTCGTAGCATGACACTGGATGTGTTTTTTTGTTTGAAGCTCACAAATAACTTTAGGCTCTAACGTTATCTAGCACGTAGATAGCGTAGCCCATGTTCTAGAATTTATGTTTTCCCCTTTGAACTAATGTAAAGTCCCAGAATTAGGAACCTCATTTCTACCTGACCTTTGTTTGATTTTCATTAAGCATCCTTTATAATTCACTATTTTGCATGTTCTGTTGAACAAAGAGGACTGGATTTTTCACTCTCAGTACTTTACACTGCAAGTTACTGTTTAGAGAAATAGAGGATTCTATGTTACTTAACACCTCATTATTACTCTCTTCCCCTTTTCTTCCTACAAATCAGAGGCAAAACTGAAAGCCCTTGTCACAGGTAATCTCTTGGACATTTTTCATCTGCTAGATATGCACTCAAGCTGATATATGCATTTACCATTGTTTGGTTGGGTTTTATTTTGCTGCAATACAAACTCAAAATGGTGCCAGTGGACTTAGTTGTCTTTTGAGGAAATGGTTACAGAAGTCTAAATTATCCATTTTAGTCCTTCCTGCAAGATAGTCATTATTAAAACTTCACTTATGAAATATGTTTTCCATTGCTGTATCTGCACATCTTGTGACAGAGTTTTTCTGGGGTAAGCTAAGACTGTCTCCTGTACCATGTAATACTTACTGTGTATTTGTTTTACAAGGGATAAAGAGGAAGAGAAGTATCTGTGAACCCAATGCAATGCTCCATCT
Organism: Melopsittacus undulatus; assembly: GCF_012275295.1. NCBI lineage: Eukaryota > Metazoa > Chordata > Aves > Psittaciformes > Psittaculidae > Melopsittacus > Melopsittacus undulatus. The sequence goes on along the minus strand of NC_047531.1, from coordinate 82,464,451 downwards.
TAACGTCTCAAAGTACTAAAACTTGGCAGCAGTCTAGTCTGTATATCCCCACACCCCATCAGATTCAGGTGTCAGAAGACACAGGTTTGAAGTTTAGGCAGCTTTGTTAAGCTGTTAGACTGCAGAAAACACTTCTGTACAACACAAACATTCATTTCTCCTTTATAACTTTTTCTTTATTAACATGTATTTTTCAATATTTCTCCCTGTTCCCCCACCCCAACCAGATGCTGTGTGAGCAGATGGCAAAATATTGTCAGTTATCCACCTTCTTTACTGCTGATAGTGTTGGATGTAGGTGATGATACTAAATGGTGGAACAGAAATCAGTTCTTATCTCACCATGGTTCTGGTTTACTCCCTCTCTCTACTCCTCATCTAATCACATGGCAGTTCAGTTTCAAAATCCCACAGGTTCTCAAGCAAGAACTAGGAGAAAAAAGACACCTTTGGATCCAGAAACTTCATCTCTTGGAAAAATACAAAGAATCCCTAGATAAGGATCTTATTCAAATGGCATCCAACCTGAGGAGAACCAAGACAGAGCAACTTCACCTAAGGAAAGAGCTCTCTGCCAGGTACCCCTTCAAAGCAGTGTGCCTTTCTGGTTTTGGTTCATTGTTGTTTGCCTAGCCTTTTGGGGAGGGAGGGTGGTTTGGGGTTGGTTTTGTCTGGTGGAATAAAGTTTACTGAGTTCTGAAGACATTTCACAGAGGAAACTAACTGATGTTCTGGAGTTGATCTCATTCTAGCATAACATTTACACTATGTGGGAGTTAAGGTTTATGTATGAGCTAACACACGATCTTGGAGATGTCTTTGAAAACACCAGGGAGACTACAGACTGAGCAGTTAAAGCAAGAGGGCACTGCCTATCTAGCAGGTGCCACCATTAAATAAACTGCTGGGTTTTGTGTGAAGCACAGGACCTGTAAAATACATTTCTGCAGGTGTTATTGTGTTGGGAGACAGCTGCTAAGCCAGACAATGTAACTTTTCAGTTCATTAAGGGTATAGCTTCAACAGTTATTAAATATGAAAACATAACCTTAAACTTCAGTTTATCGGCACATGGCTCCTGCTATGAGTTTTGATGTGACAAATATGGCAGCAAAAGACAGTAGGGGTAAAACTGCCTGCCAGCCCTCTCCTCAGACATTCAAGGAAGTAGCTAGTCAAGGGTGTTTTGTTGTTTTGGGTTTGGGTTTTTTGCTTGATTTGGGGTTTTTTGGCTTTTTTTGGGGGAGGTGTTTGTGTATTTTTCCGGAACAAGTGATCTGAATTTGCTCTTTGTGGACAAGCTTACCCATAGTGTCAGCCTTCTGCTATCCTACAGTAAATGTAACTTCTTACGCATATGCCTTTACCTGGGTTTGGGGTATAAGCAGCTTCCTAGGGCTTTGCATCCCTGAGAGCTACCACGAAGCAGACACACTACTCTTCTGCCTGACTTACCTTCTGCTTAACGTTGTTAATGTAGACCTCCCACATGCTCTGCCTTCACTCAGGAAGGCACTTATACTGATAGCTTTATTTCTTAAAGCTGCCTTTCTGCTTCAAAACTGTTTGTGGTGGTAGCAATAAGGAAAAAACATGTAAGTTGGAGAAGAAATGGGCAAAAGGTTTGGGCAATGGAAAAGAAAGGGTTCCTTGAAAGCTATCATCCTTATACTGGTGCTGGTGGCATCTGCTTGCCAGATCTTGCTCTTTGAGTATTCCCTAGATATTCCAGGAGCTGATACACAGCTGGCTGGGCCTGGCACACCAATTGCACTGTTCAGCAGGGACAAACCAGGGAAAAGCTCTATCCCTTTCCTAATTCTGGAAGTGCTGCACAAAAGCCTTATCTGCCTATTGGGTTGAATTGTGCTTAGAAAGAACCAGGTCCCTGGTGCTGGATCCTGAACTGCAGTATGTAACAGCTGAATGTGGTTCTTGATGCATGTCTTGACAGCGAGCATGTGTCATCTCCCGGGCATGCCTGCTCTGAAATGTCAGTAACTGATTGTGGTTTGCGTGCTTCCACCCTGCAGACAACGTGAGATAGAAACTGTCAAACAGTTACAAGAAGAAACTGCTGGCCAGGCAGAAGCCCTTGGTTTAGAGCTGCAAAGAGCTACGAAGCAGCTTGAGGATGCCAGCAAACAGGTAAGGGATGCTCTAGTTCCTACACAGGAAACAAGCAGATGCAAAAGGCTACGTACAATGCATCGCTGCCCTTCGGAAAGGAAATCGCGTGTTTGGAATGCAGTGCCTCACTGCAAAAGTGGAACCAGCAGAGGAAGTAAAATTTGAGGGGGTGGTGACAACAGTTTGCTGATGAAAGAGGCAGCATTGCATATTTGTGGTGGCTTAAAAAAAAAGAACAGAAAAAAAGCCCAAAAATAGCTTCCATACACAGTCCACCCCAGTGTAAAAATGCAGAAGTTCAGAGGGAGCTTTATCACTTCCTGAGAAAGAACAGATGCAGTTTGGTTTCATTTACATGAACTGTAGAGGCTCCTTGTGTTAGCCAGGCTGCTTTATTTCCTTTTTATTCCCTTCTTTCTCTTAAATATTGGTTTCTGCTTAGGCGAAGGATCAAGTTGAAGCATTTCACTCTGCTTGTGAGGAAGCCGCATCCTTGAAATGCAAGTTAGAGGAAGCCATTTCTGAGCAGCAGAAACTCAAGGATGTGAATGAAGCTTTAACAAGCACTTGCCAGTTGCTTCAAGAAAAGGTGGAATACCAGAAAAGTGAGTAACTACTTTCAGTCTTGCATGGGCAAATCCTTATGGATTAGTTATGGCAAGGGGCAATAAGGCTGATCTGCAGGTCATCCGGTAAAATGCTCTCTGGAGTCTTTGTCTTTCTCTTTCTTTCTCTTTTCCTTTCTCCTTTGACATCTGCAGCCATGGCATCTGGGCTGAGTCAGGTGGGATCCCAGTGTGAGTGGGTGTTGGGCTGGACCAGAGCTGCAGAACCTCCTAACAAAACCTGCAATTCCAGAAGGAAAGGGTTAGCAACTCCATGGGAGGCACAGGCATTCCTTTATCAAAGGTGCTGTCCCCACACCTGGATATCCCACCTTACTCCAAACAAAATCATACTTCTTTCCTAAGCTCCCTGTACCAAAAAGAACTGGTTTTGTTCTGTATTCTGCTTCTTTTTGCTTTCTATTTTTGAATAACTGTATGGTACTAGATTGCTCTCTTTAGTGGAAAACAATCATGTCATTGCATCATACACATACAACTTTTGCTACAGAACCACAGAAACTTTATATTATCTCTTGCTCACTTGCTGACATAAACACCCTAAAAGCTTGGGCAATTAGAGAACGCAGTAGTTTGATTCCAGCACATGGCTTTTTCTCTGCAAATTCAGGAGTGTATTTCACTTGCTTACAGGAAAAAAATTGACTGAATTAAGCTCATTTAAGGTTTGCATGCATCGTCCAGGGTAATGTGAATGATGCTCAACATATGTGCATTGTAAACAATTTTACGTAGGAAAAATTACATGGGACCCTATGTCTTGGCTCTAAGGTACAGCTGTTAGGCACTGATGGGCAGAGATAGCTCCAGTCTGTGTTTTCTGACTTCCGACCAGTGTTTTGGCATTGTTCATGTGTGTTCCTGCTGCTTTCGTGCTTACTGCTTCTTCCAAAGTGTAGAGTTGGGGTTTTTTGTTCTAGCAAGAGTCATAATGATGGAAATAGTGTGCCATTTTTCCAGGTCTGAATAGATAAAGATCTTATGCAAAGTGAGTTAGTCAACTATAAGAGGGAGAGGCATGCGGAAGGGACTGGCACCACTTTAACTCAGAAAAAGCTAGGGGGGTATGGAATAGATAATTTAAAACCCCTTAGACTCCCCCATAACACAAATGGCTGAGATCCTGGCTTTAAATTCTTCCAGGTAGTTTGCAGGAATCTCATTCTGTAAATAAATAGAAATAAAGGGGTAGATATGTAGAGAAGTTGGGAAATGTTATAAAGAACAGGGATGACAAATAGAGATGGGAGTGGGGGAGGACAGTACTTTATATTGGTTCCTGCAGAAAGCCAGATGGGTCTAGTGTCACTTCTGACCAAAGGCCTGAGCTGTGGTGTCTTTCTCACCACCTTTCCCTCTCTGTTCCCCTACTTCTTCCCACCTGCATGGTAAGAGACAAGAAATTAGGGAACCTGTTGGCCAAGGAAGCTACTACTTAACCTAAGCCAGCCTGGCACACCTCCTTCTATTTCAGATGTCTAATCACACCTTGCCACTGGTTGCTACAGCCCTCATTCAGTAATAACTCTGAACAAGATTGAGAGCTGCCTCAGCCAGGACACCTCAGTGACAGTGATAATGAAATCTCCTTTCACCACCACTCTACACATTATTTAGCTGTGGCATAAAAGCCACAGCTTAATAGGCTTGAAAGCCATATATGATAGACTTATGTCATGGTAGAAGTCACGAGAGGCAGGCCCTGGCATTGCTAAACTTGATCAAAGAATGTTTGTAAATATAACATAAAGTCTGTCGACTAAAACTTCTGTACAGGATGTCAAATTGGAAGGACAATGCTTTCCTTCTAATAAGGTGTAATGGAATTGTCTATTTCACAGGGAACTGTGGCACCTTTATGCTGCTGATGTGAGGAAGCGTTGCTCCCCCACTTATAGACAGAGGAAAAAGCAACTACAAGGAAGAGAAAGTGCCTGGTGTTTTCTGTAGGGTTGAACACCCAAAACAAAATGCACTTTTAAAATCCTCTGTCCTATTGTTGTACATAAAACTAGATGAAAGCAAAGAACAATGAGTTTGTGATAGGCAGTAGTCAGGTTTAAAGATGCCAAAACATCCAACCACTTGTTATCAAATTATAAGGAACTCCATAAGACTTGTAAATGTCTCTTCATAGCAACCACTAATGCGCTGAGATGGGAACTGCTTCAAAGGAGACTCTGTGAATTGCTATGTCAGGTATGATGCTTGTTTGGTGGGAGAGGGAAAAGTACACTTGTACAGGCGGTGCTCTGGTGGAAGGGACCTCTACAGCCGAGATGTACTGCAAATAATGCAGCAGCATCAGATTTCTTCTAACATGTACATAACTGGAGGCACATCGTTATTTTCCTCCTTCAGCCTTTGGGGATCAAAAATGGGCTAGAACTTACAGATGTGGTGATGGTCTTCACTGTAAACAGTTATTGGTAATGATACCAAACAGGGCTGATGGAAATTGTCCCTGATGCATTGATGTGATTTGCTCCCCTCAATAAACCCTCTCTTCTGCAGGCAATCTTAAAAAACAAGCATTTAAAATCTCATCATAAGATGTTTTTCAGTATCCAGACATTAGAATAGGCAGTAAAACAGTTCTTACTCCTGTGCCCCTCTGAAAATATGTTGGAAATTATATAACTCTGGAGTGCTTTGCTTTGAACAAAAATACTTTATTCAAGTTTGGAAGGGGGTGGAGGGGGAGATGTTGTGGGAAGACTTTTTTCCCCAACCAGCTCTAGTAAGGATTGCTACAGCTCAGGTTTGAAGGGTCTGGATTTAACATAGAACAACAAGGTATTTATAAAGGCAAACAGAGGATCTTGAAATGTGTCCTAGGCTGTAAGACTTGCATAAGAGCAAGAAAGAAAACTGTAGACCAGCTACATGCAAATAGAACTTGTATTTGTGCATAAGGGTCTGCAGAAATAAAGGCTGAAAGTAGCAAGGGGAAACTGCTTAATTTTCCCAACAGCTGAAATAGTTCAATTAGATAATTTATGTTCCTAATCAGTAGTAGTGTTATTCCTACTTTCTTACCTTTTTTCTTCTATGGCTGCCCACCATAAGCTATTTCTCTATTGCAACAGTGCTGTGCAGAGCTAGATTCTGACTACAGTGTGCTGCCCTCATCAACTGAGCTGGTAAAAGATAAGGTAAGTGTGCTGGCTATGACCATTGCTGAGCTTGTTAAAATGTGACACTAGTTTGGTTGGGTTTGGGATTGTTTGGGTTGGTTTGGGATTGTTTGGGTTGTTTTAGGGTTTTTTTTATGACCGGAAGGAAATGACTAACTTTCCTTGTGAGAACTCTGCCAAGTTAAATATTCAAAAAGTATAATTTGAGAGACATACTTATGTATATATGCATGCATGTGTATACACACATAGAAAAGTATACTCAAACCTTACTGCAAAACCAGCCTTCTGTTGCTTCTGAATAGTTGTGACAAAACACAAGTGTTTGATAAATTGCATTCTGAGATGGATCATAAGATGGGGGCTACATCTTCCAGTCTCCTTACTAGTTTTCATCACTTAAGCAGCACTAGGTCAAATGCAGCTGCCTAAGTGTTGCTCAGAAGGGGCCATTTTCAGGTGACCCCTATTTAGCACTAAACAGCAAGGAAGTGGTGTGCATTCAGGGGCAGGGGATGGTGGGGACAGTGTTTTGTTCAAAGACAAAAAGCTGCCCTTCTGCTGAAGGATCTCACCTGTGGAGCAGGTGCTGGATGCTGCAGGAATGGTCCCTTTCTCAGTCCAAGTGGTTGGCTTGGCTGAAAGGGTTTGTGTTATTTTCAGCTGTTTTGGTTAGGGTTTTTACAGGGTTTGGGTGGTGGTTTTCTTGGTTCTCTTGCCCTGCTCATCGTGCCTGGTCTTGTAGTATTTTGTTCTAGACCTGGCTTCAACCATCATGTCTCTTGCAAATGTAAAGATGAAGCCTTGGGTGATATGGTTTAGTGTGAGGTGTCCCTGCCCATGGCAGGGGGGTTGGAACTAGATGATCTTAAGGTCCTTTCCAACCCTAACTATTCTGTGATACTTCCTGTACCTGTTCTGCCCATTAAGGACGTTAGCTTTTCTAGACAAAGAAAACAACAGATGATGTATCTGTGTAACTGTTAGTATCACATTATGCAGATGCAGCTGTGTGGGGGGTGGGAAGGGAAGTTGGTGGCATTAATGTATTCAGTGTGACTGAACAACAGCACTGCTTTCTATTTTTCCATTAGCAGCTCCATTGCTCTAAGCGACGGTGGAGTGAAGGAGACACCTTGGGCACTGAACTTCCCCGGGTACTGCCCTCAGATGTTTCATACTGGCATAGTACACTTCTGCTAGGTAAGACCTGATGGTGTTGGCCATTTTGCCCTTGCTCCTGAAATACAAAGAGTTGATAGAACAGCATCAATGGTGCTAAACATGCACCATAGAGAGTGCAATATCTGTCATCCATTTGTTTCTGCATGTAATCCAGGGGGCTGAACTATGTTTATAATGCTTATAATGAAGGGCCTGAAAAGGTGGCCGGCTGTCAGCCTAACATGAGACCCGAAAAGCTTGAGGGACCATTGGTATAAATCATACATCCAAGTGTTTTTCTAACAAGCTTGCCAGTCTCGGTCAAGAGGGCTTGAGTTATGTTCATCCTGTTCATTCTGACTGGCACACACTGATAGCAAGTGATGATCTGCTACTTTGCTACTGAGCTGAGGTCAGTCCTGGTTTAAAACCTTAAACAGGTGCCATAGCTACTGAGATTCAAATAATAGTATTTGCTGATTTCTCCTGCATTTGTAAAATGTTTGTATTTCCCTGTGACTCTCAAGCCTCACAAGTACTAAAAGCTGCTGACAGATGTGCAGGGCCACAGAACTGCAGAGTGCCTTGGGATGTTATAGACAAAGCATTCCTTCCAGCAGTAAGCTGGTACAATAGAGTATCTCCTCACACAGGCTGTAAAATACTCAAACATCCTACTACAGCATCCTTGGGGGAAAGAGAAGAAGCTCTTGATCAGCTCCATGTGTGCCTTACAAGGACACTCTGCAAGGGCTGTTTCAGTGGGCGAGCTTGAAATGCTCTTGCAACTTGCTGTAATACCACAATAGAGCCACAAAAGAGACAGGTATTCTCAGCTTGTACCAGTCAAGTGCTGATACAAAAACCCCAAAATATCGATTTCCCAGCCCCTCTGCCACACAAAACAATTCACCACAACAAACCTGTCCTGTGCGGGTGTATCTGTAACCTGACTGATGGAAAACCCCTGTCCCCAGGTGCTGCAGACTCCCCATGTACGAAATATGTCTGGGCCATATAACCCATTTGTGCTGAGATGGAAGCAGCTTTATTATAAACCTGCACTTGGTTGGTTTGCTTCTTGATGTTTTCAGACTTATCAAAGCCTGATACGTGACTGAACCCAACTTTGACAGTGACCATCACTCCTCACACGTGTCTCTCTTCACAGATGCTCTGAACTTGGAAACCTCATGTGCAAATAACCCTCCTGATCACGGCTGGGATAGGCCTTGTAGACAGAACACTGACAGCTGTGTGTTCGAAAGCTGCCATCCGGGACACGGGTCCACTTCAGATGTGACATCAGTGGGGTACAGGTAAGATGGCAGAATAACTGCTCTGGGGTGAATGGTGGAAGAGTCCATGAGATCTAGTAGGTTCCAAGGAAAACTGTATCCCCAGCAGATGCTGAGCTCTGCAGAAGGCATCTCATATTAAATACTGGATGCCTGGTGGTCAGCTAATGGTGTTGTGGGATAACTCTTTGCTTCTATTAACAAATTATGAAAGCTTTTACTGAAACCAGCCAAATACAGTGATGGTCTTACTATTTCATCCACGAGAAATGAGGCTTGATGTAGGCATTCTTATGCTTTTTTCAGTATTTAACTCACTACTCGCACTCTCTTTCACTCCTATTTGACTCCCATTCAGGAGCCAAAATCTTGTTGGCTTTGAGGAGTCTCAGTTTTTTTCTCCAGAGCATAAAGCAGGAATTCTGATGGTTCTGTTTATCAGGCTGCCTCCTTAGATCTTTTAAATAGAGATTGAACTGCTTAGGATTATGAAATCTAGCTAACTATTGTCAGTGAATATTTTAACCGATGAGGATGATCCTGAAGATGCAGACAGGCAGTCTGCAGCAAAACTCAGCAGCTCTTGAAGCTTTTGCCATGGGTTTTCTGTAGAGTTGTGCAGTGTGGAGGAGGTTGGGAGGACTGGTGGTGGTTCTTGCTGTTTGGGGGAGGAGAGATTGATGTTAGTGATGAATTTGCCTTTCTCTGGGAGACCAGCTGTCTGACTATACAGATAGTGGTGACTTCAGTTGTTATGTGCTTAAGGAAAACGGGCAATATATCTCACTGTTGTTTGGGCAATATGCAAATAACGTGTATTGCTAGGTGGAAAATATGCTCTGCTGGTAACTGTACTGATGCAGACCTTCCTGTTTCCATTACAATGATGGACTCTTCAGTTACTGAGGTGAGTGCTGTCTCTAATGCCTGAGATGTGGCTTTGAATGGTTTCAAGCATTTAGTGCCTTACTCAGACCCAGATCCAGACTGAGAAGGTATAAATCAGCACTGCTCAAGGTGAATGGAGCTGGCATTGGTAAACAGCATGCTGTGACATCTTGTTCTCTGTGGGGTAGTCCCTTCTATTTGGGCACACTTATAGAATACTGTAGGTAACTACAGACCCAAATGTCATAATATTCACATGCATCTGGGTCATGCTTTTAGCTGGGGGAGTATTTTAACTGTGGTTTCCAGGCTTGAGACAGTGCTGTTTCTGCAGTAATACTTGGTTCTGCCAGGGAAGGCTGAGTGATTTCTTATCCACCCGCAAGAAGCCACAGGATGCGTTAGCTGTGAATGCTGCCTTTCTCTTGCACTTTCTCCCCCAGCTACCATGTAACAGCTGAAACCTGACATCTTTGCTGTATGAAAATTGTCCTTCAGCTGATGTGCTCAGATATGTCTCCACTGCTGTATTGAATCCTGCATCTACAGCCTGAGCTTTCTCATGGCAACAGCAAGATGAGCTGCATGCAGCTCAGCACACCTAGCTGTGCTCTGTGCTCAGTGCCATAATACTCACTACTGAAATCTGGACCTCAGCCTTGCCATGCAGTAAGGCTTCTCATTAGCTTTATGAGCTCCAGTACTGGAGGGAATGATGGAAGAATATTGGTCAGTGGTTTCTGTGAACCTGGAAATAACCTCTGCCAAACTAATGAGCAGGCAACCTCAGACCTACCCTCATCAGTGTGTGGTACCTGTAAATGCAGCAGTGGTCTGGTTGTAGTGGCAAATCAAAGCACATAGTGCAGGGAGGGTGAAAAGTAAGAGTGGGGTTGCCTGTGATTTCAGCACACTGGTCAGTTGCAATAGAGCAGGTGAGGAGCTCCAAGCCTGTGCTGCTACTATTTAAGCCACCTTAAAGGGGATAATCTTAAAGGCTCCAGCTTTATACTGTCCTTCTAGAAAGTCACAGCCTTGCAAAGTTGTTTGAACTTCATTTCTCTGGTGTTTTCTGTAATTCCTAATGGCCCAGAAATGTCATTTTCAATTTCTGTCTTTTTTTCCTTCTTTTTGTTTTCAATATATACTTTTCTTGTTAATATACAAGAGGTGGAACAATAAAAATGTTAAAACTTGCTCCAGAGAAAAGGCAAATGGGCTGCATCCTGTATCAGTTCTCAAACCCATGACGTGCAGCAAAATATCCTTGTTTAATAGGAAAAATCTCCCTAGTTTTTTGGTTTGTTTTATTACACTGTGGTTGTGGATGTGTTTGTGCAGATTGAATCCTTCAGCATGGAAGTAACTCAAATTGGTTTGTGAAAATGTTGTCATTGTAGGAGTCAGAGGCTATTTAATAAAGGAGCTTCTGTGAGGGCCAGATGAAGCTTGGGCTTCTTATACTTGTTTTGGTTTATAAATGTGAAAGCCACGTCACATTCTAAAACCAGATGATAAGTCTTCCAAATGGTAATTCTTGTTTGGGAGGAGTTACATAGGACTGTGGCCAGTATTTGTTTGCTGTGACAGAGGATCCTTGGATTATTATGATTATCAAAGGGATAGAGGGGGGGAAGTGATTAGGGATATACTGCAGGATCTTCTTCCACACAGTCCTTTTCTCAGGAAGAAACACCACTCTGTAATGCCCCATGCAAACAGATTTTATTAGGAGATCGAGAATACTGGGGTTTCTTCTTGGTGATGTGTTTCCTGTACAGGTGTACCCTGTTCTGTCCATTACTTGGGATGGGAGAAGGCATGTAGAATAACATATTGCTTTAGTCAGTTCTGGGTTGGTTGGTTGCTTTGGTTGGGGGGGGTAGAAGGTGCTCCTTTTAAAAGCCATTTAGGTTTCTTTTGTTTTCATTCCAACATGCTATTCATTTTCACCTTCTTTGCCAATATTCCTGTAGAACTAATGGCCTGAACAAGGCAAATGCAATGCGGTATTTCCTTAAGCTTAATAGAAAATTCAAATATGAATAAAAATAGCCTGGGTTTGCATTAGAGGAAACATGTGGCTGCCTTGGGCAAGGTTCTGCGGGTACAGTCAAGCTCTGATATGGAAAGGAGAGAGAAGGCATTTTCTAATGCTGGGAGCAGTCTTGGAAGAGACCAGAGGTGCTTGGTCACCTCCTTTTCCTATTTTCTGGCTTTTCTGGGTCCTCTGAAGATGTCTGAGGAGGCAGAGAAGATACCAGAGCATAGATCATTGCTTGCTGACATGGTTTTCTGTTGTCTCCCCAACTTCAGTAGTGATTTTGGACACTTGATATATAGGGAGTCACCCAAAGCTGGATATAGCCTCATACCTTCTCTGCTTCAGGATAGGTTTGTGGGGTTTTTCTTCCTTTTTGGCGCTCCTCTTCAGCAGTGGAGACCACCACAAGTAATTACCAACTTAATCCTTTAAAACTCTGTTTCCCCCTGCATTTTCACCCGTAAAGAGACCAGTCTATCCATTACATAGCAAGTTAGGGTAAAATGAAGAATAGGGATATTTCCAATTGAGTATCTCCCTTGCCACATTAAAAGCCTTAAGAGGATATTGGTTTTGTCTGTGATGTGATAAGGCTTGGGTGCAGAACTGCACTGTAGCAGCTAAAGGAACACTAAAAAAAACCCTACAGACCAGCATTTAACTGCTTAATTCCTCTCTACTGTTTGTATACAAAGGAGGAGGCCTGAAGCCTTTTGAAGTGGCTAGGGAGTTATACATAATATTGAATAACTAGTATCATTCAAAGACAGACACTAAAACATACAATGCAATGTATATCGTAGAATGATTTGGGTTGGAAGAGACCTTAAATACCATCTGGTTCCAACCCCCCTGCCATGGGCAGGAATGCTTTCCACTGCATACAAGTTTTCTGTGTTCCGAATCATCTGCTTCATCGAGCCATTAATAGTAACACTTCTAAGTTTATTTTGTTGTTTAAATGAGCCTGACTTCTATAGCAAGTGGAGCTCTGTGAATCTTGCTTGTAGGGTTTGAGGTCAAGGCCTAGAAAATGGATATAACTCAATGCACAACATTAAGACAGAACAGTGGTGTGGTAACACATATATAGGTCACTTCAAAATGTACGTTAGGAGCAAAACATGAAGTCAGAAACCAGATGATTCTCCTGGGATAAGACTTCTGCAGAAGCACAGTTATCACTCCTAATGATGATAACATGCCAAGCTACATACTTATGTATGGGTGGCTGTAGACCATGTAGTTCTTCAGTGCTGAAATAATTCAGGCACGGCTGGGAAATCAAGACTTTGACATACAAATTCTCTGCTCCCACAGCAAGCCTTTCCCTGGTACTAACTTTTCTCTCTTTCCATTAAGATTGACTGTGCAGAGCCACCACTACCAGCCAATTTGATCCCATCCAGGTCAGGTCTTGTGTAAGCTTTTAAAAGCCTTTATTAAGGTTGTATAATACGGATAAGTATCTGAAATACTTTTGTTTTAGCAGTGATCACTTAACTTCACCCCAAGAAGTTCTTACATCCTCTTTGGGAAGCACTGCACCAGTAACAGGTAAGCCCTTAATTTGGGGCATAGATGCGTGAACCTTTTGCACTGTAAATACTGGGAAATAGCTCTGTTCAAGTGTGTGCATTTACTGAACAGTAAAAGCTCTGTCTTCTCTTGACTTCTATTATAGGCTGCCTTGTTATAGAGGAAAAACCACTCAAGCACTTGCGTGGAAAAGAGGAAGATGTGCCAACTTCTGTAGTGATGGAGAAAAACAGCAGTAAGGATCCAGCTGGTCCTGTATCAGGTACAGTAACTGCTGCATAGCGCTGGTACTTGTGCAGTGCAGAAGTGGGTTGCTTCCAGCACATAGAATCATAGAATACTTAGGGCTGGAAAGGACCTTAAAATCATCTAATTCCACATCTTTGAAGTGAAAAACACACCTAAGAAATTCACAAGTTATTCTTCTATCTTTGCAAATAGTTTCACCTGCAAATGCTCTCAATCCTCTCTGAGACTCTAAGTAGGAAGAAGGCTTTATCGGCTTGCTGGGGGCTGGTAGTCTACAGTATGGCAAGAGGTGACCATGAACTAACTTAGTGAAAACTTGATGCTTTCTCAGCTGCCAAAACATTGTGTGGGTACCAAACCCCAGGTAATATTGAGAAGAGAGAGATTGTTTTCATGGTCTTTAAAATGTTTAAGACCACAGCAAGACTAAGTAACACTTCCCTCTCTTTCAGAACTGATGCCCAGTGCATCAGAAGCTGGGATGGGTCAACAGGAGAGATGAGGATAGGCCTTTGTGTGTAGTTCTGGCTTTTGCTATAGCCATAAACATGCAGAAGATGTATTTTTGCCAGATCTGATGTTGCTTCTTCCCCCTAAAGACTAAAAGCAAAACAAAACTGGGGTAGTGCACACAGAGTATTCAAGCTATTTTTAAAAGAGCTGATCTGAATAAGTAGCACAGGATATATCTTCACGCTTGCTTGTAACCAATGTTTAACCTTTACCTAAATATAAGACTGTCATCACTTCTTGTTTGGTTTTGTTGCTCTCTTTAGAGCTATATTCCCAAACTATAATTCAGTCCCCTTCACTTAAACATATTTTCTTCCTACTAATTTGCCTCTACTGTTAATTTTCATATGTGGTCTGTGTGTCTTTGGCAAGTAGGAAACAGATATGCAAAATAGATCAGAGAGCATTCAAATAACTTCAAAGCCTGAGAATCCTCCTGCCTGTTGTACATCTCTAGGAAGAAAGTGATTCTGGTGTTAGAACAGGGACACTGAATCTCCACTTATGGTTTTTGCTAGGACCACACAATGTCTCCTAAAGGTGTCTGGGAGCCCAGTCAGATATGTAGGGCTCCTGCATATATCAGCAGGGACAAAAGGGAGTGCTAAACAGAGGTTAGATGGGTTTCTTTATTCCTGTACCATTTCTTTGCCCTACCTCGAGTAGGGGGGAGTGTGGGGGGTGTGTATGTCTGACTATGCAAACAGAAAGCAAACCTCTAGGAAAACATGTTCCAGAAGGTATAAATGGCTGTGAGAGTTACCACTGCACCAGTAACCAGTGTGACCCTCAGACTTTCTTCAGTATCTTAAACATTGTCCTTCTAAAATATCTTTAATAGTTGTCTTCCTGGAGGATACATTTGCCATTTAGAATTGCAGACTGGTTTGGGTTGGAAGGGACCTTAAAGCTCATCCAGTTCCTATCCCCTGCCGTGGGCAGGGACACCTTCCCCTAGACCAGGTTGCTCCAAGACCTGTCCAACCTGGCCTTGAACACTGCCAGGGATCGGGCAGCCACAGCTCCTCTGGGCAACCTGTTCAGTACCTCACCACCCTCACAGGGAAGGACTTCTGCCCAAGATCTCATCTCAGTCTCCCCTCTTTCAGTTTAAAACCATTCCCCCATGTCCTATCCCTACACACCCTTTAAAAAGTTCCTCTCCAGCTTTCTTGTAGCCTCCTTTAAGTGCTGGAAGCTGCTGTAGGTTTTCCCAGCATCTTCTCTTCTCCAGGCTGAACAACCCCAGCTCTTTCAGCCTGTTTTTATGGAAGAGGTGTTCCAGCCTTCTGAGCATCTTTTACCATCTTAAAGCTCTTTGATGCTGTGGCACTTGAAAGTTTGTGTTGCATTTGAACCGGCTTTATCAGTTCCTGAACTTCCCAGGCTCTATCAGCACCCTGCTGGTTCCATTTTGAGGTACAAAGGGACAGCCCAAGTGGCAGACTACATGTGATGCTGATGGACACCTGGAATACCACAGCTGTAGGCATTTCATGACCTGGTTGTGCTCAAGCTCCCGGTAACAGCAGCTGAAGTAGCATCTATTTCTTGACGTTATCTGATTATTCTGTAATGTGAAAGAAAAGAGTTACAAATACTCATTGTTTCTATTACTTTGCACATGGGACTTTTCCTACATGTTCCTCTGCATATAGAATTCAAAATGAAAACTCACCAGAAATTGTCTCTTTAAAAAAAAAAATATATATATATATAACCTAAAAAAATCCCCATATGCTGGTAGGAAAATAACAAAATTTATCCATGGGAATATTATTGTATCTCATACAACTTCAGCTAGAGCAACCAGAACCAGCAGTAATACTTTTACTTGCAGACATGTAACACTTCTTACTGGGATTTTTGCCAAGCCAAATAAAATTATCATCACACTACTTTCTTTATGCTTTTATAGTATTCTTTGCTGCTGCCTCTCTTTCTTGATGCTCTCTCATGGCATTTGCTGCCATTTCTTGTAGCCCTATTGGTCCATGGCTAGTAGATGGGGTGTGGAGGCTTGCTTTGCTGTTGTCATTACATTTGGTTTTGGGAATGTCTCTCCCCAGGAGCAGATGTGACCAAGAAGAAGGAATTCTGCCCTGCAATGGAAGAACACAAAACTGCATTTCAAAACGTTTTGAAGCAAGGCCTGGTAAGAGTCCAAAGTGACAGAGAAACAGAACAGATTTGGCTGAGTAGTGACAAAAGACAACACTGCAGGAGGGGACAGGTCCCTTCAGTGCTGGTGTGCCCATTCTCCTGCAGTAACTACTCTCTGATATGCCTTTAGGAGGTGGGCCAGGAGAAGAAGAGTAACAAAGAGCAGAGTGAGGAAGCACCAGTTGTGGTTCCCAGTAGGAAAGGTAAGAGGCTTTTGCTGAACACATTCGAATAACTCACTGGTGCACATGCACCGAGGTAGAGAGCTGTGTGAAGACATGCAGAGGACTGCCCGCCCCACACCAGTTATTATGAGGGGAGGATTGCTTTAAGCAATAGTAACTGCAGTTGGAGATCAAAATAGATTAGGAGTGGAGAGAAGGAAATGTCATCATGTGAAATCTGCTTCTACAGGTACTGATTTAACCAGCTCCATCTTCCTCTAGACAGGAGGGGTAATTCCTTAGGAGCTGCAGAGGAGTTGGGATGTGTGAAACAGTTCTGGCATGCCGCTCCCCACAGAGATTTGTAAAGCAGCATCTCATATGCCAGCTAAAGCTTGGAGTAATATGTTATAGATAAGAAGGATGTTTCTATTTAACTGTGCTTGGCTATTTCCACTCTTCTAGACACTTCCTGAACTTATGGGCTGGAGACTTAAGCCAAAACCTATAATTAACCATTCCTGTGCTAACAGATGTCAGTTAAAGCTGACTGAACATCTAACTTTAGGGGTTTTTCACAAGCAACAGTGCTGTGCTGTCTTACTGGTGCTCTAACCCTGATATACTTTGAGGTACCAGAGTCATTTTGGTTGGCAAAAGCTTGACACTGACAATATTTAACAGTGACTTCTGTTGAGTTTAAAGATGTTTTCCACAAGCTGCTTTAGAGAGGTTGTTCTTTCACTTCTATCTGAGAACTCTTTTGTCTCTCTTCTCAGGGAGTCCACCCACTGCAGGTGGCCTTAAAGGAGAGAAAACAAAGCAAAATGAGTCGTAAGTGGTTTGACTTTCAATGATCACCTGCAGGTATGAATTTCAAGCTGCAGTCTGTTACATGATTCTCTCTTCTTAACCTACAGTGACTCCCCTAATGAGAAAGAAGTGGAGGTAAGTCTTGACTGCTTGTATCCTGAAGTATCCCAGACTACAGGAAGATTCTGCAAATAAGCCCTGATTAATATCTGGTCCTATATAAAAGAACAATGCTGAGTAGCATAAATTCGGTGCATTTCTATAATTTGGCTTTGGAAATCTGTCTTTCCAAGCTCAATGGAAGCTTTGGAAGGGATGGGATGGGGAAAAGGTGGAAATCCTTAAAACTGAACAAAAGAGTTGTCACCACTGAAACATTTGCTGGCAAGCTTGAAGGAGCATAGCTGTGACCTCCTCCCAGGCAGTACGTGCTGATTGAAGACAGCTTTGTCAGAAGACACAGATGGCACACTGTGTGCTGCCAGGATATCACCTATTCTGGCTGCAGATTATTTCCCCCATCGCTACAGATGGGAAGACTGGCTTTGGGGAAAGCGGCCATGTTCACTTCCTCTTCTGTATCTCCCCTATAACTTGGCTCGGGGGTGTAGTCCCAAATGTCATGCTCATACCCAAATCTCCTTTAAAACTTCTGCATCACTGGGTTATTCTGAAACCTTTTACTCTCCCATAACAGGCTGAATTCCTGAGATTGTCTTTAGGCTTTAAATGTGACTTATTTACCTTGGACAAGAGAGTGAGGCTTGAAGAAAGGTCCCGAGACTTGGCTGAAGAGAACTTGAAAAAGGAGATCACCAATGCTCTAAAGATGCTAGAGGTTAGTATTGGCCAAGATTGGTAAGGTGGGGGGATGAGCAGTTGTGAAAATGTCTATCAATATAGTGTTTTTTAGGATGAGTGTGTGTGTAATACATTAAGTCCTGAAGTGATGTGGTTGAAACAGGAAAGACTTAGCACTTGAGAGGTGGCATTCGTCTGAGTGTATTGGGTGCTCAGGCAGTGGGCAACCTTTCTATTGTACAAGCATCTGGCAAGAAACCCTGTCTTCAGCTGATTCTATGCCATGTAAGCTGAAGTCTCTGCCCACAGGTCTGTAGTCAAGTTACACTGACTGAGAATGTTGGATTGCTGATCTTGTCCCTGTGTGGATCTGAACATGACTTCTTAGGACTATAGCTGGGGTCACCCTTCTTTCTCTACTAACAGCTCACATTCATTTTCTTACCCATATTCCTTTTAGGCTCTAGTTCCTTTGTGTGAAGAAGATAACCAAGCACAGGAGATCATTAAGAAGTTGCAGAAAAGCTTGCACTTCCTCAGCCAGTATGCAGCAAGAGTTGCCAGCAGGGCAGAGATGTTGGGAGCTATTAATCAGGTAACTGCTTTCATGTAAATACAGTGCAGTAACAATAGTCTTGATGCTCAAATGGTATTTCTATGCCCTATGGAAAGGACCGCTAATAAGCTAAGTCTATGGAAATTTACCAAGACCTGCTCAAATGTTTTGTGTAATCTTGCATAATACCAAAGAACAGCATGAAAATATGACTTGGCAATACTAGCAAATGCGTGGTGGCAGCTGAGACTGTAGATCAGAGAGAGGGAGATGAGGAGGAGTTGTAAAGGCTCAGAAAATGAAGACTAATTTATTTCAGGGTAAGAGTAATCACTGGAGAAATGAGACCTATGTAACTTGGCCACGTGTTGAAAAATGGGTTGTAGTGACACTTGGAAAGGGTGGACAAAGATCAATGTTTCATCACAGTGAGACAAGATGAGAGTAAATGGTTATAGGGAGAGGAGGGGGAAACTAATAACATCTAAACATGATGAAGTTCCTCAAAGAGCTGTTTGTTCTACTGCCTTTGCTTGGTTAAGGAGAGCCGTGTCAGCAAGGCTGTGGAAGTCATGATTCAACATGTGGAAAACCTGAAGCGCATGTATGCAAAGGAACATGCAGAACTTGAGGAGCTGAAACAGGTCCTGCTTCAGAACGAGAGGTCCTTTAGTTCTCTTGGAGATCGAGGTAACTAAGAAAAGCTGATGAATCTTTCTTCTTCCTGGCACCTGCCAGATAGACCCTTAAAGTTGAAGCATAACCTCCGAGGTGGAGGTGGTATGAGACTGTTGCATCTCCATACCTAAAACTAGAGGGGGAAATTAGCAATTTACTAACAGTACTAGAAACACCTCTCCCAGGTGAAACTATTATGTCATGAATCTCAGGGTGGGGAGAAACATTGAAAGTATGCAGTAATATTCTGTCTCTTTTTACCACATTGCATGTGGTAGTGATAATCTTACTCCTTGAGGGCAGTAAATTTGGGTGCTTGCTCACACTGAAGCATTTCTAGTAGCTATTTGTAGGTTGCTGAGCTTTAACTGCTCTCTACAGATGCTTCCTGCTCTCTTCTAAACATGAATTACAGACTTCTAAAGCGCAGGTGCTCTGGATCTCCCCCTCTAAGCAGATGGTAGAGTGGTCAGGTTTTAAGATGTGCACTTGCAGCTTTGCCAGAGAAGTATTAAATTCTGCTGACAAACAGGGCATGTGTTTAAAAAACAGAAAGGGCAGTCTTGCACACCAGTGAAATACTTGTAGGAGCCTTCCGAATCACAGGCTCTTCCTTTCTGACTGTAAAACATTGTCCTTGGTAATACATTTAATGATAGCAACAGAAACTGCTGCTTGTAGAGGATGTAAAATAAATGAATATTACGAAATTATCTAATGAAATGGAAAACTTTTTCCTGATATATAATTTCTGCTTTCTGATATGCTCTGCTTATACAGATATGGCAAAAAGCCAGACCCCTAGTTGCACACAAAGCTTGCTGCATTCCTGTAAGCCTTTCTGGTGTTTGATCTCTTTACAGATGAATCTACGAATAAAAAGCTACCAAATTCTTTTAATTTCAAGGTAATAGCCCTTACAACCCAACATGCAGCGTCAAGTGTCATTAAGTGCATGTGTTTGTTTTTCTTTGCTGTGTTGTGTGCTGGTGCTCTGCTATATGCTTGGCTTGGTGGGTTTCTGCCTCAAGTATGGGCTGATGTCATCAAACACAAGGAGATATCTTTCAGTATATCTGTATATATATCATGCAGTGGTTAAGAAATACTGTCCATGTGTCTTTCTGTCATTGGGGTTAGCACAGAAAGAGAAAAAACAGAGGGAAGCAATTCAAACTGACTGGGAATTCCTATGAGTACCTTTAGGGGGATTTAAATGCATTCAGTTGTATTTTGCTAGAAGCTGTGTAGCCAGCCTCACTTCAGGTATTCGGGGGAAGGGGGGAGCATTTAATGTGGAAAGAACACCTTTAAAGTATATGGTTTGGGCTGTGCTTGTGATTTGATTCTTCATGTGTCACTCCAAGCTAAGTATCAACATCTATTTTTTCAATGCAGTTTGTATAAAAGCAGATGGTATGTTATGTGATCAGTGAGTAATCCAGTCATTCCTTGATAGAGTCAGTAATGCCTCTTATTTGTATAGCCATCATCCCTACGAAGAGTTAGCATTGCAGCATTGCCTAGGAGTGCTGGAAGTGCAGGTATTGGGTTGACACTGGTAAGTAAAGGTTCCCAGGTGGTGAGGTGCTTGATCTTCTCAAAACTGGCTGGGCTAAAGCATGAAATTGCCAATGCAGTAAGTGTCCAACTTCTTCTCCAGGCCCAACTCCATGAATCTGATGTAGATGAACGGAGTGATAGATTCAACAGGAGATCAAGCAGTTGGTAAAGTTACTTGGTTAAAATCTTATAACTATGCCTGTATTAAGCAGCTTATGGAGCATCTTGGGTATAATAATGTTTAGGCTACAACTTTCAATATGAAATCCAGGCAGTTGGCATTGATGGGTCTTAGGTTTGGGTTTGGGCTTTTTGCTTGTTTTAGGTTTGGGTTTTTCTGTTTGTTGGGTGGGTTTTGTTTTAAGAATCCTAAGTTCAGACAACTAATTTTGGAACTTATTTGTCTAAGGCCTACCCAAATACATAGAGTACTACTGAACTTCAAGTGCCAGGCTGGACGGGGCAGCCTGTTTTAGTGGAAAGTGACCCTGCCCACAGAAGGAGACCAAAACTAGATGAGATTTAGTCTTTCCCACCCCAAACCATTCTGTGATTCTGTGAATTTCTAATCATGGGGAAATTACAGCAAATTTGTTTAAAATATGACAGGGGGCGATTAGGAGCAAAGCAAAATGAGAAGCGTCCTTCACTACAGCGGTTCATTAGCACATATTCCTGGGCTGAGTACGAAGACTTACATTCTGAAACAAAGTAAGTCCAAGAGCAGCCTCCTCTGAGGTGTGCTGGGCAGGGTTGGCTGGTTTGTTTTGAATGACCCCTTGATGAATGCACCTGATCAGGGGTATAAAGTCACTGTTGTGGGCTGCGTCAAACTGAATGCTTGAAGGAAAAGCTTTGGGACTGTTGATGCTTGCTTACAGGAATGAGCAGTTGGAATCACCTGCTGAAGCACAAGAACCATCCAGGAAGGAAAGTGTCTCTGAAAGTGGAAAACATACATCAAAATGGAACCTGGAGTCAGCGTAAGTTTTCTCACATCATCGTGAAGCAAAGCAGTGTTTGGGTGGTGGACGTGGGAAGAGTAGCTTTGGTTTGGTTGTTAATGCCCACTTCTTAAACAAACCAACTGGGAATGAGTAATTGCATATGCCAGAGATTCTCCCCACCAGGGATTAATTACTAATCCTAAATGGTGAGGTAAAGAGAAGCCTCATGCTATGAACCCATCTTTTTTTGTGATGTGCCAGATGTTACAGCTAGGCTACCAGGTCATATTGACATGTGCTCTTATGACTGAGGATTTGAGGTCTGGGTAAAACTTACCATCAGTTTTGGTGCACACTGAGACACAAGTAGTTACCAGGACTGACTCCAGAATTAACTATTATTAACTAGAATTAACTATTCTAGTTAATTTCACTGAGTATCTCCAGTCCAGGAAGAGAGTGTTCTCCTAAAGAATTGTCCCTTGGAAGCCCCTGTCTCACAGGAAAGCAGGTCTGCTGTCTCTGCAGAGAAACTGTTTATTCTGTACAACTGTACAATACTAAGCCTCCACTGTGAGCATTTCTGATCAAGAGGGAGACAAGACAGTTATGCTAGTGTTTAAAACTGAGAAGACAACAAGCATGAATAGAATTCTCTATTGTTTGACAAAGGATGGAGCTGCCCAATGCCATGAGAGGTCTAGGACTTGGACAGTCAGGGTAAGACTTCTCCCTAGCCTCAAGGAAGGCACCAACCCCCTAGAAAACAGTAAACCCATAAGGACAGTGCTTTCAGTGCTTGCTGCAAGATTTCTTGATGGGCTGCAAGGCAGCTTTTCTGAATCCTCTTCTGGAAGTGTGTGTGTGAAGCATGGGTAGACTTAAAAGTTGGGTCAGCCTAAATAGCTGATTAAGAACTTGCATACTTGAAGTCTGCATTTTAAACCCAGAATACAAGCTACCACTGTACATAGCTCCTGTTACAGTAACCACTTTGTCATTTTCGATAGTTAAGGATCTGTATGTTTGTTTGTGGGGTCTGGTTTGCTTTAAGGTTTTTTGGAAGTGGGATGGGAAAAGGACTTCCAAGTTTTGAATTAAAACTGAACCCCTTTATGTCTCACTCTTCTGTGCAGGTGCAATTTAATGTCATTGTGGGCATCCCATTTCAAGGCTTCCTTTTCCAACGCTAACAAAACTCTCTGGGTTTCTGTTTCTATCCTGGTACTGCTCGCTGCTCTCACAAGCTTCCTCACTGGGCTGTCTCTTCAGAGACCAGCAGATGCAGCACCTGTAGGCACCAGGGACTCCTGGACTTCACTACAGCAACTGTTGTGGCCATACACAGGACTCCAACACAATGGACCACCCCCAGTATAACAAAGGTTCTGATTTTTGTAGTTACTATTCCAAGTTTTGGATGAATGTGAGAAGCTGTGATAGTATTTAAGGTTACATGGTTGGGTTTATTTTGTTGGGTTGTAGATGTTTTGGGGGGAGACCTATTTTTTTTTTCTTTTTTAAAAGCATGACTTGAAATTTAGAAACCTTTTTTTCCCCTATTCTGACCTGTGTCATCTGTACGAGTACCTAAACTTTACAAGTTTCAGGTTTACAATAAAAGTTAGTAATTTTGAATGTAGCTAACAAGAAATACGACAAAGCGTTCTAGCCACAAGAGAATAAAAAACTTATTTTGCTTTAACAAAATTAAAACATTTGTATTTTAGTCACTATTTGAATTTGAATAGAAAAGGATTTGAGACTTGAAATGTAACTTTATTGAAAGCTCTTGCAAATGAAGTTTTAAAGGGAAGCATTCAGTACTTAAGAGTATGTTAAAACTCTTGTAGCGAGGAGTAGCTGATATACAGCATCAATGAACAGGAAGCTAGCTGTTTCCACTTTATCTATTGCTTCTTTGCTGGAAAAGTCCTTAAGCATATGGTAGATTGTGGAATGAAATTCAGAATCTTCCTCTATCTCTTCTGAAAAAGTTTCACTGCTTTCGGTGATCTTGAGCTTTTGTGCTTTCTGACCATTAAACAGATAAAGAGACCAGTCTTTGTCTTTGACAGATTCTGCTTTAAGATGCTCACTTACCTATTGCAGAGAAAATGAGCTGTAAGATGAAGCCCATGACACTGACAGAGTATAAATTCTAGATGAAACTAAAAATTCCTGTATACTCATGAATGTAATACAGAAACAAAACCAAGGTGCTGCTATGAACTCCTAAACCAAAAGATTGTGTACTAGGTACTCTATCAACACCACCACCTTCTAGCTAGTTTGCCTCTGTAAAATACAAGGTTTGGTCACCCCAGTAGCTGTTCCTGAGTCCTTTGGAGAAAGGAGCTAGGTGCAACAGGCCTCATTTATTTTAGTTCTTGCTCTTGGGATTAAGTATTAAGCTAAATATTTGTATGTCACATGCATTTAGCTCAGGAGAGCAGGAGAGCTGCTCAGGATTTCAACAGTATGGTATGTTCTGTATCTACAACCAGTAGGATACTTTATGAAAATTGGCATGTAGCTCTATCATCCCAGCTTTGGCCAAAGCCTCAGTAGCTATCCTACCAGTTCTACATCCTAGCACATCAGCAAGTTCTCTGTTACTGGGATGGGTGTCCAGGTGGAGATCTGACATCAACGTGCTAAGAAGCTGGCTCTGAAGCTTTACTGACACGCACACACACACTGAATGCTGGTAAGTAACCACAAACAGTGAGAGCCTAGGCAGCGGTTTGAAGACACTGTGAGATGAGTGCAATTTCTGTAAGTTAATTGTTTCTGTCTCTTTAACTGTGACATAATGCTTATGCTGGTTTTCTCTAGAAGCTTGGACTAAATCCACAAACCTTGAACACTACTTGCTCTTGGCCTGCTTCTAGATTCCACTTGCTCCTGCCAAAAGCAAAAGCAGATGCAAGCAGTGCCATCTGCTGATAGGCCTTAGCTTCTGCTATAGGTGCCTGTAATACAAAAGTACAGTATATGTTGTTCAGTCTAATTCCCCATTATACAAATGTAAGAAAAAACATGACTTAACCCCACTTCACTGGCTAAGGGGTCAGAACAGTTGTGCACTTCCCACCTGACTCTGCACAAGATGCTTCTAAGTGAAAAATAAGTGGGGAAAAAACAACAGGAAAACCATCCCCTCTTGGACTCACCTTCTTGTTCAGAGAGAGGTATGTGTAAGAGCACTCTCCTGGAAAAATATTCACACCAGCTCTTTTCAAAACTTCTCTTAGGTTAAGTGGACTTGTCCATTTTCCTGTGAGGTGGGAAAGCACCTGCTTCTCTTCCACCACTACTGAAGACAACATACACTGATTACCCTGTTGTACAAACCAGTAACAGCAACTTACTGCTCCTGAAAGCTTAACTTACCAGTCATAAAAGCTATTTTCTGCTTCAGGCATCAACTATTAGTATCTCCTATTCTGAAGAAACACAATTTTCTGTAGGATTTCAGAAGTGACTCTGGCCTACTGACCCATGCTTATGCTCATAATGACTCTTTTAAAATCATGTCTCTTACTGAGATGACTTACACAGTAATAAGCGTATGGATAATCATGTGTAATGCCACCTTTAGAAGGAACAAGTGGCAGTAGGTTGCCTGAAATGGTTTTATTTCTTTTGGTGCAGGAGGGGATGAGAGAGATTTTTAAGTCACTGTCTTGAATGCAGCAAGGTACAGTCAATATCAAGGCATTTACTGGAATGTTGCAGAAACAACCATACAGGTGCTTTCTTCTGACCCGTTCACAGAAAGTAACTGATTAAATTACCAGTACTGTTCCTTAGAGTGCTTGGAAAGGAAGAGATCTTCCTTCATTTTCACGGGCACAGTGGGATTCAAATTGCTCTTGTGGAAGCACACTGAGTCCTTAATAAAGGACACTAATAATTATTTTCCTCTTAAACTGCAAATGTTTTATAAGCAAAATTATTTATAGTACCTTGATTTGTATCTGAATCACTGCAAAGACTGTAGTAACTATAAGTAGTGCTTCATCTGTGCCAGTAGGCTGCAGTTCCCATCCCTGATATGGCATGTTGATATGAGCATCCTGGAGAAGTGCTATTGTATAAAAGGCCCCCATCTTAAAGGTGATTCTCTTTTCTTTTGTTTCATATATTATGCTGCTGATGTCATCAGTTCTCCACTGCTGGCCTTTACAGAAGGGATGCAAAAATATAAAGATGTATATCTGAAGCTTCTGCTTGGGATATGTACTTGGAAAGAATTAGTGAAGACATCCCAGGTTAACTAACACTGCCCCACCATTAAGATAAAATGTTAGGCATAAAATAAAGACAATTCATTTAAGGCAAAAAGCTCTACACATTATAATTGTCTTTACCCACAAGATTAGGCTAATTTTGACAGGAAAGCTCCTCCTTAATTTCAAAAGAAATACACATACTGATGTAACTGTAATTTCTTATGTGCTATAAAGGTGTCCATAGAATCATTTTTAAAGAACTTCAAACATCAAACTGTTTAAATAGGTTCTACTCACATTAATGAATGTAAAGTCAGAGGTATCTTGTATTTATCTAAGAACAAGAATATCACATTTGGGTTTTAACATTTAATTTTCAGAGTATTAAGTTAAGTTAATACTAATACATGTTGATTTAAAGTGGACTTTACATGACTTTACCCTAGCAAAACTTGATTTGTGGTATACTGGTGTACTGCTGCCTATTAAATGGTGTGTATTTATTTTTTTTATTAATATTAAAAAGCTACAGTAGAAAGCCTCAACAAGCAGTCCATTACTAGATATAATGCAGAAGTAAAATAGAACCAGAAATGACTGAATCAAATTAACTACTATTGAAGGTCCCAGATTATTTCTGGGCTTCAAATTGGCTCTCATCTTTACAGCTGCATTCCAGAAATAGTAAAATTCAGGTATAAATTCCATTATTCAAACTTAAAATAAATTTATGTCCTAAATTCATACCTTCAGGATCCCATCGGGCTATCACAGGAGTTGCAAAATACATCACCTTGTCAGAAAGCCTAAGGGTTATCTCTATTGGTGGATGTGTGGCATCTTCAGCTTCTTCTGGGGGATATGGGTATGCCTCCAATCCAACATCACGTACCTTTGGAAAGGTGGGAAAAGAACATGCATCATTTTTATTAGAAAACGCAGTAGCCTATGTAAGCCCACCCGATCACCTGCAGAGTTTCCTAACGCACCATTAAAAACTCATTACTATTAATGGTTTGCTAATGTTGCACGTTTCAAACTACAGTCTTGATGACAGACAGATAGTGAAAGGGTGACTGCCAACAGGCAGCTGAACCCTTCATGTGCAGTCAATGGCACCCTTAAGGCAGTGCCACCCAGCAGACAGTCATTTTTTAATAGACTCACAGTCTTAAAAACAAAAAAACCCACCCAAAAATCAATCAAACAAAAGAAAACAAACCAAAAACCCCAGAGCACTTCCAAGGCAAAAGCAGCTGTAATCTTAGTTTGTCCAGACAGTGTCAAAGGGAATGAAAGAGGTCACATGTGACCGGTAATGCAGAACTGTGTGTGCAGCTGGGAGCTGATTTGCCCATACTTCCCACTTTCTTAGTTTGTATGGGAATTTCACTTATTAAAGATTTTCAGCTTCACAGTAAAATCTGCAATATATATATATATATATATATATATATATAAAGTCAGTATACCTTTCACATAAGGAAAAAATTAAGACCCTCTCTCTTTGCTTTGACTTTGGCCAACGATCTGTGCTAGCCATGCTGATGAGCACTGACTGCACACACCTCTGTAAGTGCAGGCCAATCTGTTCCCCTCCAAAAATTGGCCAAGTGTAATTGAAAACTTACTTGAACACTTGGCCCTTCAATTTGCTGCTCAAGAAATCATGTATGCTGCACCTGCACAGTGGTGCCACAGCTCAGGCACAGCTCTATAAGGATGATAGAGGACTACATATCGTGTAACCTCTTTCCTCACCTCCACCATACTCCAGTCCTTGATTTGTTTGACTTGACGTGGAACCTGCAGGGCATCGATATGGTACACACCACCCACGGGTACAAACTGCTGCAAGTCAACAATGTTTTCATCTGGTTTTGGCTCTTCTTTTTCACTTGTCTCTTCCTGCATCAGTGGCTCCTCAACTACAAAATAACCAAACAACACGGACTAACTTGCAGTTTAAACTAAGACACTGAAATTTCCCACTTCTACAATTTTTCACGTTTGCATAAAAAGCTTAAAGTGCTTTACACTCTGCAGCATCTTAGCACCATCTACTGGTGTTTCCCAAACCTTCTAATAATTAACTGGAATAAGGGAGAGACAGCTGGACAATGAAAAGTAGTTCTTGCTTTGGTGCTGAGTTTTTTAACAGATGGCTAATACTGCTCTACCCTTGTAGTCATACAGGAATAAGGTTTTACTGACAAAGCGAGTCACAGGTACACAATACAGCAGATTCTAGACAGGTTTAATAATATTGTATGGATATGAAAAGAAGTAAGGTAAATAAAAAGATATAAGGCGCCTCATATATAAGATATAAGGCCATGTGGTGAAGCTGAAAGGTTCTATTTATGAAGAGCAAGAGGGATCAAACATGAAACAAAATCTTCAGATAAAAATATAATTCATCTTTTTTTATACATATAATTATATATGATACATGTACTTGAATTTAAGTTTCAATTAATTGCAAAATGTTATTAGAAGGCATCAATGCCATGGACAAATATGCCTAGAAATATTTTCTTTAAAAACTAAAAAAAACCCACATTAAATAGTGCACCAGATGTTACAGATGGAGAACAGAAATTACTGTTGACGGGGATCAAGAAAAAGTGTTCAATACTGTGAAAACAGCTACTCTGTGTTATGAAATTTGCTTTTAGAAAGTGAGATAATTAAAAATATATAAATATCTATATAAGCTGTCTACAAGATTTCTAAAAAACAAGTGAAAATGATGTTGATTTTATGAAGTCAGAAGTAGTCATGCAGAAGTTTTATCCTACTGTAGTCACACAACAAGACAATGTCCTCTTCCAATTAAAAAGTATACAGGAAGTAAAACACATTTTACTGCCAGCCACAGTGGTAGCTTGCATTTTAACTCTCTTTTTAAAATAACAATACAAAAATAATTAAGCATCTGCTTAACAAAACTATCGATTCTCCCAGACTAAATTAACTTCTTAACACTGGTACAACAAAGTTAAATCCAGAGAACTGCAGTACTTCTTGCTCTCTTCCCTGGTGCTGCATTCCTACTTTTTATCTCATCTACCTGGTTGCCTGTTTTCACTGAATTTGTGACAACTGTGTATCCTTTCAAACTCTCTTCTGAAAATTGGTTGAATGGATATGAATATTATTAGCATGCCAGCAAAAGCATACTTTTGTAAGCCTTCTCATTAAAGCAGAACAACAAGCTAGAAGGCATTCATGTATAATTAGTACACTTCTGTGCACATACATTTCACCTCCTACTATGGTAGGATTTCCTAAGCCTTACTGAAATAAAAAACACAATTTCCTCCAATTAAAGCCCAAGTTCTTTATATCCCCTTGAAAACCACCTTGTTTTGGTAGTCCTTAAGGTTTAGTCTGACATCCAATTGCTTGGACTGTGCTCCACAGAAAGTATGTAGTGGGGTTTGGGATTTTTACAAGGAAAGATTGTACAGTTCAGCTAAACTATCCTGAAGAGTTTGCAGTTATTTATTTAAGACAGTACTACAAGAAAACTCACTCTTAGTAAACCAAAGGACACCACAACACTGAAGAAATTTGTAACTTATGTGGACAGGCAGATAAACAGTTTTAGCTCCTAGAATTAGGCCCTCTTTTAAGCAAAGTGTATCAGCGAGTATCTCAGTTTAAGCCCACATGTCAGTAATGCTCAGTAATATTTACATGACCTGAGTGCCTACTATTATATGCAACTGAAACTTTTTTTCCCATGGAAGTCAGTCTTACCAGGCAGCCAGTCAGATTCATAAAAATTGTGTGTCTCACCCATAAGCATACATAAATATATTCATAACAATACACAACTGTACATAAACATAATAAACATGTACATGTATATTAATAAATAAGTGCTGGGACAAATTCCATTTTCCTACCTGGCCGATTTTCTTCCTGCATTTAGCAATCATTAATGGAAATGTCAACAAAACTCAATTGTTATCAAAACACAGAAACATAGAATCATAGAATGGTTTGGGTTAGAAAAGACATTAAGATCATCTCATTCCAATGCCCCTGCCATGGGCAGGGACAACTTCCACTAGACCATGTCTCCCAAGGCCCTGCCCAACCCAGCCTTGAACACTCCCAGGGATGCGGCAGCCACAGCTTCTCTGGGCAACCTGTGCCAGCACCTCAACATCCTCATATTGAAGATTTTTTTCCTAATATCTAATCTAAATCTACCCTCAATATATAATTGATATATTGTACATGGATATACATATTTTTGCATATTATTATATATTTAATTCTATATATTATATAAATCATATTACTTCATGTATCATTACATGTATTGATATACATCCTAACATTGTATACTGATCTACATCAATATATTTACAAACATTATTTTTCACATTAAAATCTTTATCACAATGTTTCCATATATAAAATAAAATACTTAGAATAAGTACTTTTGCAATCTGCACATAAAACTAACCTAGTGATAGTGATGATATGTCCAAGATCTCTGTTTCCTTCTCAGCTTCCTCCCCTGTCTCATTTACATCAGCTATGCTACTGATGTTTTCTTGGAATGAGACAACACTCTATATAAAAAGCAAAAGACATTTTGTCATTAGTCAGAGACATATATATGACTATACTCAGTAAAAAAGAGATACCACCTCCTTCAAGGAGGCCCAAGGGGAAAGAGTACATCCTCTCCTTCAGCAACAATCTTGCTACTGGGTCAAGGTTTTTAGGAGAAATCATTTCCTACCCAGTGAGCAAAAAAAGTTTTGAATAAAGGGATTCTCCAAGACTGGAACTGGATATATAGAGATAAACACAATTACTTAATTTCCACAGCACATTCCACCTCAAGCTCCCGAAGTACCACACAACAACAAGCACTTAACCCTTTCAGCAGTGTGTGCACTCAAAAATTCTGTTGATGCTGACTTTACAGCTAGAAGTGACACAAACAAAACTTAAGCTAATGTTGAATCCAAAGCCATGCTGAAATTCTGCCAAAAGCCCCACTTACAATTCTAGCCTGTGTCTTGCTTATAATACTTACTTCCTTTCTCACACTGCTTTCTATTTTCAAAACATTACCCTAGATGTCCAGCTAAATTTCCAGCCAGATATAAATTCAGCTCTGCCACAGCAGACTCTGGAAGCACAACAGTAGACAAACAGCAGTTCAGAGTACCTGCCATGTGCTGTGCTTGAAAGTGTGTGAAGAACACACATCTCCTAAAAGAGGACAGGTGAGGGGAAAGAAAGAGGACAGAAGGTGAGGGGAAAGAAGCATTTACGCACATAAATATGGGAGAAGTCAAGGCAGAACCAGACAGAAGGACAGGCTGCAGCAGCTGAGACAATTCACAAAATGGGATTGAGAGAAAGAGAGTAAGATCTGGGAAAGAAAGAGAGAACGAAATGAGGAGCTTGAAGAAAAGTCTGAAAAATATAGGCAAAACCAGCTGAAAGACAAGACTTGTCACATAAATAAGAAGAAAAGGAACCAAGAAAAATGGGATTTCAGACACTGATTCACTACAAAGGTGTTGGGGACTGAAAAGTTAAAATGCAAAGATTATGGCTCCAAACATATTAAGAAGAAAGAAAATGTGATGTCTTACAGTTATTTGTGCAGAAATTTTAGATAGAGAATCTGAGTCACATATTTGCAGGTCACAGATGATACCAAAATTTAAACAACCCAGTGAGAAAAATACAAAACCAAGCAACTTCCACAACACCTGAAGTCTGGGAAGCCCTTAAGGGCAAAGCTTCAGCATATAGACACAGAGCAGCCATGTAACTGCACAACCAAGACCTGCTGAATTCTGAATCCTATTCTGCATGCTGTGACTTTTACCAATACTGGATTCCTGCAGTGATTTTATGAAGTTGTCAGTTTCTCAGAAGCAGAATCCATGCATCTGGACATTTGTCACAGACACATGGATAAATCTTACAATGGCACCTGATGTTCCTCATGGCTTGATCCTACTCTTAAACTACCAACCAAATGCCAATGCATCCATGTCAACTGCACTACAACTATCCCACCCTGTCCAAACCTCCCCCTCTACCTTCTGTACTTTGGTCATCCATCTCTCCATTCCCTTGAGAAGGTTTATGACACAGCATAAAATATTTAAGAACTTGGCGCACTCAGGCACAGGACACATTAAGAAGCTGTTACACTGTGACTGGGCCTTGAGCAACAACAGCAACGTGGAACATCCTTTGGTGAGGTTTTTTACCTACCTTTCTCCTGCCACATGTGTTTTCTTCAGCAGGCATGCTGGGCTCTTCTGGCATGCTGGGGTCTTCATTGACTTTGTTTCCCTCTTCTCCTGATTCTTCTACATCATCTTTTGAATCTTGAGTTAACTCTTTGCTATCTAAGACTTCCAATTTTGGCACACTCTGACACTGCAGCCAAAGTGGAGACACATGATCATAATGAGTATGCAATATGCGAACAGCAACACTGCTCACAGCCAGCGACTCTGGAAGATCAAATCCATGATGTGCATCATAAAACACATGACTTTTGAACCTGTAAACAGGAGTTTAAAAAATAACATTCCCAGTAAGATTTGCAGAACTTATTTTTTCCTTTTTTTTCACAAGTATTCAAATCACTGTTTTGCATTAAGTCACCTAGATTCTCTTTTGTCAGATGGCACAACCTAAGAAACAGTCATGATACGCTTCTTGTCTTGTACTGACAGCTGTCTGTAAGCCCCTCCAGAAAAGCTGCAACTGCATTAAGGGGATCAAGAGCTGCAAAAATAACTGACCTGATAGGATGACAATGAGGCAGAATCAAGCAGCAGCCCTTCTACACAGCACATTCCTGGTAAAACTGACTAATTTAATGGGCAAATCCTACATAGGTGAAGCCACCAGCTGTCTGTGTTACATCAGTCTCAGCATCTTTCACATAAAACCCAAAAAAAGATAGAAAGATGTAAATGTAAACTTAACAATCAATAGTCTTACACAGACACCAATCCTTGTGACAGTGTAGGAAAAAGGCTAAGAGCAGGCATAGGAAGCCAACTTGCATTAGGTAGAGTGTCTAAGTTATGAACTTGGGTTCTTTCATCAGATACAGAAGTTTGGTTTATGCACATTTCCAAGCTGACCAGAAACCTTTAACACCAACCCAGATGGAATCTTCCTGCAGGTTAGTCTGACATTGCTCAGCATCCACCCTCCTCATTATTTCAGCAAAGCTTACAGCAACAGGTCCTTAGCCAAGGCTAAGTCCTTTTACCAATGTATTTCTCATATTTCTCATATTTGCAGAGTGGGAATAGGAAGTCCACTCAAAAAATCTAATAAAAACTATTTTAGATTCAGAACCTACTCTGGAGGATATTCACATCCCAGGCTCTAGAATCTTTTAGTTAACAGAGAGCTGCGCACAGAGCATAACTCAGCACTTTGCAAGCAACTGTAACAGCTCAGAAACTAATACATCAACAAGAAACATTACTTCCAGCAGAATTTCAATTCTTTGCATTTATCTTCTCCTTTAAAAACTGTCTGGCAATAACAGGGCTCTACTGTAGCATTTTAAAAAACAAATTATATATTTTTTCATCTATATTTTTATATATGTATTTATTTATACCTATGTACATAGAATCATAGAATCAACTAGGTTAGAAAAGACCTTTAAGATCATCAAGTCCAACAGTTACCCCAGGTCTGCCAAGTCCACCACTAAACCGTGTCACTAAAGGCCTTGTCTAGACAGTTTTTGAACACTTCCAGGGATGGTGATTCTATCACTTCTCTAAAAAGTCTGTCCCAATGCCTGATCACCCTTCTGGTGAAGAATTTGTTCCTAATATCCAATCTAAACTATCCCTGGTGCAGCTTGAGGACATTACCTCTTGTCCTATTGTTTGTTATTTGGGAGAAGAGACCAGCCACCTCCTCACTCCATCCTCCTTTCAGGTAGTTGTAGAGAGCAATAAGGTCCCCCTAGAGCCTTTTCTTCTCCAGTCTAAACAACCCCAAATCCCTCAGCCATTCCTCATAAGACTTGTGCTGAAGACCCTTCACCAGCTCTGTTACCCTTCTCTAGACCTGATCCAGCAACTCAGCAACTCTCTTGTAGAGAGACAGATATAAACCACTCCTTGCTGTTCTTTAATAAAACTCTGATGTAACCAGCATTTTCTTTAGCAACAGGCTGGTATGAAATCCATCAGCTGGGAGTCTGTAGAATGAACGCTATTCAACATGAAAAAGATCATGAAAACCTACTTCTTGGTGTTTACTTAACAAGGCCAGGCCTCATTTCAAATTTAGAATTTCAGTATGCTATACCTTACTTCCTTCTTCAGGTTGACCCAGATACAGAAAGTGACATTTTTATCCTTTATGACTGCATGCATATTTCCAGTTTCAGAATCTTCATACATACAGGCTTTCTACAAAGGAAAAAAGGCTGATTAAGTCATGGTTGGGAGGTTTTTTTTATTTCTATCACTTTGATTTACTTACATTTACACTTGAATAAAGAAAAAAACCCCAAACATACAGGAATAAAAGTACACCATACCAGGCTTATGTACATTGTATTTATGTACTAAAATATGACAGCTATAAACTCAAACCTCTTTGTTAAAATTTTAACTATGTTCTTTTTCTTCCTCTGACTTCATCAAGTCTGACAGTCAAACATTGCAGAATATGGGATCTCATGTTATCCTCTTCAATGGTACTGTCCTTTAGCAGGTGCCCTCAAAAACACTTCTCAGGACAAGTTCAAAAAAATAAAAGGACTTACTGAGCAATAATGGACTTCCTATCCCATAGTCACT
The DNA here is from genome assembly GCF_012275295.1 of Melopsittacus undulatus. Taxonomy (NCBI): domain Eukaryota; kingdom Metazoa; phylum Chordata; class Aves; order Psittaciformes; family Psittaculidae; genus Melopsittacus; species Melopsittacus undulatus. The sequence goes on along the minus strand of NC_047531.1, from coordinate 82,430,094 downwards.
GCACAGAATATCATTTTCTCAATACAAAACTCATAAAATTACAATTACATTAGGATTTTAATCCTAAACTCAGTAACGACAATCAAGAAATTAAACTGTCTCAATTTGCAGAGGGTTTTGACTGTGAACATACAACTGGTTCACCATTTCCTCTAGTCCTTTTCCTTTCTGTTTCCTCCAGAAACAGTATTTTGCTAAACATAGTTACATATATTATTAATATACTTAAAATAGCAAACAAAATTGCTATCTGTGCATGCAACCCAGAAAACTGATTCCTAAGTACATTTTCATTTTCTTGTTTAAATATCCTTTACTCTTCCCAAGATCTTAATTTTAAACATATTTTAGTCATATGATTAAAAATGTGTAAAAACCAACCTCATGACCAGCTTTTCACATTTGCAATTGTTGTACAATCAACTAGCTTTACTTAAATCACCGAGACAAAACAGGAAACAAATTTAATACAATGACCCTTGTTTTCAGCATCTCCAAATCTCACAAAGTTTCACAATAATTTAATCTTAAATGTCTAAATGATGGGAATTTTCACTGTAAAGCTAAGATTTTCAGGAGATTTGAAGAATTACAAGTCTGGTACCTGCTATCCACATGATTTGGAAACTCAAATGCTAAATTTGGAAACTCACATACTAACCCCTATGCCAGATTAAGAACAAACAAAAACAAACATCACAACAAGACACTTGTAGCTAACTTTGTTTGCACTGTGCATATTAGAGCTCCAAAGTAGTAAGCCTTACTTACTTTAAGCAGGTGCTCTGTAGCCTCATTGTACTTCTCATGAAGCAGATTCTGCAGCTCCAGAATAGATTCCTGGTACTGGACTATTTCTTTTTCTGTTATCTGATTTGATGATGCATCCAATAAAAGAAACTGCAACTTCTCAATTAACTAGAAGACATTATATATGGGACAAGTATATCTGATTTTACATCACCCTTATTATACTGTATGTTCTGTTATAAAAAAACAAGGCAAACTTGTTTCCTTTGTACTGAAATGTATCTTGGTAATAGAAATAATCTTTTTCTATTGTATCTCTAGAAATCATGCTAAGCCAGCATTATCAGTCAACCATGCAAAGTGCTGGAAAATCCAGGGTCAAGTCTGCTTGCTTTCACCTCTCCAGTCCAATTCCTTTATTCCTCAACCTGTGGGCTGTGAAACCTTAGCTTATGAAATAGATCATTTATCAAACGGGATTGCTCATGTGAGGAAACCTTTTGGTCAAAAATTAGGTTTAATAAGAAGTTTACAACTCTACTTTGGAACCCTATTTTCTAAAGTAATAATCTCAACTATGAATCTTGAAAAAAAAAACAACAAAAGCAAACAACAACCAAACAATTGAAAAACATACACCAGTTACATTTTAACTCTCAGAAAAATCCTTAGTGTGAACTCTGCTATAACACTGTTGCCTTATTAGCACTACATGCTAGTATTACATTATAACATCGTTAGCACTACATGCTAATATCTAAACATCTAAATGCTTATAGAGAACTAAAAAAATTCCCAGCTGGCCAAAGTAACCTGCAGTACTGAGATGAAGGGAGGATCAGATTATATTTATGCCTTTTTTCCAGACTGGCCTGATTTCTCTTCCCCTTCATCTGTGGAATCGCAGTGCTATTGCTCATTTAGTGCAGCAAAGCAGCAGCAGAATTGTAACCTTAAACATGGTCTGCCTCAACAGTGAGGTGGTCCATGTCAACTCTGAACTGCTGATCCTCTAAAACCTCCAAGAACATGTACAACAGAAAATCATAGAATTATATCAAATCACAAAATGGTCTGGGTTGGAAGGGACCTTAAAGCTCATCTAGTAACAATCTCCCCTGCCACAGGCAGGGACACCTTCCACTAGACCAGGTTGCTCAAAGCCCTATCCAGCCTGGCCTTGAACACTGCCAGGGATGCTCAGGTGTTTTAGACCAAGAGAAGACAGACCATCTTTGACATCACCTTACATTTCCAGTAGGGATGAAATAAAATTGCCTATATTCTAGTATCACATGAATATGCTACTGAGCATACAGTGCAAGGCAATGCACGTTTAGAGGATGTGAAGTAGCTGTAACTGCTTCAGTGTTGGATGGGAAACAGAGCAGGGGAAGGAAGTGTGTTTGTGGGAAAGATGTGACAGCAAGAAGAGTGTCGAGGAGTGGAAGTGGGTAATTGCCAGGCTTTTTGCTTGAGTTGCAGTGCAGCAGAGAGGAAAGGGAGAAGTTATCTGTTGAAATTCATGGAAAGGACTAGCACATACCCTGCTAGCAAAGAAAAAGGCAGTATGCAGAGGGTGAAAACTGCAGCACCCAGCAAGTGCTGCAAGACAGCAAATCTAACACTCAGAACCAAACCAGCTCAATGAAATTTGTATTACACATGCAACTTTCACACCCAAATTCTGGAAAACCCCATTTAACTTACTGAAAAAAAACTGTTAAATTAGCATAAATTAAAATAAAATCCTAACTTACAAAGCAGCCACAAATTGCTTAAAATTGCTTGACAAGCCACCAGTGGTTGGTGGTTTGTGTTTTGGGAACTTCTGCTTTTATATGACTGTGTTACACAATAAAGATGCTGTCCACTGAAGCATCTATATGTGACATGAGCTTATATGTTCTGGCTCAAGACTGTTTAAAATACATGTAGCAGGGAAGATGGATGCTGGAATACTAGAACTCCGTGTAAGAAACATTAAGCACAAATCCTCCTGAAGCAAAATTTCTCGGTCATGAAGAAAAAAAGGTAGGGGGAGGGGGCTGTTAAGGATATGTTCTGGTAAGCTTAAACTGAAAACTACCATTTTATCACTTACATTTAGCACCTGCTCCCCTTTCTCCATCACAAGTTTAATGTTCTTATTTTGATCTTCACGCCATAAGCTCATGAAAGTATTTATTTCCCGCAGTACAGTTGGGTCAGGATTTTCATCACAATTGAGGTAATGCTCCCACTACAGAAAATGTTCAAGGAAAAGTAGATACAGGCACATGGTGCAAATTACTACCATTATTACATGAAAAAGGATTCTGAAAGACAAATATATTACAGTGATACAATCACACCTGCACCTAAACAAGACTGTAACACCAGCTGGCTTATCACTATGCAACAAAACCAAAACAGGTTTACTTCGATATACTGTGTTAAGATACTTCTGCCCACCTAACATTTGCTGTTTATACTCACTCATTTATCAGTGGTTTCTGTTCTGCTAGTAGGCATAGCTCGCATGTCTACAAAAGCAATGAATTCAGTACCTGCCACAAATGAGGGGCTGAATGAATAAATGACTAAGAACATAAATGAGGAACAGGGGCAGGTGGAAGAGGCAGATGGCTCTCTCTCTCAAACTGCCAACAAAACTGAAATTCCTACTCTTGCAATAAAGCTGCTTAGGAACATTATACTCCTTTCTCTGCCTTCCTCCTTCTTAGCAGCATAATCAGCTATTACAAAAACCTCTGGTGGGAATGTGAAATCTTCCATTATTTCTTTTTATATATAATTTATATAATTTTATTTTCAAAATCAATTATTGGTCATTCTTCTAGGTGAGGGAAGAAAAAAAAATCCAGCAATAGGTTAAACCCACTTAACTCTACCTGAGCCTAACATTGGCTGATGGGCTTAGTTTATCACCTATAATGTCATTTTTTCATACATATAGGGAGTTATTAGGGAACACTGCCTCCCTGCTTGCTGTGAAGATTAATAACACAATGTTACTGAAGACTGCATTACAATGTAAAGTGAGTGACTTTAACAAAGGTAGTAACAGATTAGTGCTCAGGGAACTGGAAACTCCTGTACAAAAGATTCATGAGCCTGCAGTAATTAAAACACCCAATTTCCTTTTTTTACATCTCTGCACTTAAAGGTGAGCTTCAGTTTCATCATCAGGAAAACACATCCTCAAAAATGGCAGCACTTGCTCCTTGAGAAAAAGGACATATTTCCTGATAATTTGTAAATGTATCTCTTAATCTGAACTGAAATGGATGTGGAAACTCAGTATTTGGTATTATGGATGTGTTTTGCCCTAAATATTCTTAATAGCAGTCTAATACAAACACTGGTATTTCCTATCATCTACCAGTATTGTATTTAAAGAGCTGTTTTAAAAATAATAGCTCTATTTTGCCATTACTTTAAAAAAAATAAATCTTATGTTCCTCCTTCCAAGAAATACTCATCAGAAACACCCTTCCCTTTCAAAATGACCAACAGTGTTGCTTGTTCACAAGGATAACAGAGTCAGAGCATGTCATCTACTGAAAAAGGTAATAAAAATCATTCAAAAGTGTTAAGATGTAACTGTGCAGTCATCATGCTACACCCTTGTGGCAATGAAGGCTAAGGGCACAGTGGGCTATACCACGAAGACTGTAAATAGCAAGCCTAGGAACGTTACCTCTGCAGGGCTCCTGAGGCCACATCTCCAGTGCTGCATCCAGTTTTGTGTCACTCAGTACCAGAGAAAGAGTGGTAAATTGGAGGGGCAAGAGGAGGGACCTTAAGATGGTGAGGGTACTGAAGAAAATGACACATGAGGAAAGGCTGAGCTTTGCTAGTCTAAACTAACAAATGCAATTCCCCCATACCTACAGAGGGTTATATGAAGACAGGGGTAAGCTTTCTTTAGAGATGCACAGGGATGATGCATCATGACAATTAAGCAATGATCACAAGCTGTAACATGTGAAATGACAATTGCATTTAAAAAAAATAGTTACAATGAGAGTGGTAAAGCAGTCCAAAAGGTTGCTCAGAGATACTGTGGTATCCCCATCCTTAGAAATTTTCAAAACCCAGCTGAGCACCTTGCCCTAACTTCAGAGTTTGCTCTACATTGTTCAGGATATTGAACTACATGAATTTCAGAAGTCCCTTTTAACATGATTTATCCTGTGATTCTAAATGTGTTTTTCTGTGTACAACAATATACAGAAGATAGAAAAGAATGAGCATGGCCAGTTACTGCCTCAGGATGGAACTTGCAGCCATAGCACACACCTAAACTCAAGAAACTCAAGAAATGGAAACCCCTGGATTCTGCAATGGAGACATAGCTACAGTCTCTTCATTATTGAACCTCTATGACACTAGGCAGATTTTGGAAAGCAAGCTTACCTTTGCATGTGCTCTATAATCAATTTTCCACTGCTCTGCAGACAAAAACTTCTGTTCCAGTGAATTAATTTCTGCCAGTTCAGCCTCCCTTTTTTCTAGAGCCTATTAAAATGTATATATATATCAAACAGAGGAGTTAAATATTTGTTTTACTTCTTACAATTGTTTTATATCCAAGAAAAAAAAATGGGATATTTGAATGAGTTATCATTTAAACAAATACAAACACTGACAACTTTCTTTTTCATAAAACATTTAATTGAAAAGACTGAAAAAGTTCATGTTATTGTCATCACATTAGTTGCTGAGCCATATGATAAACATAATGTGTCATATGATTGTTAACCTCTCACTTGAACAGCTTCCATATCATCATCCTGAAAATAGCTCTAAGAAGAGCTACTAAAAATACAAGCATAAGCTGGAAAAATCTGTGCAAGACTTTCTTTTTTTTTCTTATAATTTGTATTATTTTAAATTCCTCATCTTCCTAAGGTAAAAAGTATCCTGTGGAGGGCAAGAGACACAGGCAGGAGTGACTTTTTCAGGGGTAAGGGGAGGCGGGGATCCAAAAATAAGAAAAAAAGGAAAACAGAAAAAGAGAAACACAAAATGTAGTAGATCCTTATTTTAAAAAAGGGAAAAAACACAACAATATTTAGGTATCACCAATTACATTTTGTTCTGAATTTGAGTCTTCTCAGAAAAGTAAATATACATAGTCTAATACATATGCACATATACACATGCACACACACAAATCAACATATCTTCCCTAATATGTAACTACTTACAGAATTTATACCAAAATATTCTTGCCACAGCTGTATCAAATATAACTATGGGGGGTAACACACAAAATTCATCCAATTGAAAGTACAGTGGAAATAGAAGAGGGATTTATTTAAACTAGAGTATCACATATGGCAAAAGTTAATGTGTTTAACCGCAGCATCTTTATGTATCAAAACCAGGCAAGACTATCTCACATCAGGGAATTTTTCTCAATCAAAGCAATACCAAGCCAAACATTAGCTTAGTGAAAGAATACTATATAGAAAAAATCAGCCCCATTTCCTTTGACTTTGTGTGCATTATGTTTTATTAATCCAGCGCACCACCTTCTCCATTTGTGGGACCTTATACAAGACTACCTTTGTGGTGGCTTGGTTAGATTTTTCACAATTAATTTTAACCTAGTGATGCTAGAAAATTTCCTCTATATTGTTCCCAACACTATGGACATAAGAAAATTAATTTCTATTCTGACACTAATTTACTAATGTTTTACAGACCTTGTCACAAATTCAAAAATGGTATTAGATTTTTTCAGTGAGTACAAACTAACTTTTGCCACAAGCTTCGCCATCTTCTCTTGTTCAAGTCTCTCCTTTTCAAGTCTTGCTGCTTCTTCTTGCTCAGCTTGAATTTTGGCTTCCTCTGAAAATCAGGAAATATATCAAGAGCATAATTATATTTTGCTTAATAAAACCAGACAACTTATTTTATTAGCTGTAATAACAAAGCAACCATAATAATGAGCAACATAAGCGTGTACCTTATATTGCAGAAATCTTCCCAATTAATTTGAATCACTGTACTAAAACACACTACCTATGGTGCTACCCCTATCAGCTTGTGTCAACACAAGGGGAGAAAAGCATTAGCAAGCCCTCTTTTTCCGCTCAGAAACAGCAACAGGAGTGCCTTCTCCTTTTATCTACAGCTTCAGCAGACCCAGGTTCTTAAATCCAAAGTAGATGGTGAAACTAAGTAGTTCAGTCCTAAGTTACTCTCCTCCTCTCCTAAAACCTTTGATTTCCTACAACTCCAATCTTACAGCTATTTGTTCATTTAAACACTTCAGGATCTGTTACTCCTGATCACAGTTTTAGCTTTTCTTTGCTGCCATAGGGTCTAGAAAATGGGATAGGATGTGAGTACTAAAGTAAAATTGTTTTAAACCTCTAAGCCTTCAGCCTGGTTAGGCTTCAGCCTATGTGTCAATCCAGATGTTCCCAAACAGCAGCTTGGATGTCACCCCCAGCACGTAAATCACTCCAAGTGTAAGTGCTGCACAGAGGCAAGAGCAACAGCAGTTCCCAAATCTTCCTCCACTCACCTGAGCTGCCACTCCCATCCACAAAGATTATTAGTGATTAGTAATGGCTTACTAGCAGTCACAGCATGCCCAAACCCACACCAGGATGGATTAATGGCAGAAAGGGAAGAAGAGATGGACCAGATGTTCAGACAGGGGTATTGACTTCTAATGCTAAACTGCAGAAGCACACATTCCCATGGTGAGGACAGGTCAGCCATGCAACTGGGATTTCATTTTAAGGGATAGAGTGATACATAATAGAAAGGTCTTGAAGAAGTGGGTGAAGAATCAGTCACTCAGTAGACAAAAGAAGCCCAAGCAAACTACGCTTTAGTCTACCCCGATTTGTAGTCACCTTAACTGCTACCCCTTCAGAACACCAGCTAGCCCCCTGCCAACAGACTTATTGTGTTGGCCTTCTCTGGAAGAAGTCCTTTTCAGGGAATTTCTCTTGACTTAAGTAGGCTTAAGAGGAAGGGGGAGCAAAAAATAAAAGCCTGCAATGTTTTGTGGTTTTCTAGCTTGTTGAGAATATTTCAAAAGTAATCTTAAAAGAGAGGAGGAAAACAAAACGAAACCAAAACAAAAATCCAGTTCCTCCTTCCAAAGTTCTTAATTGCAGTAGAAATAGCTAGAGGGAAAAAGTATGGCTCTAAGGAAAGTGAGACACGGTAACACGTAAGACAGAAGTTGCCCCACGCAAGAGGAACGCATCACCTGTATTTGTGAAATAGAGACAGACATTGATGCACATATCATTTAGGAAATTACTATCTGCTCATTTATTTAAAATAGGTGACTTGTGCCATCATATTTCCTACAAATGAAGTGCACAGTACCTTGCTCTCTCCTCATCCTTTCTTCTTCTCTCTGTAATCTCCGCAGTTCAGCTTTCTTCTTGGCATCAGACTTAGTGTTTGCAACAAAGAAAACTTCAAATTAAAAACTTCAATTTAACTTCAAATTAAAAAAAAATCAGTATTATTATAAAACATTTTGGGAGGTATTTTCCCTCTATAACTTTGCCCTTCTAATGTGATTACTGAATTAAGATTTTGGACTCCCTGCATACTCCAGAGGGAGACTCCACATCCCCCTGGGCAGCCTGTTCAGTGCTCTGCCACTCCCTGCATAAGAAAGTTCTTCCTCTTGTTAACGTGAAACTTGTGGTTTACTTTATGGCCATTGCCCCTTGTTCTATTGCTGGGCACCACCGAAAAGAGTGGTACCACCCTCCTGGCACCCACCTTTGAGATAATGATCTGCATTAATGAAAGCCCCTCTCAGTCTGCTCTTCCCTAGGCTAAACGCCCAGCTTCCATAGTCTCTACTTATAAGAGAGATGCTCCAGATTGAGCCTGACCAACTGGCTCAAAGGAAATACAGATTAAAACTAAATAAAATTAAATAAAAATATATTTTTTCTTTTAAAAAAGTACATTTGCATAATATCAAGGTATCACAACACCTTTATTATGGGAGATCCTCTGAAAAATACTGTTTTGTAGACATTAAGTCCAGACGTAACTGATGCTTACTTTGATTTCAGCATTAAGTTCTTTGTCATTTTACTCATACAATTTCCAAAATAACAGGATTATGATGGCACAGTCTCTAAATGAACACTGCTAGGGTCAAAATGCTGTATGTGAACTAGAGCATATTTCTGACTGCTTACCTTTGTTTTCTTTTTTGGAGCCTAAGAAGATCAGGGGAGAAAAATAAAAAGGTGAATGTCAGAGAACAGAGTATCAAGTACAAAGGAGCAATAAGCAAATGCAACTGTTCTGTAAAATTAGATGAACTACTGAAAAACTGCAATGATGATAATTTCAATATTGCAGAAAATTAACCATTAACACAGGACCACTGTAATTTACCAGCATAGGTCACACTTATGGTTATAGAAGTGTATCTACTTGCTCCCACTGATTAAAAAGAAATAAATGTATATCAAACATATAATACAGCCCAAGACATAATTCAGTCAAAAAAGCATTTTCAGTGTTTTCTGAACTCATCAATTTATACCATGTGCTATTCCTAATAACACTGTATTACATCATGCAATGACTTAGAAGGACACAGAAACCCACTGAGGTTTTTGTCATTCATAGGAAAACTGCATTTGAAAAAATGGAATTAGGGGACTTCTCCAAATGACAACAGGAAATGAAAGACCCTAGAAATCCAAACACCAAACAGTCAATCTCTTACTTGATTTACCAATTATCCTTTTTGTGCATTACCATGTGATTTTATACAACCTCAGTGTGATTAATGAATCCACTCCCTGTGGGATGGAGAAAAGAAACGTGAAGTTTGTTAGTGTAGAGCAATTCTGACCACTCAGGTGTAGTTGCCTCCTAGCTGTGTTTCACACTAAGCAGCCACAGCACCAAACCACAGCACAAGGAGGGTTCCAGGAACGTTAACATGCCCTTCAGGTGATCATTTTTTCAGTGTTAAATCCTTTTATACTGGTACTTCAGTAGCCAACGTGGAACACCTTCGTCCACCCTTACCCTCTTCCCCATATAACCAGTGCCTCAAGGTACCAGTTACCGTCCTTTCTTCCGTGTCTACACCGGCACCAGCACGCCCCGGGCCCACCGCACAAGCACAGGCTGTTACTGCCCAGAGGAGCAGCTGAAGGAGCGGGTGCAGCTCCGCGGCTCTCTCACGGCCAGTGCCGGCAGCGATGTCCCCGGGGACGAGCGGCAACAACCGCGGCCCTCCGAGACACGGGCCCTGGGACAAGGACAAGGACAAGGGACAAGGGACAAGCGACGAGACCCAGACCCCACACCTCCCTCACCATGGCACCGCCGCTACCGCCGCGTTGCCTAGGCGACCAGACCCGCCTCCCACGTGATTCCGGACGCCAATGGCGTGCGTGCGTGAGTGCGTGCGTGAGTGCGTGCGTCCTTCCCCCCGCCGCCTCGCCCCGCCCCGCCGGTGCCTCCTTTCATTACGGCTTTGCCGTAAAGCGGCGCTGGCATGGCTTACGGCGCGGCGTGAAGCGGTGAGGTGGTGACCTTCTCGTTCGGCCCCCGGGCCGGGGCTGTTCGTCCGTGTCCGTGTGTCCGGGGGGAACACGGGGCAGGGACCGGACATCGGGCCCCGCAGGCACTGCCAGCCCCGGCCGCGGGATCTGCGCTGAGTTCCGTGTGCGTTTGTTTACAGAAATAAAAGGGGGTTTATTGAGTTTCTAACGGGTCGGAATTCATGATTTATGCATATATATATCCCTGTATGTATATGTCCGGGTATGAGTATTGCTTTAGCAGATCGCAGATAAGCTGCCAGCTAGGTGGAAAGCCCGTGGGCGAGCAGGAGACAAGCAGCACAAAGTGTGACTGCATCTGAAAGCTGTTGGGATTTTGTTGTTTTCTGTTTGAGAGGAGAGCAGGCAGAAGGGGGGGGGGGGGGGGGGGGGGGGGGAGAAGCTGAAAGAAACAAAGGTTAACCAAAAGCAGAAAAAGGAGAGAGAACCAGAAAATATCAGTGTTTGAGCAAAGGGGGCTCAGCTGGATGACGGAGCACGGTTAGAGCCGGTGCTGTACCCATGGAGCGGGAGGCTGGGACGTGCTTGCTCCCCGCGAGGCTAATGTCAAACTGATTATCCTTCAGGTTAAAAGCCCCGGTCAGACCCAACTGAAGAGGTCACTGCAATGTGATAATGGCCAATTTAAGAAGTGAAGTGAGAAATCTGTACAAAAACGTAAGTGTTTTAAACACCATGAGCACCTTCCTTAACCAGACAAACCCCTTTCACTGCCCGATGACATCTTTGTTTTTCAAGCTGCTGTACCTCGGAAGGGAGTATCCCAAAGGAGCTGATTACTTCAGAAAGCGTCTGAAAGCAGCTTTTCTGAAAAATAAAGATGAGAAAGATCCAGAGAAGATCAAGGAGCTGATTGCACGAGGAGAATTTGTTATAAAAGAGCTGGAAGCTTTGTACTTCCTCAGAAAATACAGAGCTTTGAAGCAGCGCTACTACAGTGATGACAACCAGTAACTGGTGCCAATGACTTCCATGTAATGATACAGAGCCTTAAAAACTGAACAATAAAAGCTGTAACTTAAAACCAAATGAAACGTTAATCCTTCTGACCCATCTGAAATACAAATTAGGCCTTTGCTTCCCCTTAAGTAGTGCCTTCAAAGATTTCCACCTACATCTGCCTCCTGTGTGAGGGTCACTCTGGCAGAGGCGTTTGCCCACTGTGCTGGGCAGAAGACTACGGAGTGAGGAAGGGGGTGAATTTGGACAGGAGTGGATTAAGCACTTTGACCCTGAAGACAGTTCCTGCTACTACTGATTTCTGGCACTGCATAACTACTGTAGCAGCAATACAGAACTTTGTCCTTTCCCCTCCTGGAATGGAAGTTTGTGGATGTTTGCTCCACAGCTAATGCCATTGACTAGCTCAACTAGCACAAACCTGGGCCATAACTATGTGTGTACTAGGATTGGATGATGTTTCTACCCCCACCAAGAACTAAGTGACACGGGAAGGAGAACAGAAATAATCTTTGGAATATAGGTAAGTCATGGCTCTAGTAGAACTGTTAGCAATAGCAAACCTTCACATGTGTGAGCTCTAGAATAGAATGAAGAAAAATGCTGGCCAGTTAGCACACTACCTTCTTAGGAAGCATGTGTGCTGTTTCTAGCACCACATTGGTGTGAAGAGCAGCCCTTCCACATCAACTGAATTCTACAGTATGTTGCAGTTAAACTTGTTCGGAATGAAAACCTCTATGTAACAAATTTAACCTACCCCTCTCAGTAACTGACAGAAGATGATCCACATAACAAAGGGCCAAATCATAACAAAGCAGTTTCAGGCTTTTTTTTCCCCATGTAAGACACAAACCAGTACTAAAATATGTTGTTCACATTTTCTGTAAGTTTATGAAAGTCATCTGATAGAAGAAAACAAACGTACACCTGCGAATAAACACAGGATAGGTATTGAGAGTATTTTAAACTTGTAGACTAATTCAAGTGTGCTGTTAGACTAATGAAATAAGGGTTCTGGGGCATGGCTGTAGATGGTACAGCCCAAGCAGCACACAGCAGTGAGAGGTGCATCCTCACCTAAAACAAGGCTCTGCTCCTTGCAGAACACAGAATGCAGCAGCAGCATGGATCAGAGGAGATGGACTGCCACAATAAAGCACTTTGCGACAGGCAATGAGAAGGATGAGAAGTGAACAGAACTGAACTGCCAAACACATGCAGTACAGAGGGTACTCCATTGCCGAGGTGAGGCGCTAAAGTTCTTGGGGAGAAAAAGGAAACTGGGACAGGAATTCACAATAACTATTTTTTATTACATTACAATAAATAGGAGCAGTACAGTTTGACAAAAAAATGACAAATTCCAGATCACCTCACAGCACATACTCCTAAAAACATTAAAAATTTTAAAACAAACAGTGGTCTTTTTTTTTGCTTTTTTTTCCTTTTTTTTTTAACTTAACGTCTGGTATGACCAACATTCCTAGGTCACACAACCAAATGATGGAAAAACTGGATCACACTGCATATGTTCCACATCAAATAAAGCACAATGTACAAAATGTGCATGTTTCAGTTTACACTATACAAAAATAGTTAAAATACATTCCAGGTAAACATATTACATTAAGAAGTCATTCTAGTAAGAAGTTGGCACTCAAGAGGAAAAAGCAGAAGTATTTTCAACATGAAAACACAAGACAGTGGAATAAAGAAATGTTAGGAAAGATTTACCATCTATGTAGCTTTATGTAAACTTGAGACAAAATGATTTGTTTACAGTCTGATGGTCTTCAAAGGTAATTGTATTGCTTGAGAGCGTAGACAGGAGCAGAAGATTGTGTGTCAGTATTTACCCATTACAGAGATCATGCTACTGTAACAAAATCTATATGGTGAAACTTTAAGTTAGAAAACATTTTAGGACAATGAGACTGGTCAAAATAATGACATTCCGGTTTTGAGGACAACTGATGAGAAAGTTGTTTACCAGAGTTACATAAAGCTACTGTAAGAAGGTGTTACTCCCTGACACATGGCAATTTTAATGTATTAACGTGGTAAGCAATTCACATATTCATTTAGTAGCTGCTATCAGAACAGACAGCACCCAGGTATGTTCTTTGAAAGCATTTCAAATAGGGAAAGACAGGATAATTATGAGATCGACTTGTGCAAGCTGCAATCCAACATGCTTCACCAAATCTCAAAAGTATTAAGACAAAACTGCACAACAGTGGCAAGGATGTGTATTTTTTGAAGTAAATAAGGGCTAATCTAAATAGGGTTTGTACTGATTTAATTAGATTGGTAGCTACAGATCATATTTACTAAGAAACCCCAACACAAAACTATTATAGATATAGCTTTATATTAGAGCTGTATAAATCCACATTTCATGATTAAGACTTTTCAGCTAAAATTTCTCCAGTTTTTAATTAACTAAGAATATTAGACCAGCCCTAATTTTACATGCAGTGTGACTCAGTTACCAAAAATCTTGAAGTAAACTTAAGATTACTTCCATTTACTCAAGGTATACTACCCACTTTTGCTATGTTCTTCATATATAATCAAGAGTGTCTAAAATGTGCAAATAACTAATTGTCTTCAAAACGTTTTAACCTTGGAAGCTATAAAATGTTTTGCAACATTAAGAATCTTTTCTTATTCCTTATTGGTCCTTATGATGTAATGTTAGGTTCTCATATTACTGTTTTTCATATTATTTAATAATCTATATTTCACATCAAAGCTGAAAGGAGGGGAGGGAGCCTGGGATTTGGTGGAGGATGGGGAATGAGGGGTGCAGGCAGGGAAGGGCATTATTTTTCTCAGCCACATTGAAATTAACACACAGCAATCCAGACAGGCAGCAGTCCTGCCAGTTTTGCAGCCCCCCATGTACAAGAGTAATGGGGGGGGTGGTATTTTAGAAGCAAAAGAATACTTTCCTCATGCAATTGCACCTTTGACATCTTATAAATGGTCCAAGTTACACAGGTATAAGAAAACTGTACTATGTAAGATTTCCACAGAATTCTTTAGGTATACTTCAAGGTTAGGGCAATGCTGCTATTCTCTGTTCCAAACTTTCCAGTGTCCTGAACTATCGTACTTCAATGTCTTGTGTTTTACTTTTCTGGGTACACCAGAGTCACATTTTCACCCTGCAGCTGAGTTATGTACTATGAGGAAGCATACCTTCAGGAACCCAGGCCCTACCAACCAACCAAACAATGCAACGTTTACACACAGTAAGACAACAGGAGCTGGCAACACTGGAATTACTACTGGCTGTTACTTCAGTCCAGAATACCTAGACTACTGCAGTACCAAAAACTGAAAGCTTCTGCAAAAAATCTGCATTAATTCCAATCAGAGAAAGAAAAGGGGGGGAGTGATCACAAGAGAACTTAAATCACAGAGAGAGACAACATTAAAATCTTGGTATAGCTTCATGACAGTCTAGACACTGGAATGCCACTCATCAACCATTTATTCTGTGCAACAAAACAAGTACTTCACGAACAGTACACAAACAACATTGACTCTGGAAACCATGTTTTATGCAGACGGTTTGTGCAAATTCCACACCATTTTTATGGCATAGTGGATTTCCAAATTATTTGCATGAAGCAGCTAAATTCAACTCATCCATTCACTCATTTGATGTTACGAGAATTTAAAATTCCTCCCCTATTTTGCACAAAATGGGCATCTGAAAATTTGCAATGCCACTATTGGGGGAAAAAAAAGTGTGGTTTTACCTCCCTATATAATTTAGGATTCGTTCTGATTTAATTCTTATGGTAAATTCTGGATCCACGTATGAATTAACCTAAGAATTTGAATCAACTTATCTGTTAAGGCTTTCTAGTATTTTCTAGACATGCTAAGGGTGAAATCCTGTACCTACTGAACAAAGCTACTTGCAGATTTGTCACGCAGGAGAGCTAGGATTTCACCTTGGTCTTCAGACACAAAAAGTTAGTGAAAGTCTTAAAGCAATGCATTAACAATATCAAATCAACCTAATTCAAACTTTTACTTTTTCCACTGCCAGATGTGCATTATTGTCTTTTTTTAATTTTTCTTTTTTTTATAGAAAAAATAGAGTATTTAAGGAGCGACCGAGACAAATTGCAGTGAAAAACCTTTTTTTTGTGTGAAAGTTTTATCTTTACATTCATTAAAGTTGATCTGAAATGCTACAAGACTAGACGCCTAGAAGCAAAATCTACAGGAAGACTATAAAGGCTTCTGGTCTCTCTATATTGCAGTCAGTCTAAAATAAAAGGCTGAAATGAAAAGTCTCTTTTGCTAACTGGTCCTTTTTCCCAACCAGATTTAAATGCCAAAAAAATGAAAAGGGGATGTCAGAATGTGTAGAGCATCATTTCATTGTTTGGTTTGCACACAGAACAGAAGTTCACAATCAGTAAGAAAAATAAGAAGTTAGCAACTGTGCATGCACCAAAGAGTCCCAAGACAGTTCTCAGGTTTTTGTGTGTGGTTTTTTTTTGTGTTTTGTTTTTTGTTTCACAGGCATTGCTAGTTCAAGAACCAACAGTCAAAGAATACTGGCACTTTAAGAGGAATGAAGTTTCCACTGTCATTTAAAACAAGCATTCAGGTAAAGCTAACAGGATCATGAAGCAGAAAGTAAAGTAATGCTAAACCAAATGCTAATAATTTAGTGTAATGTACAAAAATTACTTAAGTACTTCTTAAGAATAAGGATAAACTGTATTTACATAATTATACACTTTGTCTTTGTCTTCTTTTTCTTCTTTTTACCATCTTTGCTCATCTTCTCTTTGTGTTTTCTGATTTCTCGAACTAATGTATAGAAGGCATCATCAACACCCTGAAAAGACACATACATGGACACATTAAGATCACCTTAACAAACTGACACTGTATCTGCTTGTTTTCACCTGACCTGATGAGGTGAACCATTCAATCTTCTATGCTGCCTGCCAGGAGAGGTTATACTGTCTTCTTTCTGAGGCTTTTATAAATGTTCCCTTGAGTAGACTGTGGGTTACAGAAATTGCCAGGGCAACAGTCCTCTCCAGCATTCCTGCTTCTTGGGAATGGACGTGCTGGAAGAAACAGTCAGGTGGAAGGACAACTGTAGTTGTCTCCTGTCATGTAAGGGGAGTCTGACTGCATTGCTGTGAATGGGCAGAGGGACCTGCAGGAGAGCAGTGGTGGGGAGTGGGCTGCCATCATTTGAGCAATGAATCCTGGCCACACGCTGTTCCTCTCCTGAGTTGTGAAACAAGAACCTGAATGAACTGTGTTGATGCCTGCAACAGCCAACACCAGCCTCTTTCTCAGCTGTTCCCCAACCTGGGTTTACAGCACCCTATGGGTGATGCACTGCTTGGGACCTGACCACAGACACCACATAGGTCCAATTCCATTATTATTATGGTAAGGAACTGAACTTAGTGTACTCCATCTCAGAAGGCACATGTTGTCTCACCTCAAGCTAAAAAAGAACAGGTACCACACATTTAGATTATATGTATGCATAATCATACAGATAATCTAAATTATATTACCATAAAATAATGTTGTGAAGCATCAGCTATCTTTGTTTATGCCTTAATCTATAGGCAGCTTTAAAAAGTAAATACAAATATCTGTAGCAAGAATTCAGTACCAAAGACAGTTATGATTAGTATCCATATTCAGGTAATTTCTCAGGCACAGTTTTATAAATCATTACTTATGCAAATCAGTCCAATGTTCCAATGAAAATTATTATTTGATAAATCATTATATTCAACTTATAATACATGCAGAACATTATCTATGGTGTTGAATCATGTACAGTCACTTAAAATCTCCACGGCTCCAACAGGCACAACAGACATCTAACAGCCACAAAAGCTAATGTTTCACATTGAGTAGTTTTTCTTTTTTGTGGGGTAATTACAGCTGACAAAAATAACTCTGACCAAAAGAGACCAGCGTATCTAAAAGCCTGATATGAGCCATTATCAAAGTACAATGTTACATGTTATGCTCTGTAAGAACCTATTTACATGAAACAGTTTATAGCTTAGCTTTCAGGCTGTTCCAAATTCCAATCAAGTACCCATGTTGTCAGTTAACTTATACATTTAATAGTCTTAGTATGGACAGTTATGAAATCATTAAAATAAAAAATTATCTTGATTCTTCACTGCCTTACCCCTCGTATTATCTTTTAGATAGATCAAAACCAGTAGCATGATGTTAATGAATCAGCAGACAACTGCATCACTGTGGAACTGGGTCTAGCAATTTAGCCCTACAACTGACAGGCAGCAGCTTGTCAGGTACAGAGATCACCTTCAAGCTGCCAACAAAAATTGAGACTGTTTCCTCCTGTGTGCCCACTTCAATAAAAAAACTGAAAGAGAACTCTGAAAAAGCACAACAAAAAGCCCCAAAAAAACCTAATTCAATGAAACTCCAAATGGTGATGAAATATGGAAAGTCCAAATAGTGAGGTGTTAAGTAGCTTCACTAATAAAGCAGTGCTCCCAGTACAACCTCCATTTATTTAAAACCTTGACATTCAAGTTCATAAAACATTTACACATAACTGATGGGCTGCAAACAGCTTTGATTGAACATCTCCCAGCACTAACAGCACTTCTGCAAGGTCTCACAAGATACAAAAACCACTTGCAAATAGTTTCTTCTACATTGTAAAATATTATTGATCACTATAAAATTGACGTAGCATGCTTAATGGAAGAGTAGCCTCAGTTCTGGAAAAGGTCATGTCCCTCATGAATCTTCAGAGAATTAGAAATGCTTGATACTCTTTTACAGACAGCTGGTGTATTTTGTATATAACTTCAGCATTAATGCACCAAGTGAATATTCAGCAATGCTCATGTAGGGAAATTATCTAGAAGCAGTGATGGTTCAAAGTGCATCTCCTGCAGTTCTAATCTCAGGAAAACAGTATTAGAAATCAATCACAACAGGCAGACGTTTCATTATTAGATCACAAGAACAGAATAAGACAATATTCTTTTACAAGACTTCACATTTCCCTACAAAACTACCTTTCAGTATTTCACACTGGTCTTTAATATGTTGGAAAAATTCTCATTATGAGGATGGTTGTTGGCTTTCAGGGGTGTCTTCAAATGAGACATGCTAAACAAAAATTGCCATTTCAGTCTTCAAACGATCAACCCTCACTACAGAGAAAATAACTTGTACAAAGTAATATCCAGATACTATTATGGGCCTTTAAATACAGGAATTCACAATTAATCCTGAAATCTTTATTCTACACAGTAAGGTGATGATCTATTAAATACAAAGCCTGTTGCAAATTATGAGGGAATTGACTTGGCTTTTGTCCTTGCATTTATACCTTTGAAGATCAAGCCTTTAAAATTATTAATTATGTATTCAGTAGTTTGGTTCTGCCATAATTCCTCATAAATTCAAGTCATGAATATAACATGACATTCAAAACTACATTTAAAATACTTGTGAATTAGAATTGGAGAACTCCAGATAAACTAAGATCTTTCACTTTTAAGTCTGTCCATTAAATGTTAGATGTAAGTGGTGGATATGGTGTTTACAGAAGGTCCCTAAAGGCATCAATACTGTAAGATCAAAGGTGGTGAACCTTTCTAGTTACTTCTTTCAGTAATAAGGGACTTCATGCAGCTGACCTTCTTCCCTCTAACAGTAGAGTTATTGTGTGCAAGCCTTTTGAAAAGCGTAGGACATACTGACTGAGTGCTTTAAATCCAGGCTCAGGATTAGAAACTCAAAAGCCACTGTGCACGCTTTGAACTATACCACGCTGCCTCCATAAAGGTGCATTGACAGAGCTTGCTCCTGGCATTTGTTTTTCCAAAGGGCAACTACAAAAGGTAACAGGAACAGCAGTATCAGAACTGTTTGCACAGAAACAGCCTGCTCCTGGCTACAACTTTGGAACACCACATGGTCCCACAACCATATAGAAATCTGGGTATGTGGTTGCATGGTTACAAGCATGCATGAGACTCTGCAATTAATCCAGCTATCAATAAGAAACCCTAAATTCATTTAGGAATTAGGAGTTCCTTAACACCCCAGCCCCAGAAACAGAATCACAGAATGGTCTGGGTTGGAAAGGACCTTAAAGATCATCTACTTCCAACCCCTGCTATGGCCAGGAAAACCTTCCACTAGACATATATAGACCTGTAAACAAGTTATAAATTGTAGAGAAGAGTCAGTTTTATATTTTTCTTTCAATATACAAAACATATACACATAGAAAAGTATCAGTCATCAGCAAAGTATTTATACACCTCTAGTACTATGGAAAAAACCATTACAGTTTTCATAAGGAATCTAGAAACTTTTACATTCTAATCTAGAACTTCTGTAATTCCAACTTTTTACTATTAACCCAGCTCTATCAGAATTACATTATCTAGATGTCTAACTTACGCCCTAGAGAAATTTTAGTTATAGTAAAATTTTATGTAAAAACCTTAACACTTTCAAGAAAGAGATCTTTTGAAGATTTTACTTTTAGGAGTTTCTTCTTGCTAGTTAGAAATTACAAATAGAACAAAAGATATTCTGGACTTTGTTCTTTACCGTGTAACAGCCACAGGAATGAATATCTTGGAACGCATCAGCAATTAATGGTAATCTGGGTAGTCAAAGTTTGCAGTTACCTTGTACAAGATTAATATAACTAAGAAGGCATCCCATAAGCAGCAAGAGGATAAACTGAATATTCCAAGAGATAGTAAAACACTGTGAGCCATCCAATTTGATTTTCCAGAGCAAGAAAGGAAAATAAATGCTTTCTATTATTGCAAAGTGCTATAATGGGTACTTTTGACATCTAAAACCTCAGCTGAAAAACTCGCATCAAGTGCTGCTCCCCTTAGCTATCTACTATGCATCAGACTGAATTAATGACTTCTTACTGAAAGCAATACAAGCCAGTCTGTTTTAAATGCCAGATTTCTTATTCCACTAGAAACACTACAGAACTACAGCTGTACCACAATAATTTTGTAATATGCTTTCTCCATCTCAGCCTCTTAAATACAAAGTTGCTGAAATTACTATCAACACTTCACAGGATTCACTTGAGTAATAAAACAAATGCCTCCTCCCCTGAGCAGACTCCTGGAGTTCTACAGTTTTATATCCAAGACTATTTTCTAAAGAGGGTATGGAGAAAAAAACAAACGAAAACCCAACAATATCCACTGTTGATAAAATCTTCCCCCATCGGGTGAAAAAACAACAACCACCCAAAACCCCAAAAACGTACTTCACTTGGACATAGGCAGAAAGAAAAAAGAAGGAGCCGATAGAAAGCAAGCATGTATTCACTGAGCTATCAAAAAAAACCCTTAAAATCTGAAAAGATGCTTCCACTGGAATAATGAAAACCACAATTCCCACCATCCTGTTCTCCTTCTCCCAAGGAAGTCCACAAAGAGAAAAAGCAGATTCAGGATCTTTAAAGTATCAGTACACAAAAGAAATTCTACTTTGAGATTTGGCTACGTTAGTAAGACAGCAAGAAATGGCAAAGTTGGTTTTCAGCAGGCAGGCTTTAGCAATTTAATTCATGCTGATCTCATCAAAAGTAATCTTGCCAAGCTGCTGTTAGTTGTCTTTTTGACAACTAGGAAATAATAAACCAAGGTATTCTGATGGTATAAATCTTATTGATATTTGGACTCGAGACTGGGGAGGTTGGTAACTAAAGCTTCCAGTTTCCTGCAAAGGAAACCTTTGAAACAAAAGTATCACAAAATGTATGTTTTTAAGGAAACATCTAAAGAATTACCTTGGAAAAGTAATTATCTCATCACTTAAAAGCTGAGAACACAAACCTGATCAGATTTAGTAGAAATTGATATGAAACAAAATTTCTCCTCCTTCCCCTGGAAAATGTTTTTTCTTTTACTGGGAATGAGAAATTCCAGGTCATCCTCTTACTGGAGATGTATGTAAGAAGCAACAACCCACTTGCTGCACTGGTACAGTAAGGGGCAAAGAATTAATGGGACAGTAATATACGCAAAGAGCTACTCTGATGGTTTATTCACAAGTCACTGGAGGGGATTTAGAGTAGTACTTCTTCCATATGACAACTTTTACTTTCCCCTTCTCCTCCCTTTTTTCTTACAGTGGATCATTTTGTGAGAATTTGGGGATTTTGATGCTTTTTTGTTGCCTTTTTTCTTGTTCCATTACCTCTTTTCCTCCTGATTTTAATTCACTGCTGCTTTTCTGCTGTATTTCTGGAAAAGGTATTTTTTTTCAAAACCAGCATGGCATAACGAAGAGCCTGGGAATGAAGAAATCCTGTATGCCAGCTGCTACCCAAGTACTGCTGTGCTGGATTAGGAACCTCCTGTTTCTGCACCTGAGGACTATAAATATTACAACCTTCTTCCCTCAGTTCATCAATTTGAAGATTCAATCAATATTCACTTCAACAGTCTCTGCAATACATCCGTAATGAAACACTAAGCCTCTTCACACTCAGAACTTGGTCTCTGTTTCACAGATGGAGCACTTATATGCAGGAAAGACTTCTTCATCTATTTATCAAAACCCCATGAAACAAAGTAAATCCATATTTGGGTGTTTGCTAGGAATATTATTCAGGACTACAATATTGAAATCTGATTGGCTTTAGATCTTAATTTATGTCATTGATTAACCATAAAAGGTCTGATTTGCAAGATACCGTTGATCATTTTTATTTGGCAAGTGATTTGTAAAACCTACCCTGTTACATTACAGAACTTACCCTGTTACATTATAAGGCATTTTTTAATTTTCACGCACCCTGGAGTCTTTTCTTCTTTGCTGATTTTTTTCATTCTGTACAGCCGAATCTCTCGTACCAATGTATAAAAAGCATCCTCCACTCTCTGCATTGTAAAACACAACTCCTTAAAAACTGCTTCATTAACAATCATGAGATACTGGGACACCCATGGCACAGGGGAAGGAAAAACACAACAAAACCACTGAAATTATGAGCTTTACTTGAGAGAAATATATGGATCCTATTTAAATATTTAAAATGCTGGGTTTGCACATTTGGTGCTTGATAAATTGTTTTTAATGCAAGCAAAAGAGAAACACTCAAAGAATTTCTTGATTACCAATTTCTATTAATATCTATGCTTCAAGCCCCCCTATTTTTTGTGCAAGGTAACACTTGGACAAAAAAAGAGTAAGGATTATGTTCTTCCATTGCATAATTCCACTGCACTGAAACGCTTGTATTACTGAATCTTTTCACACATTTTTGTAGGCATGGATGTATTTAGCAGCACAAAACCTTGTTAGGTTGTTAACTGGGGGTTACTTATAAACACACACAGTTAACCACCTATTTTCACTTCCTAGGCAAAGTGAGAACCTATTACTGTTTGGGCAGGCAAAGAAAGTAAGCTCACTTCTGTTCTTTATGCAGGGTGTACTTTCTTTGCAAAAAATCTGGGAAGAAACTAACAAAGTATAAAAGAAGTCTAACCAGGCAATTTCCTAAGAGGTTATAAAGAAATAAAATCCAAGAATACTAAATTTTAGGCAATATTGATTTAAAAGCTATTTACTTTGTATTATTAAACTTAGGAAAAGGGATATTTGAGTTATGGCAAAGTGCTTTTAAGAAGTACCTGAAGTATATTTCAGGGTAACTTTCAAAACTTAATTATTCTTATAACTATGGATGTTGGTCTTCCATGCGGAAAAAACTATTATTATCACATTTAAGAGCCTGGGTCACATCAACATTCAAGGCACACCTAATATGCTCTCTCTGGGCCCACCTCAGGCAAACAAGAGGCTCTCATAATAAGAACTAAGCGCAAATAGCCTGTGAAATTCTCTTGTTCACATTTTTTTCTCTGGTTGAGGAGAGCTCAAGTATTCCATGTATGACAGAAAGCTATGTGTTTTCCTTCTCTGGTCTCACACCCTACCTTTCTGCAGCTCTGTGCTTAGGCCACCTGTATATGATGATCCATAAGCATTCAAAGGAGTATGAAGACTGAAGTTTAAGCAAAGAGAAGTTTAAGATAAAGAGGTACAGCAGCAGCTTTAAATTATTTTACATTGACTATGTCTGTACGTTAACTTAAAAATTTAGACAAATCTGTGGGGATGTTCTTATAACCAGATACAATATGTTTAGCTGCAGCTTTTAAAGGGGAGAGGAAATCTGCCTTACTGTCAAGCTCATCGTCTCCTCAGCCAGATGAACAGGGCTGTTAATTTAATACAAACTCATCACTTGAAAATAAAACCAGAACAGACTGATGATTGTGGAAAACAGTACAACCATTTAAGCCCCCAAACATTATTACCACCCAGTGCACAATCTGGGCTTCTATTTGGCAGATTTTCCATACTTTATCTTTCCAACCTATCTTTATCTTATACACCTAACAGTAATAGGTAACATTTACTGCCACAGTTGTTGGGTCATTTTGCATGAACTATGCCATAGGTTATAATGTTGAAGACTCATTCTTAAGAATGCTGCTGCTGCTTATCTGCTCTTCTGAACTACAGCCACTTGAACTTCAAGATTAATTAGATTTATTTCTTGGACTGTATTTCCTTGTTATAACTGATGTGTCCTGTTAGGATGTAGTGAAGTATGGGCAGGACAATCAGTTACATTCCAGGTCTGAGAGTTTGCAAAATGTGAAAAAAGCTATTTAAAAAACCCAGCAAAACCCAAGTAAAACTCATATTTTCATGTTTTCCTGGAAGGAGGAAGCAGTAAGCACTGATAAGGTGCTATGTGCCAAAGCACAGGATGTACAAGAATCAACATTTTTGTAAATCTGCTGTTTTGCAGTAGAAACACAGAATTTGATTATGTAGCTTTCACATGAATAATTAGATAACAATTCTTTGGTCAATGTTTGTTGCCAGCTTTCCCATCACCACTGAAATGTAGTTTGCTTTAGCAATGCAGAGAGAGGGAGAGACACAGAGAAAAGAAATTGCTACCACTGCCACCACCAAGAATAGTCTTATGGATCCTCTTATGAAATAAGGTATTCTGAAAGAAAATCTGTACAGAGACACATTTGCTAATATTATTAGTACAAGGTGACATTTTAAAGATCCAGGTACCTGTCTTATAAACTTAAGAAGCAATTTAAATACCAATTTCTTTTAAAATTCTTCAGTATTTTTTCCTTAAATTAGTATGGACCATATCTCTAAAATATAATTAACCAGTTCTATCAGCTATCAGAACTGGAAGCAAAATACCCTTTGGCAGATATTAAAAACTTCAAAATCTAAACAGGCCCAAGAACCCATGACCCTAAGGCAATGTTTTCAAGATGCTTTTGACTCCTAGGAGACAGTCATATTTTAAATTGAATGTTTGGCTATGTGCAAAGAAAGACTACTTCAAACACAAACAGGAATTTTCACATGTTCTGCTCTGTAAATAGTGTTTAAAGGAAACTAATGAAAGTTAGCTTTGACATCTCAAAAGTGTTCTGTGTCCACCTTTATACACTTTGTAGGAGTTGGTCTCTTAAAACCAATTGTTAGACAGATAAGGTAAAAAGCTATTCATTTAGCTTTTAGTGTTAGCAAAAAGATTTCTATTCACTTCCATAAGAGCACTCCCAACATAAAACTTCGTAATGGTAGAGTCAGCTTAGTCAGTACTGGAGAATACAAAACTGCAAAAATCTACTAGCTCAGCCAACATTTAGCTTATAGGTTAAGGGTAATTTTTTGCTGTTTCTAAAATAGATCTAATACTTCAAAGGGCTGTTTGATAACAGTTGCTAGAACTCAGCCACATGCAAAACCTGTACTAATACGGAGAGTGAAGGGGTGTTAGGCTGATTGTGTCATCTGACAGTGGTTAAATACCAAACATACATCAGTAAATTCATATTAAATACTGCACAAAATCACAAAGTTAATCTCTCCAAAGGTACGAAATGCCAGAATTACAGCTGTCCTGCCTCAATTTAACTCATTGTGCACATGTATCCTCTTTTTGCTGCACCTATTTATCTCTACCTCATGTGTGTAACAAGTCTGTTTCCTGAGCATCCTGGAGTAATTTCTTTTTCTTGGGCCCTTGTTCTTGGGAAGGACTAAGCTTTATTTGGGAATGTTTTACCTTAAAACAAACTAGCAACATAGAAAAACCCAACTCACTTTGTGAAGTCTGACAAAGTTTTAACTAATTGAAAACAAAGTTTTAAAGTGGAACTTCCACACATGACCCACATTAAAAATTGCTTGGAGTAAAACACAGAATGATATCATTAAACAGATACAATAAATCCCTAAAAACTTGGCAAGGAGGTTCAAGCAAACTGTCTTAAGATATCAGTTATTCATGAATCTCAATGAGATGTAGGAATGCTGTTCTGTAAATACTGAACTGATTACTTCGAACCAGACAAAGGTTCTCAACTTACTTTCATCACAAATTTGGGCCTAACCTATTATACATCAGACAGCTGAAATAACTATAATGCTTTTTTAACAGCATCCTCATGATTTAGGTCAACTTCATTAAACACTTCAAAGTCTGTTTAAGTATATATTCTCAACGAGACCTAATGCTTTGGGGTATCCTTTACAATGCTTACAATAATGCCTATTTTTCTGCTTTGCCTCTGAATTCAGTTCTAGCAGGACAGTCAAAACGTTCCAAGGAAAACAAAATTCTACAGTCAAACCACATTTGGGGTACAGCCTTACAGCTTTTCCTTGTGTAACTTGCAGGCAAATGGAAGGCAGTAAGGAATGCAGGATGCAGCCTTGGCAGGGATAAATCAGGTTTGCCTCCCTCATTGATACTATTGATAATACTGGGAGCCATATGCTCATGTGGATAGGGGAGAATTTTAATTTAAAGCTTATGTCAAACAGAAAAAAGCAAAAACAGCTACCAAAATAAACTTCAAAAAATCACATCCTTCTGCATAAGGATTGTGAAAGAATAAGTGTCACTGATGCAAAGGACGAGTTTAAGTGATGCACATGCCTTGCATTTAATAAAAGTGGCTTTGCAATCAAGAACAACCTTCCATTTTCATCTTCATTCCTTTCATTTCCTTCCCCAGAAACCCTTCTGATTCAGTCTGAACTCCAGCAGAAGTGGGGCTTGAGGAAGAGCTAATGCAAGGATGGTGGGGGCTCCTTCAACAGGGCATTATTGCTGCTGTTTCACTGTGGTAGGAGGTACATACAAGAAAGGAAAAGAAGGTTCCTACTTCTAAATATTCATGTCAGACCTTCTACTGACTCCAGATATTACCAGACCACAAGGTACATCTGCTCATACCTGGAAGTTCTGAATATAACCAGAAAGGACCAAATATTTTTACTTATTTTTAGCTAAGGACTGAATTCTGACCAGTAGAAATATAGTCTATAGGCCACATGGAGCTCACAAAATGGTTTAAATCCCCTACTTCAAAAGGTTACTTTGGAAGAAGGTATATGTATATGCACAATCTTTTTATGACAGTGTGACTTAAAGATCATGATATGTAAATGCATATGTATAAACAAACACACATACAAATACAGGTGATCTTGCTGTAATTAAAGATCAGGTTCTTCCTCCAATTCACCTCCATCTTCTCAAAAATATTTTAATAATGCAGCATCTTATGAAGCAGTTTCATAACACATTATGAACAGTGCTATGAAAGAATCAGCAACCATATCCAGTGGTTCCAACCTTTAGAAGCCAGCATTCTCAATAAAACGTATTAGGCATCTTTAAAGTCCATGAGACACCTTTAGGGACTCCTTAAATGTATAGCATATAAAGCTCAGCTTTGAAAAACAAAAGCCAGAAGTCAGATACACTGTATTTCTTGAGGTGCCAACAGAAAAGTCTCAGATAAAAGCAGTCAAATTATAGACAGCTCATATATGACTTATCTATTGTACTCTGAAACAAGTACAAACCTCCTTAAGCAGACCTCTTAAAAGTCTGAAAGATAGAAAAGCAGATACTACTTTGTGTAAATAAAGATTATAAAACTGAAGTGGTGATTGAGCATGTTGATCTAGTAATGGTTAGGCATGGTGGGGCTGCTGGTCAGAGTAAACTGCAAGGGAGCTGGGGAGAAGAAATCTTGAAAATACATCATTGCATCAAACTTGTATTAAAAAGTGGCTATGCAAAAGGAGTGTTTCCCCAGCAAAGCCTCATACTGCATGAAACGGGCTGAACAGAATAAAATCTAGATTTAAGTACAGAACTTTTTACAATGAGGGTGGTAAAATACTGGAAGTGGTTGCCCAGAGAGGTGGTGGATGTGTCATCCATGGAGACATTCCAAGGGCAGGCTGGACGTGGTTCTGGACAATCTGATCTAGTTGAAGATGTCCCTGCTCACTGCAGGGGGGGGTTGGACTAGGTGAGCTTTGAAGATCCTTCAAACCCAAACTATTCTATGATTCAAACCTCAAATGTAATTTCAGAGTTCCTCCTTTTTTATCCTAACCTCACAATGACAGCCACCTTCCAATACAGGAAATATCAAATACAGGACCTTTTCCAAACAAGAACACTGTATTTATTCAGTCCACTTATATGTTACATTCTCTTGTGGCCTAATTTATTCTCAGCCATTAAAGCTTGTGCAGTTAGTTTTCTTAATCCTACCTAACAGAGTTTTTCTATTGCCAAAAGTTAGCATTCCTTTGATTCCTCTGTAAAATTTTACCAATTAGTCTATGTTTCAACTTGTCATAAATTTGAGCAGGTGTAGCAAATTTTCAATAATAAAATATTCATTTCTTATATACAGGACAAGTTATTTTTGGATATGAGGAAATTCTGCTAAGTGATGCATCTGAATCTATTTAGCAGTTACACTGACCCGTTACTCAAATTGCAGTGTTCTGCTCTTACTTGCCACCTCCTGCTACAACTAACTTGTGGTTGATAACTTGTACATAACTTTTGATTGTGGAGAGTATGAGTTATTCAGCCATTCAGGCCTGATCTAATTTGTACTAATAGTAATTCTTTACTCTTAAAAGAAAACCCACAATGAGCATTTTTCAAAAAGAACACTTTCTTTCAGAAGTACAGAACCAGTTTCATCTCTATCTGTAGAGCTTGTCTTCTCCTGAATGCAGAGATTTGCACCTAAACCTTGGAAGAAGCACTGAAAGGACCCTAACAGCTGCCTCTTTCACCTGTACCAGCTGTGTGCAATAATTCAACAGGGAGCTCTAAAGTCTTAGAAGAGTATTAGTTTACACAAGCAATTAATCCAGTAATTTCAAAAAAGACTTATGGTCAATTGCTTAGCTATAAAAAGGGATATCAAGCATGTCCCATTAACACTGAATCAATGCCTCAAAGAAAAATTCCTTTTGTTATTAATGAAAAGACTAAAACCAAAATAAACTAATTTGCTGTTTGTCTGCTTAATCCTCTTGCTGAGCAAAAAACAGCATTTCACCTCTCAGTACAATTGTTTTTCATTCTATTAAAGCCTATCAGAACATTAAGAACACTGCAACTGTCTGACAATGGAGAGTAGTGGCAGGCCAGATCGCCTGCTTCAAGTTTGCGCAGCTGAAGCAAATCATCAATAAACAAGTACCAGTTGGCAGTGAATTCACAGAAAGAAGAGACACTACAGGGATTTCTATTCTGGAGAAATATATCTATTGGTATGACAAAGCAAGCATCAATGCCTAGAATAGTTATAAATAAATAATTCAGATGAGAGATCTGCATTTGTTTCTGGTGAGTTTTGAGCTTTACCTGTCTTGTTTTTGCTGATGTTTCAATGAAAGGAATTCCATAACTTCTTGCTAAATCCTGAGCTTGTTTTGTATCTACTGTTCTGGAAGGCAAATCACATTTGTTTCCTACTAGCACCATTGGGACATCTTCAGAGTCTTTAACTCTCTTTATTTGTTCCCTAAAAAGAAAAGAAAAGACTGTATTTAACAGGTCTTTAATGATTTTAAACCAATGAAAGACTCAATCATCACTCTTTAGGTTAGTTTCCTACACATACACTGTTAGAAGCCATCAAAAAATAAACCGACCAATCCTGTCACTCTCAAGTGGTTTAATAAGATGATAAGAGAATATTTTGCAAGCTTCTGTACATTTTATATTTTTAACAGTTAGTGCCAGAACAAGCCTAAGATGCTCTGACATAAATCTTACCGTAACCTCTCATAGTCGGTACTCAGAATACTCTATTTATTTGCCAGCATGAAACACTTATGAAAGCACCATGCCTGTTGTCTCAGTTTTGGTTTGGAGGGGGTGGGGATAGTGTGTCTTTTGTTTTATTAGTAAAGATAGCATTACAAACTCTGCATTTAGACAGGGATTTTTAAACACTGAAGACCACCAGCCTGGTTCTGTACAAAGAGAGATCTGGCAAGAGAGCCCTGCAATCACTGTTTAGAAAACATCTTGAAACACTAGTTAGATGTACTTGTCAAAAATCTCAAATAAAAACCATTCATTTCATTATATTTGCCTTCCCAAATAATCTAGCAGTATGTTCCTTAATTAATCACTCGTTTTGGTTATTCATAAGCCTTCAGCTTCAGTCTGAAAGGCTATCCACAGGTGTGTGAATGCACAGTAGAAACTCCAGCATTTGACTCACAACATTCTTTGAAATTAACTGGGAAGGACTTCTTACACAAAACAGCAACTGACTTTAAACAATGAAAATTCCACATGAAAACCTCTGTGCTCCTTCCTTTTACATTAGCATCTACCTTATTTTTTCCCTTCTTCCTCTACAACCAGAGGGAAACCATTTGTAATAACCTGGTGACATAATGAAAATAAGGTTATGGTTTTTCTGAGAGCAACAGAATTTTGTTGCCCCCGCTGTGCTCTTATAATCCGGCTAGCTCAACTTAAATATAAAAAAGAAACAGTCCTCAAAGAAGGTGCCCATATTCTTAACACTCCTCTCTCTCTGGGTTAGTATGCAGGAATTTTGCCCCTCTCATTTGCAACAGTCCTCCCCTGATCCCACAGCTGCTCCAGGGAGATAAGCCAGCAGTAAACTACTTTTGTAGGTAGGCATTTACCTGTTTTAACTACTCACATCAGCACACTGTGCAATCAAATGAACTGACTTGCTGCCATACAGGAGAAAATGGAACTATGATATCAGGGCAGTTGCACCTGCTGACTTTGATTACCCTGAACTACCATGGTATCCCAGTTTAAATGTGAAACTGTAACTTCTACTTGTAACAAAAATGTGTAATTTTGGCTTGTAAGTAGATGTGAGGTTTGTGGATAATGGTGATAGCAGAACACTCCTCCAGCATACGGTGACATGGATCTGACAGCATTATAAATGCCTAACTATGAATAGCTTAGCATTATGTGTTTGGAACTGATCTTAAATGAATGCTGCCAAACTCAACAATCATCAGTGGGATTTGCATTGCCTTCTAATACACAAGGAGAATTCAGTATAATAGTAAGCTACTGATTTATGAATGAGTTGGTACAGTAATCACCAAGAACTGCTTCTTTTTCTATATTAGTGTAGCTGACAATGAAAGCATGAGTTGAAATTTTTAACTAATTATTAAGATAAGAGTGTGTATGAAGAAACTAAGAACAGGTTGGTTTTAGCAGTCATTCTGGGGCCCTGATTTTGTGTGTCTGCTCTTCTTAGGTGTCAGGGCTCACACGTTACTCTTTTAACATTCCACCAGTATTTCTGCTCCACTCCCAGAACAAAAGCTAGCAATTGACATTACTGTCTGTACAATTTCAACTGGATCAGTTTTGCCATCAGAGCACACAATTTTACCTGTGGAATGGGCAGAGCCTACCTTTAGGTAAGTCTCCACTATGAATAGGCAGAAACACTAAGTCACATTAGTTTATACTAGAATAACTTTCAGATATTTTTTCTGCCTAACTTGCAAATGAGGCAGCAGATTTTCAGATTACCCAAAATTCCAGACCTACAAATCCAAAATAATTCACTAATTTGCAAGTTTCCCCTTAGATGCCATGTCATAAGAAACCATTCTATTATCCAGTGGAAGAGCAAGCAACCTGTCCAC
Organism: Melopsittacus undulatus; assembly: GCF_012275295.1. Classification (NCBI taxonomy): domain Eukaryota; kingdom Metazoa; phylum Chordata; class Aves; order Psittaciformes; family Psittaculidae; genus Melopsittacus; species Melopsittacus undulatus. The sequence goes on along the minus strand of NC_047531.1, from coordinate 82,398,670 downwards.
TTAATACAAGAGTTATTTGATTAACTTTCAATATACACACCTATAATGGTGAATATCTTCGAAAGACTTTGTATTGTTTATAGCAAATACACACAAGAAGCCTTCCCCTGTTCTCATATATTGGTCCCTCATTGCACTGTATTCTTCTTGACCTGCTGTATCAAGAATATCCAAGAGACAAGTTTCTCCATCAATTACTACTTGCTTCCGGTAGGAATCCTAAGGAAAGAAAAACACATACAGCTTGGTTAAACAAACAAGTAAAATTTCAAACACCTGTAACTCAATTAAACACATAAGAATTAAAATCCAACCTTACAGACAGTCAAATGAGTAGGAAAATAGTGTCCCAAATTTACATGTATACGGTAAAATGCAGAAGTGGAAAGAGCACTGAAAGACATGATCTTTCTGTATTCCAGTTCTTTAGTAACTAATAGTTCACGCACATACACACACAGAAAAAGGGCAGTGTTCTTATTTTGCATAGAAAGACAAAAAGTACAAATTTGATCCAGATCAAAAGCATCTCCCCTTTGTCTCTGTTAAGACAAAAAACTGAAGAAACCAGTAATCCTGATTTTAAAAGGACTGACTTTTATTTAAGCAATTTACCAATTCTTTTTTCCTAAGTAAAACTTGACTTTCATTCTACAGATGGTTACAAAAGCATTGTGCCCCAACAATGTCCAAAGTAATAAACCAGAAAAAATACGTAAGTAAGACAACTCCAAAAATCTATGCCATTAAAATGGAAATGGAGCATAAAAAGCCTTCAGTGTTTGGGATAGGCAATCTGTTTTGTGCGCCTAGGCAGATGCGTAAAGTCACATTTGTTATTAAGTTACCAAAGTTGGATACATTTGAAGTTCAAGTTCTTTAGACACAACAGACTAACAGAGTTGCATAAAACCCAGACAGGTTGCTTCAGAGATACTGAAACAAATTATTTCAATACTATCAATTCAGAGCTTTCAGGTAACTGATCCAAGTGACTAAAATCTGTACAAATCACTAAGCAACTAGATCTTAATGTCTATTTACAGCTCTTTTTGGTGCTAGGTTGCTATGAGTACATAGTTATAGTGATAAGAACATAAGCATTATTTTCTCCAATAACTTCTATAAACATCTGTATAGTTGAAATAAAGATGAGTCAACAGCTTTGAAAACAGGTCATCAAATAGTACTGTGAAGTACTCTCAGTTAAGAGCACTTACAACAAATAAAAAGTATAAACACAAAATCTTGGTATTACCTTTCAGATCCCTTAGCTGGATATTAACGCAATATTGCTGCTGTGCTTTTTAACACTATACAAAGTAAACCTAAACTACTGTGAAGACAATTAAAGAATTAAAGCTGCAATTCTAGCCAACTTCAAGACATATTTAGAATGACCTTCCTTCCTTTGTACCCATTTTAAGGCACAGTACACCTACTCCTGTGTGCTTTCTATATATTTGTATTTTTACAAAGGGCTCTTTCCTGTTGTGCTCACACTAAAAAGCAAGCAGGAGATAATTGTATAGAATCAGTATCTTAAACTAAACAAACTCTATAATAACACATTTATCTTCAGCCTGGATGATATTTAATGGTATCAGCTAAAACAATATTAACTGTTTACCTTAAAGATAAGAGTTTACTTCCAACATGGTTTTGGATATATTTATTTCACAGAAGCGCAAATTCAGTTCAAGAAGTAGGTAACTTCAGAAACCTGTAAGCTACCTTTAAATATTGATATAGACGAGACAAACAAGTTCCAATGTTTGAAAATAAGGTTAATATTCTATCTCATTGCTTAACACAATAAAAAAAAACCCAAACCAACAAAGGACACATTTCGTTTCCATTTCACTTAAATTCAACAGTAGATCCCCCATGTCCTACATTAACTTTATCACAGTTCACAGTGAAGTATTAGCTTCTATCACCATACTCAGCATATTTACAAACCTTTCCTTCTCTCCTCTTGCAATTTGACTGCTACTTTAAAAATACGAAAACCAGCTTTTGAAAAGCCTGTATTATTCCTTTACATCTTAGCACTTCAAAGGAAAAGAAACTCCCTGCAACTGAGCTCTAAACAAAGGCTTTAAGTAATTTTCATTAAAGAAAATAATTTTTTAGAGAAGAAAATCGCTTTACTTTAGCTTAGCAACTTAGAACTGTTAGCTTTAGCATGCCTAGCATGTTAGCAGTAGCAGCAAAGATGTGCTGTGCTTTATGCTGGTACAAGTACAAAAAGAAGGAACACTTTGTGATAATAGCCATTTTGCCCACTTCTGGTGAGAAAATTTTGTCACTAACTAGAAAAGGGATTTGAGGCAGAAGGAAAAGACAAGATATGGGAGAGAAAAGTCAAGCTTATTACTTCCTTCCAAATAAAACTCCCTACTAAAATAATAAACACTTTGCTTTTTTGTGTCCCCCTCTTTTTCCCCCTGCAAAACATCAAATCTGTGATCACATTTGTCACTGTAGGAACGAAAACTGAAGCACCACATTAAAACCTCAGGCTACTGGGAGTGACAATCCCATCATAACGAGCACCAGTGTAAACATGGCCAAGATAAAATTTGTTTATTTAAGAGCTACCATACTGTAAAACTTCAAAGTCCTGCACAACAGAATGTAGGACGTAACAAAGTTACACCGCTCCAGTACTTGCGGTACCTTTGCTTTAAGATATCATTGCAGAACTCAAATGACCAGACTCCCTTCCAGCAACAAAAATCCTCACCAGCCTTCTAATCTACAGATTTCAAAACTTATAAAAATCCAGTAGCTTTACTGCACATTGGGAGATTTGCAGTGATAAATGCCATGAAGAAACAATGAAGAAGCATCCAGTATAAGGCTATTAAGTAAAACCAAAATGTAAACTAGAGCATTAATATAGAAGCAGTACTTGACTCCAGATATGAATTTGCAGTTTTTCCCCAGTATACTGACTCAGCATATCTACATAAAAATGTTTTGATTTCATTAATCATTTAACCTGCTTTTATTGGCTTTTCAGAAGCGTTAAAACCCAGCATGAATTACAGTAAAAAAGTAATTATTCCATCTATTCCCAAGCACTGATAAGAAAATGCGATAGGAGTCTCAGCTACATGCTACATATGGAATTTATCTAAAACATGTCCCACTGCTTAATAAATCCTACCTAAGCCAGTAGGCATTATTTTGTAAAAATCCACTTTACCAGTGATTTTATGTTAAAATATCACAGCTACTAAGAATAAGCTATTACTAAATACTGGCAGAAGTTTCGCAAGTGCATAGGTCATTTAAGAACATAGACTTCAGTATTCCTAAATCAGCCATGGGATTTTGCTAATCCAATTGACAATCCTCTGCCAGGCAACTAGAAAAGCTGTTCTTTCTCTAGAACATTTAAAAGATGACACATATTTAGCACTAAAACATGTTGAAGCTGTAAAAAATAATAATAATAAAAAATTCTAAATTTGTGAGATTGTGATAAGATTTAACAGGCCTCGTCCAGTAGAGGGCACCAGTCCAACTGTTCTGTGTATTAGAAACGCAGATTTACAAGGGCAATGTACACACAGTTAAATAAAACACTTAAAAAATTACATGGCTGTAAATCTATGCTTAGACATCTACCTCAAGTAAGATATGAAATCGTGAAGCACATATAAAGCTTATACATTTGACTAACAGTAGCCACCCAAATATACACTGATTTTAACTTCTCCCCCTGCTCCCCCATCATCTGCTATGCTCAGATATCAAACAACTACTATATTTTTCCCTCTCAAACTGCATCATGTCTTCACAACATGAGAATTTTAGAAGTCTTGAGTTTTATTTGGTTAACCACAGGAAAGACTTAAAATTATTCAGTAACTGTGTAGCTGTGGAATCCATCATATATAACAAACACTAAATATTTAGCTTTATTGTTTATCTGCCAGGGAAAATAAGTATTTTGGCAACAGCTGTATAGCAATAAAAGAAACAGTAGTAAGTGAGAAACTACTGAACTGTCTTAACTGTTGTTATTTACCAGTAAAAGCAACTTTAGCCTTATTTCCTCATACTGCATGAAAGCTGCTCTACAGCTATTGTTCTTTGATCAGCCCCTACCACCACAACCACATCTATACAGGAAGCACAACCAAGCAACTCTTCAGCTTAACAGGATTCTGCTCGAGCAAGGGCTTGAACATTTAAGCCCAATTTATAAGCCCACTCTCTGCAACGTTTGCCACTCCAAATCACAGATCACTCTTTTAACTGAATTCTTTCTTCCCTACAAGCTTACCTACCAGATCATAGCACTGTGACTGAACACAAGGAGATTTATCACATAAGTAGGAAGATAAAGCCTCCATCCTCAAGGTCTCAGAACTTAGAAGACAAAAATGTTAACTAGTACTCAGACAAGAACTTGTAAGAGTTGCAGAAGATTAATACTGTTGCATGCAACAAGTTGTGGATGCTGGTAAAGGTTTCTGACTCTGGACCACACCACAGTGTTACAGTCATCCTGCACACTACAAAGTAAAAGACAGTTCTGGGATTTGGGGTTCTTTCTATGAGGAACTGCATTTATCATCTTATAAATCTGCATTAAAACATAGTTGGCATTCCTCAAAATATTAAGCTTGTTGATTATCAAAATCCCTCAAGTGATTTAAAAATACTGCTATTTAAGGTTTTGCACTCCTTGTTTACACAGTTCTGGCTTCATATGACAACTCAGAACACAGAACTTTCACAGTACTTTTTTAATGCATAAACACACCTCCAACCTCAAAGAAACCCAGATAATTATGACAAGTATTAAAGACCAAATCCTCCAAAGTTCCCTTTGCAGGAAAAAGTAAAATCCCATTTTGCTTCTTCCTCTCTGAGTTTTGCGTTTTCTGTTTGTCAAGTGTGTTTTGGGTGACTGTAGTTACAATTTCACATCTTTCTACTTGCAAGAGCTGCCCTCAAAGTGGCAAGTCACACACCCTTATTCTCTCCATAGGTCAAACCTTCTACAAGCATACATGAGGCTACTTGGCCATGCGATAGAGGGACAACACAACACACAGGCACATTAATGTAAACACAAGCCAACATGTCTCTGTTTGGGGCACAGAAGCCTGTACTTCACTGGAGTAAGACATCCTACCACCTCAGGCCAATGGCTCCTCTTGCTTGTGCCTACCTGAAAATGACTACAGAGCCATTTTCCAAGTCACCATTTTAAGCCAAGATTTAAATCCTTGTGATTTCTTCAAGTGAGCTTGGGAAGTGCCTCACTGTATAAACATATAAATGAAGTCATAAGCTACAGAGCTTCAGTGCTGGGAACATAAAATTCTTGTGTAACTTACAGTGTCATTTCTACTTTTATATGGTCTGAAGTTATTAAATCCAACAATACACAGGAGACTTCAGGCAACACTAGTATTTTCCTTATATTTAAAAGGCAGAACTTGCCTGCTCATTAAATACCTTTAAAATATCATAACTTTTAAAGCTTAAATACAATTTCAGATTTTGAGGAACTGTGCCATATATTTTAAAGCATCCACTACAGCAGTTATGTCTTTTCTAGGTACAGAAACAGGCACTGGCTATTTAAAAGTAAATAAATAAGTAAACAAAACCAGGCTCCAAATTCTGCTTCATTCACCATAACATTCCAGGACACATTTTCACTGTGTGAAACAGATCCTAATGACAGAGGCTGCGAAAGCCGGATGCATACATTTCAGAACTACAAATATTCACATTAAAGGGGTTGCATACAAAGCCATAGAGTTTCGCCATGCATTTTTACGTGAATTTGCCAAAAACCTTGTCACAGAGATCCTAAAAGCAGGTGTCCAAACTGTCCAACAAAACACAGCAATTAACACCATACTTTAATTGAATGCAATTGTTCCATAACCAAATGAAGAAGCACAATTTCCTCTCCAGTGGTGGTCTGATGCTGATCATTACCTTTGAGTGTTTTTTATCATAAAGCCTTGTTCTATGTTTTCATGGTAACTGTCCAAAAGTACTAAACCAGCATTTTAACTGATAACCTCTCTTCACAAAACGAGTGCAAGCTGATATTGTTTACCTCTATTGTAGGGTCATATTCATCCACAAAGTGATTCTGAATTAGCTGTATCGTCAAGGCGCTCTTGCCTACACCACCAGCTCCAACGACAACAAGTTTATATTCTGTCATTTTTTAGCAGACCTGATGACAAAGAAACCAACATTAAGCAGAGTCGGGCTGCAGCTAATGAGGATGCCGTTGGTGCGTTCTCATTCAGTTTCACGTTCCTTTACTATTACCGGAAAGCAACTCCCTCCCTGAAAGACAAGACAAAAAGCTGTGAGGGCATGCTGTTTCTCAAACAAAATCATACATAAGAAACATAGCGTGGGGACTAGGCTGAAAAGCACCGACTACAAAGAGATAAGAGACCCAACTAAACCCTAGAATAGGTCAGAGACTATTTGTCTCAGGGCAAAGATGCTGTTCGCCGCCGCTTCCCTCCCGGCTCCGTACAGCAGCCGGGCCAGGCTCACCTCAACCGGCTCTGACGGGACAGGCACGAACCGAACACGGCTTCTCCGCCCCAGCTGTTACGGTTCCGATGTATTTGCCTTCCTGGGCTGGCCCCGGGGCGGAACACCCCCCACCTCCAGCGGGGCTCGGGGTGCCGCTGCCCGCCCCGCCCCGGCTCCCCGCACCCAGCGACAGGGCCAGGCCGAGCAAACTTTCCGGCGCGGCCCGAAGCCTCGGCCCCATGCATAGAGGCTGGAGAAGAGGCGAGGCTGGGAGGAATAAACTGAATGGATCCGTGAGGAACGGGGAGGGTGAGGGTCACTCGACAGGAGCCGTCGGGCTCCCGGAGGGCGTTGGCCACCTGTCCCACCGCCCCCTCCCGCGGCCGCCGAGCCACCGCCCGCGCCGCGGGGAAGGACGGCAGAGGGGCAGGCGGAGGCTGCTCCGGAGGATGCCGGCGGAGGGAAGCGGGGCAGGGAGCAACCCCGCGGGCAGCAGCGGGACGGGCGGCCTGAGGAGGCCCCCGTCCGGTCAGCCGGCGTTCCGGCCCCTCTGAGGGGAGGAAGGAGGGGGACGCGGAGTCGGAGGGTGTCCGGCTGCGGGAAGCAGCAGCGCTCCCTCCCCACCCCATCTCTGAAAGGAAAGAAGGGGAAGAAAGCAAAGGCGGCGGTTCAGTCCCGGTTCGGGGGGTCTGGGGCAGGCGGTACCTGCCTGGCGCTGCCGCCGGAGCACGCCGGCACCTCCCTTGCCCGCCCCGCCGCGGCGGCCGCTCCGCGTTCCTTTCCGTCCCGGTCTGAAATGGCGGGGGACGGGGAGGGCTGGAGCTGCCGAGGGAAGCCGAGCGCCGAGAGGGTGGATGGGTGGATGCATGCACTGGAGCGATCGATGCCATCTGAGCTCCCCCGCCCCTTGCGGCAGCTGCGGCTCCTCCTTCTTCCTCCTCTCCTCCTCCTCCTGCTCCTCCCGGTTGAGGCGGTGCGGCAGGAGGGGAAGGGAGGGCCGGGGCTGCCCGTTGCAGGCACCGGCGAGGGGGGGCTCGGAGAAGGCTCGTTCGGGAAGTGCTTTCGAGGTGGACGAAGGGAAATAAGTACGGTCCCAGCGCTTCCTCGCCATTTCCCCTCCCTCATCGCCTCAGGGCGGGGCGCTGAGGGAAGGAGGCTGAACGGCGGCCCCGCCGGTGCATGGTGACGGACGGGTGGTGAAGGGCAGTGCCCGGCTGCACCTAAGAGGCATTCCTGGCCGTAGTCGGTGTCAGCCGAGGCCTTGCGAAAGTTAGGAGCCCGTTAAAGTTGTGCGGCCTTGGCCCGTTTCTAAATAGGATACTAAAGCTTTAGTAATAACTACCGGGATGCTGTGTATGGAAGTTAATGAACACGGGAGAATGGGGGGGAGGGCGGGTTTTAGAAGCAAGTTGACAACTGCATAGTGAAGCCTGTTTTCTTATTAAAAGGCCAGAATCATAGATCCCTGTAACTGAAGGGCTTTCATGTGTCGATTGACGTAGTACAGTGTCATTTAGGTGTCTGTGTTACATCCCAAGCAGTAAGAGTTGTTTGAAACACGTTGCCAGGTCTCAGACAAAGGTTGTGAACCTTGTTCCTACACAAAGCTTACTCCGAGGGTAACTCCAGTGATGCCGCCTGGCTCACACAAGGGATTCATTTAGCCGGTTTCCCTCCTCAAATTGGAGGGTCAAAAATAAACATGTCGTGTCTACACATCTGGTGTGCAAAAGTTTTAATGTAAGAGGCCATAGCTTTGTTCTCAGCAGTGGCGTGTGACAGCTTCCAGCTTCTCTCCTTCTCAATGTGCATCTAAGGGGCTCTGCTTTCTGCCTGCATCCAGCTGAGCATCCGCGGCATTAACCCTCTGAGGCTGTGCTGTCTGATGTAGAAAGTGTGTTTTTGTGATGAATTCACCTCAGTGAGCCAAAGCCCCTGTGGGGGTGTTCGGGACTCCTCCCTCGCAATGGGGTGTTAATACTTCAGTAGAAAACAAACACATCTTTGAGCTGTTGTGTGGGAAATGGTGTCTCTTCAAGCAGGCACTGAAAAAGATCAGACAAGCTTTTCCTGTGTTCTTGAAACGAGTTGTTTCTGTCATTGAAATCAGTGACAAAAGTCCTGTGGGCTCTGATGGGCACTTCTGTAGCGGGATGGTATATACCATTGTGAATAGTGCAGAAAATTAAACTGTGAAACTATGATCCCCATTTCTCCTCTCACAGGAGTTTAGGTGTTAGTAACCTGGTCATTTTTGTGTGTGTGTTTAATGTTATTAGATTGTTTCCCAACAGCCTCATTAAAAAAGACTCTTGCAAAAATACCTGTGACGATATAACATGAAATCATCTCACAAATTAAACTGGGGTGATTCAGTTTGCTTATTAAGTAGGTTACCTCACATGAGCAGATGTAAAAACCAAAAGAGAGACCTGCTTTCAAAGAACAAGTAGCCTGGTGGTAAAACCACAAGCTCGGGATGTGGGAAACCCACATTCCCATCTGTGGTGTGAGAGAGGCAAAGAAAGGATTTGAATGCAGATGTTTGGTGACTGAGGTAAACGCCCTGATCAGCAGTTTCAGGATAGCAGGATCTCACTTTCACGTTTCCCCCCCTCTAGGAAAACTGTTTGGAGTGTTGTGGTTCTTCCTCGTGCAGTGGGAAAATGCCTGCATAACAGGACCCAGTTCTACGCATAGTACTGGTGCTCCACACACAGCTTTGACGGTTTGTTCTCATTTACAAGGCTTTGTATAGGAAGAAGCTGCTCGTCCTTAAACCCACAGAGTCATAGCTGGCATCAGAAGTGTGTCTGGAGAGCAGCTGCCTGTGGTAGGACCTTCTCTGTGAAAACTTCAGGTCCCAGTGGCAGCTTGAGTTGTCCTATCTCCATGCGATCTCAATGAAATGTGCAAACAATCATTCTCTGTGTCCTGGGAAGGGAAAAGGAATTGTTAGGGTTCTGGAAAAAAAGAGTGAAAAGTTTGGTGATTATTTCAATTTTTGTGCACAGATTTGCTTATAAATGTCTATTACAAAATTGTTTGCTCTAAATAAACTTTGCTTAGAAATACATTCTCAGGTTTATGTGTGAAGACGTTTGAAAACAAGTTGAAATAAACAAGCTGATCAAAGCCATTAAGTTCCAACCCATACACTGAAGCGATACAAAAGCTGGTGAACAGTCAACACAAGCAATGCTAGATTTTGTGGAAGTGCTGTTTTGAGTTACTGACTTCATTTTAGTGCTTAATTCAGCAGTGCAATTTGCACAGCAGATTCTGAGCACAGGCAAAGAAGATGTATGTCCTCAAATCCAAAAACGCTTCAGTGTGCTAGGGCTAAATACTCTTTAAGTTAAAGCATATTCATCAGTTCAAATGCTTCTTTATATTTGCATTAAAATATTCCTGTCCAAGTCTTCTGGATCCTCAATGGATATGGATCTCAGGGCAAATCACCAGTCACAGCTCCCTTCTCTGCCAGGTTGATTTCCTTCTGATATCAAGCACTAGACCAAGTATGATCCCATCAGCCACATACTGGCACTACTCTGATTTGCCCAGTTATAAACAGTATACAGTAAATCCAGTGACATTTTAACTTTGAGAATATATGAGCTTTCACCACCCATCAGCAATTGCAGGGGGAGGGGGAAGGGGAGGAAATGTAAAATACAGCTCCAGCCTCAAGAAGAATAGTGAGCTTTCCCTGTTAACAGAGAGTGTCAGACAAGCTGAGACAAGAGTTAATTTTCCTGTGGCTTTTCCTGGCATTGAACTCTATGCAAAGCAGATGCAAAGCCAATGCAGTTACTGCAGGAAGGTAAGTGGGTTTGTGCGACTTCAAGTTTTCCTGCCATGAATTTGGAATATTACGAGTAATGGGAATTCTTCTGTTACACATAGACAGGCCAAGGGTCCTGGGCTGGTTTAGCCAGCAGTGAGTGATGCAGATGTTGTCAGATAACCTCCAGTACATATTCAGTCCTGGCCATGCACAAGCACACAGTTACTCTACAGCTGGTTTGGCCAGAGGCCACAATACTGGCATTAATGGCAGTTTCATGCTTTTAGGCCAACGTTACAGCTCAGTGGAAGGACAGACATTACCTGATCAGCCTGCACATGTGAACTGTTTACATGACCAAGTTTGTGAAGAGGTTGTGTGGGTTTGTATGGGCTGTGTGTTTTGTTTTACACAGGCATGTTATTTTGCTCTGGTATAAGATTCCATTTGTTATCCAGGAGCAGCATTTGAGATATATTGGGATGTGCCAGACTTCAGTTTTTACCTTTTCCTCTTCTCCTCCCAGGAAAGACCTTTAAGGAGGTGCTGCCCACTTCATTATGCTGCCCTATCACTTAGACCACCTACAGAAGAGTTTTCTTTTTAAAGCCTATCTAGAGCAGCACAAGCTTTTGTCTGCTGCCACAGTGGGATACAATTATATTCCCTAAGACTTTTACTAACTCTACTCAAGACAGGATCTACAAGACAGCATATAGTGAAATATATAAATATTTACACCCATAGATAAATATCTCTAGATATGCAATTTTAAATATGTGAGTTTATATTAAAATAAAGGCTATAGTTCTCATGGGATGTTAATTTTTGTGCCCTAACAAATTTCATATAGTGGTAGGGACCTCCTAGTGTAGAGGCTCTTTGACATGCATAGATTGAAGTTTAATATAGATAAACTCCCACAGTACATGAACACCACATGTATGGACTCATACTGAATGTGAACATGTTTTGCCTTATCGCTGCAACTCCATTTCCAGACCCTGAGAAATCCACAAACCCGAAACCAAAAATGACCTTTCAAATGCTCAGCTACACAAAGCACAAGCCTAGGTTCTGTTCCTTTGGCCTCAGTGGCAGCTGGGTTGTCCACTATGCATTTTAAACACAGGAATAGCGCCAGGTTATAGAATCATAGAATCATAGAATAGTTAGCGTTGGAAAGGACCTTAAGTTCCAACCCCCATGCCATGGGCAGGGACACCTCACACTAAACCATATCACCCAAGGCTTCATCCAACCTGGCCCTGAACGCTGCCAGGGATGGAGCATTCACTACCTCCATGGGCAACCCATTCCAGTGCCTCATCACCCTCACAGTAAAGAATTTCTTCCGTATATCCAATCTAAACTTCCCTTCTTTAAATTTTAACCCATTACCCCTTGTCCTATCACTACAAGTCCTAATGAATAGTCCCTCACCAGCATCCCAATAGGCCCCCTTCAGATACTGGAAGGCTGCTATGAGGTCTCCACGCAGCCTTCTCTTCTCCAGGCTGAACAGCCCCAACTTTCTCAGCCTGTCTTCATACAGGAGGTGCTCCAGTCCCTGATCATCCTCGTGGCCTCCTCTGGACTCGTTCCAACAGTTCCATGTCCTTTTTATGTTGAGGACACCAGAACTGCACACAATACTCCAACTGAGGTCTCAGGAGAGCAGAGTAGAGGGGCAGGATCACCTCCTTTGACCTGCTGGTCATGCTCCTTTCGATGCAGCCCAGGATACGGTTGGCTCTCTGGGCTGCGAGAGCACACTGCCAGCTCATGTTTAGTTTCTCATCGAGTCACTGAAGAATGAGCTGCAGCAGTTATTAAAAAGAAGGTTCTTCAGAGTGTATATTAGTAGACAGTATTATTCATGGGGTAACACATGAAGAAAGTGATAAACTTCTTTCTTTTTAACCCCTTAATTACAGCATGTTATTCTAGACTGTAAGATAACAAGCCCAGTGTAAATGCTGCAGCTGTGCCTTTCCCCACAGCAGAGCAGATGGAAGCATGCAGCTATGACAATGCAAATACCATTAAGTACTACATAACCTTATATTAACGTTTTGTTCTCCCAGCACCATATGCAAATCACTTGTACCAAGTGTAACTTAGAATCACAGACTGGTTTGGTTTGGAAGGAACCTTACACAACTTGTCCAGCTCCAACCCCCTGCCATGGGCAGGGACACCTTCCACTAGACCAGGTTGCTCCAAGCCCTGTCCAACCTGCCCTTGAACACTGCCAGGGATGCGGCAGCCACAGCTTCTCTGGGCACCCTGTGCCACTGCCTCACCACCCTCACAGGGAAGAACTTCTCTGCAGTATGAGATCTAAATCTCCCCTCTTTTCAGCCTAAAGCCATGACTTCTTGTCCTGTCACGACATGCCCTTGTTAAAGTCCTTCTCCAGATTTCTCATAAGCCCCCTTTAAGTACTGGAAGCTGCTCTAAAGTCTCCCTTGAGCATTCTCTCCAGCCTGAACAACCCCATCTCTCAGCCTGTCTCCATAGGAGTGGCGATCCAGCCCTCTGAGCATCTTGGTGACTCAACTTTACATTATTATCCCCAAAACCACTACTGCTCCACAGTTTTAAAAGCTGCATGTCCAGCTCGAAGACGAGGTCCTGCAAACCTTCCATCTTTTTTATATGTAGGCACTAAGGAAACAAGGTTAATGTCTTTCACTGCAACAGCATTAGATTTGTCTTGAAAGTGACGTGCTAAGATGTACCATATTACTGGTATTTGCAAACGGTTTGACTTTTGGTTTAATTCTGCTGTCTCTGACTTTTTGAATATAGTTCCCTGCTAAAAATGGGGTGGGGAGAGAGGAACAGTTCAACTGTGAACTATTCTTTAGAAAACTGGATGCTTTTGCCATCCCACTAATGTCATCTGGCATTAATTAACATAGCATCTCTCTAATTATATTGTCAGCATAGAGCTGCTAAATTAAAATACAAAGAGAATTGTTAAAATTTCCCAATTTAACTTTGGTATTTCTTTTAAAGCATAATTTTTCAAGTTCTGTGTATATAGGAAATCATCCAAAGCCCACTGAAGTTAACAGGCTTCATTCCAATTAGGCCCAGAAACGTTTGGAAAAATCAGTGGGGTGTCCAGATTCCCTCTCTAAACTAAGCAATTAGATGCCTTATTCCTCTTACTGGCACCTCCAGCTCAGCATCCAAAACTGAGTCTACAACTCTGCAGATCTAAGAGGTCTTTCTGAAGACTACCTCATGGGGAGAAAAGGAGAGCATTGGACACATGCACTGAACCCATGCCTTCTGGGTGCCAAAAAGAAACCCTGTGAAGAAGGAGTTAAGTAAGTGGATCTCTCCTACCAGAGACAGCATGGCAGAGCAGTGGCATGGGCTCCACACAACACACTTGCAGTGTGACAGGGGTTGCTGCAGCAAAATGTAGTCCTGAGACATTCCAGACATTTGCTCTTCAAGTGGAACCTGTGGGAAGTGAACAGAGGATGTCAGCCCCAGCCTGACCCACTCCTTGTAAGCAGCTCCTGCCTCCCTCCTGCATGTTTGGCCCTTCCCAACTGGGAAGGAGAACTGTGAAGGATAACTAGTTCCTGAGCAGAGCTTGTGCTCTCTGCAGAGTTGTGAGGCCTTGAGCAAAACCGATTCCAGCTAAGTCCATCCTGCTTGAAAGCACCCTGTCCTTCGGTGAGAGGAATCCATGTGTGCAGCTGGGCCAGGCTGGGAGCAACACTGAAGTAAAACACTAAATTAACTTTGCCTTTTGGCATGACCTAGAGCTCAATCCTGCTCTCAGTGAATGTCATTTCTGACACTTTCTTATGCCTGGGTTTACACATTAGCATTGCCTACCTTTCAGCATCGACAGGCTCCACACATATCCCTTGATAGTATTAAAACCTTTGAGATCTAGCTGATTTCTGGCTCACCAAGAGTTTTATTTCTCTGAAGCTGGGTAAAACTATACATCTCCCTGAGATGATCAGAAACACATGGAAAAATACTAAAATGGTGCATAGAGAGAAAAAGAATTAAATATTTTCTTTCCAGGACAGCTACTTTTTTGCTGCAGACTTTTTACTTCAGGGAAAAAATAAAAATCACAGTGTTGTCAGTGCTTTGGAAACTACGTCCGTTTTTCCACCCCAGCAGTCTTCCCTATTTTGCCTAGACCTGTAAGCTGAGCATGTTGCTACAGCTCAGGACAACACACAAAGACCTCATGCTTTTCAAAGCAGTAAAATAGCATTTCAGCAGCAGTAGCAGTTCACATTTTTCTTGGACAGGATGTATTTCCCCAGCTCTCCTGGGAAACTGGAGGCAGAATCCCAGTGTAGTCCCTCTCACTAACTACTGTTCTGGGGAGTCAGCTCTTCTGCAGATATGAACCAGCCTGGGAGACTCATCCTCTGGAGATGCTGGACAAACTGCAGACACTGGGAGGGCTGGAAGCCCCTGATCTCAGTTGTCCACACACTTCTCAAGCAGCAGAAGAGCTCAGAGCCTGAAAATCTGGGACACCTATGCTTGCAGTCCAGAGAACTCCCTGGCAGGTTTGGAGCCCAAGACCCTGGCAAGGCAAAGGGCAGGCAAGCAAGAAGCCTAACTTGAAATCATGCAGGATTGGACTCCCTGTGCCCTGTGATTTCTGCATTCATGCACACCAGTGCCAAAATATGTGTGGGCAGGGTGCATTTACAAGGCCACTAGAATGAAAGTTGTGGGGTTTTACAAGGGAAAGAGGCAAACATGCCCCCATATTCCCAGTCATGGGGCATTTGCAACACATCTGGTCTCAGAACAGATTATTTTGTAAACTGAAAGCCAGTCTTGAATATACCATATTTTGTGCTCACATCTCTTGGTCACATGAAGCATTAAGTTAGATGGGACAAAGCCTGTGGCCAGACCCTCGCACCAGCATAAAGGGATACAGTGTGTGTGGAGCAGTACCAGTATACCCTGTTGTAGCCAGTTTTGTGCTACCCAAGGCTTTAGGTGAAACTGAGTTTTGAAAATCAAATGATACCATGACCAGAGTCAGAAAGGGCCTTGCCACTTCTGTGCTGGGAAACAAGGATGTATAACTGGGACAAAACCTCTGGAAAGCTAACTGATCCCGTTGCTGCCAAGGCACGCATGGGGAGGCATAAGACAGTGGTTGTACTGCTGGGTATGGCCAGCCCCAACCATATTAATCATCTTTATCCCATAAAACCAAGCTCTTACTCAGCACAGCAACTTCCACAAGCCGCCACAACCATGGGAAAAAAAAGACAGTGGGCCACACTGTTCCTGCCTCTTCCCTTACCATCCTGGTCTGCTATCCTTCCTCTACATCTACAGCCAGCCCAAGTAAATTTTGAATGCTAATACATGTATTTTATATCAACCTGCAAAACAACTCTTTGATCTCAGTTTAGAGCTTTAGTTGTTCCTATGATCTGAGGGATAATAAATATATAAAGTAAATACAGGAAAAAGTAATACATACCTGCAGCAGCAGCAGTTTGATTCCTCACACATACACACACTCCAATACTAGAGTTTCATTATAAGAGAAGGTCGCTGTACTCAAGATCACAGGTCCTATTTTGCTGCACTGTAATTCGTTTTCATCTCATTTCATTTCAGGAGATTCCACTTTATGTTTACCAGCTTCCATACTCAGAATTACTTGGGAATTGCTGCATTTACTCCAGATTGAATCGGAACAAACTATAGCAAAATTTGTCTAATGGTGGTTAGTAAATCCAATAGCAGCATACAGCCCTAGGAAACACACCTAGAAGCACTGCAAGGATGTGAATATGGCAGGAAGCATTGCTGAGGTGTAACACATACACTCGGGAATGGTTCTAAACATAAAAGAAACTTCTGCATAATCACAAGGGTGGGATTTTTAGGATCACTTGCGCTTGCAGAGGCAGCTAAACAGATCCTGACACAGAGTACCAAGGAAGGAAATGTACGTGTTCCTTTTTGAGTGTTTGGAGCATTGAATAGAAAGCTTATAGAAAAATGGAAAACATGCAGCAGTAATTCATTTCTAAAGGGAAGGGGGAGAAAAGTGAAGGAAATTTCCTCACAGCCTGCTTGGAGCCAGGCTTTCAGCTGGTGTAAATCTGCAGCCTAGGTTAGAATTATTGGAACCAGCTCATGTCCTGTATCAATACGAAGAAAAAAGCAATGTTGGTTTACATTAGTGGGTGATTTGAGGCCTTCAAATCGATTTGATGAGAGTCAGCATTACCGGAGTCCTGCATCAGGGTAAGACCAGGATCTGCCCCAAGGATCAGAGCCAGCTCTCATACGCAGTGGAGTTGTGCAGCCAGGTAGTGGCTGCTGTCCCCTGTTAGGTGTCAATAAACCTCAGCTTCCTCCTCTCTTTCTACCACCCTGGTAAGCCCCTCCCTGACCATGTTTAAATACAACTTGAGCTTTGCAATATCAAACCCATTTGCTTGTCCTCTCAACAGCTTTGCAGACCAAAAGTGGATTCTTTGTGACCTCCTCAATATGTTTGCGTTATCTGCTGCTATATCTTTTATTACACATCATTAAATTTGACGCATCAAGACTTCTATGCAGCTTGCCCCTGCTCTCTAGGAATGTCACAAATAAATCACTGACATGCACTGCAAACTGCCAAAGACCTGCTGACATACTCTGCAGTAGAAAGACATTGGATAACCTTTTGCACTAGAATGCTATTTTTAAGTTCTTTAATAAAGAGCATGATTGGTTTTGAAAATGTATGGTGAAAGGAGTGAATGGTTTGCACATGATGTATCACACCCATGAAAAGATTCTTCATAGAAAAGTTAAAAATGCCAAGCAGTAACCACGCACACAAAATTGTTAAGGATACTCCGTGGGCTGAAGCTCTCCTCTTTGTCTAAGCACTCAGAGCTTTCTGAGCATCCTTTGTGAAACAGAGCACAGATATAAAGCCAGGCTTAATGAGGGAGTCACTTTTCCACACCATGAGGTCAGAGACTTGGGCAAAGGTTTCTCCCATTCAAAGGCAGGGACAGAGGAGAGAAAGGGGTGCTGGATGTGTCGAAACAGCTGCCTCTTGGTTTTGTGAGTGCCCTGAAAAGAGAGGATGCCAAAGCATCTGTTTCTTGGGACAAGGCCATGGTGTTTCTGCAAAGGGGAATGGACTGCATGCTGTTTATAACCACCGTTGTGGTAATCAGCAAGTGTCTGTATGTTCTTTAAATAGACACATTACCCTAAGGAAATACCCAAGTCAGCACCTCTGTATCCTGCTGTTAGAGAGGAAACCTGACCTACAAGGCATCAAAATTTGCTGCTGCTTAGCGAAGGGGCAGAAATATTTTAGCTAAGGCCTGACTGCTGCTTGCTTTACTTGGAGGAGTAGCTCCATCACACCTGGTTCAGCTCTCCCATATGTCAGTTTTACTCCAGGGTGACTCCAGTTACTTGGAGGAGTTGCTCCACAATTACACAGGTGGCAATAAGAACCAAGCCTCAAGGAACAGCTTCTTAAGTAAAGCAATAAGGATACTGTGAATGCTCCATCCCTGACGGTGTTCAAGGCCAGGTTGGACGAAGCCTTGGGTGACATGGTTTAGTGTGAGGTGTCCTTGCCCATGGCAGGAGGGTTGGAACTAGATGATCTTAAGGTCCTTTCCAACCCTAACTATTCTATGATTCTATGATTCTATATGATCAAGTAATTTATTCATTTATATATTCCTTCATTTATTCTCACTAATTGCTATTAAATATATTTGGAAATATATTTCCAAATATTTGCTCCAGGAAATTACTGCTCTTTTATCTGATACTCAAGTCTTACAGTATGAATAATGTAAAACCAAACAAGACAAACTACCAGAGAGTGTGTTAAGCAAAATGGGGATAGAGTTGCAATTGATGAGAAGAACAGATCAGATAAGTCTTCCTCCTTTCTTAATGCCTACAGAACAAAGTTCCATGCTGTAGTTATTCTAAACTGGCATGGTGCTTGGGACAATAATTCTAAAAAGAGCTGCACTGAAATACTTATCTCTAAAGAGGTCTTTGTAACCAGTGACATCTGGAAATATGTAACTTCCGAAATGTTATGCAAGTTCACATTTAGAATAGAGAAGGGAAAGAAAAAGTCATGAAAAGGGGTTGTGAATTATACTATGAGAGTAATCATACAGCTGCATTTTGCTATCTCAGTGCAGTCAGAAACTTTGCAATTATAAATAATAAACAACACGGAGATTAACATGCTAGATCTTTAGCACAGTATTTTACATCAATCAGGTTGTATAAGCTAAGGTGAGGATATCCAAGTCAATGAAGCTACATGGGAATGACCCTACTGTAAGTGAAATCAGAACTAAATGTAATAATATATGGTTAAAATGTCATTAACACTAGAGTGGGGGCAAATTATTTTTTTCTAATACTTTTCCTTTATCACTTGTCAGATTTTGATCAGTCTTTCCTGAAAAATTTATATAAAGATATATATTAATATACATACATAAATAGAGAAATATATAATTTAGAGGAAATGCAATAAATAAGCCAGTTTAGTTTTGCAGGAGAGGTACTGAGGATGCACATACACTTGAAGTTTTGATAAGACTGAGTCTAGGGGAATCAGCTTTACAAACATACCTTTTAGCCTGTAAACTGCTAATTCCTTACACTGTCCTCCTGCCATAAGGCCCATCTCTGCCCCAGATTTGCCCTTTGAATTGCTGATTCTCATTCTCACTTTTCAAAGACAGCCAAATAACTCCCTGTGAACAGCTGACAACTCACTTAATTGTGGCAGAGAAAACTTCTGCATCTGGCACCGCTCCTTGTCAGGGGACCTTCCCTGGAGAGGTCAAAGGATTAAAAGTGCTGCGGTTAAGGAAGAAACATGAGTCACTGCTTTGTCACCCTGTCAATTCTTACACTGCTGCGCTCACACTCACAATTCGGCTTGAGATTGAGCATGACCAAGCTGTGGCCAAGCTATACTTCTGGCCATGTCTTAAGTGTGTCCAGATGGCAGGCATCCCTGCTGCTCACAGAGGCAAGATAACTTCAGTGGCAGGCCAGGGGTTCTGACTCATGCAGCTCCTGCTGAGAACAGCAGCCACCAGAAAGTATAGCAAACTATGGACACGAGAGCATGTGCCAGGGACAGAAGCAGTGGCATCCACGGGACAACCCCTGGACCTCCGTCCAGTCTCTAACTTGCCTCTATGAGAAGGCTGAACACCTCATCAGGTGTGGGGAGCAGCATGGCACTTTCCTGTAGGGCAAATATCATAGACACTGTGTAAGTGCTTGGAAGGCTTGTTCACAACAGCTGAGAAGGGACATATATGTGGGCTCCTGAGCACACTGGCAGCATGGGACTTGGAGGCTCCTTTAAGTTTCCACAGCTATTTAACAGGGCAGGACCATTTCTGTGGCACTTTACACATGAGTCTTTGTGGACAGGGAGTGGCTACACACATTCACAGATCAACCTGAAAGGGACAATCATGATTCATTTACACTCTGTGCTTCCAGTAGGTCCTGTGTGGGGGTTAGCAGCCCTCTGTAATCAGTAATCCCTTGAGCTATTGATAGGTATGAGCAATGTGACCGTGGTGGTCACTCCCTACGATCACAGACAGTGGCCAGTCTGACCCCTCACACAGCACAGACCAAAGCTCACCCAGAGCTTTGTCTGCAGCACACTCTGAGCTTGCCTGTGAGGTTGTATGTACCTGTAAAGGAGTCACCTACTAGTGCTACTAAACCTTTCGTCATGCCGTGGAGTGATTTAAGCTTTGCAGTATAAAGGGATAAAGCCAGTGAGGCAAATACATCCCTATAGAAGATACATTTTTTATGTTCTTTTACCCAGCATGCTTGCCAGGGAGGGTTCACCTGCCATCACAGCTGCCAATGCGGAGGAACAGCTTTCTGAGAGGAGAGCAATCTGCTTCCCCAGGGAGCAGGGATAGGGAAGGGGAAGAGCGAAAGCCTGCTGATGGGAAAGGCAAGGATAGCAATAAATCAGTGGAAGCATATGAGCCGACAGGTATATTTTCTATCAAGAAATGAAAAAAACCCAAAACAACACAGAAATATAGCTCTGCTTTTTTGTAAAGAAAAATTCTTCATATACAAAGAATGTCACTTACTGACTTTTGAAGAATTCCTCAAAAATTCCTATTGAGTATCACTGCTGGTAAAGCCTATAAATCTATTTGAGTCCCAGGAAAGGAAGATGATATAGGACTGCAAGATGTCATTGTACAAATGGTGTACTTCACCAAAAATAAGACCCTGAAGACTTATTCCTGTCCTCACCCTATTATTATGGGGAGGAAGTGACTGTGGGCACCATGGGGGTAGGACACCATAGAACATACTTGGCCTCCAGGCAGTTCTCAGAGCACCTTGACATACATAATTAGTGAGGATGCCTATGTTTATTTGCAGCTTGTGGCTGTGAAAAAGAGAACAGAGATTGTGGGGTGGGCAATAATCAAGGCAATAAATTAATTTCTCTTCTCTGCTTTTCCTCTCAGATATTCTGTCACAGAAAATAGTGGAAACCCATCCCTATCCAGTTAGATTGTTTAACTCAAGCTCTTTTGACAGCTAACAAGCTCTGCAAGATTACTTTCCTACATTCCCTTTTGCCTTCTATCCTTCCATTTCATTCTTGCTGTATCATCCTAAAGCCAGAAGAACTTACAATTCCAAACAGTTTTTGAGAGCCTATAGTCAGACTGACAGAAGGCAGCAGGGAATGAGCTTAGCTTGCTATTTTTCTCAATAGCTCTTTTGGAGATGAAAATTCCTCCTTGCCACACACAGTCCTAAATGAAATGGTAAATACTCATTTGCTTTCACAAGCCTTCTGATTTCCTTCCACTTTAGTCTGCACATGTCTCAGAGATATTCCTCCAGTCCCTGATCCTTATGGACCAGTATCATCTTACATCACTCTTACATTTTTAACAAAGCCTTCCTTTTAACAGAGAGATGATCCCTAGAAAAAGCTCAAACCTAAACTCCCCTGAGCTTTGTGAGAGGACTCAGACTGGAATTTCATTTTTCTGTAGTACTCAACTCAATGTTTTTCTGTGATATATATATTAATGTTGAAAACAAACTTGGTTGGGTTAAAATTAACATTACTTTTAAAAAATATAAACTCATGTTAGCATTTGAACATTGTAGCTTATGCCCATCCATTCCTTTAAATGTTAATTAGTAAAATATTCACTTACTGAAGGCAGAAATAAAGGCTGTGTGTATGTATGTGATCAAACAGTACAATTAGAGTGCATTACAGAAATCTGATTTAGTTGAGTTAGTTCAGGCCTATTCTGCAGTTCCTTTGTTTCAAGTGAAACCTGGCTAGGTGAGTAATAAATTTATATCACATACATTAATATGCAGTAATCAGATAGTAAAATCTTACTCCAAAGGTCTATTGTGCAAGACACTGTACAAAGACATAGTTCCTGCCTGGCAACTCGGTAAAGGCAAAAGGAAGAATGAATCCATTTTAACAAAAGACCTTAACATGAAGCACAGGAAAGGCAGTGCTGGTAATCCCATTGACATCCCTTGATTTCAGATCACATGTGTCCATATCACATGCATCCATATCACATGCACACATATGCACAGAAATTGATTCCACCTATGTCTATAGATTAAAACCTTTTACCTAGATGCACGTCTTAGAGGGGCACAGTATATGCACAGCAGTGTACATGATCATACCAACAGAAGAATCCAGGCTTCACTTGGCAATGAAATCAGTACCTACTTTGCTTAATTGCTGCCACTCTCCTCAGATACATTTGCGCCTTAACAGTTTTATTATGACAGAAGCAGGTAGTGAGGGGAGATCTATCTTGAACACAAGTAAAAATAAGATCTCTTTGTTGGGAATAACAACCATGTATTTTCATTCAAACAAGCTGTTCTGTGAAAAGGAGAACGAATTTTGCTGTTTGAATTTTCTGGGTTTAGTGTAAGCGGACATACTCAAATCCTACATTGCCTGAGCTACAAATGTTAAACCTAGCAAAGCAAAGCAATGTGGGGGCAGGGTAAGAATGTATCTTTTCTGTAGCAGCATTTCAAGAGCTAGTTCTCACAGATTTTTGAGATATTTTGCGTGGTATTGAATGAAGTCACACCAAGACTCCCTCCTCAGCCCTAAGAGATGCTATTGTCTTTGTCAAACATGCCTTTTTGAAACATACTCCTTCATGGTAAACTTGGGATAAAAACAAGCATGAAAGACGGAGAATACTTTGAATAAATTAAACATTCTGCTTTTGTTACAAACAAGTAGCTCAGAGACTTGTGGGAAGTGTTACAAAGTCTAATGCATGGAGGACTATTTTCAAACCTACGCTTAACGGAAGCTTCAAACCTACCCTAGGTGTCCTACCCCATACACAAAGATTGACTGAAACCATTTGTGTCAAGGCTAACTTTCAGACACAGAATTTTATGCTTACATCTAGGTTTTATTTGTGAATGCTGACTCTCTATTTGCCCTTTAGCCTGTTATGTAGGAGGCTGGCACCTACAAAAATCACTGTACCTTTTACCTAGATCCCACTTCCTAGCTTATCCCTAGTTTTTCCTAGCCTAACAGGAGTAATGTTAGTGTCAAAATCCTATCCAAATTCAGCAAATAGACGCACTCTGCTTACCTGGCTTTGCTACTTAGTTTCAGTGAGAAAAAAATGCTGATGTTCTATATTGCTGCGTTACAAAGTTTGTACAACATAAATTCACTGTCAAAACATGCTCTGCTTCAGACACAGCCACAAAATCAGGTGAAAAACTGCTCTGCATAGTGTACATCAATGGCTCTGCAATCTCTTTATGTGCAGGAACTTCTATAAATGATGTATAAATGTATTTTTCTTCATTTAGAGGCATTTCTTTTTGTGGTTTATCATCTCAGGCTAATGTAAGTGGTTATGCTACTGTTCTGCATTTGCAAATTGGGGTATGAATAAATAACAATTAAACTGTTTATACTTTCATTTTAAGATCCTATTTTCTAGCGGCACTGAAAATGTGTAATGTGATGAAGATTGAATCCTCAGCTGAGGAGAGACACTGTAAAGGAAGGATGCACATGGCTAAGTACTGGGTTTATAACATCTTGCTTGCAGATACTTCCTTTTGCAAACTTGAATGGGAGATGAGGGAAGATCCATGTTACAGCTTATCTGACCCACCACAGTTTACAGAGAAGGAAAAGAGTGGGTGGGAGAAGAGGAAAGGGAGGGGAGGCTGGGAAAAAACCCTCAACATTTCAGCTGTTGTCTATCTATGTTCCAAATACAGGATTCTCTGACCTACTGATATGTAACTCACACTAGCAATTGGATACCTTGAAAATATTCTGCACAGACCTGATGATGTTATGGGTATTTTCCCTCCACCTCCTTTAATAAACAGTGTCAGCGGATGATTTTCCTCTTAGCCTGAGTCATTTCCTCTTCCGTTGCTTCAAGTTTTTTAGCCTACAACTGACACTAGCCACCTCTCCATCACAGGAGCCCTTGAAGCCTCTGTCCTCAGCTGTAGTGAGCTTGCAAGAATCAGGCATTACTGTGACACTTGCCAGGATATGAATTTAGTTATTGTGGTTTAACTGCCCACGTGGACACTTATTCTGTACCAAAAGTGCCTCTTTTGTGGTTTAATTTGATCCATTTCCAAAGTAGTCTGTGCTAAAGCCATATGGACTCATCTTCATGGAAAAGTAGCTTGTAATAGCTTGTATTCCTCACTGTCTTCTAGGGGGAGATGGTTATTTCCACCCTAATTACATTCTGGAATTGCTTACTTAAATCTTGGGTAGTTTTACATTAAAAAATATTTTATCTCTATTATCTCTTTTATGCTACCAGCTACCAGCAGCTTTATCCAGATGCATAAAATGCAGTCTTCCCCAATTTCCCTTTTTCAGAAGTGTTTTGAAATGCCTTCAGTGAGTGACATTTTAGAGACTTGACTGTAATGCCACAGATAAAGCACAGCTTTTTAGCAAATTCAAGCTGATGAGATGTTGCTATAGAAATACTTCAAACACAAACAGCTTTAATCTGCAGCCATTGTGATGGGGAGTGGAGAAATGACAAATACTTACAGCTTTCACAACTCCAAAAAGCTGCTCCAAACCAACAAACAAAGCTCTTGAAGGGAGCTAGCACAGATCCAGTTTTTCCTCTGATATGTCCTTTTCTTCTCCCAGCATCCCATCTGGGCACACTTGTAGGAAGTGGAAACTGAGCCAATTCTTCTGTAGTTCCCATGAGCTCAAGTCCGTGGTTTTGGCATTTATGGCTGAACCTGGCAGGCAGTAGTATGACAGCAGCAGGTAGCAGGCAAGGAGAGACAACATTAAAGGCAATAGGGTTTCAGCAGGCAGAGCTGGAGGAGCTAAGAAGGCAGAGGCAGTGCATTACTAGCGAGAGGCTGCAGCTTCTGGGGCATATTCAGAGGAAAGGGTTTGGGTTTAGGAAGGAGTGACATGTGCTAGGGCTACTTAATACTACCACCATATCAGTTACCTTTGCCTTCCTCATCCTCATTTTTACTGTTAGAAATAAGGCAGCTCAGTTCAGAACTCTGTGCTTACTGCTGGTGGAACTTCCTGAATTTCGGGACCTCAGCAGCAGACTTGGAAGGACTTGCTGCAGCAGGCTCTGAGGAGTGCTGGGCTTCCCCAAGGGCTGTGTGAGCCATGTATCTGTGCACAAAGCTATCTGTTAATGACCTCATTCACTTCTGAATTCAGAGTTGAACATGAGCTAGACTGGGACATACTACATAGACATACTACATGCGCATGAGGTACCATAAACACAGCTTTATGTGTTGGAAAACCACTGTAGTCCAAGGGGTTTTGGGCTGTGGTACACAGGCAGGACACCCCCCTTGGTACCCTACCAAGAAGAACAAACAAAGGGTGATGAGATGTTCTCACCAGGAGTTCCACAGGCCTAGATTGAAATCTTTGTCCCATGGGCTGGAATTTTATTTGTAGAAATGCAACTAAATGGACTCCTGAGCAACCAGTTAAATACTGCTGCTGTGATTGCTCAGGAGTGCACTTACCACTGTGTTTGGCATCATTCTAAGTTTTCATTATTTCATTTAGAGCATGGAAAACCTTTGGAACAATAACTGAATGATAAGTTGCTGTGTGGTGTTTTTATGTTAGAGAGCTTTATCTTGTAACAACCTGAGTTATGGCATTTTTTAAAAGCATCTGTCTATACCTAGCTTTTATAGGCAGTCTTTACAAGAGCTGGGAGGCAAAAGGGACAACAAAAGACTCTCACCCTCAAACATAAAGGAATCATGTGCATCTTGGCTTAGGGATGTTCAAGCTAATTTCTACTTAGGTGATAAATCTATTTTTCATGGATTTGTAACTTGGCTAGAAAAGCGTGCTTGAAGACTTGAATCTTGGCAGTCAAAGCTTTCAGATCAGGAGAATATTTTTAGCAGTATTCTATTAAAATAAGAAAGAAAACAGCAGAAGGTTGTTTTTAAGTTTAGAAAGTTAGAGAGTTTTAAAAAGCATGAGTTAGGTCACATTTTGACACCCATGGGGGTTTTTTCCCCCTTAAAGAAGAGCAACAAAATCCCCATCCAACCTGCTTCCAGCTTGACAGATAATAAAAGATATTTCAGATTTATCCTTTTTAAATTGCTCACAGGCCTGTTTCATATTCAAGAGTAAATAATCCATCTCAGCTAATAATCCTTATTTCAAACTGAAATCAAGGCACTGTTGTGAATTTTAATGGCTATGTTTAATGAGCAGATTTTCAGCTCAAACAAGTCATTGTAGCTCCAAAAATGCCAATAGAACTACATCAGCTAGCACTTGCTGAAGATGTGGATGGTAAACACATACTACACTACCTCCTTCAAAACACATGACAGATTCAGTAATACTGAGGCAGTAATTAAAGTAAATTAATACATTAGGAGAAATGAAGAGCCAAGAGAGAACACCACTCAGCTCAGCATGCCACGTACAAAAAGCACTGGGACGTTTTTGGTCGAGCATACTGGGGCAAACACTGCCACAGAATCTTTGGGTTTACAGTTCTGTTCAACCTCAAAATTACAGAGGGGCTGAGTCAACCCTGCCAGGGTTTGAATTAGTGGTTCCAGGGAGACTAGGAGCTAAACCACTGGTATAGCTAAGCAGGATAGGGGAGAGGGCAGAAAAGGTGTGGAACAGGCATAGCAAACAGGAAGGTCCATTTCTGGTCTTTGACTTACACTCTCTTGTTTGCTTCTGCTGCACAATCTCCCTTCTGTGATTTAGACTCCCTTTAACATGGAGGGCCAAATTCAGCTCTGACTGCTAGTGCTAATCTCTTTGTGTTGTACCACCAAGGCAAAGGGCATTTTCTTGACACTAAGAGAAATTCAGACTGGATACAAAAATGGTTCGTTCCACTAGCTCCCAACCCCAGACCAGGAAATCCTTTAGGGCACTGACTGGGTCACACTCTTCAACAGAACCACCCCTGTGAGAACATTTTATAGAAGCTATGGGATTAAATACCCTGAAGCCAAATTGATTCCAGCTTTGCAAAGTTTGAAGAGAACAGGACTTTGACAGATTTAACTCTCACCAGGGGCTCTACATTCACTTCGGCTTTTCTAAGGTGATCAAATCAGCACTTAAGGGCAATTCTCACTCCTTCATGCACTCCAAAGGTGGCCTTTTGAGTTTATCTTCAGGTGTTTTACACCCAGCAGTGACTTTTGTAGACCCAAGTACTATCTCAGTCTCTGTCCCTCCACCCATGCTCCTTCCACCCTTGTCCTCCCTTGCTCTCCCCTCCCCAGCTTCTTCCTCCTGTGGCTGAGTTCCCCCCCTCTGAGCTGTACACACCCTATTAATGATTTCTGCACATCAGCTCTTCCAAGCACACATCCTTCCTACAGCATGTCACATAACACACCTCCTATTCAGAACAACAGGCCTTTTCTTCAAGCTTGTGTCCAAACAGCTTGGTCTGTACACGTAGCCACAGACCAAAATAGAATAGGGTAAGGAGGGGGATGACTAGGCACGGTTTGGGCTACGTTTTAATGGGCTGGGTTTCATGCACAACAAAGCTGTTGGGATATTGTTGGGGTATTTGCAGCCTATCTGCAGTTTCCAAGGAAGGTACACTAAAGGAGGTCGATAATGTGCATTCAGTTAAAGCAGAAGGTATAGTTCTGCTAATATCATTTACATGGAGAATCTCACCACTCAGCCTTTTCAGCCAGCCTTTGAGCTGCTGCTGGAGTTCTCTCAGCTTGTGTCTAGGTATTATATAGTCCTCCTAGCTATAGTATTGGAGCACCTCCCAAGCATTTAAAAACAGAAGTCACAGTAACAATCTTCCTTTCTTACTTGGCAGCTAAAAGGAGAAATACTTGGTGTAACTTATACATCTGTTTGCATATTCATAGGCGGGATTTAGTTATTTGCTGATGTGTATATGGGAAGAATTAGGTTTCTCTCAGTAAGTTGAAAAGATTTTAGCACAAAAAATGACAACTTCAGAGGCAGTTTTCCATCTATGCATACTACAGCTCAATGAATGCCCTTGTACCCCTTTGGATTCCCTAAATTTTGCCCAGAGGACAAAGGTGTGGTAAAGGACACAATCTGGAGAGCATTGTTCTTGTTAGTTAGCTGCTAGGGTCTCCCCAACATGAAGAACTTTGTGTCCTCTCATTTCTGTTTCTGGGCAAAGCACACCACTGCTTTTGAAACACTTTGATGCTCTGGAAAGGCTTTTAAAACACCCGAGGAGCCCACCCATGTGGCACAAACACCAACTGTTTATTTGTAGAGGTCTCTAATACAACGCTCCTCACCCCCACACCCTTTGTCAGACAGAGTGGCTGACTGCCATGGGATGTAGTTTCTATCAAGAGCTCAATGCATGGATCCCAGATGTGACTGTGCATGAAGTATGGTCATCAGTTCACACATCTATACATTTAGGGAGGACACACCTCAGACTGAGGTCAGTGCATTGCTGAGAAAGGCAAGAGAGCAGTTTAAACCGTCATAGGTTACCGATTTATCAAGCCCAGGAGACTGAGCCTGTGTAATCAATGGGAAACGATGAAATTGCTCTCTGATCAATATTTCCCAGAGGGGTGAGGGGAGGGGGAAAGGGTAGAAATGGAGGAATTCCATCAAGTTGCTTGCCTTAAATACAGATTGGAGGCAAATACAGATTACATGAATAAATCTGGGGAGAAATATGAAACCTAGAATATCTTCGAGACTGAGATTTTTCTATCTGAAAACAATCTAAAGACATAGAATGTACTCTAGGACTGAATATCCAAATGTATTTATTAGGAAGTTTCTTGTCAGCTAGATGTAGGGAGAAAGAGCAAGGGCCTTTTGCTCTCCAGGCATGCCTGGATATCATCTCATCCAATCCTCTGCTCAAAACAGGGTCACCTAGAGCAGTTGCTCAGGATCATGCCCAGTTGGGTTTTGAGTATCTCCAAGGACAGAGACTCCACAACCTCTCTGGGCAACCTGTTCCAGTGTTTGATCACCCTTACAGTGAAAAAGCTTTTTGTTATGTTTAAGATACATTGTCCTGTATTTCAGTCTGGGCCCACAGCCTCTTGTTCTGTCACTGGCCACTGCTGGGAAAAGCCTGGCTCCATTTTTTATATCCTCTTGTCAGTTATCTATACACACTGATAAAATCCACCAAGCTTCCTCACCCCAACACTCTCAGCCTCTTCTTGTATGACAGATATTCCAATCCCTTAGTCATCTTAGTGGCCCTTTGCTGAACTCATGCCAGGCTTTCCACGTCTCACTTCCTTATGCTGGGGATCCCAGAACTGGGCTCAGCACTCCAGGTGTGACTCACCAGTGCTGAACAGAGAGGAAGGATCACCTCCTTAAACCTGTGGTAACATTCTTTCTAATGCATCCAGGGAGGCTCTTGCTTTCTTTGTCTATCAGACATATTGCTGGCTAATAGTCAACTTGTCCACCAGCCTCAAGTCCTTTTTTGAAAAGCTACTTTCCAGCTTGTTGTCCCCCAACCTGTACTGGTGCATGGGGTTATTCCTCCCCAGTTACAGTACTCTTTGTGACACATGGGATCTGCAAGTTGGTATCTTGTGTTCCCTGAGAAACCAAAACAAGAATAGGATAAGCAGAAGCATACCTTTCTTTCCCAAAGGTTTCCTCTGAGACTGTGTGCCACCTCTCTGGAAGAATGCTGCTTCTTGAAACTGTATTTTCTGCTAGCAAAGGTGTACATTCAAAATAAACAAGGAAAACTAAAACTACTGTAATTGTCCTTTTCTGGCACTGAAATACTACAGCTATCACTGGAGTTATCAGGGATAGATTGTGATTCATGCTAACTGGCAAACAAGCATAGGTGCTATGCAACTCTACCACAACCATAAAATCCCTCCCATAGGTCTGGGCTTCTGGCATTGTTCTATCATGATTAATGCCAGCCACCAGAAAATACCTGTACATGGACTTCTGAATTATGAGATATATACAGGCCCATGTGGATAACTGGAGATATACAGGAGAGCTTTTGGATATCCTGCAGAAAGGTTTTGAGCTGTTGGGCACAGTGATGGTATTCTAAGTATCCTGATTTTAAGATTGCCACTCATGCAGGTAGGGTGTATCTTGATGGTAGACCCTTACCTTGCAATTGCCTTTAGCCACAGTGTGGTAAAGGCAATTAAGAATATTAATGTACAAAATCCATAACATATTGTAAAGATTTATAGAGGCAGAGGTGACAAAGAAGACAGAGAGAAACCCATTTATCCCATGATTAAATCCTTAAGTTATCCTCCTTTCCCCTTCCCCTCATAAACTGATAAAGATCCACTCTTAACACACATGGTCAGGATTGTCCCCGTGCACACTCAGACAGCATTCACAGGTGGTAGAACCACACAGCTCTGTAGTTTTACCTTTGTTTGGAGTTTGTCTGGGGACTTGCTTGGATTTACACCTTACACTTCTTCCATCTTGGTCCTGCTTCCAGTCATTGGAGACGTCTTCTTAGAGAACTGATTTCAGACCTCACCTCCTGAAACTGTATCTGGTTTGGAAACACTAATCCCTTTGACAGGCCTGATGTGTCACAGCTGTCCCCGAGGAGGTGTAAAATGCTGTTTCTCACCTGACAGGATGAAGTTCCATATTCAAAGAGGACCATTTCCCTACACTTGAACTTGTTTTTGCTGTGAATATGCACATCGAAACCACACTTAAGACAGGCAACTACCTATGCAGGCCTATTTTGAGCAGTGCTAGCTCCTAAATGAGATTTCACACAACAGTAATTGATTATGTTAAGCAATAATATACATGGGAAAGCAGAGAAACCAATTCTGGGTTTGGTGGTGTTATTTGCAGGTGTACATTGTAAATTTGCCAGTGCAGCTGAAAACCATCATGTACTTAAATTTAACACTTAATACCTCCTTGTTTACAAGTGCAGTTTGGTGCCTTGATTTTCCCTCCTTTCACATGGCTGCTGTTGTGTGGCTGAGGAAGATGCAGAACAGTCTCCTCTCTTGAGTAAATTTTTTCCCCTTGATAATAATATTGAATGCTTAAATAGCACTTTTCATCCACAAGGTGCCTCACTAGTGTTAATACAATTAGCTAACTTAATTCTCCCTCCTCCTTCCCCCTGAATGTGCATAAAACATGCAAAATAAAATACCAAAGGAAGTATTGAGAGTCACTGGCATCCAGTCCTATGGCCGCTCCCTTACACCCCCTACAAAGCCCCACTATTATAGCTGCAGTTTTGTAAGCACCTTTTTATAGAAGCTTTTGTTCTTTATCATCCAACCCGCTGAGCAAATAGCTTCTGGGAAGGAACACACTCATGTTTACCTTTGCTCTATGTGCCACCATCAGCGCTACCCAAAACCCAGACAGACATGAAACAGGTGCCAGAGTTGCATATTTGAGTCACCATCAGTAAAGGCTGACTCATAATTACAGTGAAGATATAGTCTGTTTTCAGATCTTTTGGTAGAGAGGTAAAAACTAAATGTCACATTAAAATGAGGCTGTCAACCTTCTAGGTCTCTAAGGAAACAAGGTTTGACAGTAAAAATGGGTAATGATATTATATCTGGCACATCTTTTAGAAATTGTGACTCTCAGACTTCACACAAATCAATTAAGCTTCTCTCTGCACCCCCTACAGAAATATATCTGAAAAAAATACAGATTTGTGGAAGAAGTCTCTCAGTTGTCTTCAGGAAAAAAGCTTCCATTTAAATGAATGGAAGTTAAATTGGGACAAAGACCGCCCATTTTAGCTTAGACTGAAGTTAGAGCCAATCTAAGGCTGTGTCTTGTATAGGTGAGTCTTCAGTGTGGGAAAGTTAGTTCATATTCAGGCACTTCATTCTGCACTGTCTGTGCTCTGTTCTCATTACAGAGGATGGTCTCTATCTTTTCCAGGATACCTTCAAGTATAGAAAAGGCTGTTCCTTCCTTGGGGAGAAAGAAGCAAAATGAAGTAACTCAAGCTTTCTCTCAGGAGGCAGAGGAGCATAGAGACCTTTAATTTGTGCAGCACAGAACCTTTCCTACCTTTGGACTAGCAGCACTTGTCTCCATCCCCTTCCCCTCTTTGCAGCTGGGACCACAGCTGGAGTCCAGCTGCAAAGGTTATCACTACATTAATCCCTGCTGGTCTGGTTTCCTGCCCTTCAGACCAAGAGGAACCCTGGCTGGGGAGGTCTGACTGCAGCTTGGTGAAGGAGCACCAGATGACTTGGCCCATGCCAAATACAGTGAAGAGTATATGTCCTACCACAAGGGAGCTATGCAAATTAATGTGCAGGCACTGTACTTTTAACTGCAATAGCACATTGTCCAAGGATTACAGATCACTATTTTTAAATAATCAAAATACAATTATCCCCAATTTATAGAAATACAAGTCATGTAAAGTTGTATGTAAATGTCTTAAATGGTCATAAAAATCAGCATCTGAGCTGCAAACAGAACCCAGATCCCCTGCTCTAACCTCGCACTACCTCCCATCCTTCCTGTTTATCTCTGCTCAGTGCATTATTTCAGATATTTCAGAGGCAAAGCATTTTCAGAGGTTAGATTTTCTAACATTCAGAACACCACAATTACATAGAAGTCAAGAGCAAAAATACAGACTCACATTTCATCTTCATTCCCTCATCAGAAATGTACCTGAGTGTGTCATATCTACTCAGCCCCAGCTTACATACCAGCTAATTTTCATTATTGCAACTCTTGAACGCAGATTAGAGTTCTGCCAATGAGCAGATCTGCAGCAGAACAATCCTGTTTCACTGAAGCAAGAGCAACTTCCATTCAATATGATTATTACACCAAATCAGTTTCCTGGGAGACAATCTAATCAAGTGATCTGTTTAATCAGAGAGGTTTCTACTGAAGTTTTATATGCTTCTGTCCAGCAAGAATAGTATATTGCCAGCCAGGTTCTGGCATGTTTCAAAGATTGAGAAATAACAGATTCCAGGCATAGCAATTCAGAAGAATTTTTGCCAGCTAAGGTTCAGATCCTGCAACCAAAAGTAGGCAAGCAACTTCCTACACCTACAAGCCATCAGTGACTGAAGTGAAGTTTTGTACTGACTACAGTTCTTGCCCATGTGTTCCCAGTTATTACACTAGAGCCAAAGACTGCATCTCCTAGCCCAGGCCAGATTCACAAAGAAACAGAACGGCTGCAGGAGCAGCATTCACACCACGCACATGTATTTCAGTTGTTATGCAGCCCCACCTCAACTGTGGTGACAGAAGAGAAGGAAGCTTTGTTCTATTTCCTAACATCTCTTCCCTTATCCTTTTCTTTATTCTCCAAAGTTTTGTACATTCATCTAGTTATCTCATTGTTAGCTTTCATACAGTCCTCTTCTGCATCTACTTCTGTTTCCACAGTACTGCTAAAGATCTGGAGACTATCTGAAGACCATACCAGTCTTCTGGCCCTACAGCATCCCCCTCAACTACATAGTACCATATTTCACACCAAACAACAATATTTCTCCCATCACAGCATATCACACAGACAACGGAACAAGTATTTAATCTTCCACTGTCCATGTCACCAACAGCACCAGTCCCAGCAGCTACCCCTGGGGGACACCACTCATCACCAGTCCCCACCTCGACATTGAGCTGTTGACTGCAGCTCTCTGAGCAGAGCCATACAGCCAATTCCTTAGCCACTGAGTGTTCATCCATCAAATTTATGACTTTCCAATTTAGAGGCTTTTTAAAAATGGAGGTTATGTTTCCCCTTTTCCAGTTAGCCGGAACACCACTAGACTGCCATGACTGATGATGGGTAACGCTTATCTGCCAGTTGCCTCAGTCCTGAAAACATGTCTATTTAAAACTGTTAATTGTGAAATTCACAAGTCTTTTTCCTGGTCTGCAATTAAAAATTAATACTATATAGTTATAGAAAAGCAGGAGTTTCTGTGTGGATATGTGGGAACAAAACAATTCTTTCCAGCACAGCTCTTCCTGGAAAAAAAACATTTTCTGCTATATCACCAAAGGAGAGCCCATCAGCTGGTATTCCTTAGTGCTTCCAAGTTACATAATATAAGCTGTCAAAAATGTGTGTGTGACTATGAACTGGTTCTGCATTAACTGGCAAATTTAGCTCTATAATACATCTATCCAGACAATTCTCCTTGGGTAGGCAGTCTTTTTATGTCCTGTACGGTATAGAAAACACATGCATTTAGCACTCACTTCTAATGGGTCTTTATGATTTCAACAGAGTAATGCAGTGATTCAACATCAATGCTCCCTAAATCAATTTTCCATGGTCTATAATCTTTGCTGTAAACAGCCCTGTCTGCAACTAAGAAAGCAGAAAGGGTTTTAAGGCCATCAGTTTCACCCCTAATACCTTCACATTAAGCTCAAAGAGCTGAAAGGATTTCATATGATTTGTTTCAGGCTTGTAACATCAAGCCACTTCCCTTATTCTGGACCACCACAGTGGCCTCTAATGTTTTAGCTCTTCAGAGGACCAGCCCTGTGTTCAGTATAAATTAAAACATCTGGAGAATTGCATCTAAAGGAGTAGGCAAACACTCTCAGTGTAACCTCTGCCCTGCTCACCCTCTCCATGCTTGGCATGTACTCACATATTCGGAGCAAGACAGAAGGA
The DNA here is from genome assembly GCF_012275295.1 of Melopsittacus undulatus. Lineage (NCBI taxonomy): Eukaryota > Metazoa > Chordata > Aves > Psittaciformes > Psittaculidae > Melopsittacus > Melopsittacus undulatus. The sequence continues at coordinate 82,364,056 of NC_047531.1, read as the reverse complement.
CCACAAGCAGCCGATGACTGCTTTGCTTTCTCTTTGCAGCATGGAACTCCAGAGAAAGCCAGTTTTACTGTATGATGTCCCCTTTGAACAGCTTCACAGGCCTAAAGGGTCACAGTGTTGGGGAAGGCTGAATTGGTCTGTTTGTTTCTCATTTCCACCCTGGAGTCAAACATTCATTCTCTTGTTAGCGATGAAAACTATAGCAAGTCTCCAATACCATTTTCCCAATGTTCACCCTCAAATAAACCACACGTGAGAATGCCACAGTATGCTAGAAAGACTTTGAAGTCCCCATGAGAGAACTTTTCTGTGATGTTCCCTCCCTTATCATGCCTAAATTATGCTTTCAAAAAGACAACAAAAGACAGGTAGGCCATACCCTCCATCTGCTACTGTCCCCATTTAAAACCGAAACACATGAGAAGCTGTAGATAGGTCCAGCATGAATAAAAGTAGAGACTATGGTAAGGAAAAGAGCATTTAATAAAAGAGAAATCACTCCTGCAATTCTCCAAAACCTCAGTAATACAGTAGCTTTTCCACGACTTAAACCAGTTGGGTGCTTTCAGTATTTCAGTAGTATACTCTGAAATAATGCCTGCATTAGTAACAGCAATTAATCAAAAGCTACTTCTGTTGATATTTCTCAAAGCCAGGGTGGTAATATGTCCTGGTGTTGGCCATATCAAAGCCTATCACATTGCCCTCTGATAGCCAGTCAAAGGAGACCATACCGCAATGCAGCAGAAGACATCACTGCTGAGCAGAGTAGCATTGTCACCATGTGATAGAAGTTAAGGGGAAATTTTCTACTGACAGAACAGCCATCCCCTTGTGTTTTAGCTTCTGTAGCACCTCTTTGGAAGGGACTGCCCAAGTAGCCACTGCAGCTACTGGAAAAGAATTAGGAAAACAAAGGTTAAATAACAGAGAAACATTTGATTTTCCCAACATTTTTTACATGTGTTGAATGAAAGTACCCAATAAATTCAGAAACTGGTCCCTGCCCCAAAAAACTACAAAACTACATTGAGTGGATGGACATATGGATTGACAGAAGGAAGGAAGGAAGGAAGGAAGAAAGGAAGGAAAGAAAAGTCAGCTCAACTTACCCTGAGACACAGAGTGAACCAAGTAGAAGACACAGTAGAAGACACCATGTCTTATACTATAGATGTGAAAGTCTTTGTGCTAATGAAGTAGCTGTTAATAGACATGGCTATACAGAAAGCATGGCAGCATACATGTTTTCAGCAATAACTCACCCCACTGTACATTCTCCAGAGCCAGTGGATATTGGCCAAGACCTTGGGCTCATGGCTAGACTCAAAGAAACGAGGTTGATTTTTCAGTACAATCTTTATTGGATACGATCTGTGGACTAACATTTTGCAATCTTACAGGTGGGCTGTTTCAACAAGGGCTCCCAAGTTGCTTTTGCAAGCTGCTTCCCAAGGCCAAATCACTGCTGTGAAGTAGGCGTTGCCTCCAGTTTGCAGCAGGGGAAACCGAGGCACCACAGGCTCAAATCACTTGCCCAAGATGACACAGTAAACCTGCAACAGCCCAGCAATAAAGCCCAAGAGTTACGAGATAATGATAGGAATTGTCAGCGTGTCATTTTCTCATTACTTCACAGTTTGATGACGGATAACACATTACAGAGCAGCAGCTGTCCATGTGCAATTGTTAGCCTTAACTTTCTGCCTGTGAATTGTTTACTGGAACAGACATTAACTGCTGTGGTTTTGTTTCTGTCTTGCTTGCCTGTGCTTTTTTCATGCAAATGCCAGCTACAAGGTATTGCTATAGACGGGATTGAGGGGAAAATAGGAATACTGTATATTCAGTGTATTCAGATAATCTTTTTGCCAGTCTTCAGAGCTTTTTCTGTGGTAGGTTTCTGTTAGTGCTTGAGGTGCCTGGGCAGAAATGTTCAGTTTGTGCACTTCCCCACGTAAGCATTTGCAGAAAATTAATTTCAGATTTGACTGTGCTAGAATTCATACTCCAACTACACGCACACAACCCAGTTAGGCAAGAGGAGGGTGCTCAAGGCATTCAATTAGTCTCACAAGTTAGCCACTGTTTTAGACATAACACTTTCCTACTCCATAAATTGTGCCCTTCTTTCTCAGTGGCCACTCCAGGTAGCTTAATGCAGCTTTTGTCTGCTTTGCAGAAGTATCTTTCTCCTGACTGGTAACACCAGCTTGCCAGACTAAACTGGGGTTTGTACTGGTGGTGTTTTGCTGTCAGTTGTGAGGTCTCATAAGAATGGTTGGCTAGATTAATTCCTGGCAAAATTCTAACTTGGTTTACAATGAAGTAATCATCTCCCATCAAAACCTTACTATTAGCAATTGTGACATCTGTTTAAAAATCCCTGTTTTGATCACTTATAGCCAAAATCAACCCTGTGGTTTCCTTCTGGGGCTCCCTAGGAACTACAGGCCACTAGTATATTCAGGGCTGTAGAGAGGGTGGGGCAGAAAGCAAGCCAGCTCTGGATGTTCCTCCAACAGAGGCACAAAATGGGAAAAAGAACACACAGCAGCTCCTCATGAATTTGGAGATCAGTAGGAGACCCCTGCAGGGACCCTCCATGGAGCAGGGGGGCAGTTACTGTTGAATGACTATTCTGCCCGGACAGGAACATACCTTGCTGCAATCCTGAACATCCTGTATCCTGAACACAGGAGACTGAAAGCTCTTGCTTAGCTGATCAATAGGAAAATAAGGTTTGCTTTAGCTGATGGGTCAGGAACTCGACTGCGTAACCCCATAAGGAAGCTATCAGGTTCAGGCTTCCAAGCAGCAGGTTTCCACTGAGCAACACTGATTCAGCTTCCAGGCATCAAATGAAAATGCAGAGCTGGGTCCAGTGAAATGCCTCATCTTCAGGGGCCTGTTCCCTGGAATGTGGTAAGAAATGACAAGCCCGACAGCTAAGGTGCTTACCTGTCTGCAACTGAATATTAGGAAACTAGGAGTAAAAATATAAAACTCATGGGGCCTTCAGAAGAGGGAGAAAAGAGGGCACTTATTCAGAATATCTGATATTACAGTGGCAAGAGCACATTCCTGGGAAGGAGAAATATAGTTTTGAACCCTTTTTGCCTCAGAGGTTATAACACCTACTTATGTCTCATATCTGTGAAGATGCTCTATCTGCTGGGTACTACATCCCCTCTGCAGAGCTGATGGAGGTGACTAAAATGCCCTGACCCTCTGAATAAGTGCTGGGCATTCTTCTCTGAAGAAGCCTAGCTGTCCCCTGCGTGAGCCAGGTGAAGGGCTACCTTGTGTGGACACCCAGCTCAGCTATGCCCTGATGGTGGCAGGGGCAGGAGGGCTCAGAGGGGCACAGCCTGCAAGTACCCAACACAGAACCTAAGGAGCTGGAAACTGCACAGTTGAACAGGGCAGTGCAATGTGGGTGTTGACACCTCTGGAGTTCAGTGGCAGCTGAGCCTTTCAGGTGGCAGTTGCACTTAAGTACTAATTTGGCTCCTAAATCATGTATCAACTATAACCCTCCATCTCATTGCCTAGTGAATGAACTCACTGGTTCTTGCTTTCTGTGCTTTGCACAGCTCCAGGTTACCCATACCAAAGGCCCATCAGGATAAAGCAGCACTGTGCCAATCGTGCAGCAGGTGCAAACAGGGTGCCTCTTGGTGCTGCAGAAAATTTCCTTGATCCAGAAATCTGAAAACACATATTTGTACGAAACAAGGGGGCTCCTTGAGGTTCTCCTACTAGAGAAACTCAAAACTTCTGCCCTTCTACAGATAAGACATGTAAAGGTAAATGCCACTAGTAAAGAAGTGTAAATTACTGTGGTTTGAAGTGTGGCAACCTACACCCTAACTTACCCAACAGGTTTTATTTAATTGTAAAATAAATGAGCTCCAGCTTTAAAAACACATTAACCAAAAACACTGGTGCTCTTTCACTTCAGAGAGCTTTTGTTTACTGATATTGAAAGCATATATTGAAAACTTACTACTGCTGCCCATTAGCTGAGTAAATGTCACAACATCATCACAGCAAAAAGCAATCTCTAAATGCTATTGTCCAAGATTCGGGTCTTGCTGCAGTGGTGCATGCCAAGAGATCCTTTAGCCCTTGAACCCAATGAGTGAGCTTTTCAAAGAGACAGGTTAAAAACATCTGATCCTTAAAGCTCCCTAGATCCCAAAGAAACAAGGGCAATACAAAGGTGTCTGTAAATAGCATGTCAGTGGGCCTGAACATATTTGCACATCTCACACTAGATCCACATCAAAAAGTATTATCAACCTTGTCAGTGTGGAATCTCTCACTTAAGCTCCAGAAATTGGGCTTCAATACTAATGCAGAAGATGACACAGGATGAACCATATACTTGCCCTTTGAACTATGCACTCAGGTCTGCTGCAGATTTATTGGGTAACTCAGGGACAGCTTTAAAAAGGGATCTGTGACTTTAAGGTCTGCAATTCTGGGGAAACCCATTTGTTAAAACAGCTGTTTTCCTTGCTAAAGACTGCAAAATGTGAACCACTAGCTTGAGGCCACTCTCAGCCAAAATTCTCCTCAGTTTTCCCTTCTTTTAAACAGGCACAGAAATACCCTGCTTTGGGTTTTATCTTACAGGCCCTTATTTAGGTGGAAACGAAATTCTACCAGGAGAATTATTTTGAATCTTTTCATAAGGGAAATGGTTTGCAGAACAGAGCTCTGAGATTACTGCATGGTACATCCTATAGACAGATATGAGATCCTGGAGAAAACTAAATATGAGATCTTTAATCTCAAGATGTGTTTACACAAAAGTATTCTATTTCAAAACCACCTCTAAATTATTTCAATCAAGAGAGAACATTCACTCCCCAAAGTGTTAAATTATGCACAGAAATTGCAACTCAATTCCAGTAAAATGCACTTTCTGATGCTAGATTTATTTTTCCCTCCTGATTAATTGCATGTGCTGAAACCACCACAAAGTCCACAACCTGAGGCTGTTTTACTGAATGCTGCAGAGGTCATTTAAGAAAGCAGCATAATGGATAAGCAAGGGAGTTCTTGTAACATGCCACGAGGCCTGGACGACACACCTTCTGTACACTCTGCCACCTGGGTTTCTTTCCAGAGTATGACGTTTTATGAAGGAGCAATTTTAGTCCACAGACTAATAATACAAGACAAGTTGCCCAGGTTGGAAACGTGGGAGGAGCTACTCAGAAGAATGTGGCTCTCAACGTACTAGATTAATAATTAACAAGACTGACGGACAGAAAAAAGAAGAGGAGAAAAGAATAACCCTATTGAGAGCCACATTTAGGGCTATCTCCAGAAGGCCAATATCCATTCTCACAATGCTGCTTTGGTGTATACTTCATTCAGATAAAAGCCACCCCCCCCCATTTGGGTTTCTAGCATTAAGAGAAAAATGCAACCACCTTCCACAACTACACTGGGTTTGTTTCCTGTGGGATCCTGCTCAACATACCCTTACTCCTGCATTTCCTTGACACTGTCAGGCTGATGGCAAGCTCAGCTCTACAACTCAAAGTCCAGGTTTTATACTCTTACTCCTTTTCACATGCTTAAATGCCCTCAGACTGATAGACATGACACAAGTTGGTATAAGGACCCAAAGACTAGTGCAACTTACAGGCGGAAAAATTCAACAGAAAGTACATTAATGTTGTCTGAGTGCTACTCTAAAAGAGGCTTCAATACTGCTTTTAGTAAGGGTATGAGATATTTTGGATCTAGAGGTGATTTTTTTTTGGCTGTGAATTTATGTCATCTTCTGAATCTGGCTGTGCTGGTAAAATCTATTACCACCCTGAGCCCCTCTGCTGGATGTTGGCTCATTCAACTGCATCTGGAGCAGTTCCAGTGAGCACTCCTCCTTTCACTTTAGATGAGTGCAGACTGACTATTGCAACTATTCAAACCAGCTTGCCTGATTTTGGCCTGAAAAGAATTATGATGTGCTCCCACAGACTGGCAGCTCGATGGGAACAGCAGTCTTCAGCCAGGAGACATTCACAAACAGCCCAAAAGCTGTATGTGAAAAATTACATCTTCCTACAGCTTCACTGAAATAACTATATTGGAAAAGCAAATGTGGCAATTCTAGTACAAAAGTCTCAGATATGCTGCTCAACTTCATCCTGCACCTAGCTAGTGGCTTTTGGCCTCCAAACCAGAAGTGCATCCCCTTTCCCATGTCCCAGCTGCCCTGTCTGACCTCTTGCACTGCCTCTATTGCTCATCAAAACACGTGGGAAATAATTCAGCTCATTAATTTAGCACAGAACCGGTGACTTTTTTCTGTGATTAGCCTTAGTACTTGTAGTCTTCTGCTGCATGAGTGAATTCAGCCAGCTCTACCTGCAGACAGACAAGCAAGCAACAGAGACAGTGAATATGTGTGACAGACCAGTATTCCCTTCTGGTTTACCTGGAGCCTCATATGGAAGTGAGGGAGCTGGTCACCTCCCTTCTGGTGCTCATAAGCCATCAGAACTGCACAGTCCCCACCACACAGCTACAAACTCTAAAGAGTTGCATTTATTCTGTTTTGATGTAAGAGAATAAATATTAATAGGAAACACCAGTGTAACAATACCCCTGTCACAGGCCCTGTAGTGTTTTAATTCTATAATGCAATTCAAACCAGACAACTTTCACATTTGGAGAACCCCAAATTTACATCTTTGTGAAATGTCTGCAGAGAAGCACAACCAGATTTTCCCTTCATATATATATACATGGTTATATATTTATATATACACCCATATATAGGTATAGTTACATTGATTAGTATTCAGGATCTGTTAGTAAAAACCTTTATTGGCCCAAGTCTCGGTGCAGACACAATTATGATAAACGTGTGTGGGCTGTTCCCAAAGCTATCAGGGACTGGATACCAGTGGAGCTGCATGCCTGCAGCTCCATCATGACAGCCCCAGGTATCCACTAGGCTATTCAGTTTTCAGGGATAGGATTTGAAAATAAAACCCAACAAAACAACCCACAGCTGTATCAGAGATGACAACTGAGTCTTTAGTAGAACAGCAGGTAGGCAAATGCACACAGGTGAGTGGTGAGAAGGATTTCAGCATCACTCCCTGATTCAGCTGGCTCACCAGTATGAGTCCCTGCCAGAACACACCAGGGGCCATTAAATTTCAGCGCAAGCCTTTCAGAAAGCCAGTTACCCTCACAGGCTGCACTATCACAGATGGAGCTTGCTTCCCTCTTCTTTGCCACCACAGGCCCTGCCTCTCCACCTGATCCTGCCCTACAGAACAAAAGCCTTCTGCTCAGCAGCCACAGGGCAGTCATGCATGTCAGTGTCTTGCTGCCCAGCTCCATCACATTGAAACTGGAGTGTGGAAAAGTCTCCTTCCTTTCTTCCTCCCCACTGGTATTTGGTCATTTTAAATTTGAAAGCAGTTAACTTCCTTGTAGATACCAGGTAAAGGGATATCCTTAACATTACTGACCAACATGACTGCAGATGTTGTTTGCCAGTGATGCTTCACTACCAGTTTAACTCCACTTTTTTTAGATCTGGTTGTTTTGTGCTTTCATTTATTATGAAATATAACTCAGAGCATGAAAAAGGTGCAGAATTACTGGCCAAGTCAACTTCATAAGCCATTTGCTATGTAAATTTCCCTATATTCAGAGGGTATTAAACCCTACGGCTTTCAAACTGAATGCAAACATTGCAGTCATTTCTGAAGAGGATAATAAAAGTGCAGTTAGAAAAAAACAAGGAAAAACCCCCAACCAAACCAAACCAGCTCACTTGAAGCACATTCTATCTATGGAATATGTTTCTTCTTCTCTCCCACTGAGGCAGCTTAAGAATTTCAGGAAGACCTTGTAAAATGCACTCACCCATGACAATATTTCAGCACACAGGTTCTCCAAGGGCCTGACCCAACTTTTATTAAAACTACTATTCTAGTAAGCCTCTGCACTGATTGAATGAGTATTATCTATACTTTGAAATGCACAACAGGAGTGAGTAATCTATTGTCCTTTTGACTGCTTTACTCACTATGTCTCTCCCTTTCATAGGTCCATTTGGATTTTATTCTGCAAACTACTGCCATGCTCTAACAAAATAGGGGTCAAGCCAATTGTGCATGTACAGCACCACCTCTGTAAAATGCTTGCTAGAAGCTAGCAGCAGGTATTTGAGGCTATTCAATGCCTGCGAGGTCAGTCACCTCACAACACAGAGGAAGGCTCTGGGATCTTCTTAAGCTTTTGGGTTTGTTTTTTTCCCTTCTTTTCCTGGTTTGAGGCAGATCCTAACAAAAGCCAGAGGGAAACCTATCAGTCTGCCTCTGGTGGGACAAACAGAAGGAGCTGGATCAGTTCCCATCCCTATTCTCCTCTCAGTTATGCATTACTAGAGAGACCAAGCTGACTTGCTAACAGTTGTGGAGGTTGTTTTTAAACGGCACTAAGGACATTTGCAATTCTTATTACAGAGTCAGTGTTCAACAGTACTACGGGAAGGAGACACTAGTGTGGGTATCAACTGGATGAGAGGATTTATATGAATACACATACACGGAGAAACTAGTCTCCAAATGAAGGGGGAAATGCTTTTGATCAATAGAACTGCAAGCTGTGTATCAGATGTTGCCTAAAAGGGGGACAAAAGCCCCAAGCATTATTGATGGAGACACAAGACACACAGCTGCTGTTCTCATATCTAAGCTCTGACAGAAAACTCAGGTCCCAGCTCCTCAGAGCAGACTTGTGTACGAGTAAAACGGGGCTCCATCACCACAGCCGCTCGCTCACCTTAGTCACTTGGTGCAGGAGGCTTACAAACCCCTCACAGGCAGATGCCGGAGCTCTCGGCCAGCCCTACAGCGCGATGTCTCTCTCCAGCCCCCACTGCACGAAAACCCTAATAAAGACACTTTGTTTTTTAAACGGGATAGAGCAGGGAGCAGCAAAAGCCATTTCCACATCTCCAAGTTCTTGCCCAAAGAGGCTGATGTGTAAAGCGAAACCATCTCCGCCTGGCTAACCGGCTCCCTTCTGACTGAAGCTACCCTGTAAGGAGCCCTGACATTGTAACCGCGGCTCCGTACGTACTGAGAGGACAGCACAGTGCAAACGAGGGGCACCCTCCCGTCAGCACCCATCAGCAGGGCCCTGCCGCTCCCGCACCGCCCGCCCTCAGCCTGAGGCGGCGGCTTGGGCTCCCCCCCCCCATCCCGCACGTGACCTCCCACCCCACCACCGCCCAGCACCGCACTGAGACTCCCAGGGGCTCTTTAAATAGCGTCTATAAATACGACGGCGGAGGGAGCCTCCCCATTGGCTGAGCTGCACGCCGCGGGGCGGGGCCTCCGGGTCACGTGGGGGCGGGGCTGGTTGTGCAAGCGCGCTGTGACCCATTTCTCGCCGGTGCGGTGGTGCCGGCGGCTGAGGCGGTGGCACAGATGGGGGGGACGGGACACCCGGAACCGGCCTCTTCCTCTCGCCATAGGAGGGACGCCTGCAGGCGGTCCTTTGTTCTGTATTACATTGTATTGGAGCCCGGGGCACTCAAAACACTGGCTCGCTCAAGGGGCTTCAAGGAAGCCTGAAGCCATCCCCCTTACCTTGTAGAGGGTTCAGGTCCTGGCTAAAGCAGCACATTTTGTGCTCACGCTGGTGTATTTATAGAAGCAGGTGGGTTGGTAAAGGCCTTGAAAGTGTAGATGTCAGCAGTGTGTCATAGCAGGGTCAATAGATGACATGGCAAACCGTGGTCAGGCACTGGGAGCTGGAGGGAGAGGATGAAGGGAGCTGTAGCATGCTTGAGGCTGGAGCAGAAATGCAGGATGCCTTGAGCACCTGCTTCCTGGAGCACTGCACTTCGTGGAATCAAGTGGTACATACTGACTGGATGTGCCAAATGATTCCTGAGAACGTGAACACGGTTCTGCTTTGGAATAGTTGCCAGGCAAAGAAACCCAAGATGCTTTGTGGGAGCAAAATTTTGCTGCTTTATAGCCTAGGAGGCTATTCAAGTAGCTCCTTTAGGTCTGATTGTGTTTCTGTAAGTGAAGTGTTTCATTTCAAAGGAGGCCAAATTAATGCAGACTGCTGCTGACTTCCTGCTGATTCACTGTGAAATAAAATAGAAAATGTTGCGATTCCTTGGTGTGAAAACCTGAAATTTTGACAACTTCTGGAATCTACAGTGTTGCCCTGATTCCTTAGTGGGGCACAGACCCTCCCTCCTTTGCCAGCTGAGGAGGATCCTTTCAGGCCCATAGGATGGATCTCCTGTGCCCCACCATAGCTACATGGCCTTACCTCAAGCTCAGCTCATCCCAAAGGCCATCCATGGAAAACACTTGGCCTTACCTGGTCCTGTGATCTGTGGCACATCCTAATTGCCACCATGCTGCAGACTTGGGCAACATCTGCCACAGCTGGTCCCAACCTCACTGAGCCAAGGCAACCCATAAATAGTGATACAGGGATAAGCAGCTTGGTTTCCCTAAGCCGAGTCTAGACCTGCAGACTGGCTCTTGGAAGGCAGGAGGCTTGATCAGAAGCCTGAGTATTTCTTAGGAAACAAAATACCTTTTTTTTCCCTTTTTTCCTTTTTAGTATGCAATGCCTTAGCAATGCAACTTGGAGTTGCCAATATATGAGGATTTATCTCAAGGCTCAGATACTGGGTGTTTTTCCTAGACCTATGATACTCTGAATCAGATTTGTAACAGAATCTCAGCTTCAAATAAAGAAAAGGATAATGTTTTTGGATCTCGTGCCTATGCAGGAAGATCCATTGTGGTAGCTATAAATGAGACACAAGGAGGGAGAGAGGCGCCAAACCAAAATGCAAAACAAGCTGGAATCTGTTGTATGAACAATAATTCAAGATGCCTGGATTCTTGGCACTGGCTGTGCTGCCATACCAAAGGCCAGCGTTGGGGGTGTGGGTATTGCAGCACTTGTAGGAGTTAAACCACTCACACTGAAAACCGAATACTTTCCCACACACTGTGCTTTCCAGTAATTTGATGAGCTGTGCTGACCTAGATCTGCCTGAGGATCTAATATAGTTTTGAGTGCAAACATAAATACACTCTCTTTCTGCATTTAATTTTTGAACAGCTCTAATTAAACCTAGCTTTATTTAAACACATCCAGAGCTCCCTTGCTATTTGGTCTTCAATGCCATTCACAAGAAGAGCTTTGCAGTAAATGAACAGGGGAAGAGCGGCTGCTGCTCCTCCGTCCCTCTCTTTCTGTTATTCACTCTTTTGAGGGAAGTGGCTCTTAGAAAACAGATTTTAAGCTGGAAGAAGATTTAATCACACATCCAGCATCAGTCAGGGCAGAGGAGTCCTACTTATGTGACAAATGTAGGCTTGATTTGCATAGGGGTTGCTGCATTAGGGCCTACTTTTATTATCATTAATAACAACAGTAATATATTTCACTTTCAGATCACAAAAAGTGGGAAGAGCATAAAAACTGCCCTTGTTCAGTGTTTTATTTAGTCTGAAAATATCCCTATCAGCTTTCCTGTAACCCTTCTCCAGGGACACATTTAGAGGCATTGCTGGGCTCTGGCTTGGACTTTTCTTCCAAAGCAAAGGTGCTGCTGTGCAAATCCCTTGCAGGCACTGTTGGGATAAAGGGGGGATGTGTGGCACAAAGAGGGAGCTGGAGAGGGTGGTCAGGAAGGGTTTCAGCACACTGCTTGATGGGATATTGTATAACAGCAAAGTGGTTGCTGCTGTCGGAACTTGGAAGCACTGCGTTTGCTGCAGCCCAAGTGGCTTGTCTGAGCCTGACAGACTGTCAAAGGGGTTGTATGACTGAGGATGAGAGAAGGAAATGCAGAGTAAAAAGAAAAAGGAAAGGAGAAAAGCTGAGAACCTCAGGCCACAGGTTTAAGTTGTCACATTAACATTACACCGCTCTGTTACATTTGCATGCCAGAGAAAAGCAGATAATAGGGGGTAAAACCACCATAACAACCCAGTGTACAACTGGGCTCTTGTATTAGAAGTTAACAGTTAAAAACTGCAGTTCGTACTCCTTCTTCTCTTCCAGTTTCGCCATTTTAGTGGGGCAGACAGAAGAGTTCAGATCTTTAATGTTCCTTTTAATACTCTGTATTTGCATCCCCAAGGAATGAGGCTGGCCTCTGCAGGCCTCCTTGCCATAACACTCATAACCCCTCGCCCTGCCTGCCTGGCTGATTGCAAAATCCCAACACCAGCAGAAGATACTGATGGAGCTAAGGACTGGGTTACAGCCTGAAAAGCTGCTGGAGGCATGAAGCTCTCTCTGTGCATGGACCTTCCCTTCCTGCTGCCCCACAAAGGCCTGGGTCAGGCTGGCCAGTGCCCCAGTGGGCCCTCAAGTCTTGACTTCCAAGGGGTCTGACGTGTGTAACAGTGGTAGTACTGTGCCTGGAGGTCGATTTGAATCTCTGCACCCCAGTGCTCAAACTCACTGCATGTAACTGCCAATGAGTTTTTGTATGTTGAATGCAGACCCTTTATCCCAACAGTACAAGTCAGTCTTAACAGAGTGGGTTAAAAAAGGGGGAGCCACTCTTGCATACCTGTCCTGTTTTCCCTTTGCTTTCTGTTGATGTCAAAGATTCAAAAGTCAAAGTCTTTTGGAGCAGCCCTACCATAGGATGAGCACCATGGAGCTGCACTATCTCACTGGCTGTAACCTACCTAGACCATAGGTCTAATTGCTTTTTCTACCCCAACAACAGTTGGTTTCCGTAATGAAATACTTTTTGCATGATGCGCACGTTGTAACCAAAGCCTACTTACGTGATGTAATCATCAAGGCAAGTTTATCGCTTTACCTGTGTGTACAGGCATATCCAGAGAACATCAGTTTTCCTCCAAAAGGCAGATATATTTGGAACCTGATTGTGAGAAAATGCAAACATTAAGATAGGAAGATCTTGCTGCAGTAGTAGATTTAAAGAACCAAATGTTAGCATGCTTTTACAGTCATTCATTCCAGTGCAAAGTGGCTATAAAGTACTTCCAAGGCTGACTGCTAATGCTTGCACCCATTTTATGCTATAATGAATGACCACACAAGATGCAGCACCATAAAGATTCAGGTCCATGATCTGTAAGTAGTCACAAGGTGCAGCCAGCCAAGTACTATCAATCCTATATTGCTTTTGGCATTTCTATACTGCTTAATGCTCTTCTGAGTGCCAGGTTATCCTGAACTTCATTATATATGGCTTTGAACATTTCATCAAGTGCCGCTCTTGCTGAAACAATAAATAATCAGTCCTAACCAGGTGCAATTCTGGCAAATTAAAATTGCACTGACATGGAAAATTAGCCTTACTAGCAGCTGGACCAGCAGGACTGTGCAGACCAGTCAGGGAAATGCTGAAGCTGGTGGTGGGAAGGATTTAACTGCTGAAGCAGAGGTGTCTAGTACTATTTCAGGCATATGTGTGTATCCCGCTCAGTCCTTCCTTGCAAGTCCAGAAGGGTGTGGGACTCTGATGGGTTGCGTGTCAGACGTGCCAGGCCCATACGGGTGTTTTGGGTATTGTAGGATGTATAAAGCAGCCAGTTAGAGGCTGGGCAGGGTAGACGCATGTGCTTAAAATAGCACTACGTGACTACATTTAGGCAAATGAATGTGGCCTTGGCATGTCTGAAACCCTGCCCTGTTATGTCATTTCGATACCTGGCACACAGCAGGGGAGAGACTTGGTCTACTGGGCTACGCAGATTACACAGATGCAGCACTTACTAAGGAAAAACTAAGGTCAAGAGTGAATGTTCATGCCTCTAGAGTTAGGTGGAAACTGAAAGGGTGGGGTTTTTAGAGGTTTTTAGACTTGAGAGTTTTGGTTCCCTCTTGACCATGCCATAGGTAACTATGATATGATTTTGCCCACAGCCTGACTCTTGCAGCTGTCGCTCTGCCTCAGGCATATACTGCAAATTGGAAAGTGCAAACAAGCATGTGTGGTTCACTGCTAACTCCACAGATTGCAAACTGTCTGACCGGATCCTATAAAGAAAGAGAAGTGAGGCCTTGTCAGAGCTGGTGGACCTTGTTGTGAGTTCAGAGTAAAGAGGCTTCTTCCTGCTGGAAGTGTCTGCCATAGCCAAGGAGGGGAAAAAAATCTTTGTATACAGCCTTTGTAAATAAGTAGTTTATACCAAGCTTGGAACTGACTCACACCTTTGTCATCCCAGGGAAGCAGCTTGGCCAGGCTCTGAACTCTGGCTGCCCACTCAGCCTGCAGGTTACATAGAGATGCAGCTCAACTGGAGGTATTAAATTCAGCCACATCACACGACACAACCCTAGTGCAGCAGGGAGGCCATGGCAAACTCCTCTGTAAATAGCATGGAACTGTAAAATTGCCATGTTTCCTGGGCTTTGAGAGATGAGCCTTGCTGTGCACAATGCCCCTGTCATGTTTCCCATCTGTTCTGGGAGCAAGCAGGGAGGAGAGGCAGAGAGGACCAGGGCAGACGTGAGACCACACAGCCATGTAGCACAGGAAAGCTCTCCCCAGCCAGCCTCTATAGGCTGGCAGGCAGTTTGCTGGGGGAACGGACAAGAGTTTAAGCTTCTGTCTCATGTTCAAATGAGCAGAGCATCACTTCAGCCAGCTCCTTATTTCCAGTGGTGATCTCTACAGCAGTAAACTGAAGATGGTCAGGGCACGACCTCAAGCAGCAACATGCAGCCCTCCATGCCTTTTATGTTAGCACATTCCCTGCCACAGTTTTGGCCTGTGACACCTGGGGCTCTCCCAGTTGGCAGCCCCGGGGCTGGTCCTGACCACGGAGCTGGTGAGCTCACCCTGTCCTGGGGAAAAACACCCGAGGACATGAGCTGGGATCTGCATATGCTTGTTTGACCTCAGGGCCAGAGAATAGGCCAACTGTGAATGATTTCTTGGACTATTTTGCCAGGAAGGCATAATGGTACCACATGCTTCATCCTGTCTGGTGCCATCCTGAGGTGATCACAGGGGCTGACACTCTTCTGCAGAAAGCAGAGCAACCCTGACCTCTGCTTTGGCAAATGCTTGGTGCAGATGCTTCCACAGACTGCACCCTTCAAAAGTCCTTGTTGCACCAAACTGGTGTGTGAAGTCTCTTCTGAAAGCAAGTTACAGAGCTCCAGATACACAGATGAGAGAGACGGAGCTTGTGCTGGGCCTGAGGAGCTGCAGTGGGTAAACCTCTCCTGCAGCCCTTCCCTACAGAAGTGCTAATGCAGAGCAGAAAAGGGCTTTCAAGCAGTGCCCCCGTCTGCTTAGCACTGTCAGAGTCCCCGTGGTGCTTTCCAGAACTGCTGAGGAAGCACAGTCTGCCCCAGAAAAAGCCCTCAGAAACTATTGTGAAGTTCAGTTTGATGTATTTGCAATGTAAAGCTGCAAATTCCAGCTGGCTGACACTTGCTGCTTTTGGAGGGACGCCTCTGCCCGTGTCCCTGCGGTCCCACTCCAAAGAGTGGTAGAGTAACACGCCTTACACTGCTGGGGGATCTTCACTGGAGGCCACATATCGAGGGACTAGCAGGTAGCCATTCATTCCTTGGCACTGTACATAGATTAAGCAGGTCCCGTCCTTTTCTATAGCTCACACGAAGGCTAGGCTCCACTCTTACCCTGCCTAAGTCTAGTTTGAGGCCTGGAGAATTACACAGACCTTGTATGCCCCTGGCATGATTTTCCATGGGCTGTTCCTCTCCGAGACAGCCACTTGTAAAGGTAGGACCTGTGGCTCCTGCTCATCCGAGCGGTGTTTACTGCCCCCAGCTGCTCGTTGCCAGAGAGCACCCGAATGCAGCCCAGCACTATCATTTTGCATCCACATGCAACTCGATCAAGACTCCTTTTTGTATCCCACTGCTTTTTCTGCAGCCATCAAGGACCTTTGCTTTTAGGCCGTTTTGAGGCTTTTGGAAGACAGAGTGTCTGAGATGCAGCCACACAACTACCCCAGCTTTGAACTAAGTGAAAGATCACAGGATGTGTCTGCAAAGAGTTAAATTTGCAGATGCAGGAAAACAAAAGGAGCAGTCTAACAAGGCTTATTTAGGGCTCAAGAAGCAACCTGGCATCTGAAGTCTGTCATGTATCTACAGAAGTCTGCCTCTATCAACATCACCACTGCCCGTGGAGTCGCGGCATGTCAGTGCTTATGTTCTACGTTGTCATTTTGTCCCCAGCGCGACCACTGCATATGGGTGAGGATGTCCCAAAATGCCTTCTCAAGAATGGCAAGAAAGAGACAAGGGGTGGGGAGCCAGGGGAGGCCAGGTACAGTGATCCCATGGCATTTGAACAGCAAAGCTTTGGACAGCCACCCAAAGCCAGGTTGTTGTCCTCCCAGTACCTAGCTAGTTCCCTAGGCATCTACTTAAAAATGAGCCCAGTTGCACCCCTAAAGAACTGGCATTAGGTGTGTAGTGAACGGGAAGAGGATGCCTAGATATTTCCAGGGCACTACAGAAGTATTGCCTACTTTCACTGGGATTCTGATTATTCATAACATGCGAGTGATCATTTTGCATCTCACCCAACAGGTGGTCTATTAACATTTCTTGGCTGCAGTTGCAGTAATAATACTTCTAGGCTTTACAGGCAGCATTCATCATGGCTGGCAAGGTAATTTATGTGTGTCTTAAATACTTATAATTAGAGTTCCTCGTGGTTCCAGTGAGGAACAAACCAGATTTCAGTAACAAGCAGATGAATAATTCAAAGTGCATTCCTCAAAAAAACCATTTGTTTTTCTCTCTCACTTTGAGTCCCTTGATCTAAAAGCTGGGACCGGTCTCCCCAGGGTTTGCAGGTCACGTAGCTGTCACCAGCCCCCCAGGAAGTTAGGAAGTTCAGAGAAAACCAAAGCATTTAGCAGGGAAAGAAGTTCTGTAATGTCAGCTTCTCTATTCTGGATCCGCCGGCTCCCAGCTGCTGCCTCTCCAATAGGTACTCCACCCAGCCCTCAGATAATAATCACAAGCTATTTCGCCAGCTCTGTTTCCTTCTACATTTTTTGCCGTTAACTCCATCGGCTGAATTGATAGCATTTAGCTTGAG
The DNA here is from genome assembly GCF_012275295.1 of Melopsittacus undulatus. Taxonomy (NCBI): domain Eukaryota; kingdom Metazoa; phylum Chordata; class Aves; order Psittaciformes; family Psittaculidae; genus Melopsittacus; species Melopsittacus undulatus. Next base: position 82,346,940 of record NC_047531.1, on the reverse strand, counting down.
AGTGCAGTGGCTTACAGAGCAAAACCCATTATTTGGGCTTGGGGCTATGAAAATACTGACCCTTGTCCTGCAAAATGTACAAGCACACACTAAGCTTTGTTTCCAGGGGGCTGCTTGTAAGCATGAAGTTAAAATAGGAGTCTTGATGAAACAGGGCCAAAAATGCATGGGATGCATCACCAGGGTGAGATGGTTTGCTAAATAGATGTGGAAATTCGCAATGTCACGTTCCTAGGAAAAAATCACTGCACTACCTTACCATTCAGGCTCTCTCTGGGGGAGGAACAACTCTGCTGTCAAAGGGCCTGATGCTCCTGTTTCCACTCAGACAAAATTCCACTGAGAGTAAGAGTTGATATGGCCAAGTGGAAATTGCAGAACTGGATTCAGATTGGCACGTAGTCGAAAGTCAGAAATCCTCAGTGATAAAACATTTGTCTGTTCAAAGCATGCACCAGTTTCTGAAGCAGATTTCATTTTTCAGAAGTGTTACTTCCTCCCTCAGCTGCTCATAGTTTCCCCCTTACACAGAATTATTTTAGCAGCCCAAAATACATATCTGCATGTGCAAACTTCAGCAGCACGTTAAAGAGACACCATCCAAAACACTTTACTTTGTATGAAGTGAAACACATAATGTCTGACATGGAAAGTTTGTATTAGTTTAAGCTTGAATATTTCAATACATCTGTCATGGACACCTAGTAAATCCCCTTTTGCTGGACTGGTTTTCTCCCCTACTTACTCACATGATGTGGCTTCAGAACATCATCTCTGAGAGCATTCCAGCATACAACTTACCTCTGAAGGGACCTGTGAAGCTGGAGAAGGGCATCCATTTTTCCAAGGGATCAAAAGGTGCTTCAGCCAGCATGCAAAGAAAACAGCTTAGAGAGTATATAGTAGCACATATATAGTAGCACAGGCATCTCCCCACCATTTTGAAGGTTTCACTTTAAGTTCACTAGAGAGCTTAGTGTACTCTGTCTCTTAGGGTTTTTCTTGAGGTCTCAGTTGCGCAGATAGGGCAGAAGCCCTCAGTGCCCTAGGACAATTACTCTGCTCAGCTGGTCAAGCCTGCCCTGCAGTGGAGACTCTTCCTTTCACAAGCACTAGTGCCCTCTACCTACTGATCCACATTCCCCATTTGGTGATTGCTTTGTCTCTTCCTGGTGTTCAGTGCTGAGAAAATGAATTCAGCCTGGGCAGTGGCCATCTGCCTATCCAAGGGCTCTCAAGCTGCATGGAAAGTCACCCATGGTCAAGAGCTTTCTGTCCATGCTACCATGCTGTAGGAAAGCATTTTCCCCCTCATCTCTGGAGAGCCTGAGTTCCATGTGCCAGTGAAAGAAGGATAAGAAGGTGAACCAGCCCTCCAAACAGGGTTGTCCTTCTGCTACAAGTGTTCTGAGAGAGGCCCCAGTATCAAGCAGACTTCACAAGTACAGACTTACCTACGGGGCCGAAATCCTCACATCAATACCCAGCAAAGTAAAGCTTGCTGTGGGTCTGTTTTACCTCTTCAAAAGCATGTGCTTAATTTGGCATAACTAGAAGCACCTTTTCAAGATAGCCTTTATATACAGCATTTAAGCCTACAAATGGTATTTCAGTGACATAAATGGGTTCCAGGTGTGACAGTTGCCAAGTAGGAGATGGAAAATCTCAGTTGGGTGCAGCCATTACATATAGCTGGTGGCTGTAATTTTCAGCAGTGTAAAGATGGGGAAGCTGTGCAAGGCTTCTACCCAGGGCAACAGCACTCTGTTCTATGATGTTCTGCCACCTTTATCAATAATAGCAGTCATGGGCTGAAATGACACTTGCTACAGATAGAGGCTGGCCTGAAGGGATGACCAGAGCTAGTTAGAGCTGCCCTTTTTCCTGGCTGAACTGATGGAAGTAGCTCAGATGTCTCTGTTCATTTCCCATTTATGGGGTTACTTAGGTGGGTGACAGAACATCTTAATCACTTTGCTTAGTTAATTCTGATTTCCCCTAACACTGTATTCTAGCAGCTACCTAGAAGGCTAGTTTTCAAGTGGGGAAAACTGAGAAGTGTGAGCCTGAACAAACTCAGAACAGCTAATATCTGCCAGTCTGATTTGTAGGCATGGAGCTCCAAGATGATTGTTGTTTGGACAAGGACCAGAAGTTTGGGCTTCATTTATGAGCTATATAATCAATATGGGCTGAGGCCAAAACCCACAGTTTTTATAAGGCTGGGCTATATCTTGCTTCATATTATTAGGCACAGGAGACAGAGCTGACTTAGATTTACAGAATCTTGGCGCAGACTCAAAAAGCATCAGCATGACTACTGAGAATGAGTGTATTCTCAGCTAAGGCCCCTCCAGGAATCGGGATGTTTCCCTGGATTTTAAAAGCCCTATTCCAGTGCAGATGCAGTATTCATTTCTATGATAGTGTCACTTGTGTATTATGTGGAGCAGTATAAGATTACATTTAGGGCATCTCTAGTTTACAGCCTTTTCCCTTTATTCAGCCTTAAAGCACTTTGCAGCACAGACAAATCCTGGAACTGCTGCCCCTTTGCAGCCGTGCAGTCAGACTTCCAGTCAGTGGGAGGTTTGTTCACAAGCCGCAGTGGCGTTCATCAGGCACCCCAGTTACTATAGAAAGATCTCATTCAAAGTGATTTTCTGTGTGCTGTACCACTGAAATGCAGTTGACTTGAGCAAGGCAGCACTGCTGGATGCTGTGCAGACACACTGTGCACTTCCGAGTTTGAAGGGAATAACTTTTCCCCATAAAACCTTGAGGGGGAATTGAGGCAGGAATCTTTGTGGGAGCAAGGGGAAAAGAAAGGATCCTTTCCTCTGGGAGGGTGCTGTGGAGAGGTTTTCGATGGCAGCCAGAGGTTAGTACAGTTTTCCACCTTATCCAAAAGATGGCACTGTTCACATTGGAGCCGTGCTCAGCTCCAGGCAGGGGCACCAGGCCTGCACCCTCCGGGGTCTTGTCCTTGGGCACCCCACAAATGCAGTCCCGCTTAATGCCCAGGGGCTCATTTCACAGCCCCCTGCGCTGTGGCAGAAGGCTCTTTAGCAGCATTATCCCTACCGGTTGTCATCTTCGGAGCAGAAGAGTGGCTCAGAGACTGACTTGGTTTCAGCAGTGTTCAATTCCTCTGAAATCCAATTGCTAGTATTGTGGAGCAGCCAGTTGTGTTTTAAAGTGAGAAGGGATACTGGGAGAAACAGGGAAGGGTGAGGAGATGAGAGGATGAGAAGCTGTGAGAAGGAGCAGATGAGAGTGGTGGGGTGAGACATGTGTCAGCAGTGGGAACAGAGAGGGAAGCAAAGAAAAGAAGACAAGAGAGGAGTCAGCATGCAGGCATAGAGATTCAAGGCCCCAGCAGGAAGTAACAGGACAAAGAAGCTGGGGTGATGCTGGTAAATGCTAAACTGGACTTGCTCATATTTATCCCCCTGCTTTGCTCTTATGCTGAACATGCAATTAATTTGTAGTGCTGAAGAAATGAGAGACATTTCTATCCATAGTCCTTAGATATGAGAGTTAATGGCCCAGGTACAGATACTCATGGAAAATAAAAGAATTCCCTCCTCCCAGGCCTTGCAATGCCTCTACATTGAGCCCAGTGGTGTGTTACTAACCAGAGCCCTTTGCACAGGAGCATCACACAGACACCAGGTTTTGTGTTGCTGTGCCATGGCAGTCACTACACAGGCCAGGGGACTTGCTCCACCAGGATCTGAATGTAGCCCCATGCAGGAAACAAGGTAAGAGGTGTGAAGAGGAGCCTGGCCACCATCTGCTCCATGGGTCATTCACATGAAGCGGAGAGGTTTACCTGCATGCACCTGGCCCTGCAAACAGCTACCACCACATCACTGGGTGAACCAGACCTTTGAACACAGCTCAGCCTGGGCCATAGTGGCACAATGTGGGCTGGAGGGTCCCTCCTGCCTCCCTTCTTTGCTCACCTCAAGAATTACCTGGCTTAACACCTGGAAGGAGGTGCCTGCATATAGCAGGATGGAGGCCTTTGCTTGGTCAGTCTAGCCTTGTACTCACAACTTTGTGGTCCAACTAGAGACTACCTTTGTAATGAGATATGGAAAATAGTGTATCAGCCTTTTAAGGGAGCACAGGAACATTACATAGGAGTGTCGGATAAGAGGTGAGAAATTTTGTACTAGCTTGAAAACACAGGAGAAGTTAATTATACTTACATCCCTTTCAATCCAATTTATAACTTTAAAGATCATCCAGGAGGTTGTCAGTTTTGAGTTTAATTGACCTATTTGCATTTGAGCCAATTCATTCCTACAGCTGGGGACTCTTTTTCATGGTTTTCAACTCACTGATTCAAGACTTTAAGGCCAAAAGGGATCATTAGATCATGTAGTCTGGCCTCTTGTGTATAGACTTTCATCCAGACATTCTTCTTCTGAGCAGCACAAGATGTGCCTGGCAAAAGCCTGCATCCCAGAAAGGTGCATGGTCTGGATCAGTGGTTCCCAGGATGGGCAATGCGCTGTTTCTCTTGATCACTTGTTCCCATGGGTAATCATTCATCTTGAGGTTAAAATGTGAGCATCATCATGATCTCAGTGATCCAAGATAATGCCTGATCCAAAAAGTGTTTAATGAGCAGTGTCTGACAGACATGCTATTAATTCTTTAAAGATAAATTCTTAAGATATAAATAGGATTATGAAGTACTTGGGGACGTTAATTTTGCCAAGCGGGTTGATTAGCTTCAGATACAGACAGAGCAGACCAAACATTGGGAATCATCACATGTTCTTTCAGCTTGAACTTATATTCTTGTTAAAACTCAGGCCCTTCGGGGCAATTGCGTATGTTTTACAGAGCTAGGTTTTTAGTTACCCTTTGGAAGCTGTGACCGGGAAATGCCCCTGTAAGACTCTGCAGATGGCTCTTTCCATGTACCGCTTGGCAGATGCACAGGAAAATGACGCTGGAAAGTTGGCTCTCAGCTGTACTTTGTAGTGAGGCGCTAATGCATGTGCTCTAACACTTTGTAATGACGTGCTTGGGGTTGTTTAGGGCATTATTTCTTTTTGGAGTCTTTGCCAAATTCGAAATCCAGTTGCAAGTTGGAAGCACCAGATCTCCCATCTTTGCAAGAAGACAAGCCCAGAATGAGCAGATGTGGCCCCACCTGGAATGTGGTGCTGCCTGCTGGGGTGCAGCTCTCCCTATGGGCATGGGCATAGCTGCAGGGACACACACAGGTGCTAGAGCCTCCCTGGTCTCCCAGCACTTCCCCAGCCCCTTCAAGAGCTCTTTAACACTCATTTCTCTTGATTGCTTTAAGCCCTGGTCTCCTTTCCTTACTCCCTATCTCTGGACACCATTGCCTCTTCTCTATTCCTTTTTTCTGCAGCTTGCCAGGACAGCCCCTTCCCTCACAGCCATGGGCTGAGAGAGGTGAGGATTTTCTTCTTCACTGATACTAGCCCTAATATCCAACTAACTGGGGACCAGATGGCATGAAGTAACTTTTAATAAGACACACAGTCTGAGACACAGCAAGATGCACCAGGGCTTGCCAGAGTCTGCATGGTCAGACATCAGGCTTCTCTTCACAGCTGTGGTCAAGATCCCTAAAAATATAAGCATTGCAACAGCCCTTCAATGTGTCCTGAGGGCCCAAAGTCTGTCTATGGAGCTGGGAGAATCCCTGCTTCCCAAACTGAATCCTCAAGCACACACACTGTGCATGAAGAGCTGGGGCATGCTGGCAAGAAGCAAGATTTGTCTTTGCAGCCGTTTGAGCATCAAAGCCACTGCCAATGCTTTTCCATAGGCAAGGGGGGCTTTTTCCATCCTATTTCCACTCCCTGCCAGCACTGAGGCATGCCACTGCTTTCCAGGGATTTGGGCAATGTGATAAGCCTTGGCTAACATTTAATGCTGTTTATTCTTAGTACACTTATTAAACACACAGGAATGAGAAACTGGGGTCAGCAAAATATCCAAGAGCAGATTGTGCCTGCTGACCAAATGACACCATAGCCCTGCAAACCCTGAAGTGGTGGTCTTGGGGAAATGTAAGGTCTCAACACGTTAGAGCAGAAATGACATTAGACACTGTCACTAAAAGAAACTGCAAAAGGAATGTTAAATTAAATAGGGATTTTAAATTTTAACAGCAATTAAATTTTAAATATTCCAGCTCTCAGTAAAATGAAAGCAATATTTCTGTTCCAACATGAAATGGGACAGATCCTCAGCAGCTGTATGCTGGTGACCCTCTGTGCTGAAATCAAGGCAACTTAATTGATTTGTAGCAGCTGAGGATGTGCCAGTTCAGGCTCTCTCCTGGAAATACATGACTTCAATCTGGCTGGCAGTGCAGCCTTGATGTTTCATTAATTTGCAAGGAAGATGCTGCCAGGATAGACACACACTCTGATGGTGTGGCTGACAAAGGAGTAAAAAATGACTCTAAAACTTGTTATCATCTGTCATGTTATAGAAGCTAATTTAAAAAGCATTTCCCAGGCTCCCAATCTCAAAGGATCACTTAAGGATGTTGGTTTTGTGTGTGTGGGTTAGGAAACCACTGCTCGCATTGTGTTTTTCAGACCCTGTTTCTTTCAGAAGGGTGAGGGCACAGAGTCAACAAGGAGGAATGGGAAAGACCCTTCATGCCCTGCCAATACATGACTATTCCCCACACTCAGAGCTTTGTCCTTCACAGCTTGAAATGAGTCATTGATAAAGGTTCCCACTACTTCCTTTGGGAGATCATTAAACAGCCTTTTTGGGCTTCAGTGTTAGGATGTTTTTCTTGATAGTCAGCCTAGATATTTCACTGCTCTGTTTCCTCCCATTGCCCCTAGTTACGTTTTGTCCCACCCTAAACAATTCCTTTTCCCTCCTTATACTGATATATCCCCGTGCATATCAGAAAAGGGGTGATGGTGACTGACACAGAAATAACACATAGGCATGTTATCAGTCTAGCCTGCAGAATAGTTTGCACTAGCAATCATGGCATGGTGCTGTAGCTGGGAGTGAAGAGAAAGTGGGGCACCTGCTGCTACATTGGCTAACCGGCCCACGGGCCAGTTGGCTACTGGCCTAACCCAGTGTGATGCCTACTCAAGTTAATAGCTTTAAGGGACCTTAGGAGCTTCACAGGTCTGAGCAAAGCTGTGTTAGACAGGTGGAACTCACAAAGAGATATGGCTCCCTTTCACCAGAGGCTACCCTCAGCAAAGGTGCTGCAGTGCAGAGCTTGTGGTTGCTGTTCTTGACACAGGCAGAGTAAGAGGTGAGGGGACTCAGCAGTTGTAAAAGACAGGTTACTACATCACCTGTCATCCTTTGGGTGAGTACGAGGTGTAAAATGGCATTAGGGGCTGTTCTGAAGGAGTTAACTTGGTGTCTGGGTGGAGGCATCTGCTGAAGGGAGAGGCTGCAGTGCAGACCTCAGGCTGCAGGAAGAGCCTAGAGTTTTCTCCTGGGGAGAGGGCAGGCAACAGACTTGCTTGCAGTCCACGTGCCCACCTAGAGGACCTCCTGCAGCTGGTGTCTGGGCTGCAGGAGACACTGAGAGGGCTCTGTAACATCAAGGATGCTGAGAAGGTTTCAAGCACAGTCTGCAGTGGACCCACAGCCCATGGCCAAAAAGCCAGAAACTCCCCTAGTGGTACATACAGAAGGAAGGGGGTGCAATAATGCAGAAGAATGGAAGCTTGCAGCACCAGGGACCAGCAGGGTGGAAAGACTTCCCCAAAGCCTGAGGTGTTTTTGCAGAACAGCTTCACTGCTCTGCAGATGGAAGATGAAAGACCTGTCACATCAGGAGAGATGCTGGAGCTGGGTAAGGCAGCCTGATCTGTCGCCTGTGTAACAACCGACATGACCAAGAAAAGGTGATGGGTGATGCTAGTAGGAGGCACAGAGGCACTCCTTTGGTGACCTGACGTGCTCTCTAGAGGAGTGTGCTGCTTACTGGGGCTCGTATCAGGGTGTAATGGAGACACTACCAAGCCTCCTGCAGTTCATTAACTATTATCTGCTGCTGTTGCTTCATGTGGCACCAGAGAGGAGCAGTCTGAGGAGTATCAAGAAGAAATATTACAGAGCCCTGAGTGTGGTGGTACAGGGCTCTGGAGCAATGTAGCTTTTTCATCAGTCCTCCTGGTCAAAGGGAAGGTGTTTGAAAGGGCCAGGATTGGTGCTACAGCCAGGCTTTGGCTACTTAGACCATGGGACTCTCTTTGAGAAACCTGGTCTGCTGGGGTCCATCTCTCAGAAAATGGGAAGAGCATCTTCACTCATAGGCTTGCCAAGCTTCACAGAACAGTGGGAAATGGCTTTAAGCTGACAGAGGGGAGATTTAGATTAGATATTAGGAAAGAATTCTTCCCTGGGAGGATAGTGAGGCACTGGCACAGGCTGCCAGAGGAGCTGCGGCTGTCCCATCTCTGGCAGTGTTCAAGGCCAGGTTGGACAGGACTTTGAGCAACCTTCTCTAGTGAGAGGTGTCCATGTCCATGGTGGGGGGTTGGAGCTGGATGGTCATTAAGATCCCTTCTAACCAAAACCATTCTGTGATTTAAGATCTTCAACCATGTGCTGTCTGTTCCCTTCAGGTTTTGAATACCCTACCACCACCACTAGTAACTGAAGCCTCATGGTCCTTGTTCTGTTTAGTGACCACATGGCTTACTGTAAAAACTGTGAGTCTGATAGAAGCTAAAAGATCCCTCTGGTTGAGACAGCATAAGGAAAAATAATATAACAACAACATTATATCATAATCACAACCCAAAAAGTACTTGAAACTTGAGAATTTTATGCAGCAGTAACAGCCTGGCAAAACAAAAGGGAAGGGAAGCTAACAAATGTAAGGCTACAAATGCAGTGCAAAACAAAGTACACTGCAAACAGGCATGGCTATAGTGATGAGAGATAGACTTTTCCTCCCTGGCTTATAGGTAATCGTACACCTCCCTCTGTGTCATTGAAGTGTAGCAGATTTTTTTTGGCTTATTAATTAAAGCTGCTTTTAAAACTATAAGTTTCTCTATAGGTTTTGGCGTAAACCTCACTGTTCCCAGGTCTTTTCCCATTCTTAGCTGCACACACGTTAGACACAGGATTTAAAGGCACTTCCCAGAATCCATATAAGAAGCTTGACTTTGTTTTTGCAAATAAAGAGCAATAAGAAGTTAAGCTCATTGGCTCAAACTGCTGCACTGTCATATTAGCTGAAAGAAGCATTGGTTCTGCAGAACCGGGGTGGACAGGCTGCCTGGCAAGGAGGAGAGAGCTCATCTGATGCATGGGTGCAATACACATGCAGACTTTGGAGGAAACGCTCCAGAATTGCCTATTCACACATATTTCTCAGCATTACTCATTAAAGGATGAGAGCAGGTCACCTGAATGACACTGCAGTGGTTAATGTTGGAGAGAGATTCAGATGCAAGCTGCCAAAGAGAAAGCTGGATCTCAGAGGCAGGAAATGGGAATTGTTTTCCCTCCTCCTATATGACTTCAGCTGACTTTCTCCTCACATTCCAGGGTCATCAGTTGAGAGCTTTGAGCTTCTTTGTCTTTGTTGCTGCTATATGTTCACTGGAATGTCAAAATCAGTGAGGTCAGCAATGCACCTCTGAGGATGCAGACTGAAAGCCATGAAAGCACAGGCACTCATTCTGGTGGCATTTCTCTTGGCAGCAAATACCACACACTTCTGTAGCCTCCTGCAGGGCAGCTATTCTCTGTCATTCATGTAAGGGAGTAATTCATAATCCAAAGAAGATGCTCAAAGCTAAGCGAGTGGTTTAATAAAGTCTATGAGAAACAAAAATCTGCAAAGACTGGCAGAAAGAACTGGAGCATGTTTTCATTGCTGCAGAGGATTGAGGCTGAACCACAGCCTTCTGGAGAAAAGCTAGGCATTTAGAGTTGGGGTTTAGATTTGGCAATGTTCTCATAATGAGTGAAATCAAAAGGGCCTTTGGGATCTCAGCACTCCTAGATTTACAGGAAGCTGGGATCTAAAAAGTATTGCTTTGACTGGTGTCTCTGCCCATGGCAGGGGGGTTGGAACTGAATGATGTTTAAGGTCCCTTCCAACCCAAACTGTTCTATGATTCTGTGATTTTATGATTCTATGATAGAGCTGTGTTTGGCCATTATGACTCAGCTAATCTGTTTGTTACCTGGCGCTGGCCTCAAGGAACACCCCACTGACCAGTTTTGCCTACCTGTTTGAATATATGAGCAGCTTCCACTTCAGTGGTTGGTTTGAGAGCAATAAGACTTACGATCAAGTAATTTTAATGATGCTATTACTGCTAAATCCCTTATTAAGAACCAAAATATAGAGTCTGTCAAGATCAGTAGTATCTTCCACTGGCTTATATGGCAGCTTAAGCCATACTTAGCTAAACTATACAGTGTTCCTTAAAAATGCTGTGAAAAAAAACCCCTAGAAAATGCTGTGTTTTCTGTCTAAGACAGTGGCGTTTCCATAAGGCAGTTTTAAGGTTGAAGATGATGTTAAGTCACATAATTCCCAAATCTCTTTCTTATACTTTGTTCAACCCAGCTGGAATTGTTCATTTACTTAGAAGATGATGTGTAAGACACAGGTGAGTTGACACATTTGTCAAAACATTTTGACCAAGAGTCACTGGCATGCCAAGTATGATGCGAGATTGCAAGGTGATTTTTGATGCCTGTAACAGTTGCAGTGCCATGACTGGAAATTCATACGGGAGTGAGAAAGAGACTTTGCTGTGGAAGGATGTTGGCTAGTGCAAAAGAAGCAGCATAGCTTTCAAGAGGAACTCAGAGATGTATCACTGGCAGAACTAGCTGTCTACACTGTGACATTGAAAAGGTTAGATTAGACATCAGTCTAATAATACCTAGGACATTAGGGTAGTCAAGAGACTTAATTAATCACAGCCTTGAAGCCTGAAATCCACAGAAGGGAAGTGAAAATCACAGTTATAATAATTTGGGCCCCCTGGCTGGTTATGTTCAGGACCAGCCACCTAGAGTGATCTAAGAAAACTGTGTTGGCAGGTGCTGCCCCAGCAGTTTGTCTGTCAGAATTCCCTGCCGAGTGGCAGTATTTTTAGCTGTAAGTGAACCTATCATCAGCATAAATCAAAGCAGCACAAGCATTTCTCAGTGTAAGGCATAAGGGGCTGATGTTGAGTTTAGGAATAGTATGAAGTTAGTTGCTGGGAATGATTCACCTAGGTCAATACCCAGCCACTGAGAATGGACAGGACCCAAAGTTCCCAGAGAAGAGGAAACCAAGGCAGAAGTGGGAGTTTGTGGAGCAGCCTCCCCACAGGATGAGTCCTGAGCTCAATTATACCTTATAGTAAGAAGATCTCATTATTAACCGTACATTGTGGATGAGAGTCCTCTTTGATCTGTTTTAAATGTTCAGTTTAATTAAATTCCTTTTATTCTTTTTATAAAGAAATAATAAGATGAAGGAAAAAAAGTTACTCTCTCTTTAGTGTATTTTTCCTTTTATTCATGTCTAAATGAAAGCTCCAGTATTTTTAATTTCTTTCTATGAACACTTTTATCAAGTCATTTAAATATCCCATTTCTAGACTTTTCTTTTTCTGAACTATACTTTCAAGAAAAGAATAACTAAGAAATAACGCAGTATTTTGGATATGCCAATATGCTTGATTTATAAAGCAGTGTTGTAATATTTGCAGAGCCTGTTTTCCATCCTGGGCTGTGCAATACTCACACAATTCGGACTTTGGATGACTCTGCGTTTGAAGTAGGGATTTTCCCTGTCACCGATGATGACCCACTGTTTCTTTCTAAGTAATTTTCAGCTTTTAATAGTAGCTGTCATTTAGGTTTGTTTCCTTTTCCCCCAACTCTGATTATTTTGTATATATGTAAAACAGCAGATTCTGCTTGCTCTCATAGTTCTATCTCACCTTGCTTTCCCAGAGTATTCTGAAGCTTTCATAGCCATCACTACTCCTCAGTGGCACTCAACCATTTTGTGTCATCTGCAAAATTTCTCATCTCACCACTCATCCAGTTTTCCAGACCATTAATAAAACCAGCAAAGAATACATCTGCCAGTACAGATCACTAAAACACCTGCTGCTAATCCTTTGCCAATGTCAAAAGGTATCATTTCTTTCAGGTATTATTTTCTCTGCTTTACTAACTTTAAATCCCGAGTAGTAAATTAACTGTTGTTTGAGAAGTTTACAAGAAACTAAATAAATAGCTCTCAAATATTTGCATTGTGAGATTAAATAAAAAGTGATTTGAATAAGAACTGCTGCCTGAAAAAACATCTCTTATGATTCTCATTTGATGTTAATATTGTCTATTCTCCTTATGCTCCTAATGTCAAATTCCATTAGTCCTGAAAATCACAGTATCATGGGGGAATATAAAGATAGCCTGCTGATATTTTGGATCTCTATATTTGAATGTAATATGGTCATTAAACTCTATATTTTTTATTTATTAACACAGCAATCTTAAATACATATCTAGGTAGAATAAGTGTTTCTTTGATGGAACATAAATTCCGCTATGTATAATGAGAGAAAACATGATTATCTTTACCTGTTAAACCAGGAGATCTATTCTAGGAATAAATCTCCTGGGGCCAATATTCTGAGCATCATCTCTGCACGTCCATGAAACCACCTTTAAGAACTGCCTGAAAAAAAGCCAACCTGCTATGTGCTGAGATTTAGTAAGGCTATAGATTCAAGAGGCCTTGACTAGACTGAATCTTTCTGATTCACTGTCTGATTCTGAAATAAATAATCTGATTTTAAGTATATCACCTCATTTTGAAGTGTTGACTTCTTTGGATGAAGTTGGAAGTGACTAAACACACGCAGGAGATATTTTTGCAAGCAGAAGAAAGAGGGCAGCAAAAGGATACCTCATTCTCATCCACAGGACCAAGTTAATTTCAGCTCAGGGTTATCTGTAATCAGTATAAAGCCATATGATGCAAAGCTTTTCTGTGTGCGATACTGACCAAAATAACTCTCTGTGCTGATGCTGCAGCAGGACAAGAGGTGCTTCTGCTCTGGAATAATGAATGCGCTTCTAAAGCCAGAGTGATTACTCTGGGAAAAAGTCATCATTCTCCTAGAATCGTATTTTTGGGGGGCAGAGGTCTGGTATGGATAGTGATTAAAATGAAAACATCAAATTCTGACACAACTTTGTATCCCACCCCTGGAAAATGCAGCACAGGCAGTCGATACTCTGAGCTCTGCCTATGTGACCTACTGGTTGTGTGTGGGAATATCTGCTGCGCTGCGATTCTCTCCAGCAGCAGCAACTGCAGCTAATTGTCCCCAGGCAAATGAGCTCATAGACCTGCTGGAGAGGTGCAGGAGAACCTCGTAAAATGTCTTTCTCTGAGTCAGAAAAGCATCCTCATTCAGAAGGGGTGCTACCATTTAACCATTGGATTTTAAGGGGTTCCAACTTGAATGATTTATTTTCACATTATCAATTTGTCTGTCATTTACCCCTTTTTTGCACGTGGTATCATCAGAGGGATTAGGTGGTCATCTGAGGGAAACAGCATGGTCCTGGTAAACTGGCTTACACACATAATAAAAGGGCAGAAATAGCCACTTGTGCTATTCTTCTATATCTGGGATGAAACAGAAAGAAGATGGAAACATCCGCTTAATATATGGATCAGATTAATTATTCTGCTGGCCTAGCAAATGAGACCTTCTATTAATGACAGCAAAGGTTTTTTACAGGGGCAGTTACAAAGTAGTACATTTAGAAGGTGGGTTGTTCCATTTTTAATTACAGATAAAAAGGGAGGAATTAGGATACTTTACTAAAACTCCAGGTGCCAAGAAGTCAATGTAATAAATGTGGGAGATGTGGATATAATAAATGAAGTCAATGTGGGAGATAACACTTCACAGTTATAATTTGTCATCTCAGAAGATCCAGTGTGAAGCTCCATCTTTCAGAGGCTCTCACAAGATCCAAAAACATGCTGCATGATCGCTCAGATCCCAGTCAATCAGCATCTCTGGGGTGGAGACAGATGTCCATCTGCTTTAGGACATTTCTGCTCCCTTTCATCCACACATGCATCACTCAGTGAACACTTCATTGCAAGGCTGGGTCTTTTATACAGGGCCTTTCAGAAGAGCACGTTGGGGCACACAACTGGATACCAAATCGTAGAAAGATGTGAATGAGCATGGGTTCATTACACAGATTACATCTACTTGTATTGATGGGGCCAGTCCATGAATTCTGGATGATTGCATTTTATCCTTATCTTTAGAACTTGCTTAAACTAACTATGTGTTTTGTCCAAGGCATCTCATTCTGCAATTTATAGTATTGACAGAAATCATATAGCTCAGTTCCATTTTTGTTAAACACACCCACATTTCTCAATGGAGGGCAAAACTATACCACAGTGCATACAGTTATCACATTGCTTTGGTTTTGTTTTCCTTGGGAATTGAATTATCTTTACTATCTACTTCTGTCAATTTTGCTACAATATTATTAGAGCTCTAGTTGGGTCCAAAGCCTTGACTATAGTAGAAAAGCCACAAGGAAGGATTGTAACCAAATACCTTTCAGCACACCTTTCTCACAAATATGTAACCATCCGAAAAGCAGGCATCCTGTCCAAGTTTGTTATACAGATTCCCTTAATGTATACATAGAGAAAGATACCTCCAATGGGAAAATTATCCAGTCGGTCCTAGACACCTGGTTTTGGATAGGATGAATCATCTTTTGGAAGCACCTCTCTTCACTGGTTTCCAATAGAGCCCAGACATGTAAGTTTTTTATGCCTAAGGTTAAACAAAAGAAGACTTGCTATAAATCGCAGTATCATTATGTTTCAGTCCAACCACTTTGTTATTGTATCTTCATCATGTAAACCCAACAATTTTCAGACAAAGACAATCAAAAAGAGATAATGATAATGATCCTGATAATAAAATGTGAAGCACTGTTTAGTCTAGAAATGCCAGTTTAAAAGTAGGACTGATCAAACTTAAGGCAGTCTTAGGAGAACCAGATGGCAGTCTTAAATCTCAGTAAAGAAGATGCTAGTGCTGTGCTTTCACTCTCCTTGCAAACACAGCAAAAGCTCTGGGTATACTTCATGCATTTCCTTGCTATTCCTCTTGCTTGGTACCTAGTATAGTAAACACAAATTATCTTCAAGTACAAGATTTGAAGTTCTTAACATGTTGCACTCATGTAATTTTTAGGTGCTCCTTCAGTATGTTGAGTAACTGAGCTTTTGGCTCCCCACTGAATCACCTTCTTATGCAAAAAGATAGAGTCGACACTGAGCTTGAGAGCACCCCAAACAGGTGTACTCAGCAAAGTCAATGCACACAGCTTTTATAGTTAACCTCATCACTAGGCAGAAGGCTCTCTGCTCCATGGATCTTGTGGCCGGAGCAGAAGGCACTTTGATGTGGATACTGTAGTCAGAACAGATATCATCTCTGCACATATGGGCACAGGGGGTATGGAAAAAGAAACTAAGAAGATAGTCACTGCTTAGTTATGTAATGTGGAGGTATCAACACACACAGACCATGCGTCTTGAGCCAGCTTTTAGAAGCTTTCCAAGGCTGATATGCAGTTCTTCTCAGGAGCCCATCTGCTCATAGCCACTATGCACCTCTTGCCTTACGAGTGGAGGTGGTTTTCCGTATGTGGTGTCTGCCAGTTCCACCTCTCTTTTAAAGTGACTGCGTGAACTGCCTTAAGTCTTTGTGTTGCATCACAGTAATAGTAGTGCCAATGATTAAAAACCCCACAAAAATTAAACAAAACACCTTGGCTCCAATCATTCACTTCACAGTCTCCTTCTCCCTCTCTCTTCAACCGTTCCTCTAAATAAGGTCTTTTCTTGCTGGAGTTCCGGCCAGCTCCAGTGATTTTTTCCTGTCTACCTGATCTCAATCTAATTAAAAACCAGTCTTTGCAGATGCCTCTGGAGGATCACCAAACTTAAAGTGAGTTTTCAGCAGAAGGAATACAGTCCAAAAACATTGGATGTATATTCCAGTAACAAATTCCCATGACTTCAGGTCGATTCCTTTGATGGAGTAATCTGGCAAGGTTCATTTCTGACAACAGAGGTATGCTGGTTTATACCAGCTGAAGGTTTCATTCTGCCTTTGTTTACTGAATAAATGCTGAGCTTCCAAAAACTAATGAGGTTAACAGGTCACACAGCTGCAGCCTTCCACTCTTGATAGAGAGGCGGAAGGGTTGTCAATCCCACTTTCCTCCTTTCCCAACAGAGCCCTGTCCCACTAGCGGTGCAGAGATGGGGGTCCTTGAGGAGCCTTCTACACTCATTAGTGTCTCCATAACTTGGGAATCATTAGATTTAAAGCAAAAATGGGTAGATATTTGTTCATACAGCAATAATTGCATAAAAATAGGGACTGATACATTCATAGAAGATAGGTGCTGATGATAAAAACTCAGTATTTAATAATACCTGTCACGAGATTCAGCAGGACTAAAAATTGATGACTTTTCATTGAAATTAAAGCAACTCTGAAATTTGGACAAAATTAGAAACAGTTCAAATATTTCTTCCAGGTTCTCAAGCTATCTGCTAAATTCTAGGAGAAAAAGACTTCCAGTGATTCTCCTGCTTCTTTTTAATTAAATTTGCAAACAGGAGTATAAACAAGAATCTAGCCTGTGATTTATTTATCTACTTGGAATATGAACTCTGCTGCTTTGAAAAACCACTATATACAAACTTGTTTCTAGTCAAGGATTTCTTTATAGCAGGAGATTCTTAGAACAAGAAGATTTATGTTCTTCATATCTCTTTGTGCAACCCCACAGAGAGGGAGAGTGTCTGAGTGTGAGAGTGTGTGTATGGATACAAAATCTCAGAGGATGCCCTGCCTTTCAGAAGAGCCAAATATATTCCATAACATTAGTATACAACATACCTTGTTATTTTGGTCACAAATTACCATGGGGACACAGAGCTATTCCAGCTGGGTGTAGATATTCATAGCCTTTGTTTACTACCTACTTGGCAGGAGATATATATGGAACTATCTATATGGCACAAGTGGACTAAGCACCACAGTACTCAATTCAGCCATAAAAATGCTCTAATTTATTGAAGTAGTGTGGTTGGATGACACAAAAACTAATCAAGCTAGTGATTCCACGACTGCCTGGAACAAATCACCCCCATGTACCTCTGTTCAGCCCATTCCTCCATCATTTAGAAGTAATCTCAGCACTATTAAAATGTGCAAGATAGATAGCACTTGAAATTCAAGTTTTCTGTTCTTCTGAGAAACAGATCTAACTAAGGAATGGCAAGGCATTTTCATGCTTGCAATGAGACTGTGTGTTATTCCTGCCAAAAGAAACAACATTACAGCCAGCTCCCTCTTTCCTGCACAGACAAGTTGAACCATGTGAAATCCAAGCAGCTTCTGGTTCTTTGCAGGGCAGCCTCCAGGAATGAAGCTACACTGAATGAAACTACACTGCTTTCTCTAGAAGAAACATAACTGTGCCAAGAGCTGAGACCAAGCAGTTTTGTCTAAACAAACCTGAGCTGGCATCACCCAGTGCTAGTGTGAGTAGCTCTGCCTTAGGTACCTAAGAGCACAGGCTGCAGGTACTGGAATGACTCAGAGAAAAGCCTGAGACCAGCAGAGCTTATGCACTAATGTGCAGCATCACTCTGGACAAACTGAGCTGGCTCCCTGATGCACCACCTTGGTATCCTTCCAGTATGCTCCCCAGCATAACCTGTTATATGTGTATAACCTCAATTAGTCTATTAGTTGGATCTTCCTTGACTTCCACTATCACACATAATTAAGAACTAGCTGTCTTTAAAAAGTACTGCAGCCCTGCAGATTGTCAATATTATTTTATAAAGACTTTCAAGTGCTAGGAGATTCTGGCCATAAGCACTGAAATAATGAATTGAAAGCTCCTTTTCTAGCTGCCTGGGTACATGAAGTGTCCTAAAGGGACATCAAAACTGAAAAACTGGACAAGTGAAAGCCATTTCTTCTGGGTAAAGGGAGAGAGTGGAGGAATGAAATCAGCTACTCTCACTGTAAGCCAGTGACATTGTTCTTCTCTTCTAAGAGAGGCCTATAATAAGCACAGGGTGTTTTGATCCTCAGATCTTCTCAGTTCTATACCATGTAAATTAGCCAACTGTGAGGATGTCTCCTGGCCAACTCATCTCACAGGGTGGTATCTTTATCATGTGCTTCAACTATACAAAGTTAAATAACAGGCTGAGTAACTACTGGGTGTAACTACTAGGCTTCATTCCTTAACAACCACAAATACACTTAAATCTGCTAGCTGGAAGGGCTAGCCAGCCCATGACCTCTACCAAAGAATGTAGTATTTCAGTTCTAGGTGACCTGGAGTTCAATGTCACCACTGGGGAGGACAGGAGGGGCTGCCTATGTTGCATTCACAGAAGACAAGAGAGTTGCCTGTAGATACGTGCCTTTAAAAGAGTTTGGGAATAAGCATTTGTTTATATTTTGAAATAAGAGTTTGCTCTCTGGTATTGCCAATTCAACATTTCCTTTCAGTGAAATGGCAGCAATGCCAAAGGGTATGGTTAGGACAAAACCAATGAAATCATGAAGACAGAGGCAATTCCCTGTGGTTTGTGGTTGTAGCAAGTGATACCATCATACATCCCGAGCAAACCACAGAGCATGTAATCTAGTGAAATGTGGCACAGCTATAAGGCAAGTGTATTTGTCGTGCAATAGAAATGGTTGGAGCAATCATAAGTCCTTTTGTGTGCCCAGGCTTCTTTGCAACGCAGTGCACTGCTGCTGAGTCAATTAACTCTGTGTCTGCAGGTTCCTGCAGTAAACCCTCACTCTGCAGGATGAACGTGACTAGGTGTTTCTCACTGCTGCACATTACTTTCCCATTTGTAATGGGTTTTTTATAGGCTCAGGTTTTGACTGAGGACACAGTGTTCTGGCCCAAAAGGACATGTCTTCGCAATGCATTTAGAGTGAGACTGCATCTGCTCTTGGAGAGGTATGAGTCTAATAGGCAATCTGCTTGATTTATGTACCATGAAGCAGATTAGAGTATGGGTAAAGATTCTCCTTCATTACATAATTTCTTTGAAATGATGAACCTGGTGTGTTTGTTATGAGATCCAAAATAAAGGATCATTAAATGTAAAAGGACATTTTCAAGGTTGGCTTTGAGCTTGTATTTAGCAAATCCTTTTTTGTTGTTCCTCAGACCTATGATAATGTTGTGGATTTAAATTTTTTCCTAACGAAATAAACTTTTTTTTGGGGGTTTTTTTTTGCATTACTTAACCCCATTTGTTTCAGGTACTTTTAAAACAAGCATCATTTAAGCTTCACAAAGGCATTATGCTCTGGATTCAAATGGATAAACTGGGGCAAATGGGCAGCTAAGAGAGTTCCTAGAGAAGCTGAGCTGAATATACACTTCCAATGTGTTAACTAGCACACTGTTGATTCTTAAATATTGCCCAGTTTCCTGGGGTGAAAAATCAATGCTGTCTTCAAAATGCACTATAAGAAAACACAGCATATTCTTGACAGAGACACATTGGCCAGAGATTTCAGTTTTATGCAGTTGTTCTTCATAAAGGGGAACCATGACTTCAAGAGCATAGAGGCATACCTTTAAATAAGTGGTTTCCCACCTGGGCAGGATCCTTGTGCAAAGAATGTTTAGGACCTGATCCAAAGTCTATTGAACTTTTATGCTGGCTTAAGTAAATCTTGGATTGGGACCTAAGGATTGTGCAGAAATGTCTCAAGTGTAAGAAGCGACAGATCAGTTTACGCACAGCTTAAATGAAAAAATAGGGGTAACAAAGGGAAACAGTATCTGCAAAAATAGAGCATGGAAATGGTGGAAGATCATTCAGTTGTCATTATCTTTTTTAAAAGCCAACTGTCAGAGAGGAAGGAGAAAGTAATAACTGGGAAATGAGGTGCACTCCAGCTCTGAAAAGTGTCCTTAAAAGAAGAAAAATCTAATATAGCATTAATTGAGAATCACTCTCATTCTCTCTCCTGTCTTTTTCTAAGTATATGTTTATCTTTTTCTATACAACAATAAATATATGAGGGTTTATGCTATTAGGAGTTAAAACAAAAACAGTTGGACAGTTTCCATGAAATTACTGTTTGAATTTCTGAGACTACTTGTTAAAGATCTTCAAAATACAATCTAATACTCTCTACACCTGCTCCTCAACTAAGGTAAAAAAGCATCTGTCCTCTGAAGCCAATAGAACATCACCAAAAGGAAGATGAGATCTCTTTATGTTGGGTTTCAATTTATACTGCCTGTACAACTCTGTCTCTGCAGCATTCAGAGATGCCTTAGGACACAGAGTACCACTGTCTGAAATACACTGCCCATGAGGCGGGACTGCAGCAACTGGGAAGCATCATACAGCAAGGGAAGTCAATGTGTTGTATATTTGGATGATCATTGTGGCAATTGCTTTGGACTACGGAAAAGAAAGATTGTGAAGTAGCAGACTTTCTTAAGTGATTTCAAGATTTACCCAAACTTTCCTCAAAGTTTCAGTAATAAAGCTTGAGATCAAGGTATTTTCCTTAGAATGAACATGGTAAATAGAAGTGTGCCTTGATAAATGATGCTTCATGCTGTGGAGAGTTTAAGAGTTCTTTGCTTCTCCTTCAATAGACGCTGTGGTCAAGGTCCCTGTTTGGTTAGTTTACAGTTGTTTTTTGCAGATATTAAATGTAACTCAGAATCCATATATGAGAGAAGAAGAAGCTTTTTTTCAGAGACAGGCTGGAACTGTTGAATTCAGAGCCCAGAGCCAGCCTCCTGGCACACAACATTTGCCAAAGTCAGTCCATTTTCAGACAAGAAACACAGCCTTGGATTTTGCTTCCTTCAGGAAAGAAGAGGGAAGAAAAACTATTTCTTGATCTTAGACTACAAAGTATTAGCTGTTAAGAATGAATTTAAACTATCTGTAGGCTGCATGACTTCATAATGAATTATTAATGTAACTTAACTGTCTGCTTACATGGGGAGACATGAAGGGCCATGCTTCCGCAAAAGACACAGCTATACTCTTTCCCCAGGCTTTGCAGGAAAAGCACAACATGGGCATCAAGAGACCTGAGGTCTAGCTAGGCTGATGGCACACACTGTGTAGGAAGGGTTACTTCTGCTGTGTCTGTTAGTGCATCACTCACTACATAAAACATGTGAGATAACTGGGTACAGTACACTGAGGTTGTTGTGTATGATCAGCTTGTCTGCTGCAGCCAGCTTCAGATAGGAGAAATCAGACTCAGACTGAATGAACCTGGAGTTACGTGACCTCTGAGGCACTGTTTGTGCCTTTGCTCTGAGCATTTCTTTACTCTATTTTGGCAACTGCACCTTCACACTGAAAGAGGCAGAGCAGGATTTACATGTTACTGCAGAAGGGAGGAGTGGGAAGAGATGAGCTGAAGGTACCTTCTCAAGCTCCTCACCACCCTGAAGACCAGAGCTCAGATAGTACCCACCTTGCACCTCCTTTTCTGTCCAGTTCCCAGCGTTTTATGTTGCCAGTTCCAGCCCACCATAACAAGTCAGTTTAGTGCTACTTGGCTAGGGAGGAAAGACCTCAGCCATGATTTATGGGGGACTGGGACAAGGCAGGGTCAGGGAGTCTCTCTAAATGACCCCAAGCTTGTTTGCTGCCCTATAGACTGCAGTATTGCCTAGGCTCCCCAGAACTTCTTTGTTGCTCATCACTTTTTATTAAAGGTTCAATCACTGCTTGAAACTCATATGAACAATCTGGCTCCATAGAGGATAAAGGATAAAAGGGGCAAGCTCACAGACTACCTAATCTGCCAGGGCCAGTTTATTGGATAATTCACTCAAAGCAAATAACACACCCAGCACTATGAAAATGTGATGTAATGTGCTTATTTGGTGACTTCTGTGAATGATTAGTTGCCCTTAACCCCACCCTTACTGAGATATTGTTTATCCTCAATAAAGTCTCTACACAGCTGGCAGTGTTATCTCTTTTGACACTCTCAGCAGAGATACTTACAAATGAAAGGGTGCAGAGACTAAAGAATTGTGGACAGTTTTCAGCATACTGCCAGTATGATGAAAGGAAACTTGTCCTGTCATTTCTCAGGCTCCCTCTGTTTTGTGGATAAAAGTTAAGTCCCAAGGAAGATCAGCTTGGAAACTCTGAGGAGCCCTGAGTTTTGCATGTACAGAAGCTTAACAAATGTTGCAAATTAGAAAGGCAACTTCTCATGATTGAAACAGTCAATGATACTACACCACCAAAAGAATTTAGTTCATTCATTTTGAATTGTAGGTTTAGGTTTATATATTTGTAGTAACTCTTCATAGATTCTGTAGCAGGGTGTTGTGAAAGCAATGAAATGACAGATCTGACTACAGCATTCTGAATTCATTACTGACTTTCCAGATGGCAATCATTGGGTCTGCAGAAGAGCTAACTGAGAATGATCAAGATTTTACTGCGGCTAGATGCACAGTATCTAGCACATGGGACTCAGCATGTACAAACAATAAAACAAACAAACAAAAACATAAGTGAGGAAAATCAAATAATACAAAATTAAGTGTTGTCATTAATAATAAAAAAATCAATTCTCTTTAAAGTCAGCTCTCAGGCTCTGTTCCTCTGCACATGCAGAGAGCATACTGCATCTCCTTTGCTCCTCCTGCCTTGTGTCATGATGGGCTCACTCTGGATTCCTGCCTGCACCTCTCACTTCTGTTCTTGCAGTTCCACACACTAAAGAAACAGCTGCTCACAATTTATTTAATCATTAGCTAGCACAATCATCTCCCCACAGTCACTAGGCCAGTGATGCAATGCTGCAAGCTTAATAATGCACCTCCAGCCCCACGTGTCATTCTGAGGCATGCACACATGTACTGATCTTGTACAGCTCTGCAAGAATTGTTTCCAAAGCTGAGATAGATTGGACCTATCTTTCCAAAACGTAATTCATAATTAAAGAAGAAGAAACTACCCTCTGCCTAATTTCTACCTTGCAGCCATTTGATACACTCATATTCAGCATACACTGTGAAATGGTCCAGCACACACTACAACAGCTGCAGGGAAAGCAAATGAAAACACAGCACTCTTAAAGTCTAATGTCAGCTAATGAAACAAAGCTATTTAACATTGTGTGTTTACTTACCAGCTGTTTCACAGGCTGCAGTTCAGTTGCTTTTGGATAAATGGAAACGAATAATAAAGTTGTGTTATGATGGAAGAAGACGCCAATGTCATCCTACACAGACAAAGAACAGATGAACACAAATCCCATGTTTTGAAAGTCAAAGAGGCATGAAAAACAATACACTTCTTGTTGCTTGAGTCATATTGATTCCCTTCAAGAGCAATGGAAAATAAACTAACAAATCTTTTAGCAATTAATTTACTAAATTACCATTGCTGATTTCAGAGGATTGCTATGTCTTTACCATTAGCTACCACAGTGACCTCTCAGTGGCTGCCAGGGATAATGCAATGCAACTTGCATTATCTCTTTTCTGGGACCACACAGTATTTCCTACACACAGAGGCACTGGTCTTGTACATGTCTGCATAAACTACTTTCAAAGCCAACGTGGAAAATGTGATGTACATCACATTTGAAGGCAGAGACTACAACACAGATTTGGAAGAGACAGAGATACATACTTGGGAGGGAGCCAGTAATTGCCCATAGGAGGATGGAGTAGCTGGATAATGAGGTGGTAAAAACAAGGAAGGAGAGCTAACTGGGGAATCTAGGACAGCAGCCAGCTAGCAGAGGTAGGAAGTGTCTGTTAAAAATGCTGGAAAACATACCTGGAGAATACTGGGCCTTGCTAGCAAGCTTGGGCCACGCATAAATCACACAATACATTGAGAGCAGAACAAGACAGGGTGAAGGGCAGAGCTGTAATTCCTCAGGGATCTAAAGGAGGTTGCACAGGATGTCCTAATTCTGGCATTTCTAAGGTTTTGCTCACACAGTTTTGCAAAATGAACAGTCTCTTAATGTAGCTTTTTTCTGTGTAATGTATTTTTTCACTAAAGTAATGAATAAGATGCAATTGCTTTGACTGAACTCAAAGGATCTATTTTCATTTAAAGTTCTTTTACAAGCAGTTTTAGGCACTTGCATGTCACTGTCCTAAGTAGCTTTCCACTATAACACTGGGAAGCCCTGGGCTTGCCTGGTGGGATGCATCAGGACATTTTGGCAAACTAGTCAGAACTGAATCCTTCTTTTCCCCTTTAGTTACATTCTACTTAAAACTGCCAGTGAAACACAAAAATGGGCCCTAAGCTGAACAGATGAAGTTGGTAGTACCTATACTTACTCATAAAAATACATGCACAGACTACTATCACAGAATCATCCTTCCAGTGTTTATGGCTTGAGCTTTGAAACTGTAAAGATGCATCCGATGACAAAGTTTTTTGGCTTTAAGCTTTGTTAGGAAAATTTCTCTCAGCACTGTGGGGAACAAAAAGGGATTGTCAGAAGTACAGCCCTTTTGTAAGGTTTTGGGAATGCATTTTCTTTCAGCAAGGTTACAAAGTAGGTTTCTACAATGTCCTGAGACTCACAGGAACCCTGTTGTCTTTCTAAGCTCTATTACATCTCCTGCCTTTCTAATAACTGTGGTACAAATAGTGTGTGACTCTACTTTGCTTTCAGAGCTCTAGCTAAAGAAAATATGCAGTGACACATGGACATGTACCAGCTCCCTGGGGTTGCACACAGTAATATCAACCTACAGACTGGGCAATCAATATTTAAAATTCATATCAAGTCCATGGGGCATTCACTGTGTGTTACAGGGTCTCCTGGATGGAGCATGCAGCAAAACTGTGATTCACCAAGTACTTTGTTTAACAGAAAAAGAAGCAGGCTAAAACAGGGCACTCTCCATCCACTGTGCATTGTCTGTGTGCTCCTGTGACTGTGCAGTTATTCCAGAGCGGGGTCATGTCTGTGTTGCTGTTGGTTGGCACTTGCACATGATACTCCTGCAGCACAAAACAATTAGGGCCTAAAACTGTGGGCAAAAACTGCTGGTGCATGTGGTATGATCTAGATGTAAGAACTGGTACCCAGATGCTGGGGAGGCCCCTGCACCTGTCTTACTGTGTGCACACACCCCTCCATGCAGGATACGTCATCCGAGTTCCACATTTGGTGGTGACTTTAATACACTCATTTTGCCAAGCTCCTAAAATAACATGATGAAAAAATCTAGGTTTCTCCTATCTCCCATTGAAACACATGAGACAGAGCCTGAAATTCACTTCCAAGGGGAATAACTGTATTCTCTCAGTAACACTTGAATCTACCTAATAACCACTAGGTTCACCTTTTCCTTATTTCTATCAAGTCCTGTATACAAGCCAGGGGACCTGTTTACAACTTCTCATCTCTTCTGAAGTCATAGTGCAGTTAGTGCACAAACATCACCTGGGACACCACCAGTTTTGCACTGCTGTTTGTAACCACCGTGTAAGGATGGGCAGGTGTGTTGTAACCAGATCGGATGTGCCGCCTGTAGGCGTAACATACATGCATAGGATTAAGAATGAAATAGAGCCCTCCCCATGCTATCAGTTTGCTTTTCAGAACTACTTTTTCTCTCTACTAATACTCAAGCTTTTTCTGAAACAGTCTCCTTCATTAAAGGGTAAAACAGAATAGGCAGTGGCCTTGCCCCACATTACTTAAATGGGAGAGAGGACTTCCACGCCATGAAAACTGTCCCATGCCATGAGAACTGTAAACTATAGGGAATATGACAATCAGAGATAACGTACAGATTGATTTAATTTCCTTGGTTTGGAACACCCTGGTTTATCCTGCAGTTTCCAAAGAAGCCTTAGGGGGATATGAAGAACTGAATGGGATAACCCTGCACCAAGCCTTTCTTCATGGATCTTTAGAAGTGTTTTGGTCTATTTTGAGGTATTTGACACTCACTTTGCTTGTAAACGAAGCAATATGGCTAGCCTTGGAGACCAAATGTCAGAGATCCATAAACCCACAACACAGGGTATTAGTAGAAACAGTGCTCTTATGCTACCCATATAATTTGCCTTAAAAGTGTCCCACAGATTTGCTTCTCTTTTATGCCCATGAAGTCCCTGTCTTTGCTATCAGGTTTGCTACTAGCAGCACATAAAGCAGTGACTTCTCTACTAGAGACCAAACTGAGACCTACGAACATGCCCCCACACAGGTTGCAATCTGCTTTTGACAACAACTAGGTCATAACAATCCACACTGCTGACACACAGGTGAGAGAACCTTTGCAATTAAATCCCAGTAATTAGCATCCCCACTGCTGGAGCCATTTAGTCTCAGCACTGTGGAAGAAAATGAGGAAACAAAAGGGTACCAGGAGAGACTACCTGCTCCATCTTTAACAGTAATGTAGAGTGTCACTTGCTCCTGAGCTATTCCAGATGACCTGAAATGCATTGAGGAGGATATCAACATTAATTCTGCACTAGTATTCTGACAATTGCAAGCAGCAGACTGTTTTATCTTTATATGGTTTATTTTGGGATTTTTTCTTCATAGGAAACACTTCAACCAGATTGATTCCTCTTGTCCTGTCTTCAGAAGCTGAAAGATTGAGGTCCAACAAGTTATTCCTGTTTAAGCCAACCAAGGTTTACATTTGCTGTCTCTCCTTCCTCCTAATAGCTGGTGACTGGATACCACATCCTGGGAAGTCCTACTCTTCACTAGATATTTGTGCCTCCTCCTAGAGAAAAGTAAAATTGTAGTGTATATTAAGACGTGAACATCTCTCTGAGATGGACTGAAAGGGAAGGCAGATGGGATCCTCACATGTGCAGTTGTTCTAAGTGAATTTTTAAAGCCTATGGGTCATATGGCAACCTTCCTCACTCCATCTTAACATGGTACTTCTATCTTGATTCAGGAGCCGGAAGGGCCAGATGTCACTCCTATCCCACTCCGTTTTTCACTTGTCTACTAAGACAGCAGATGAAGGAAAGCTATTTATTATGCTGGCAAATACTGTTCACTTGGAATTGGAAGGAAACCCACAGTTCCTCCCAATACCAGATAGCCACTCAGTGCCAATTGAAGATGCATTGCTAAACCAGGAATTTATTGTCATTATTAAGTTATGGGAGCTCAGCTCATACTGATAGTTCTCTACAATTAATATATAGTACAGGACATGTTGCCTATAGGATACTTTGTGAAGGTGTTTATTAAGGTAGTCTGTGGGAAAACTTACTAGTGTAGCCAATGTGACCACCGAGGTCCCAGGGATCTAACTGCCTCTATAGATATCCCATCCAAAATAAGTGGGGGGGAGGAGAGGGGGTGTTGTTATTTAGCTAGTGTCATTTTGAAAGTGAAACAGATTAAGCCAGAAAAAGGGTGTTCTAGTTTGGAATAAGACTATCCATATAGTATGTATCAAATTATTTAATTTTACTTGTTCCAGTTTCCCACATTGAAACCACATTTAAATGGGACTAAACCTTTGTGGTTTCATGACTGAGAAGTTAGGACTATATGAGCATTATGATTGTTTCTATAGGCACATAAGACCATAGTGAGTGAGTAGACCTTACACCCAAATGTTGTCTTAATACTCATTGTTACAACACTACAAATACCTACAGCATTTGAGAAAATCATTAACAACTGCCTGTAACAATCATTAGCAGTAAAATACATAAAATTATCTTTAGTTTATAAGGAATTAGCATGTGAATTTGCTTGTGCTTGAGAGGCCATTCTGCAAAGCTGTGAGTGAGTTCACCTCACTGTATGCACCTTGTGTTTAGAAGCGTGTCCCATGGTCCTTTAAGCTGCAGTAAACTCAGCTGCTCTCTTATTTCTTACCCTTTGCAAGAGCTTACATATCTGTATCTCTCTGTCTCAGCTGGTTTGGACACCTCTCCATGGCAAAGTGGGAAGTGGCCAGCCCAGGTGAGAGTTTCTCTTGGGATTTAATCTGTTGCTCTTGACAGAAAGCATAACTCTATCAGGTGAAAGGATACTGCAAGGAGTATCTGAATGAAAGCTTGACTCAGCTGTGAAAGCAGATATATTTTTAGGGCTCTGCATTCAACCCACCATGGTTTAATGAGTTACTACAGGACAGCAAAGTCAGTGTCAAGCTAAACTTTTAAATGTACTGTAATCTGAAGTATTCTTTTAAACCTCTTTCTCTGAAGATAAAACAAACATCCTTGTTTTCATTTGCTCTGAGAGAACTGTATGCACAGAGTTAGTTACTGCTGATAACATTACAGGTCACAGGACGAGCTGTTTCCTGAGCCGGGAAATTTTCACAGTGTGAACCAGCATCAAAGTCCGTAGCACTAAAGGCTTCCTCCCCATAAAGCTTTAAAATGTCACATAGTTGTATTTGGCTATTGCAATAGTTCCACTGAGCCCTGAATACTGTGTAGCAAATGTAGAGATTAGAAAGCAAGTTACTTGGTCATGGTTTTCTTGAGTGTTCAGCAAGTTTCTCAGGAACTGTAGGATTCTCAATCAAAAAGTATTTAATCTAGTGTCACTGAGAAAAATACTAATTCATTGCACTTCTAAAGTGCCTCTCATCTAAAGATAGAAAAGCTTTTTTACAAACACTGCTGACTCACACTGCCCCTAGGAGATATGTGTTATTACTATCATTTTACATAAGATAAAGCTGTAGCACTGATATGTTTATTTAAGTCTGTACCTGGGCAAAGAACCCCACTTCATGCATACAGTGAGCAGACACAAGCAATAATTCTCCAGTTTCTTTTCTGATACTTACTTCTTATTACTTATACATATACATATAAATGTATATAGAACTTTGGAGAACAGAAACCATGGTAAGTAACATCACTACATATTTCACGCTATAATAATTGTAATATTTAGTTATAATAATTTATAACTAGTTTGCTGGACAAAATCCATCAATTCTCACAGCTTTTGTAACAGAAACTAAGAAGTAGAGATAGGAAATTGGAATGATATTTAACATGTCACAAGACATTTCCAACATCTGCATATCTAAAGATATTTTGTAGTACAAATATAGAGGAAATATTCTATGTTACAATGAATCATGCAACTGATACTAAGTCAAATCAAGCAACCAGCTCCCAAGGAAGGATCTAGAAATCAAGAAGCTTGAAAGAGGAACTTGCAACAACTGAAGTCTGAGGGTATACCCATTTATATTTGAGGACTTCGTTACTGATCCCAGATTCTAGGTCTTTAGGTGAGGCAGTGCAAGCAACAGAGTCTTAAAATAGATAAAATACATATATATACATGGGTGTGCACTTAAACCTTCTTTTTTCCAGAAGGAACAGTGCAAATAGATTCCAACTCAAAGCAAACCTAAGATGTACACATAAAGGTCTCTAGACTGAAAGCAAGTTGCAATTCCTGAATCCAGATGCTTTGTATTTGTGGTCTGGCATAGGCCTTTCTCACAGAGAGAAGACTAAATGAATTCCCAACAAAACAAAGAAATCCTTGCATTCCAGACTGTGGATTTTCCTATGCTCTACTGTTCATTGTTGAGCTTTTTATGTTTGTTTGCTTTAAAAGCTGTATTGCAGCAACTCTACTCACCACTGCTAACAGAGGAGGCTGACTTTTGCCTTTCTCACTCACACAGCTGGGGACTGAAGGACTCTTCTTCTTTCTCACTCCTGCATACAGAGTGCCTGTTGATGACAACAGTCATTATTTCCACATACCTACTTTAGAAAGAAAGTCGGTTTAGGAAACAAGGATGCTAACAACAAAAGCTCTCTGGTTCTTCTGACATGAATGAAGGTGAAAATGAAGAACATTTTATATAAAGCCACGTTGGGATAAATATACAATCACATGCAAGGTCACTAGCTGTCACTAAGACACCTTTACTTTAAAGGATCAAACCCTCTCTAGCAGACTTTCAGTTGACTGGATATTAACAAGCATTCATTGGCCAAAACCACAGTTGCGCTGGCTGTCCAGGAACAACACGTGCTTTTCCAAAACCTTAGCAGCCTCTGAATGGAGATCATGTCATTTTCCTCCCCACTGTCACTTTCCCTCTAGTTGATGCTCTCAGACTATCTGCCTTACACCATCTCCACAAGTTTCACTGCAAAAATCATTGTCTTTGGCTCCCTTTTTTTGCTGCCTGTGGTTCTCCATAAATTCCCGGCAGGGAGGGAACAAACTTTTTCACTCCTTGACCTTAGCTGTGTTCAACCCTAATCTCAGCCCTAGACATACTTTTACCATGGAATCAGCTTTTAAATGACTCCACATTTCTACAGACATGATCACCACCTTTAAGCAAGTTCACTTGGAGATTTTATAAGTGCTGGGTGTTGTTATTACATGAGAGCAATTTTCAGAGGTGAATCTCTGGACTTCATTTTATCACTCTATTATGTGACTCAGTCACAGACTGTATGTTGTAATGGGTGACAAGAAGATAAAGGGTCATCCTTAGTCATGGTTTCTTGAAGGTCAGGTTGTTCTGCCAAAATTATCTGGGAGAGAATTGCTTATTCACAGGCCAACCTGACACTTGCTACCACAGTTTTTCCATAGCAATAAGCTTGCAAAAGAAGCAAAGGGCAGTAAATGTACTTTTCATCCAGACAGCTCTGCTTAGCAGTGTTCGCATCTCAAAGGCACTGCAGCTCTCCAGATTTTCCTTTCAGTGGCAACTGGAGCTTAAAAGTACCAAATGTGTTAGCACATCTCAGCATGGTGACAACATTTTGTCTGGTAGGTGATGCTAATGACCATTAAGCAAGCTGGCTCTACTGTCTTTCTGAGGCAGTTCACAGGACAGCCTGCTTCATACATCCTGCTGTTACTTCTGGTTAGCCAAATCAAAAGTAGCAGAGGTATCTGGATTTCTTAAGTTCTTAAGAAAGCCTCTTACCAAGCTGCTCTCTCTCAACAAACCATTGCTAAATGTTCAGTTCTTTTCAGTGACACTGAAGTATTCACAATGTAATGTATTTGACCATGGTGGAGGTGAGTTGAAAGAGCTGTGCTTGTTTATATTGTTTGAAGATGTTGGCAATAATCTTGTACACATATTTGGCCACAAAGAATTATTATTCACCCCCCCGATTTTCCCAAGTTTTTCCCTCAGAAACAGGTCAGAATGATCTGTTTTGTTTTGTTTTTCATGGAACACTGAAAGTACACAGATGCACATTACATAAGTGTTTCTTAAGCAGTGGATGACAAATAGCTAAGCAAATAATTTTGACAGACTGACATCCTCCCTGACAGGTAGGGAAACACAGTCAGGTCATAAGATATCAAAGCTGAGAAAGCAGGGATAAAGAAACCAGAATTACTGTGTTTCTCATAAAATGATGGTACAGCATTTGGTACCTAACAGACAAAGCCAGTGTATTTTGATAGATTCCTGTCACCAGAATGGTGTCCTTTACCGGACCTCCTTTTCCTTAGCACCACAGAACCTTGGAATTCCATGTAATTAATCTGCACCCAGTGAGAAACTGAAAACTTATTTTAGGGTTTTGAAGGCTACAGAAGAACCTAAGCTGGCAGAGGGCACAAACACACTCAAAGGTGTAGACTACTGGAGCACTTGACGGTCAGCCAGCATGAGTGAGGAAACTGAGATGATTTGCTTTCTGTCTTATTAACGATAGGAAAAGTTAATTGATCTGCACTGGTCAATTGAGATACTGGAGAAAGCAGCTGACTAGTTTCTTACCATGGGATATCACTGTAATATCTTGATTGACCTCTTGCTACTCAGAAAGAAGCATCTGTGTGTTTGTACATCACTTACGTTATTGCCAATAATGTGTCCTCCTCCTAAAGTGAAAGAAAAGAATCTGCAAACATTTCTCACTGCTCCATTAAAATTACATGGGCAGTGCCACAGACAACGGAATCCCTTGGGATAAACCAAATGAACAATGTTGTCATGGTGTAAGTGCATCTCATCTCACCCAACTCTTCAGTTTCTGGAACAAAAACCATGAGAACCAATGGGGAGAACAGAAAGCTAGCAGGCTTGTTCAACTTGCTAGAGAAGGTGGTGATAGGAATCAGCTCCTTTCCACTGAAATGTGTACTAAATATGCTCCTTGTCTGCAGGTTCAATTTGCTACT
The DNA here is from genome assembly GCF_012275295.1 of Melopsittacus undulatus. Taxonomy (NCBI): domain Eukaryota; kingdom Metazoa; phylum Chordata; class Aves; order Psittaciformes; family Psittaculidae; genus Melopsittacus; species Melopsittacus undulatus. The sequence continues at coordinate 82,314,652 of NC_047531.1, read as the reverse complement.
GAAAGCTTAATTAGCTTTCTTCAGGAACAGGAAACATTGTGATTGACAAAACATGCTGGTTTTGGCTGAGGCTTCAAAGTGCTTACTTCACAAATACGTTCTACTGTTATTTTTAAACTCCTTCCAAAATTCACAGCTGAGCATTTTGATTCAGAGTGAAATTCATCATCAACAACAGAAAAACACCATCACCAGTGATGCATTTCTGAGGGGAATGTGAGGTAGAAGCCCAGCTTGAACTTTGTGAGCTATGAAAGCCACAGTTCTTCCCCTCTTATCTTTCTGTCCAAGGAGAAAATGGGGCTACTTGAGTGAAAAGTAAACCAAACAGTCATCTCAACAGCTAAAGACTCTAAATTAAAGACAGTGAGAAATGAAGCTTTTTGTAGGTAACTTGCAAAGTCTTTTGTTGTCAGCACCAAAGAAAACTGTTCAGAAGGGCCTCAGGAGGGACTTGTAAGGCAAAAGAGGACAAATGGTGTCAGGTAATATTTTATATGGATGTGTATGTGCTGAAAGGAACAGCTACCACACACACCCTACTATCATCTTTTCAACTGCAACAACTCAAGGGTAAAGTGACAGGAGTCACTGGAACCAGTAGTGAAAATCCTGTTCTCTAGCAGCTATAAAGATAAAATGCTGAGCTGCATAAGGAGGGGAGAGGCAAAGGGTTCTCAAAACACCATTATGTCATTAAACAGACTTTGTTTTCTGCTAGAATATGGTGAACTGCTGCTATTAACATCCCCCAAACACAGAGATTAAAGATAATGTTTTATTATTGTAGAGGAGAGCTAGGAGCTAGAAAGGATACAAGTATATGAGAAACTAAATACTTTAAGCAAATACCATCAAACAGTATCCTATGTGAGGCCCATCCCTGCAGTTTTGACTGGGCCTTTGTGCTTCTGAAATATGAGCATATTCTGAGCTGATAGTCAAGTAAAATTAACTATCTAAGAGGGAAATGTAAAAATACTTGAATCACTAACTCAGTTCGAAGGCATTGACCTAACTGTGCTGTTATGGCATTAGGAAAATAACTAACCATACTTAAAGATAACAGTGGTTAAAAATGTGCTGGCAGAGGGAAACAAGTTAACAATACTGATTTCTGTAAGTCTTGATATTATGAAGCATTTAAGAGCATGTTAATGAATAAGGAAGCTTTCTTTGACCAGGATCTAAGCAAGACTGCATTTATGTATATGATCCTGGACCCCAGTGTTCATGTCAGTTATAAGGCTGCTAGTTAAGCAAGGAAACAAAAATCAAAAGGGGAAAAGAAAGTAGTTGTACATTTCAAAATCATTATTTCATCATCTATTTGAAAATCATCATTCCACCACCATCAGTAGTAATGTCTAATGGTATAGTTATAGAAATCTGATTAAAGCACTTGGAATTTTTGTGCTGTAATGAAATAAAAATGACACTTGCATCTCTAAATTAATTTCTTTAAGAATCTGTACCCCACATGAATATTTATCAGAGGAAAACAATGGTAATACTTACACTTAATTTTTAAGCTGAGATCTCAGATATTGTTAACTTTCCTGGCAGTATTAAGTGGAATAATTTCATGATTCAGTAGTGAAAAGAACTGCAAATGGGTCGTAAGTAAATAAGCTGAATTATTTTTTGCAAAGATCTGAGAAAGAGAGACTGAGGGTATGCAGGTTGCATGTGAAAACCTACAGAAACCAGCTATATATGTAATATGTGACAGATCACCTTGCTTTGAGCTCTACCTTCAAAGTTCCCACACTCAGGAAATACATCTGCAAACAGGCACTCTCTACCTGCCTGCATCCCTGTGCCCTGGAACAACGTGACTGCATTGGAGTCTCAGGAGCTGGTTTGGTTTGATTTGATACCAATTGCTTCACTGTAAAACATTTCAGTTTTAACAGTTGTTTGTAAAGAAAAAAGCTTGAAACCATATTAGCTCATGACAGAAGATGGGAATGTAGCCAAGAGGACTGCGTGCAGGTCACACATATCATAGCAGCAAACTCCCTTTGGCTTGGGAAGAGCCATGAGAGATGTCCTGCATGTGTCCATAGCACTTTGGGTCCAAAAAGGAGCATACGTGTGGAGTGGAGATGCCACTTCCCTCACTGGCTGTGCTCAAGTTCACATCACAGACCACTATCAAGTGCATAAGCTGGCTTCCTCTTGAATGAATCTGAGCCAGAAGATGTCCTCTGGAGACATTTCTCAAGAACTCTAGCTATTAAACAGGTATTCAGACAGAAACCACCTTGTGCAGTCCAGTGGTGAGCTTGAGTGGGCTACACAGCAGCCTAGGAAGTTTCATACCTACACCATGCAGAAGTAGGTGCCTGTTGGATCTGTCTAGAGCTGGGACAAAGTAAATCACCCTTGAAATATGTAAGGGTGGATACCAGGTTTGCAGCATCAAGGGGTGTGCTCTATAGACTTGTTCCTATTTGTCTGCAGCAAACCCTAACCCTAACCCTAACCCAACTTCTGATGCCACCAGCATCCTCAGGTGGCAAGTGCTGATTCCCCTTCTGTCCCAAGCTTTTCCCTGTCCAGGAAGATGGTAGAATGGATATGGGAGCCCAGCTCTGCAGAATACCAGAGCAACACAGAATAAGACAAACTAAGTTTTAGTAAATGAGACAAACCAAGATTATACATAATAGACACCTGGTAGCTGATGCTACCTGTGATTAAGACAGAGCAGGAAATAAACCATGACATGAGGTTTATTTTTATTACAACTGGCTTCACCAGGTTTTAATCTGCTTTGTCTGGATTTAACAGCTGAAAAGGACCTTCCTGACTGCTCTCTCTGGTTGTAGGATTACTATTTAGGTGTGTAAATCTAAGCAGGTGCATTAATGCTTTCCTGGGTCAAGCTGAAAGGCTTTCCCTAGGCTGGAACTCCTAGAAATGGGGAAAAACTGACAGCTGTGTAGTCACATATCTACACCAGTTACAGGGTCACCTCCTTAGTGTATATAAATAATTTAACTAGGCTGGTTTTAAGTGTTCACCAAATACAGAATGAGTGTCTCAAAGCTGTCTTCAGAAGCTGGATACCTAGTTCCTTCAAAATTAATGGCAACTGAGCATGTAAACCTTTCCAGGGATTTAAAATACTAGGTAATGAGCACATCTGGAAGACTGTACTATAGATCATTAGAGCTCCTTTTTATTTACATATTCAACCTAAGCTTTTCTGTGTTTCACTTGGTCCTTTTCCTTCTAGTTCTGTTTCCTGGATCTAAGACTGTTTCATCTCTGGCTGTGATGGTTGAACCCCTTTGCATGACAATACCCTTGCTTGGCTAATACAAATTTAGCTCTTTTCAGTCTCCCTGAACCAATCTCTTCAGATGCTTTTTCACCCTGTCATCTCCTCCTGAAGTCTTTGCAGTGTGTCCACAGCTTTTTGCATTTGATGTACCCAGATTACACACTGGCTTTCTCACCACTGCCTAATTAACAATTCACAGACAATATAAGAGTCTCTTACTGATTCTTTACCCATCAGTATTAGTAACAATAGCTTCCTCACAGCTTACTGACACATGCAGCTCTATAGAGCTGCCGGGGGCAGTGCAAGACAATCCATTGGGGTGAGGGAGGAAAATATTTTTGTAATATTAATAAATAGAATTAAATTTCAAAATACTTTAAAAATACTTAAAAAAACCCCTTTATCCTATCCTCTTAAATTTCTATTGATGTGTATGTTTTACAATATACTTAATGTATTATTGCAGACATAAATGTATATAATTTACACATAAATAAAAGTGCACATTTTGTTACTGGAATGCGTGTACAATTTAAGTTTGGAGAACTGCTGCTACAGAAGTAAGAGGTGGTAACATACATGTATTTAAGTCTTAAGCTATTCGTGTCAGAAAGTCTACCCTGTTGCCACTGTGCATGCTACAGCATATACCACATCTGCTGTTGAACTCACCTGGAACAGGGTCAGGCCTTGATGACTGACACCGGGACTGCCTGCACAAGCTGCTGCCATCATTCCCCATGGTTAATGGTCTACCCAGGGAAAAGTGAGGGTGTGTAGGAGTGTTTGGGCTTTGGCACCAGGCACTCTGATTAGGGTAAAGGGATGAAAAGGTCTTTTTTTCCCTGTAAACAGAAATTCAGTTAAGTTTACTGTATTTCACACATTTAGCACATGCATGTATGTGCACAGGATATAAAAACCAAGTATATTCTATCTACTACTGCATTATTTATTGTATTGCATTAGCATATTTATTATTGTATTTTGCCTAGGTTTACCATGTTTAATGCACACATACGTTACATTTATGTGATATATCTAACAAACAGCAGACATAGATTTTACACATTCTGCATTTAGCTGTAGGTAGAGGAAATGCAACTTCTGTATTGCTTGACATATGCATTATAATTTACCAGTTGCCTTTGGTTGTAATTTTGCCAGTCTTGAACTCTCTGCACTGAATCTTTTCATCTTCTGAACATCTCCAGCCACAGTATGGAGAAGAAATTCAGAGAAGAACCATTACCCCAAACACAAGAAGGTTCACCCAGTTTTTTTTGGTGAAAAGTATATCCATATTGGTCAATCCTTTATTTCTGAAATATATGTTTTTCTGTTGTGAACCTGGCTTAAAAGCCCCTGGAACCAGTATTCTGGAAGGGACTTATTAAAAACCCATCAGTATTGCATTCCTCATTTAAAACCATTGAATGACTCAGCTCAGGGGTCCTGTCTGAGAGCTGGGTGCCCAAACTCAACTGCAGCAGCTAAAGCAATGAATACAATTTTTCTTAGCACTGCCGAGTTTAAGTTTGATACAAAGGCCAGAAGACATTTCTGAAGCAATGGTTATAAGTCCCTAGTCCAGTTCAGAGTGAAATGACCTGAGAGCAAATTGAGTTCAGGCCCATCCTTCTCAAGACAAAGGAAAAGAGTTCTCCAACATTAACATTTTTGGCTGAAAGCTTCCCAAGTTGTGGTCTCCAAGTGGTACCAGCCAAACACTTGGGACTCAAAGAATAATATATAATAATAAAGTCATATTTTAAGAAGAATTTAATGTTCTGCTTAGTCTTGCTTGGACATGAATACATTCCTATCTGGAGCTCTGGTCTGGATTCCTGTTTGAAGGTTAATTCCCATTTTCAAAATTCCCCAGCTTTTCAGGATTTGCTTACCAAGATACTCATTTAAAGCTGTTCACTGACAGAGCCAGTCTGGCACAATGCTGCTATTACAGTACACACAATAAACATCAGATACCTTTTGATGAAGCTTGGTCTTTTTTTACTTGTTTGCCATGGGTCAGCCACGTTCCACTCTGTATCAGTTATTGCAGATTCCTTTTCACATTGCTCTCTTGTTGTAGAGAAAGTTGGTATAACAATGTTCTCAGGTTCTTCACTTTCCCCTGTCGCCACCAATTCTTGCATGGTGGTCCAGTAAAGAGAAGTATACCAAGCAACAGCCTGATAAAAAACCCACCAACATATCACTCCTTATTTATATTCTACATCTTTTCATCAAGATAATTGTTTGTTGTGGACAACCTAGAAGGACTGAAAGGGTAGGCACTCATGTATTTCAGAGTTATTTACCATTAGAAAGATAAATACCCATAACAACCACCAAATTCCAGTTTTTTTCCATTGGTCTGTAAGATCCATTTCCAGTCTTTAAATATAGTTAGGGTAGACTCATCTAAGAGCCTTGACATTCCACTGCTCCAATTCAGTAAATGAAGCAAAGAAAGAGAGAAAAGAGAACATGACAATTCTGCAAGTATGTTAAAGGCTGCTGAAGGAAGGAAAAGCAAACTGTTCTTCATGTCTACAGTGGATAGGACAAGAAGAAATGGACTAAACCTGAGGCAGAAAAAGCTCAGCTTAGGCACTAGCAAAGCTTTTCTGAGCATAGAGAGAGTGAGGCACTAATGCAGATTGCCTGGGGACATACTGGAGTCTCCACTACTGAAAGGCTCGCAGAACTACCAAGGTAAGCCACAGTCAGAAGCAATCCTGGCAGAGATAATCACATCTCAATTTCCCCTTCAGCCTCTGATTCCCCGGTACTGATGTAATAGCAAGTATAGCCAAACTGAGCTAGAAGAGGTGTAAATGTGAAAAGGTGACACCAAAAGTCAACGTTCACTTAGCAGTTTGTAAGGGGCAAACTATGCTACCTTGGGGAAGCTGTATATCTTACACTGTTTATGGAAGTCACAGGTCTTTTCCATATTGTCAGTAGTGTGAGTTTGTCTAGATAAAAATGGCCAAAACCCACAGTTGCCACTGGATAACTATAGGGTAAAAAACCATCATCTTGGACTCTCTCTCATCCCCAAGCCAACACGAGTTTGCCTAAAGATATTCAACACGGTTGCCAAGCTGATGACAATTACTAATGAGCAGCTATGGGCTGAATAGCCCTGGGCATAGCTGGATCTTTCATGGCTGTAACACAGTGGGAAAGGACAGTGTGCTGGCAATTCACACTGCTTCAATTGCTGTGAGGACGTTAGCCTTTCATTCAACAAGCAGTGTTTTTCTTCAGTTCTTCAGTTCCTAATAATTAACATCCACAGAGACAAGGTTAACATAGAGAGATCACAGCTTTGCTATGTCTGGATTGCTTGCACTTGATTCTGCAAGGACTTTAACAGTATGATTCTAAATCTCTGAAAGAGGTCCAGTGATACAGCTATCTGGGTAAGGAAATGCAGTGACTTTGCTCACTTGGCCACTAGGCTCACAGAGAACGGTAGTACAGTCAAGGCTTGTCCTAAATCTCTTCAGGTCCTTCCAAAGAAGATCTGAGGGAAATCTGTGAATCACCATAGAATCTGCTGCCCAAACCTGCAAGGAACAAGCAGCCATTAGGTTAAAGATAAAATGGCTCCTGAATATTTATGCAACATAAGAAGGTAGTAAAAACATGAGGTTTTCCTTCTTCTATTTCTGTACCACTGGTCACTATTTGATCTGTGAAATCAAAGATGAAAGAACTGTGCTTCAAGACTTGCAGCTTAGTTATAGTGATTATTTTCAAGTACCTCTTCTGTGGATTAACAGAGATTAGCAAAGGCACATTTTTCAAGGTGTGCTAGTAAATCCTGGGCTTTTTGGTCTGGCTTGCTGAGAGTAAGATTAAAAGTAGGCAGTTTCTTTTACTTTATGAATTACCAGGGGCATTGGGAGAGATCTGTGATATCAGCTTTAAAACTCCAGTCTCTGATTTTGGATTCCCTCTGTTCATTTTCAATTCCCTCTTGTCTCTACTGGAGACAAGAAATTTTATGTCCTTTTATCTGTATACAAAAGATTTAACAACATTGTGCTTTATAAAGTGAACACAATTATCTGTGACCTTTATCACTAGCACAGTAGCAAAAGGACCTGTTATGAAAACATTTCTCTTACATAAGACGACCACAACAAGCTTTTGCAAACACTGTTCCTAAAGGATTTAGCAGTTGCCATCTGTGAGAAAATGGCTTCAACCATTTCCTGGGAGCCAAACCAATTATCATTCAATTTTAAAGGAGAAGCATCTAAAAATATATATATAAAATGCTCTCTTCCAAAAGTGCTCACCATACAGCACTTTTCTAAGGTGTATTTTGTGGCTTTTTCACACATACATCAGAAGACACAATTGACTGTAGCTCTTTAGAGCCACTGCTAGCTTGCATTTCCAGCTTTCTTGTAAGAGGGCTCACAGAGAGCTACATTGACCTGCACTGAGCTTGGTGATGAATATGGACTCTGCCTCATCTGGTGCTCTCATGGGGAGCTGGGGCCTGGAAGTCCTCCATGGCTGACTATCAGACACAGACACTATTGTACATGAATTTTAGATGCAAGAGTTGTCAGCACAAATACAACCGTTTGAAATTAACAGAAAGGCAGATTTTTTCTGCTTGTGTATGCTGAAATAGAAGCTGTGGTGGACCTTCTGCCTTTGTCTTTTACCTTGTTCACCCTTTAATTATAATGGGAACAACCTTGTCAATGACTTTAGCACTGATCAGAGCACTTCAGAAAGTATCTTGCAGCCAGCCAAGCAGTCTGCATCTTTACCCAGTACAGCAACAGCTGTGCCCACTCTGAGTGTGTTTACATCCCAGAGGTTGCTGGAGTTTGCATGCAGATGCCAGCAGCGCACATTCCTCAGCTAAACCTACAACTGAGCCTTGGTCACATTTAGTTCACATGTTCAAGCCTTTTTCATTACCATAGATACCAGATGCTTATATTTGTTATCTATTTAAAGCTTTTCTGGGGTATGATGAAGACATCTGACTCTTTGCATCTTAGATCCTACTTACCTCTCTAACTCTTATTCAAATAGGCAAAAAGATACATCTGAACTAGCTGGAGGGGAAGTAATCTCTGAAGAGCAGCAGCCCATGCACTGAATTTTTAACGTATGGTTCTGGCACAACATCAAAGGAGTGCACATCATCTTCATTTTACAGAATAGGAAACGAAGGCACAGAGTCTCATCATTCTGCCTAAAGTCATCCAAGGCAAAGCCAGGACTAAAGCCCCATTGCCAGAACAGTGGTTTATGGCTTTCTCTGCTGGGTAACAGCTGTCCTCAAGTAGTGGGCACAGTCTGGAAAGCAGCATCACTTTTCTTTTTATTTCAATTCAGGCCCTACTATAGTGGTACCTCAGACTATACACAAAACTGTATTGCTTCAGTAGCAACACATAAACTCATTTCCTTTCAGGTTCTATTATTTGTAGGTTTCTGATAGGTTCAGACCCGTCATTGGCAAACACTGGCACAATTCAATATTCTGGCAGTAGGGTGAGCTTTTTAGAGGAACAGTGGCTGGAAAAAGTAATGTATCAAATAAGGACTTTCTAGGATATCTTTTCATTGCTGGACAACATGAAATATGTGATGAGTCATGAGCATGCCAGGCTTGTACTGGTGATCAACACCAGGAACTTCTGAATTCATCATTATTTGTGTTAGCCTTTCTGAAAATATAGACTTAAGTTGGACTCTATACTATGAGGCTAAGAGTGTACCCTAGTCTGTCAGCTGGGAAAAGACACTTAAAGCCCCCACACTCACTGTCACTGTGGAGTTAGGCTCCATCCTGGTCTCGGAGGGAAATCTAAATACAGCTACTGGTTGACCTTTGATGTCCTGCTTCAACAGATAACCCCCAATGTTCTCATCTTCCTTAGTGGCATGGTTCCGGATCTTTACAAAGCGACCACCTTGATCAACTTCATCAATTTTCAAGTTTCCAATAGCACTGAAAGAACAGAAGTTGATTTGAAAGCATAAAAGCATTGCTTAATTGAAAATATACATATATTTCCTTATAACAACTAGCCTAGAGGTCAGTAATTAATGGTAAGTAAACATACCACAGGCAGAACATTTACAGCACTGCCATTCTGCTTTTTATGCAGTGTCTTTCATCTGAAAATAAAAACAAATCCATTTGCATGAAAATGAGAATATTCTGTTTCTTTTTCACATGTAGGTAACATCCATTTCCAAGAGAAATAAAAAGATTCTTCGTGGGGCAAAAGTCATCAGTATACCATTTGAATTTGGTTTTGTCTAAATCTTTTTAGGCTACAACCTCTAAGGCTGCCTTGGGTGTTCAGCCTGGTATGATTAGTAGAAGTTGTGTAGCTGACCCTCTTTGAAAGTTTAGAGAATGCATCTTTATCAATATGTTTTTCTCCTCCTGCCTCTCATTGTTTTTTCTTTACTGGAGACAGATATTCATTATTAACTTGGAGAGGCTCCATGCTACCAGACTGAGATTTCATCCCTCCCCAGTTCCAGAATCACAGCAAAGCAGGCTCTGGTTTGCACCTGCAGTAAGATCGAGGACTTCTTGTGAGCAGGGGAGCACTCAATCTCCCTTAAGCACTGGAAAACAAATTTATCACTTGAGTGTTCCCTTAAGTGGTGTGTATGTCAAGTGATCACTTGTAAACACTCAGTCCCAGACTGTAATACTCATCATAGGTCTTATTAGACAGGATATGAACAAAGTCTAAGAATCAGCTTTTGGTGCAGCATCTGCTGCAATAAATGTAATTATTTAGCACTGGTGCAGTGTCCTGTCTGTCTTATGTGAACGCAGTGCATTTGCCCTTGCCATGTTCATCTAGTTCTAGTAAGTTTAAGTCATACATCTCTGTGTGTATAGTAAAGGTTGACCCAACAGCCTAGGCAGCTTATGTGCTTCATTAACATAGCCAAATCCTCATTCACAATGTGACAATACTGCCCACCCACTCCAAATAATTCAGCTGTGTGGTGTAGCAGTGAGTCACACTTGCTCACGACAGCCAGGCTGCCTCCAGGCTGCTGCTGGCACTGATAGATTTGGAAGCAGAGCCGCAGGGAGCTGCCTCCTCCCTGGCCATAGACAACATGGATATTGAACGCAACACTTGGCTGCTTCTCCCCTGTCTTCCTCAAACTTTGGGATCTCCAGAGCATCCCTCCTACCACTCCATCATGGTCTATTTGTGCTCCACATCAGCAAGGACAGACCTGGAGACGGCTCACCAGAGATGCAGTGCCTTACAGGGGCTTTGACAGCACAGCCAGGCTGAGGGGCTCCTTGACTTCAGACTCCATACCCCCTTCTGGCTGCTTGCTTTCATCTGTCTGCCACAGTTTGGCATGTTTCTCCTTCCTCCCTTCTCTTAGGACCACACTAAGCTGGACTGCTGACATAACCTGGCGTAAAGGGCTTTGAGGGGATGTTATTTTAACCTGAGTATTTTTGGCAGTCTCTGCAAGCTGCTGCACCCATGCAGCTGATGAGAAGAAGCTTTGCAAATGCTGTGACTCAAACCCTATATGCTTTCTTCATGTATTGCTCCTGTCCTGGAGCTCCAGCAGTACCTTAGGACTCCACTGGGCTCTAAAAACAGAATGACAGCAGCAACAAAGAGAAATCCCTGATATTTTTACCCTCTGGAAAGATGTAGAGCCCTTTAAGTCAACGGGAGAGGGTTTTTTAACCATATAGAAAGCAAAGAACTTCCAGCTTTCCCATTTTTCTCTGTCTGTGCAAGGAAAGTGAAAGAAAAGTTTGGGTGCCAAAATGTATCTAGGAGGAGGACAGGAAAAAGCAGATGAGGAAAGACACCTCCTAAAGTGGTCTTAAATGGCCATTTTATGATGTAACATTTTAAATAGCAGAATTCTGGTCGATAAAGGAGCGAATAATGAGGGTCAAGGGTAGCGTAACTTTCCCTAAACAAGGCCTCAGTTGAACCTACTGAAGCTGAGGAAACTTGGGAACATAAAATGGGGCTGACAGGAGTTTTTGATACAACACATAGGGCTGGTAAAGGAGCAAATGATGGGACATGGGAATTTGGTGTTGGAAGCTGCTGAAGCAAGCAGCACAGAGCTGACAGCTTGCACCTGTGCAATCCCCTGCCTCCCAGCCATGCTGGCTGCTGCCTCCCATCCAAAGCTGCAAGAGTTAAACCTCAAGGTCAGTTCAACCATGCCTAAAGGTGAGTATGGCAAGAGCTGTTAGTGATAAGGAAGAATAAATGGGTTTGATCATCCTTCAATATCAAATGCTTCTGAATCAATTGGGCATGCTCCTGTGCCAGCTCAGCGAGCACAGTACTTTTGATGGGCATGGGACGTGAGCTCATCATCATGCATTTCTTCCAGGCATTAAAATACAGCCTTCTGCTGACAGCTCTCAGTACCTAGAAGAGCCTAGGAAGAACTGTTAGCTCTTGATAATCCTGGTCTGGGTATGTGGCTCTCTGGCATCTCCCTTTTGCTCCTGGGAGAAGCCATCCACCAGTCCCCTGACTCAGTCCAGGACTACCAGCACTATGTATTCTCTGCCCATACACCCCAAACAGAGCCTCCAAGTCAAGAGCCCCTTTCTTTTGTTGACACATTCAAATCTAAAACTTAAAAATCTTAACAGACTTTGATTAAGTCAGTTTTTCATACGGGCATGGGGTCTGCACACAGCAAAAGAGAAGGAAGTGGAAGAAGAAAGGAAGGAAAGCAGATAGGTCTGCACCCAAAACCAAGGACATTGACTCCACTCACCACAAACTTAAGAGCAGGCATAATGCTCTTCACACTACTCCTAAGAGAAGGCAAAGCTCTCACACAGGCATCCTCACACTCTTTCCTCAGAGACTTCTATCTTCAGTCAGTCATCTTTGCTGTATGTGTCTTTAAATCATAATTGAATAATCTCCCACATTTTTGGGGACTTCTTTGCCAGAGGAATTCCTGGGAATATGACTGCTATTTGATGAAATTCAGAGGGACTAAATTAACTAAAGGCTGACTAAAGATAAGATTCTTTGTTTGAACTGGAAATCCTGTTTTATCAGCAACTATTTTTAAAGAACCCTGCAATGAAACCTGTATGCTAGTGCCTTTATGTTCCGGTATAGTTTTTTCTGCCAAACAAGACTCTGAATTTATGAACATCATGATCCATGTGAATGTCTCATTGGGAATTTGGACCTTAGCCTGTGCACGTACTACCCTTGACCTTAAAAATCCCAAATGAATAGGCACAATTTGAACTAATTTCCCCAAACCCATTTGGGTTTTACTTTCTCTCTATGTATGTGTAGCTCCTAGTCCCACACCTAGTAGCTCCTAGTCCCTGTGCATAACAAGAGGGAGGGAGCTTGTATGCAAAGTGAGACCAGCAGGATTTCTCTAAGAGCTTATATAGGCAGCTAGCTGCTGGATGGCAACAGATTCTTGTGAGTTTAAATGAGGGAATATCTTCTCTAAGGAGATGTTCACTGAAGGCTTCGAAGCTTTTTTAGCAAGTTAGTTTACCTTTCAAATAGTGAACCAGTTCCTGTGAGACAGGAGCTAAAGTGCTAAGGAGTGTGTGGGAGAGGTTGGATTGTGTTGATGCTGTAGTTTCTGCTGCTACATGCTAATGTTCTCTGGTGGCACAGAATCCAAAGTTTTCTGTAACATACACAGCACTGTACGCTGCAGAGGGGATAAAATGTCAGTGCTGTCAGTACCATAGGGAGCATCAGCCATAGGACCTACGACCTGCTATTAGAATGCTATTTGAGCTTGCTCCTCTTTGAGCTTGAGCAACAAGGCATTTGAACTGTAAAACACACCATAAATTCAAGCCTTTCTAAGCTCCTAAATCTTCAAGAAAGTCACAGGTTGATACTACAATTGTGTTGGGAAAGGTTTATCTGCAGAAGTACAAATCTGTTTATTTGTATGCCAACATATTTAACTGTACTGGAAGGACAGGGCAGGAAAAGCCCTGGGAGAAGGCTCAGCTCACTCTTTCTGAAAGGCTATGAAATGCTGCATGCATAATAGCTGTACACAACTGTAGGCCTGAAATGCCAAGGTTCAGCTGGGATCCCAAGTGCTTTACAGATCACTGCTTTAACTTCATTCACCCTTAGTATGTAGCATATGCACTTAGTACAGAATAGATACTGATGATTTTCAATAGCCATGCACAAAATATCAAGTATCGGTTTCTATTTTTCATGTTTTCTGCAAAAGAGACACCCTAAAAATACAGCAGATTTAACACTGCTCAGATGAGAAAGTCAGGGAAAGGTTCAGGGAACATTCTCATTGACCAGACACCACAACTGTCTCTATGCATCAGTGCAGGACACATCTTACAGTGCTAGGACACATCTTACAGTGCTATCACCCTCCTAGCTCACAGCTGATACCTGAAAATCCTAATGCAGTGAGTCCCAATGCTTCTGAAAAGTCTGATGGCTTAAATCCCAGCCATTTCTCAGCATGACATTAGTTAACAATATAATTAAACATAGAACCCTCAAGGTGCTTTAAGTATTTTCACATATTCTCAAAAGCAAATGGATGCAAATTAAGTTCAATTGTAAACAAGAAAAACAAAATATCCTAGTTGGCCAAACCCACATATTTCTAATAGTTTGTGTGTTGTGGCCTCATGACAAATCAGATCCAGCCATACTGCTTGTCAGGTCTCTATAGAAGTATTACTAAATTACATCTTCATACTGTGTACACTCACAGGATGTTGTATAATGCAATACCAAATTAAAACATTGGATATTGTGTACTACAATGTAGTTTTATTTACTTAATGTGTATAGCAAGAAAGGGTATAGCTTAAATTTGAATTGAGTGGAGTTAAGAACCTCCAACCTGCTAGCTTGCTAGCACAGTGAAATATTATAATAGTAATGAATCAAATGAGAATGAAAACAATTGCTTAATTTATACATTAAACAAGTTTAACCACACACAAAGCAAACTGTCATTGCCTCTTACTCTTTATCTTCAACAATTAGCAGAGCTAATGACTTCTTTTACTTTCTGTATGAGACAAGATGTGATTCAATCCCCACTGGAAAACAGTTCACACAAAACAAGGAAATGCATAAAGGGGAAGGTGATCTCTTTTATCTTGTACTATTTATCTAGAGTTATTCTCCTCAGGCCCAGTCAAACAGTATGGCATCTCTCATTATTTGAAAACAGCTTTAGAGCTCTGAACATAACTGGAGCTTTCATGCTGGCTTTCAAAGGTATCTTTTCATGGCTGTCCCTGTAATGTCCTGAGAATTACACAGATCTCTTTATGCAAACCTATGGAAGGAGCACCATGGGTTTACAAAGACTAAGTCCATGAGAAAAGTGCATATAAAGTTGAAAGAATTACAAAATGAATGAGAGCAGGGAGACCAGCAGGCACCAAAGAACTGGAAGTCAGGAAAGCACTTGGTAAAGTGCCTCTCAGAGTATTACCTCCCATTGGCTTAGACATAAATACTGTCACAGGAACTGTCTGAAGGACTGCAAACAAGGAATAATAATAGACAAGGGGGTTGCATCTCATATGTTTCCTACAGGGACAAAGAGTAGCTGTCGTTTCAACAAAGCATTTCCACTTGTGCAAGGGGGAATAAAACAGCTGGTTAATAAAATATGTAGATAACATCAAGTTGAGAGAAGAGGGTAGGGGAACACAACTGAGTTCCAGAGAAACAGTACAAATAGCCCTGGAGAGCTTAGAAATACAGGAAGGAAATAACTGAGATGCAGCTCTTGGAAAACAGCACACTAATTCATCAGGGGAGAAATAGCATTCACTGGAGGGAAAAGTATGGAGAGCAATAATGCTGAAAGAAGGCTAGGAGGAAGCCAATGATGCATTTCCAATTTGACAGAACAAAAAAGGCTGTTACAATTTTAAGGCACTGTCCTTTTGGAGTAGGGAACACAGAGTGGGAGATTGCCTTTGTGCAACTGCAGAAAGGGAAAGATGGAAAAATCCTGATTCTGATGTTCACAAGCACCAGTGTCTGGTGTGACCAGGCTTCACTGACTATAATAAAATTTATCCTAGAAGTAAATGCAAGGAAATAGAGTTGTTCTACTTCTAACACAGGCAACATATTACACATATGCATATTACAAGGTCCTGCACCTGTGTTAGGGCAACACCAGACACAGCTACAGGTTGGGCAGAGAAGAGATTCAGAGCAGCCCTGCAGAGAAGGACTTGGAGGTGTTGGTTGATGAGAAACTGAACATGAGCCAGCTTCAGTGTGTGCTCACAGCCCAGGAAGCCAAATGTATCCTGGGCTGCATCAAAAGGAGCGTGACCAGCAGGTCAAAGGAGGTGATCCTGCCCCTCTACTCAGGAGGTGATCTTGTCCCTCTATTCTGCTCTCTTGAGACCCCACTTGGAGTACTATGTGCAGGTCTGGTGTCCTCAACATAAGAAGGACAAGGGACAAGTCCAGAGGAGGCCATGAGGATGGTCAGGGACTGGAGCACCTCCCATATGAAGACAGGCTGAGAAAGTTGGGGCTGTTCAGCCTGGAGAAGAGAAGGCTGCATGGAGACCTCATAGCAGCCTTCCAGTATCTGAAGGGGGCCTACAGGGATGCTGGGGAGGGGTTTTTCATCAGGGACTGTAACAGGACAAGGGGTAATGGGTTTAGAGTTAAACAGCAGAGGTTTAGATTGGATATAAGGAAGAAATACTTTACTGTTAGGGTGGTGAGGCACTGGAATGGGTTGCCCAAAGAAGTGATAAATGCTCCATCCCTGGCAGTGCTCAAGGCCAGGTTGGACAGAGCCTTGGGTGCCATGGTTTAGTGTGAGGTGTCCCTGCTCATGGCAGGGGGGTTGGAACTAGATGATCTAGATGATCTTCCAAACCTATCTAATCTATGAGTCTATGAACACAGAGTTATCAACTCATTATATCTTCGCTTGAGGCACCAAATATATGACCTCATCCATGATGTTTTAAGTATTACTCTGCTAGAAATTCTAGGTTTAGGCTGGCACAAAACCAGAATAAAATGTACCAGCTTCATTTTAGGACATTTCATTACCAGAAAAATACTGATAATTAACAAGGAACTATAAAGAGGTACGAAAATGATGAATGATCCAGGGACTAATTTATGGGGGAAAAAAAGCAAAAGAGCTAAAATGATTGTCTTCAAAAGATAATCGCAGGGACATGTGATACCAGAATTGGCATAGCATGTAGTGGGTGGAAAATCCCCAAAAGGAAAAGGCTTTGTGTGACTGAGCTATCACCAATTAAATATCACTGTAAAAGGAGAAACGTAGGTTGAGTATTGTAAAAACAACCTTGGCAATAAGTATATGGAAGCCTATCCACTGAACAACACAGTGGGAAACAGTCTGTAGCAGACAGTGTCCACGTAGGGGTTAGCCATAAAACTGGAGTTGTCAGCCATTGCCATTTCTCTGAAGAAGACAGATTCAAGATAACAGAAACCAGCTGAAGATCTGTTTTGATAGGGCATTCCCACCATTAGTATACACGAAGCTAAACGAAAGATGGCAAATGTCTTTGGGGGACAATTAGCTTCTCTAGGAGACAATATTTTACTTTTTAGTGGCGTTTCTAGGTGGATATAAACCACATGCAGCCCAGTTACTGCTTTAGTTGCCTGTCACTGCCTTTGATAGCTTCATGCAGCCCACATAGTAGTACCCTCTGAAGTCCTCTGGAGTATCAGTTCTATTCTTGGATTCAAAGTTAGGCAGGACCAGTTAAAGACAAGGCCAAACCAGCCATGGGGTACTGTGTTTCTGCTCTTTTTATTGACTACCTTCACTAAGGAGAGGTCTTTGAATTTGTATTCATGGACATTGAAAGGGACCTGGTAAAAGAAGGGTAATTAAGCCTTTCTGAGAGTGAAGTCCAATTTAGGGCCAGTTGTCCCTAAAGAAGTGAGACAGATCCTTACATTTCAAAGCCTTTGATGTTCTCCAATATATAAGCAACATATAAACAATATAAACAATAACTCAGTCTCTTATCAAGGGTTTGCCTGTGCTTCATAGCTCCTATACAGGAGGCATTGCAGCAAACACCATCTCTTCCCTACAACCTGAAGGTGAGCAGCAACTCACAGTGCCTGTACCTGGATGCAAACTCTTGGTACTCCTCATGAGCAGAACGTCTCCTAGGATTCTGCATGCTTCTAAGGCTCTGGGCAATCTTCCTTGAGTCAGTAAACAAAGGGATGGAGCTCCTCTGTCCTGGCACTGTCACGAAAACACTAAGGTTTCTTGATGAAGCAGAGTTCCAGCTTGGTATTTCAGTACCGTGTTTGGGCTGAGCTGATGAGCAAGCAAAAGACAATGACACTGAGTTATGCAATATTAACAGACAAATTATGAGAAACAAATCTTTTCTTTTTTTCCTTTTTGTGGTAACAAAAATGAACATTTTACTTCCTCTTTTGCCTCTGATTGCAGCAATGCTTAGCAAACACTCCTCTCAAAGTGTTAAATCTATGGCTATAAAACAGAGCACAGCTGGTAAACTGAGCATTTTCTTACTGACATGTAGATTTATTACCTCATTGGAATTACCTTGGGTACCGAAAAAAACAATAAATTATGCCATCAGTGGTGTAATTGTCATCCTGCAATTTCAGTCCTGTTAGAGAGCATAGCATCAGCTGTGAGGGGATAATGAATATATTAAGGCTCCCTTCCAATTACAAAATGAAAGTGATAACATTCCCTGATCATCTTTTTGTTCCTTTTTTCAAATATAAGTGTTCAAGAGGGACCTTGCCAGGACTTCCCATTCTGGCAAAGGCAGGTAGAACCAGAGGTGGGGAACTTAACTCTCACATCAAAGGCTCTACACCGAACTAAACCCTTTTCAGTGCCTGTTTCCCAGACTATACATTCGAGGTTCCTTCAGTACTTTATGTTGCGTCTTATACAAGACTCACTCCACCAGAAAATCTATCTCTAACCAGACCTGGTGGGACAGCCCTAATCTTGGGGGAAGATGCATCCCTCAGCTCATATTGGCTCTGAAAAGATATAGCAGAGCTTCGCTTGCGTGAGTGTCTGGGTCAGACAGCATTACTGCAATGCAGATAAGCCTCACCAGATCCCTGGGAGTGTTGTCTACAGTGTTACATTTCTTCATATGAGGACTTTTTAATTACCAAAAAACGCTAGAAATTCTGTAGTCTCTTCTCCCTGTGCATTGCATCATGGCATGGCGATGGCACAGCATCTGACACTCTCCAGTGCCATTTGTAATCCCTTCCCTTGGGATTCCTAGGGAAGCACTACTCCAACCCTTGGACAATGCTGCTTGTTCACTTGCCTGCATAAAACTAGCAGTTAGTGGCAGAAAAATGTAATAGCACAAGGGTAATAAGAAGGTGAAACGCTACAGCACAAGCAGTCTAAAGGGAAAGGTCTACAGCCTAAGTGTGACTTTGATTGAGGAAGAACCAGACTAGGAAATACTGAAGAATGGCATCTGGGCTTTTGGTAGCAGGCAAAGAGCACGAGGGGCAATGAACTCCCTAAGCCACGAACTAGAAACATTAGGCTTTGTTTTTCTGGGCTGGAGCCTTTGGTAGATCAAACACCCGGAGCGACAGCCAAACTGGCAGCCGCAGGGTGAGCAGACTGTGTTGAAGCTGCTTTTCACTGATGTGTCAACAAGCCAGTCTGTTCTGAGATCAGACCGGCAGTTGCTTTTGCTGTTGCTAGGATCTCGCATTCTTAAAGAGGACTTTTAGGGGAGCCTCTAGGAGGGGCCCTGACACTGTTGAAGTTCTGTGGGATCAAATGACTAATTTCCTTATGTTCCTTTGGAAACTACTGTCTAAACTGTGGTAGTGCTCCACAAACACTCAGCAGGGGAAAATGCTGTGGGGGAAGCCTCCAGGAAAGCATCTGTTGGGCAGACAAATTCTCCTCTCCTATGGCATCTCGAACTCCAGGAAACCTCATCTCCATCAGCCATTAAGCTGCCATAAGTAGTTCATCCTGGGGCACCATCTCTGTCCTGTAGGCTCTCCTTGTTTGGGTTTTCTTTTTGGTGCTGTTTTCTTTGGTTTTGTGCCACAGCAAAGGACATCTGTACCCTAACATTCATAGTGGAGTGCTTAGGAAGCTTTCTTAAGGGAGAGGAGGCTCTTAGTTCAAACTCACCCTACCCAAATTAGTGCAATGATTTTAATCATGGTTTTCCACTTAGGGGGCTGGATTAACTTCCAGGCAACAGTGTAGAGGGGAAAAGGGATCTGACAGCAAATCTTGCTCTCTAACATGCTTCATTGTTCACTGGTAAACATACAGGAATCTGAGGGAAGGACTTGAGGTTAGTGGCAAGCTCACACTCCGAAGGTTGGAACAGGCCCACTGCTTTCCACATATCTACCTTGCATCACATGTATAAACATGCCCTGATTTGCTTGAAATGGATCATTAACTAAAGACACCACTGGGAGGACAGACACAAACAAATGTGAGCACGCACACACATGTGCACGCACACACTTCTCTGTGGGAGGTCACATCAGCCCCTTTTCCTTTGAAGACTAGGCCATTAAAACACTTTCATAACCTTTTTTCCCTTCAGAGGGCTGTTCATAGCAGGAGGAATACACTCCTTTTGGATAGCAGACAGACTGGGGTCTTTCATTGTTTTCTAATATGTGGGGTGAAATTCATCTTCATTCATCAATACACTGGAGTGATCAACATTGGCAAAACCCCCTTTCCCACCCCTGGGCAGACAAGTGCTGCTAGAATAAGCTGCAGCTGCTCCCTCCAAAGACCCCCATCACAGTGCTTCACCAAAGCTAAGTGTTTTGGTTTGGTTCAATAGGCAGAAATGAAACATTTCAACTGAAGAATGTCCAAGCATTTTGTTTAGGTCAAAAGAAACACCTTGACCTTTCCAAACATGCTGTTCCCCCAGCAGCTGAATTAATGAAGCCTAATTTAGAATGACTTTTCCCCTTCTTTCTGCTTCCCCATACCCCTACCCTGGCTTCATCTGGGCTCTCTGATGGTTAATAAATGGGAAGGAGGAAAGGACATACCAACCTTTTCTTCAAGAACAGTATCAACTGTATCTCTCATGTCTGACCGTTTACTTCTAGAAAAATCTATAGGGTCTCATCCCTGAAGACACTATTGAAATATCTTTTTTCCCCCAAATGTCAGTCTTTCCATTGTTATAGTTGTGCAGCTCTAAAACAAATGCTGAAATATCAGAATTGCCCACTGACAAGAAACTCTAGTCATAACTGCGTTTCAAGAGGTGTGCTGCACCCCCTCTTTGCAGGATGTTGAGCAATCCCCTGGTACAATTGGCATCATTACTCTGGTCTGTGTTGAAGTAACTAAAGAGAATTTAAGAATCTATGGGGACACGGGGCCAAAATGTCATATTTAGCTATATTGGAGAGCAAAGCCTCCTCTCAAGTTATATGGTTTTATTTTTACACTGTGTGCACATGGACAAATAAAAGACTCTGGTTTCTGTCCTAAATACAAATCAATTGAGTCTCCAGAAGCTTACCTATGGAGCTCCTTTGCAAAGCCTGAGTTAGGCCAGAAGACTGTGCCAGACTGGGTATTTCTGTGGTCCTTCTGTCAGATGGAGGAATAGGTAAACCCACCAAGTTCATGACTGAAGAATTCGGTGACTCATCTAGTATGGAGCTTGGAGCGGAGGAGCCTGCAACTGATAGCTGAGACCAGCAGGACATCATGTCTGTGCTGTATGAAAGAAATGACCCTTCAGTAATTTGTCAAGTAAACAATCTTTAAAACCAAAGCATACATTGGTCTCTTTGTCTACTAAATAAGAAAGAGAGAACAGGATCTTATACAGGGACAAGTCAGATCACTGT
Source organism: Melopsittacus undulatus (assembly GCF_012275295.1). Classification (NCBI taxonomy): domain Eukaryota; kingdom Metazoa; phylum Chordata; class Aves; order Psittaciformes; family Psittaculidae; genus Melopsittacus; species Melopsittacus undulatus. The sequence goes on along the minus strand of NC_047531.1, from coordinate 82,293,409 downwards.
TAACGTGGAGAACGATTTCTCCACCTCTTCCTCATTTTAAAGTGGACACAGTCCTAACTAAGCAATACTGCATCGTGATACAGCCAACAAACCTATCTTCAGCTCTGAGCAATATGCTTGTACCATCTAATGTGCCTTCATGCTGGGTTGACTATTTGTCACATCCTTCCATCTGAGCAGGTCCATATCTGTGATGAGATCTTTGTGTTCTTGTAGACAGGTTGTGGCAGCTTTTGGCTGAAATCTGTAACTCTTATTCTCTTCTGTGCGCCAACATGGGCACGAGCAGACAAGAGTTGAGCAAGTTGTGTCTTCTTCCTGAGCCAAATGAACTTAAGCCAGTTACCATCTGGAAGCTACCTTGCCAAGTCAGCACAGCACCCATCCTAACTAATATAATCACTTATTAGGTTTTGGACCAGAGCTGGCTTATAGCCATCCTTCTGGGAGCACAGAGAGGGATTTGGATTTGTCTGTGGTTTTCTTAACCACGACATGCTTCTAGATGCCAACTATGTGGACTGCTCCCTTAGAAGGATGACCAGACACCGTACAGGGCCTCTGTGTTTGCAAATATCTTCCACTACCATCTCCCAGGAATTTCTGAGTTCCTCACATTGAGTCCTTCAAAAGAAAGTCTTTGTCCTTCTCTTGAATTTAAATAATTACATGGCTCATTTTATGTCATTCAGGGAACCCTGTGGAATTCCTTACTGTGGCACCAAGCTGCTGCTGCAGAATCAGGACAGCAAGAGAGGTTTAGGGAAGGTTCAGCCTTGCCTCATGAGACAGGACGTGGGGGCTCTTCCAACAGGCTAAAAAGGTTGCAAGTTGCATGTCGTGTGAGGACAATGTGGTGCCCTAGCAAGAGTTACTGTTCTCCAAAGCATAATTTCTCTGTCCCACTCAAGGCATCAGTCCTTTGAATTGCCTCTCAGATGGGCTATGCCACTGCAGCTCTGTTAATCCTATGCAGCCACTGAAAACTGAAGTCATTTACCTATCAGAGACAAGTAAGTTAAACTATGCACTTTTTAAAGGAACTGATAGGAGGAACTGATACTGACATGTGTAGGACTTCTTTTAATTAGAAAACTCAAAGCTTAGCAGCATCTGTTGAAAGCCTCCAAGGAAGAAGAAATGTGTGTGTATTCATCCTTGTAAATATTCCCAAGAACACTATTTTTGATCATGGCAACACAGTTGAGGCTGACATTATACAAGCTGGCGGCTTTAAGGCCACATTGGCAGGAAAAGAGTTTCCTTCCCAAGCATCTGGCTTTCATCTGGGCAGATACACTTGGTCAGGCTGTTTATTTTATGAACTCCACCTGCATGTATGTACGTATGCCTCTGCCTGTGTGGGTGGGTAGGGCTGAGGGTTTGCTCTGTGTTAAAGAATTACAAAATTAACTTAATTACCTCCTGCTTCCAGCTACAGTTGTACAAGTCCAGAGCAATTTCAATAACTTTAGTGGAATTACTTGTGGGTTTATACAGGTGTCAGGGAGAGCACAGCTGAGCCCAGAGCAAGGCTCTGCTGAGTGCCAGCTCATAGAAAACATCCACAGAGACTGGCAACCTGATTCTAGTAGCTAACAGAATCCCTGCTTGGGCAATAGATGTCATCCACAAGCATTACGCATTAAGACACATTATGAAATCTAAAATACAAATAAAGTTGTTGTGGTCTTCCTACTAGATAGAGCAAGAGGATGTTAAATTGTTCCCCCCACCCTGTCACTGCTTAGAGCACAAATCCTTGCATTACAGGCTGTGATCAAACAGAGGAGTGGACCGAAGTCTCCCTGCAGTAAAAGAGGCAGCTAATGACCGCAATAGTACTGGGATGAAACATCACAATTAAAACCACTCAGATTTGTTTGCCACATAAATCTCTGCAGTTTCCAACCAGAAAGGCTGTGTTGATTAAAATGGCTGGGGATGTCTCTAGTTTATCAGCTAGCCAATGGCTTCAGCAGACAAAAAACCATAAACTTTATGGCTTGCTTTATATAATGCATAAATTATATTTATAATATCTTATGTTAATTATACTATGTTATGCTATGCTACATTACATCTGTTTTATGACTTTATGCATCTATGCACAGATACCTATATATGTCTGTGAACAAAGGAATGGTCAGCAAGATTCAGCAGGTCATACACTCCTGCATGAAATCAAGTTGTGTCAGTGTAAAACACACCATGTGTGACAGGTGGACCAGATCACTGAACCAGGTTTAGAGAATTTGCTTCTTGTTCCTTTAGACTTTCTAATCTAAAGAGATCCAATAGGTCTATATTTATTGATAGATATGCAGCAATTACATTTTCCTTTAGTTATTGATTCCTTCAAGAGGACCTTTATTCTGTGGGTTTTGACACCACAGCTGGCTAGTAAATCCCCATCCTTCCACTCTGGTTTGCAGATTTCAAGTGTATGCAGTTTCAAGCTACAGGAATAGCATGAGGAGAATTGCATGAGTGAAATTCATGCCTACTCCAGGAACTTGCAACACAATTCAGCTACTGACTGCTAGGTGGAACCTGAGCAAACAGCTCTTGTTAAGTGGATAGAGAAAGCAGAATGAAAACTGCCGTGGTCATTTCACACATTTCCCTCACAACTGTTCTTCCTCTGCCTTTTTCAGGCACAGCCCTCCCAGCAGGTACCTGTGGCTGTCTTGCTTTTCTCTAAGAGAAGGAAGCAGTTGCCTTTAACATTTATGTGCAAGGAACAAAATAAGGTGAGAAGGCCTAGGTTAGGAAGCTGGGTATGAGCTTCAGCAGTGCCAGGTGATGGCTCCCACTCTGAGTCTTCTTGGAGAGGTAAAGGGCTCCTTGAGTTCAGTGTCTCAGAGACAGATGGGGTGAGGCTGGGCTGGCAAGTCTACATAGGTTGTTTTGCCTTTGGTGAGTCTCTGTGCCTCCCAAAGGGTTCCTGGTAATTCAGCATGCAGGGGACTGGAATTTGGTTTGGAAAAATACAGGGAAGAAGCTAAGAGCAGGTTGGATCCTTTCTAGGCTTTACAAAACTACTTCCCCCAGAGGCAACGGGTATTAACAAAGGTTCTAGGAAACAAAACCTGTTTATCTGAGAGGGGAAGGGAAATAGATTTTGGCAAAGACTTAGAGTACACATAGTACTGGAATTAAAATTGCTGGACTTGAGCAAGTTGGAAGCTTGAGAAAACTGGGGATCCAATGAAAGCTTTACCATGTAGGCTCATGGGTACTTCTGAAATAAATACGGACAAAAGAGTGAACAGCATGTGAACAATATGCTCTGCTCTAGGAGATCAGACGGGGTAATAATGGGCCTCTCCAGAAAGGAAGAACTGCTTGGAACGTGGGAGGTAAAATTGTGTCTAGCACAACATTACAATAATGGAAGAATAATTCTACATAATAATCTTCCATTGATGCCTTTACAAACCTGATATTCCTTTCTTTTTCTGAGACTAATTAGAGGGCCGGTGCAGAGACCTTTCTTTGCCTACTGTAAAACCCAAAAAATCTGGATTGTGACTACTTGGAGACAGATTTAAAACAGTTGTATGGCAAACCAGGAGACAAACAGCAATTGATTTTTCCTATTAACTCGCTCACCTTCTTCTTCGTCCAGCCACATCTCTGATTGACTCGATTTCAGTTTCCAGAAAGACATGCTTCTCCTGAACCCCATTCAGTGCTTCCTTCTTGGCACGAAGATCTTGTGCTTCCTAGAAAAGATTGCATGAAATCAGAGGGAAAATATATTTTGAAGTTTGTGCTCATCACACCAGCCAACCTAACATGGACTTTGGATCGGAAAAACAAAAACCTCATATTTTGATCATTGTGCCAAAGGAACTTCCCATGTTTTGTAAGTTTGGCTACCTATAATGTTGATTTAATGAGCCAAACAGGAGAATGTTCCTGTCAACTGCCATCCTTCCAAAGTGGCCTTGACTCTCAGCCAGGAAAAAGCTGGAAGAACTGACATCTCTCCACACACAACAGTTATGTGACTATGATGGAAGATGCTGTCCACAGGACAGTGTGACTCAGGTACAGCTCCTCAAATGCACACCCAAACATGCACTGTGTGTTGCACTGAGTAACTGGGCATGCTGTAGAAATGTATAGACATCTCTCAACAAGTTATGCACTGACCACTTCTGAAGAAGGTTAATACCACTGCTCTTGGAAGCACATGCATTGGGAAAAGAGCTTGTTTGGCTCCTGGGAAATGACTGCTCTGCATGACTTAGCAGGGAGAGCAACATGAGGCAGTCTCTGTGCAGCACATAGAAGCATAGAATCATTTAGATTGGGAAAAACCTTAAAATCATTGAGTCCAACCATAAGTACACAACCTTCCAGATACACTGCAAGCTGGGAAGCTGTCTACCTCACCCAGGCAGGGCCAAAAAATCTCAGGGTCAATTGGGACAGTGGGCAATGGGTGTCTACCAAAAAATACACTGCAGAGCTTTGCCATAGACTGGATTCTGGAAGCCACAATAACCATTACTCCAGTGTATCATTTGATATGCAGAAACAATTTGCTCACTGAGTGGTTTGACCTTCTTTAGTCTCTGTACAGAAGGCAATATTCTTGTAATCTGCAAACAAATTGAGCTACTTGTTAGCTTGAGTAGGACAGGTCAGTGCCCTATTGCTGAGCATCACACTTCCAGTGTCATCATTTTTCTTTTACCATAAGAAAAACCTTCATTTTATTCCAGCAGCATCCCAGATGATTTGTGCAATCAGTAACATAGACCATGGTTTCAAAGTTCGAGAGACTCCATATTAATTATGTACACACAGTACATGACAGTTGAAACATTTCTGGATTAGTTATCTTAAATCAGACTTGTTTGTACAGCCCCCTCCGAATAAATGAGTAGGTCTACTGACATCTCTGTGGTTTGATTGCTGCCAGTTCAGTGCATGTGAGAAATAAACTTGTGACTGCCACAGTACGTTAGATTTAGGAGCATAAGCACTGCGATATAAATACATCAACAACCATCTCCATGCTGAAATAATACAATTCTGGTCAGGGTTGAGGCACTAATAAAGGAAACTGCAGCATAAAATCTAATAATGTCACAATATACTTACAAAGAGAATTAGTCTGGATTAAAAGACATATCCTTAATACTAAACAAATACTACTTCACATATAAACAGGGACAAGAAATAAATACAGAAAGTCATGGTTTTCACTTCGAGGAATGATGATCTAGCTAGTTAATGTAAAGAAAGCATTGCCTTTGCTCGGAATGGCATGATGCCATTTATGACCTCATTAAAAAATAAAGAGACTATTATTTCGAGTCATGGAGGTAAACCAAATGAAGTTAACTGGGGTAGCCTTTAGAAGAGCATGTCTCCAGCTTTTCCTTCCCCAGAGGTATTCCTGATGCTCCTGCAAAATAATGACAGCATGTCTGTAAAGGCCCATCCGAAACGTTGCCATAGCCTAGCCAGACTCCTCTCCCTGTGGGAGGCACAGCTCAGGGCCCAGCTGGCTCACTGCTCAAGTTCAGACAAGCAAGCCCTGTTGGCAGCTGCATCTGCTGCAGGGACCTGAAGGGGTTTCCAGCCTGCTGGCTCCACTGCCTGCCAGACTTCTCCTTGCACGTGCTTACCCATTCGCTTGACCAGTGAGACATGTTTCCGTTTGGGTTTGAATGCACTGCACAGAGGAAGTGAAGGAATGTGTGCAGAAGAGCGTGTCCTGCTCCATCTGTGTGGGAATGATGCAGAGCTGGAAATGTGGTGCCCACCAGCTCCTGCTACCTGCAAAGCTGCAGCCCCCTGAGCCCTACCATCGACACCTGAAGCTGGTGAAGGTACCAAACCAACCACTCCTACACAGAAAGGAAAGTGACCTTTGGCTACTGCATCACCCCAGTATCACAACCATGCAAGGACTGTCCCCAGGCTCTGGGGCAGATGTGTCACCAACAGTAAGGCTAGGGAGTGGAGAAGTCCTTAAGCCCACATATCTTTCTCTTCTTACAGACCTGGAATGGGGATTTCACAGCAATATTCATGGGTCAGGTTAGTTCCCCTGAAAATCAAACTCAAAGCTTTTGATTTCTTCATTCTACACTGCAAACTAACAAAGGGGATAATAGTAATTAACCCTGCATCTTAAATGTTAATTACAAACGCATAGGTCTGAGAGTAAAATGTTCATTTCTAGTGAACTTTAATTAACCTCAAAGCCTAGTATTGTTTTACTTTAAGACTTCTTACTAGACAATAGAAAAATGTCTGGTATTTAGATTTGAAGCACAAATGTTATTTAAGGACAGATGAGTTACAAAGTAAAGGAGCCATCTGTCTGATCCAAAAATATTTTGCTTGAACACGCAGTTATCTCTCTTTTAGTTAATATTTTGAGTTGTTATTCACTGATTTTGCTAATGCTGTACTACATATAGGACAGCTCTTGGGAGCATCATACACGCTGAGACTATCATATATATATATAACTCCTACTTATATATATATCTATACAAACATATATATGTAGATCCTACTTATATGCCTTCATCTAGGGGCAGCTCAGGTTAATCAAATGCTGATTGAGGTTCATTTCAGCTGAGCGCTCCAGACAGGTCTACATTCATCACTTCCAGGGTGAAAATTCATCCTGCTCTTGCTAGTTGTTTTCTAATCAGCTGACTGCTCAATTCACTTGATTGCTCCCTCTGACTATACTATGCCTGGCTGCTTCCTTTGCCTCCCAATCACACTAATTGACCTCTTAGTCAAAAGTATTCCAGGTTTCAGTGCTCTGCTCACAGATAATTGCATCCTAACAGATAATTTTGGCTGAACATTTGATGCATATTTCCAACATAGGTACTGAGAACAGTGACTTGGGAAGCATTTTAGTTAGAGTATTAGTGGAAATAATCTGTAGGGAGTCATGTACGTAGTCACACAATCACACGCTAACTAGCTAGATAAGCATGGCAATTAACTTCTGGGTCTAACCAAGAGTTAGGGCAGGTGATGAAAGTTGGTCTCCATAAGTAATCACAGTAGCTCAAACAAAACCTTATCAACCCAGTTCTGTTGCATCCTGTGTGAGACTAGCATCCATACATGAAAACTGATGGCCTCTTGAGTGACTTCTTCCAGTTACCAAGATTAGGTTCTATTAGAACCTCACCATGTTCCCCATGCTATTCATGTGCCATCCAAAGTGAGAGCTATCAGGAGCCAGTAAGATCTAGATTAGGCTCTGATTTAAAAGTAAGGTGTCAAGTATTCACTCAGCTGTCATCAAAGGTTAAGATAATGCTGTGTGTATGAACTGCACAAACAGCAGGGGGCAATTTGAATAGTGCTCAGAGACCTTTGTGAGGAAAAGTGTGTGTGGTCAGAAGACAGGAATTAATTTGGAGAAGTGCATTCTAGTCAACACCTTGTTTCCATTATGTGCTGCTAGAGTAAATTAAGCATCCATGAAGTTTACCCAAGATTGCTAAAGACTTGCTTGCTGCCAAGAAATGAGTTTCTTAGATTAGCCATCTCTGAAAAATCAAGGAAATTCAGCACATAAAGAGAGACCAATTTGTTTACTGAAAAAAATAAATGTAACATCTGCTATATTTAGAGATTTGTCTAGAGTTCTGCTATAAGATCTATTTTTAAAGACATGCAGTTTTGCATATACAAGCTTATTGCAGATGACTTTCCAGAACTGTAAGGCACATCAAACTGTCTGCTCAGGAAGCACAAAACCTCAAAATTGAAAAACAACATTATTTCTGCAGAGCTTTCCTTAGGGATAGTACAGTTCTGTACCTAGTCTAAGCCCAGAAACCCACCTGCATGCTCAAAGATGAAGATACCTGAGCCCTTCCCTGTAATGCAATGCCTTTCATGGGGCAGGCAGTCACACAGCCAGCCCTGTGCAAGAGCCAACTCCTCTCTCTAAATGTAGAGAACAGTACAGAAGGCTGAAAAGAGCCTGTGCTACCTGTGCATGCAAAGGTTTGGGCCCTTGGGCTTGATAGATCAGATTGATGCAAACTTCAACTTGTCTGCGGGGTCCCTTCATCAGCTGTAAGCAGGACTCTGTATTCCCTGACAAATGGGACTTCAAATACTCAGCAAGGACCCTTTTTTCTATAGCTGTTTTATGAAATGGCTTGAGTTACATTAAAAAAAATATGCTTTTGTTGATTCTCGTATTAGGGCAGAAGCAGAGCTTGGGGGGGGCTATTAATTTGAAGGGACATGAAACAGCAATACTATACCATAGTGCATCACTCTGTGCATAGCCTTTTGGGAAACACTTACAAGGAAAACCAGCATCTGATATCTTCTTTCTGTTTCAGCTATTAAACGTTACAGCAATGAACTTTCAGTGTCATTCCCTAATACCCAACAGTCAAGGTTTAGATGCAAACCTAACATTTGGTTCATACTGATTTCTAAAAAAGGAATGCTGTTTTGGTTCAGATTTTTCCTTTCCTTAGTTTCCATATAATCATTAAAATAATATCTGTGATAATGTTAACAATAACATTCTGATACTATGTCTTCACACAATTTGAAGGGACAGCAGAGGGCATATGTGGTCTTACTACCAAGAAACACCTATCTGACAGAGCATGTTTTCAGAAGTATAAGCTTTGGCATCTTCTTTAATGATATCGAGCACTGGGAGAAAAGAGCTATTCCTATCTGCTTAATTATAACTTGGTAACAATGGTGGGGCTGCTTTTGAAGGTGTTATTAGAAACTGAACAGACAAACCAGCTTTTTAAAACCCTAAGTCAACAAAAGATCAAAAGCAATATATTAATTTGAATTCCCATAATTATGAGACTATTTAAAACCCAGCTAATAACCCTAAGTGTCACCCTGTCTCAGGTAACACTAAGTCCTGTGCTCAGGCAGGAGCTTTGCCCCAGGGCACAGGGTACCCAACTGAAGGAGATGGATGAGAGCCCCAACACCCACTGGTGATAAGCCTTATTTAGGGCTGATCAAGCCTTAGGCTCCTGTAGCGGAATTTGGGTCAAGAAGCACCTATGTTTAAAGACTGACACTGGTGCTGGTATCTTCAGAGAGAGGCTGTAGCATTTTGACATTTCAGACATGCCTTGCTCCACTTCCAGCCTGTCATCATTTAGACCTGTGAAATACTGACAACTCAGGTGCTTTGCTGAGGACATAAGCACAAAGGAAAGAACCAGACAGGCTTGAGTGACGAAAAGTATTTAGGATTCAGAATCTTAACATATCAATTCCTTTTCCCCTAAGTACGATGGATTCCCTTATCAGGGAAGTGCTGTAGGAGTACCTTCAGGATGCAGGGTGTAACTGGAAGTAGGGGCAGCTTTCAGAATATGTTTAACATTCAATCTCTATTTGTCCTCTCAGGATGGATGTGCAGGTCCTGTTCAGTGTTCCACTGCTAAGGCTACTCCCATAGCACTACCTGAGCCTCCTGTATGCAAAAGGCAGCCCAGGAGGTGTCTATGTGAACCACAGTCATTACAATCAATGCAAGGCAGACCCATTCTGAGTCGTAATCTAACAGTGACTGCAGATGCAGTCTTCTGCAGACCATTTCTGCCTCCTTCAGACATCCTCACTTCAGCAGTAATGCTTAAAAGCAAGGAGTAAAAATTGGCTGGGTATCAGGACTGATACTTGCTTCATGATCCAAACCATCTTTTATATACTATTCTGTCACAGGGGCAGAACTTTATTTCACTCCATAGTTTTGAGTGTATTATGATCTTGGAGAGGCAAAAATTAGCTCAGGAACTATGGCTTGAACTGAAAACATGACAGCTGATACTGTTCAAATTTCCTGTTGCAATATCAGCACAAATTGCCTTATGGTTAAACACACATCTCGGGGAGGAAACATTATTTTTGAGAATAAAACACAAATTTAAACAATAGTGTTAAATGGTGATATGCAGATAAAGCCCTTACATAGAGCAGTTATCAACACATATATGTATATACACAAATAAAGATATGGGAAAGCTACAGATTGTGTCGTGACTCTGTGTTCCTGTTACTCAAGCCAAGAAATTACTAAAATGCTGAGAAAAAAGAATAAATTGTTCTTCTCTTTCTTTTGAGAACAACTAAATTAAAAAGAACAAACCCAGCCCACATTATCCTGACCAAAATTGTTGACTGGAGACCCCAAACTAGCAATCAGAAACAAATATGCACAAAGAAAACTTACTCCCAATATCAATGGGAATTTCTCTTCGTCTCCTGTAGACATAAACCCATGACAAGAACTCATTCTTTTCAGAAAAGAAAAAGATGAGCGACATTGTCAAAGTACATCCCTGCCTCTGTTCCCTGCCTAATTCCCACAACATGTTAGATGACTGCCCCCTCCTAAAATGCGTTCTTCTATCTGATGCTGAGGTTTGTATTTTATTAGTTATCTCTCTGATGGCACAAAAATTCTCATTATAGTTTTGTAGAAAGCTATTACAGTGTTAATGTCTTTGTGTTGTGTTTGGTTACACTGTGGCAAGCATACTTTAAAAGATGAGAAACTTTTAGTGCATTATTGCTCTGAAGATAACCATTCTCCTTATTATTTGTGTTACATTTATTCCTAGAAGCCCTGCTGAGATTGTACTAGGCAGTTTTGAAAGCCACAATATGAGACAAGTGACAGACATTTTTCCCATCCTAACACATGAACCAAACAAAGGCAGAGAGGCAAGTTAGGCTCAGAAAACAGTGTGTTTACCCAAGGGTGGTATCTGTAGGGATAAAAACACATCCTGACTCAGGTACAGTCCTCATTCACTAAACTGTAGATCATCTCTGCTCCTGCTCTATATCTTGAATTACTTTCAATAACTTTTACCAAGAACATGTCTATCAGTCTTTTCAGGTTAAATGAAACAGCATGCAGGGTACAGATCTATACCTTTGGTACATCATGCTTATTTAGTTATCAAAGGCTGCAAAAACTTTCAGAGGCTTCAGTTTAGTCACTGGAAAGGAGATGAGGAATAATCTGCATGAGGAAAAGTCTAGTGTGTTTCAGTTTCCTGGTTCTTTCCTCTTTCCAGGTGTAAATCAAGCTCTCAATATAATGAAAAATCAGGCAGGCAAATTTTAATGATCCCATGCCCACTGATAGTGTTGATTACAAACAAAGCCACTTTAGTAATACTAACAATGTAATATTCATCAAAGCAAGAAACTGATTTCTGGTGTGATTTAGGTTCACAGGAAATTAAACTCTACTGAGGTCAATGGGATACAGGTTCCTGACTTGCAGGAACATCAGTTCCTGAAGAACTCTTGTGACCATGTGTCCACATACCCTGATCTGTAAAAGGACAACAGTGTCTTTGTACATTGTTGTAAAGCACCTGACAACATATTAAAGTAGTATCTAAATGCAAGCTTGACATATAAAATCAGAGGCAGTTTTAAAACAGAAACTTCTACGTCTCTACTGAGTGTGTGCACACGTGCACAAGGGCATGCATATTTCAGCAACCTTCTTGGTGTACTTTTATGAGTGGCAAAGAATAATTTCAACTGGCCTGTCCTAAACAGTAATCAATGTCATTTACAAGGCTTTTTTGCTTGGCTTAAAATGTATTCTTCACTTGGTGCATGTGTAAATATTGTCATTAACCCTGTGGAAACTACTCAACTGAACAGAAAGGTTTGATAGAGAAGTTGACAGAACTGGAAGATATTTTTCCTTGAAGATCAATCAGGTTTTAAATTTGGTGATGAAAATAAAAGGAGCATGTGGAAAAGATCAGAATAAGTATATTCTCTATCTTCAAAGAGTCTCAAAAAGTAATAAGTGAAGTTCCTGCTCCCCTGGAATGGCAACTACCTTGAATGTGTATTACAGAAAGAATGGGATTTCCAGAAGATCTCATGGGTGGTCCAACACCTCTTCACTGAGCACTGACCTGAGTGAGACCAGATGGGGTCCCATGCAAAACACTGGAATATCTCACAGCAGGCTTCTGTGCTGAGGAGTAGCTGACACATGGAAGGATGTGTCTGTTCACTCAACTCCTTCCTTAGATTTGGCCTAACCCAGGTCATGCTAAGGCCTGATGTATGAGTGCGACCAACGCTATTAGGTCAAGGCAAGAGCACCAGGTAGGCAGGAGAGGTGGCCAGGAAGAGCTGAAGGGCCATTATGCAGCCATCATCTTTCATCTGGTATTTTCCCCAGAATCTACTAACTTGTGTAAATGGTACAGACCAAATCAAGATGGAGAGTATAAAACATCAGCTTACCCAACAAGCTTCTGAAGTGGATCCAAGAGCAGCTGGACTGCAAAGGCTTTCATACTTCCTGATGTGATACAGGGTGTATCACCATGACGGAGGAGGAAGGATGACTACTCTCACCACCAGCTAGGTAACTAATTCTTTTCTTTTGATCATAGGTGCATGATATTAAGAGTCACAAGTTACAAGTTAGGAAATCTTATGACTTGAATGGTGAATAAGTGAATTAATGTGTCAGACTAGTCTAAGCAAAGAAGGATCAACCCCCTTTTTGTTATGTTTGTTCATTGCATTTCTTAATGAGCTCATGAAATAAAGTTTAAGTCACAGAGTACATTGTCCTGTAAATTTGAGAGATCCAAATGGACCTTGAGAGCCAGTGCAGAAGACTCCCAGCTTAGAATATCAGGCTGCAAAAACTTGCTGCTCCTCAACTCTTTCCCTTGATGGCCATGCCTCCTTGCATCAGCTCCATAGGCCCTTCCTGCTTTCTGGAGACAGAAAGGGTAGGGCAGGTATGTTGCAGAGAGCCAGCATCCTTGGTTTTATCAGGTTCCATTTCTCCCCAGAAAGCATGGGGGAAATTACTCTTTACATTATGACAATCTCTTTAACATTTACAGCAATCTCTTTCTGCTTATTTCATACCAGCTTATTTCATACCTTCTTTCATGGACCCCAGATGCTTGAACAACCAAACCCCTGGGCAGAAACTTTCCTTTGGCCACAACCAAAAACGCGTGAGATGCCAAAATTTCCTTTGTTCTCAAAAAAGTTGTTACTAGTTCTCTCCAGTAACACAGGAAGAGCCTCTCAAGATTTCTTCCTTACCCAGTGTACCAGTGCTTGTCTTCCATCTCTGAAGAGCACCATTAATCTAACCCATACTTTACAATGACACAGATTTAGACTGAGCATACATTTCCACGTGCCCATCATTTAGCATCCAGTAAAAAAAGCATTCAGAAGTACTTATTAAAATTACTTGTACATTTTATAAGTTAACTGTATCAATCAATAGCTAATAAATAGCTCAAAGCTGACACAAAACTGAATTAATAATGGAACACTAATAACTTATTCAATGTAGTCAGCCTCTTTGCCTTTTTCTGAGATGACTTCTCAAGAATTATCCTCTTTTTGTGTCCAGGGAAGGATCTTCACATCTGTCTCTGAAACTACTTAAAATCTTTCCTTCTCTTGAAATGTTATTACTTCCGAAGACTGATCTCACACAATCTATTGCAAGTATGTCACACTAAAGATTCAAGTGCTGTTAAGACTTATGATGAGTGAAATGCATGACTTTTTTCTGTTCTTTCATTGAGTTATTCTTTCTCATTTAAAGGAATAAAAACCCTCTCAATCTCTACCTTTTTCAGAGACAGACATGAGGAAGGGCAGAGGGAGCAGGTAACTGGCTACTGGAATTTGGGAATATATCACAGCTTTTCCTCTCTGGCACAAAGATTGGCTGAGGCAGCATCACATTGGAAAACACAGGCTACTGTGAGATTACTGCATTTGCAAAAAGATACACACAGCATTTTAGACACCAAGGTTGGTGGGGTTTTTTTGCCTTCTCACTGCAGGAAAATAATGGCATAATCAAAAATAGGCTGAAATCACTAAAAGCCTTTGAGTCTTTCAGTTGACTTCAGAGGGCTATTTATGTCATCTGAGATGCCAATACACAGAATCGCTTGGTGAACACTGACATTTTAAGGACAGATACTGTATAAATGTATACCTGTAAGAACAGGTACTACATGTGTACCCAGCGTCATACTGAAGAATTAAAAACGTGTTTTTTTCTTTAGCACATCCTACTAGTGCACAAGTAGAGCCAGAACAAGTTGAAAAATTGAGACAGAAAGGGAAAGTAACCAGAATGGTGACCTTTATGTAATGCACCCAAAGGACACCATGACAGAAGATCCACAGTCTTTCAGATGAGGAATCTGTGACCCATGTGGCTTCAGTCCACACTGAAGCCTCTGTGCTAACAAATAAAGCTGTGAGCTACAAACACAGCACTTGCTTCCAAATGAGAAGAAAATAAAAGTAAATAGCAACCATCATTCCTGGTTCTTAATGCTGCCTTGTATTAGTTTCTCCCTGTTGAAAATGGTTGATCAGCATAATACTTTCTCTGGTTTGCTACAGATTTAGGGTTTGTATAATACCACTAGCTTGGGAAGATACTGTGCTTTGATGCTCTCCCTGTTAATTATTTTAATGCAACTTGAATTAACATTTTGCTCATTAACTATTTCTAGACATGAGCTTGAAGCATAACATTTGGAGGCAGTTTTCTCTGAAGTTCAGGACACACTGCATCCAAGGTTTTAATGCCACTAGCTAGGATACAGGACGGAAGATCAACTGCTAGCACTGCCACTGAGCTGCAGTGCCTTAAGGAAATAATTGTATCTTTCAGTACCTCTGTTTCTCTATTTGAAACTAAAACTAATGACAATAATGTCTTTCTTTGTGATGCCAGTGTGTGACAATTGTTAAGTGTTGTTCTTTGTGAGAGTGGTTTGTCTGGTATTTTGGGGTTGGTCCATTTTAACTTGTTTCATTTTAAAAGAGTTACTCACAGTAAAGATTTAGTTCCTCAGGTAATTAGGATGCTAACCAACACAGTCAGACCTACCGATACACAGAGCAAAAACTATAAACTTCACACCATATAGATAATTCATATTACTTCACAAATAAGTAAATAACAAGCAGTAACACAAAGCAAAAAAGATGGTATCTGTTTTGCCAAGCAATAAGAAATCAAAGAAATAAAATAATGGCTCAAAAATCTCCTGGCTGGCACTTACCACTCTAGCTGTTTACTAGAGCAAGGCAGAATTCCCTCCTGCCTTGCAGAGAGCTGTAGTTACCAGTTAGCTGCATTGCAGCTATAGGTCTCAAGTACTGCACAGTCTCTGAATGTCAGCACAGAAAACACAGGCCAGGGAAGAGGCTGGACTCAGAACCTGGGCATATGGGGAGAAATAAATCACCTTTTCAGAGCTGCAACAACTTCCTTCCAGTCATCCTTCTACCTGACATGAAAAGGGTGCAGAGTGGTGCTTATGAGGATCTGAGCAGGTCTTACTGCTGTTTGGCGTTCTCCAAGTAGTAGTTTTTCCCCTGAAAGATCAGTCAAGCACAGAACCACTAGGAAAACATGATCAGATTTTGCTGTGGAATGACTTATGTTTATATACTTATTGTGGGTGGGTATGTTCATATACAAATCTGTTTGATCAAACATGCTTGAGATGCAATTTAAAATACAGCAGTCACTGCAGCGACTCTGAAATGAAACTTTTCACCTCTTTAATATTAACTGAAGTCCCACTGCAGCAAAGTGGCTGGCTAATTATTTCTACGTCATTAAGCAAGGGTTTGTCAGCATGTAGAGACCTGACTTCCCCGGTAACCGCAGACTGATTTCAGGGCAAGTCAGGCACCACAATCTCTCTAATGTACCAGAGAACCTGAAGGTGTCTACAGTCTAAATAGAGAGCAAAATGAGAAAGGGAGGAAACAGCAGCCTTGACTATATTTGAATTCATTAATAAAGGCCTTGGACAACTCCCTGGAAGGTATAGTGGTGCTTGGGTTTGCAAGCGTCTGGCTGAAACACTGTGCAAGTACCTGCAAGGCAGAAAAGGAGGTATTCTCCATAGGTTAAGAAGCACAAAGTGGCTCAGGGATGCAGCAAGACACTGTCTCCTCATTGCTTTTTCTTTTACTCCAGACAAAAGCAGGGGAAGATAGCAAATCAGTGGTAAAGGCAGCCTGGCAGCTACCTGTGCTTTGGGATACTGGGCACACAAGGGCTGGGACAGCTGGCTAATGTTAAAGCAATGTCAGTGTCAGGTCTCTGATCTCCATGGGTGTACTGAAAAAAAAAGAAGAGCTTTTAATTAAATATTGCTCTATTGTGCAATGAGTGAAACTCTTCCAACATTATCTATGAAATGACTCGGTGGGGATGGAGTGAGAAATGACAGGCTAGAGTCAGTCTTTGCAGCAAGGCTTGAGGACAACCCTGTGAGCAGCAGTTGTGGAAATGCTGTCATGGTGAAGAGGGGTTGAACCTTTTACAAGAAACAGGAGGTATAAAGGAAAGACAAAGTGGTTATCTTTATATTCCCTGGTGCATGAAGGGTTAAAACAAAGATAATAAATGGAGAGATGAACTTTCTGAAATCTTTGGTGGTCTGGATTAATTTCAAGGCTTGGATCAACCCATCCCTGAGTTGAGAAAACAAGACAATAGTGTCCGCTTGGCTCAGCTGCAGACTCTATGGATTTTTATTACTAGCGGCTGGAGTTCAAAATGAGTGAATTGTAAATAAGGAGAAATGAAACACAATAAAAGAGTCTCCAGAGATTTACCTAGAAAACATCTGGAGTTTTGGCACTAACAAATAGAAATCTATACCAATGGGAGCACAATGTATTACTGTGAAGTGCAGTAAGAAACAGCACAGATAAATGAGAAGTTAAGGCCTCCTATATATCACAATAAGGTATTTCAGCTCCTTTCGCTTGTGCGAGTTTCTAACACTCTGAAGTCCTGCCAACAATTTCATTGCTACCTTATTAGATGTTCTTGGTTTACTACCTTTTGCTTTGTAAAGCACTGATTTAGTGTCACTTAATTTAATTTTTAAAAACATAACCAGATGTCCTGTTCTTTTAGCATATGAGAAAACAGTATCAGAAACATGTGTTTTTATGCATTCCAACACAGATACTAAGACTTCTTTCTCTTGCTAAAACAATCTCACTTCTGAAATAAGTTCCCCCTTTATCTTTGACATCAAATGCCACATTGGCACACAACACTAGTTGAATCTTTATAAATCTCTCTTAATGCCTGTATTTAACCAAAAGATCCTTAATTTGGGGGTCCATCTTCTGGATTCCCACAGAGATTTTCATCTCTTTTACAATACTGACATCATTGTTTGCATGCTGGACTGACCTGGCCCACTCTGTTTAATGGGAGACAGCGGCTGGGGAAGCACTTGAAGCAAGGGGCCCTCCCAGAGCTGGAGGTAACCAAGCGTAATGGTATGCTCCACAACCTACCCACATTGTTTAGGTAAAAGAGTTTAAACACGGGCAGCACAATGACCTCAGAGAGCAAAGGTTAAGGAACCTCCCAAAATTCAGTCTGGGTGGTGCTCAGCTCAGCAGGAACATGCATCTCCTCCCAGTCAATGTTTAACTGGCTCTGCTCCCTTTTTGCCAGGGGTGTAATATCATCCTGTTTAAATGTAATAGTTGAGCATGAAGCACTCAGCACCCAATGCAGAAAGTGTAAATAAAATTATCTCCGCACCACTGCAACCCTGAAATTTGTCCTTTCCTAATGTATTTTGCAGGGACACACATCTGTGATTAGCAACTATTCCAGAACAGCAGTAAGTTTGTAAGGTTACTCTAACTTGAGAGTTGCCTTTGTTTGTGGTTATGATCTTTCATTGGCCAGATGAGGGATTATTTAGATGTTCTGAAACCCCACAGTTTCATTGCTTGCCAAGATAATAATTCTACATTTGGTTAAACTTACAAGCTTTCCTTTTAAATTATTTAGCCAAGAACAACCAAGGCTAGATGCTGCCTATTGCGTCAGTACCACAGGCACAGATGAGCCTTTTTGTGGATGTTTACAGTCACCAGAAACAACATGGGCACACAAAAATACCAGAGTGATGGACAGACTCTCACCCTGCCTGACATTAGCACTGAGGCATCATTATGCCTCTCTCTTATTTTATAGCTGTAGCCAAAGCTGATACTTCAGGCCAGCTCTTCATAAACTCCTCCCCAGCCTGAGGAGGAGCCCAGCACCCTTTATGCCCAGTACTCAGACTCTTGCTGTTTACCCCAGGGCAGGGGCAACTGCTTCTGGGAATCATGCCATGACTGAGAACTTACATGTTCATCCAGTACCTGCATCTGGTGACCACAATGCTCCAAATCCATCTGAATCAACAGCACAAATCTTCCTACTCTTAGGCACAGCTAGGAAGAAAGCCAGGACCTGGAGTCTGAGTCGACATTCATACCAATACCCTTGTGAGCGCAAGCCCTGCCCCTGGAGGTTGTCCACTGACTTCAGTGGGTGCCAAACTGTGACTCTAGACAGGGACAAGTATCTGGCTGAAAAGGCTGCATGAACCCACTTGATTCAATGTCTTTGCTGACCCTGAACCAACACATGGGTTCACTGTTACTTGCATGTCTGAAGGCACAAAGTAGGATTTCAGTTGTGGGGCCCAGGCCCACTGTTTGTAACATTGATCCTGTTACTCTCCTAACAAGCACAGTGACAGGATCAAAACAGTTTCTGATCCATCAAGGCCTAACAAACTCAGTAAGATCCCACCTTTTGTCCCTTTGGGTTTCTTCAGCCAAACACAGAAGCAGAAACCTGAACTGACCCCCCATGTTCAACCACTTAAAGCCATCTTAGACTCCTTGATTCTGTAATTACTGGACAGAGCCATCACTTCCCATTTTCCAGCCACCAATTAACTGGAGACTCTCATATGCATGATAATAAAAACCCCTTTCTCTTACTCATCATGCAAAAAAAGAGAATGTAGACAATGTAATCACATTATAAATGGTATTCAATTAATAGTTTGCTAAAAATTATTCAGATGATGGCTCATAGACTGAATAACTAACAAATGGGAAATGGACCAATTAAGCAAATGGACAGGCTAATGATTGCAAAGTAACAAAGTGAGCCGAATGACAATTTGATAAATTAATAGAAAGCTTCTAGGTGAGATGACACATAAGGCACAGGGGAAATGGGCATGGGTAACTGACGTTCTGCAATCAGAATACAGCTCTATTATGAGACAAAGAAGGATTTCAGGCAAGCAGAGCCTATGGAAATCAGACATTATCCTTTGACACTCTTCACAGAGCTCTATAGTGGTATTTCAGTCACATTGCTCTGACCCAACAGAGCACCATGACATCAAGCAGTAACTTGTTTTAAATACAAGCAGAATGATTTTGATATAACAAAATACATATACTAAAATCTGTTTATGAATAAAAGCTAGATAAAGGAACTGACTGGAATTAAGACATTTTAGAAAACTATTTAAACTCTAAGAAAGTGAACATTTTACTCTAAAACAAGCAACACAGGCTAAAGGCTAACAGTTGTACCACTGAAATGACTGTTGCAGTCTCAGCAGCTCTGCAATACAAGCCCAGTGCAGGAAGACATTGCACCCATGAGTTAGCTGCCAAACGATGCCAACACACTCTAACAGTTAGAGCCTAAGTCAGTCTTGTAAAGGTTCATACACAATTTCCACCCCTGATTACCATTCTCTGTGTCTTCCCACTAAGAACCTCATTTTGGTGTTTGATTGTAGCCAGATTTTGTTTGTAACCTCATAAGGAAGTGATCTGACGTTTCAACCCCAAGCCAAAGTTACAAGCATCTGGAAATGACTGAATGACAGTATTCATTTTGCCTGAAAAACACCTTTGCTAAGTGAAGACTTGATCTGTGCTATAAGCACATAGGTATTAAGGAACAACAATGACAGGACATTTGCCATCTCCCCCTTTCTCCCAAGGTTAGAAAACCCTCTTCCTCTGTCCTTCAGTTTTTCCAGTTGTTTACTTAAACTGAAGTTTCATCTAATTGAATAAAATCATTCACCTAAACTTTCCTGCATTCAAAACCACTGCATTATATGAAATAGTAACTCCAAACATATCTCTTTTAATGCAATAAGATACCATGAGTGCTGGAGCACAATTACAGAGGACTATAACACTCCTCTTATTCAAAGAGAGACAGGGAAAGGAGGTGACCTGCTCTGGGCTCCAAGTGACACTAACAGGAAGTTAATAGATGGCAGCACACAATTCCCAAATCAGAAAAACACTGCAAAACCAGCAGGACAAGAAAGTCAGTCCCACTCATATCATGGTTTCTTCAGCCTCCCTATTACCTTTGAATAACAGTGATCCTATTCATTATGCTGGAGTTAAACAGTTTTTGCACTAAGTGGTCCTTGCAGTAATATAGAGCAGTGCAGCATTTTGTGGTGTGGAGAACCGGTTCATTTACTTGTATAAGATGCTTACAGATTCATAAACCCTCATTAGGAATTATCCCAAAGTTGCAGCATGTTTTCCAGGGTCATCATGTTACATGAAATGCTCAGCCCTGCTTCAGGCATGCTAATATGTAAGAAACACAGATATGCCTCAAAGCAAAACAATAAAAGGAGTTTTTTTGCTTACTCCTATGATTCTTGATGTCGTATGGTTTTAGCACAAGTTTACTCTTCATAATTCATTTCATTTCTAACATTATTTTAAAAGGACTTTGAACACTTTCCAGAGGCCATTTCTTGCTCTTACTTTTAAGTGACTAATTATATTTAAGATTCAATCCTACTAAAACATAAGCATTATTTTTTAACTCTAAGAGTAATGTACCAGTGACATGCATGGAGATTTGTATTGGCAAGTTAAGGACTACATCTGGGAGTCCACAAAAGTATTTCAGTGCTGAGCCACAAGATATCCACCGACTGCCTTAGGCTTTCCAGGAACCTACAGTTTTCCAAAAGAACCTCTTACCCAGCAATTATACCAGGCATAAAGAGAAGATCAGACCTCTGTGGGTGCTGTTCTACTACAGCATAGTCTACGTCTTCAGCGCTGCAGTGCCAAAATCATAAACTTTGCCTTCGCTTCCTGCAATTTACTTGATAATATATGTAATTTAAGGTAACATTATCATAATTGTTTTTAAAGCTAAATGGATTTTCCAGGGGAGTTAAAGTTATGATCTAAGAGCTGGAAATTCCAGGTCTGAGACAGACTTTCACCATCTTCAGTCTGTTAAAAAGGTAAAATTTTGTCCTCTTCTGAGCACTCAGACATGAGCTAAGGCCTGGCATGAACAACGCAAAAATATGCAAATTCATCTTATAATCATAGCAGATCATGGGAAGTTACAGGGCTCACAACCACAGTTACAAACCAGTCTCTTCTTCTATACTTAGAATCTGTATAGCCACTACAAAAAGAGGTCTTCTCACAGTGGCTCAGCATCACCAAACTTACACAGCTCCAGTAAGTGTTGTAAAAACCCCAGACAATGGCAAGTGGCTTAGCTGAGCAGCTCATATTCAATAATTTCAATTGATTTTACAAAACAAGCCCGCAGAGCATTCTTCTCACAACTCAAACCAAATGTATCCTACCTGTCACTAAATGTACTGTGCTCTAACAACAGTTGAGTTTGCAATGCAAAGAATGTCACTTGTCCACATAAGACAGTAATGTATGTTTTTACTGCCCACTCTGCAAAATGCACAGGCACATGCACATATATAACAGTCCTCAAGAAACAGCTCAGAGCTTTATCTTCAGTTTCCATTCCTGGAAAAGGATCAGATAGAAATCTGGTTTCAGTCTGAACCACCCTGTCCTTCCCAAATTGGCTGCTTTTACCCCCCCAGCTTTCTAATTCGGCCCATAGCAATCACATCAATTTAACTCATCTGTCATACATCTCTGACAAAAAACACTGCCAGTTTTCATGACTTCAAGAACACTTAGACTGGTTTTGTGTGCATGACCAGAGATGGGATCTTTTTTTTCAGGTAATATACAGATTCTGACCTTGTTTTGTCAAATCTTTTTTAGCTGATCCCCAGTTCGATAACAAGCCCTTCCTGCACCATTCTCTTCCTTAACAGTGGTGCACACTGCAATAATCTCAGCTTTAGTCCCTTCCCCTATATATCCCCGTGACCCAAAGCATGCATGCTTGCTTCTCAACTCTGTTTCAGTAACAGCTACTTCAGCTTCTTCATAAAATATACATTTGCTTCTATGCAGTTACATCATCTATAAAATGTTATAGCCACCTCACTGACAGTACGATCAGAGATCTTAGGACATAATTATGTTTCTATGGATCTGATTCAAGACTATGATGAACAGCTAAAGTCCCCTACTCACTGGGCTGATGGACTACCTGCCCCTACATATGGAGAGATAAGTGTAAGGTTCAGCTGGGTTTAACACTGAGAGCAGTGCAAATGGTCTTAGCCCAGTGGAGGACACTGAAGGCAGTGGCAATGTCTGTGCAATGTAGGAAGGACAACATGAAAGCTGTTCTCCTAGGCACCTTGCCCATCTCTGTGGCTGCATGGCAACATATGCACTGTCAGCTCTAACTGGAGCATCACCTAAGATGCCCAAGGCATAAGCATGCCACTAGGCATGCCTGCACAGGTACTCTGGGAGGCAATGGCAGAAAGTGGGTAGGATGCAGGCCCTGCCAGGCCTATGGCTGCCTTGCAGACTACTTCCACAAGTAGCTATAAGGAGCTTGATGTCAAGTATAGCGAGAACAGAACTGAGCCTATAATAAATACACTCCCTTTAGACTCAGAAATCTCTCCTTGAATATTCTTTCCACAGAAGAATTAAATGATCTGCTACCTCTCTACCAACAGGGAACACATGAAAAATAAGCAAACTGAAACTGGCCCTCTAATACCATCTGTAAAGTTGCTGCTGGCTATGGCTTTCCATAATAAGGTTTTATATTGATGTTCTCAGACACTCAGGCCTCCACCTTCATAGAACTTAATAAAATACAATTGTGGAAATAAGAAACTTATCTCAAGGTGATATTATTGGAAAAGGAGAGAGATTACCTGGAAGCTATAGTCAGATCGTAGTTACCGAAGATCCAAAACAGACCCAAAACCTTATTATATGCAGATGTTTCATTTCACTCCATTCCACAATCTGATATATAAAAATATACTTACGACATGCGAGGCACTGTATGTTCCAAAAGTCTCCTTCCTTTTCCTAGACTAATTAGGCATCTTTTTTTGTGTCTTTCTATTTAGATTTTATTTCTCAGCAAGCAAATGTGCTCAGAAAGTGTTCATCTCAGCTGAAAACTACCTAAACCTTTCAAAGAAGTTTCTATTTTGCTAGATAAAACCCAGTCAATGTATTCTAAGTTTTCATGTTAAGACTGGTTTTTCCCCTCTGCAGACCCGGATTTTCTGTGTCACAGATGTATTGTAAAGCAGACAGATTTGTTTACCAGCAATACCTAACTGGTGTGAAAGCAAATAAATGAACTGGAATATTTTCAGGAAGAGAAAGTAGACTTTATTGTCTCATTTCTGTGCTTCATTTAGAACGTTCATTCTCTCTTATCCTTTTGCTATGAACAACACTGCAAAGATGATGTGTTTGTATGCTTAACATCCAGTGCATGATGTGATCCCAAATCAGCATGCTGGAAGCAGTAACAGCTCTACTGCAGCCCCTAAACTTCCATCTACTTTCATTTCCTGTAATCATATATTTGGGAGCAGAGACCACCCTCAGACTTATGGAAACACACAACATACAAGAGAAAAGTATTAAAGTGTTTCTAAAAAGTGCTGGACACACAGATTTAGCCAATATTTCTCACTGCATCTGCTTTAGAAAGCAGCTGTGGGAATACCCTTCCTCAGGGGCTGCAGAGCACAGTTTCACCACAGGTTCTGCAACAGAAGTCCTGAGCATACTGCAGCAGATCCTGCCAGTCCCTTACTGCTGCAATGCACCAGTGAAAGTACAGTCACACACATGCAGCAGAAATGAACAGGCATTCATCACTTCTGCTGCTCCTCTAGGCACCGGTCCCTTGGGCTCTCCCTGTATGGAGCCACTGGAGCAGCACCAGTGGGGCTCCAAGAGGGTGCAGACACATCTTGGCAGTGTGTAAGAGCCCAGGCTTCCCACCCTGTGAGCACACCCTGCTTGTCAGCTTCAAAGTGAAGATTAACTGCTATGCTGCCTGCTGGTACCAGGGTCCTGAGGGCAGGGAGAAGGGAAGTGTTATGTTTTCCACTGAAGCTTATGTAGCAGGTCATTGAGTTAAAATAGCTCCATATGGCACATGATGGCTTTGCAGAAGCTGCTGTGCTCAAGACATCTCCCAGGCTGGGGTTCAGAACTAGGGGTTTCAGCAGCCATATAATGCAGACTTGCACCATGAAATGGCATTTGGGGAAGCCTATCACCAGCAGGTTCTCTGCAACTACAGGCTATTTTCCACAGGAATACATGTGGGTTGTAAATTGGCTTGCTGCTCTCAGGAGAGCACTGGAGTCCAGTATTTAATTGCTCTCAATGGTTTCACGGCCTGGGGCAGGCTTGTGGCTAGCCACTTTGTGTGGGAGACCCTGAAAAATGGGATACTGCATTTAAATAGAAACAATTCTTCCCTCGGTTTTAAAATAAGCACATCTAATGAAGCTTTTCAGGCATTTAAACTACAGACCCAAAGCCACAAACACACCCATGTTTGTTGGATGCTCACTTTGAGTTTTTATCAGAATAGACTTCAAGCAAATAATACTTTATTAGAGTACCAGAACACGGTAATAGCAAAAAAGCATCAAATGCTCCTAAATGCTTCCCATTGCTATTGACACGTATCTTGCATGCACACACAAATATTTGCATGTATGCACACCCACATACACTAATTTCCATTTCTTGTTGCCCTCTGAATATGTACAGTTAAACACAAGTAAACCCTTACTTAAATTGAGGAATGAATTTCATTCCAAGGGTTTCTCAGGATATTTAAGATATTTTTCCTTATTCTTCTCTATGGGGACACTATGCAAGGCATAAAGAAACGGAAACAAAAGAGAGGCACTTGGCCAGGCAGGCAACTTCCTTCGCCAGACGGCAGCCGTTCTGTTTAACCTTCTCCCTTCATCCATCAGGATTCACCTTTCCTTTCTCTCTCTAGCATAATCGCAACAAAACCCATTGAATGGTTTGAGAAGTCTTTATGGGTGTCTATGGAGGTGGCAATACTGAAGCAAAGCCTTTTATATTGCCCCTCACTGAAATGGGCTAGAGTTGCTCAGAGTCAGTTACTCTGTCTTAACTGGAAAAACAAATCAGAGCAGGAATGGGCAGGGGGAAGGGGGAACAAAAAGAGGACACTTATTTATCTAATCTCTGGAGCAGACAATCAGGGTGAACACAGGACTGCACCTCCACTTGGCAGGCTCTGCTTTGGCACTGGACATGCAGAAGCATAAAGCATACTTCATTTTACAAACATAACTTCTTTTTGGGGGGTGTTGGTTGGCTGGGTTTTCTGTTCAGATTCTCTCCAAGAACACTGTAAAGACATGAACTGATTTTTCAATCACTTGCTTTGTGCTCTCCTCATTGAGGGAACAGACTTGTGGAAAAGGCTGCTGACAACTGTTGTATTGTTGAGCCAAACCTATTTATGCCAAGATAGATTTGTTCATTTCTTCTCCCAATATTTTTCTCTCTCAGACTTTTAATAAGGCAGTAAGGCAGAAAAGCAATGAAGCAGACTAACAGTCTCAGTGTGACCATATGCACATCACCCCCAATTGCTGGATCCTGTAGCGCAGTAGTTAATTTTGTGTGTCATATTTTATGTTGTACTTACTAGCCTGAAGTGCAGTAATGCACGTTTCCATTCACAAGAGAACCTCTCCTGAGCAACAGGGCCATGTATGGGTAATAATAAAAGTATATTCTATGTGGCAGAGGCTGTGCTAATTAGGCACACTTGGAAATCTCTGTCAAACACTGTAAAATGTTACGGTGCTTATATAAATGTTTAATAATGAAAATGATACCAAACTGAATAGGGATGGCTTGGGGAAAACAGCCATTTGAAGTTTTCCAAGCAATAGGGATGAAATAGTCTACAGTTTCCACAAAAGAGGCACTTCTTTACATTCTTCCCTGGACACCTGAAGCAAGGTGTATTGTTTCTTTTCCCTGATGCTGTGAGCTAGCTGCCAGCTTTAGGATACCTCTGTGGGATTCAGTCACAGGCCAATGATCTGCATCTTGCACATTGAAAGATGCGCAGCTATGGCTAAGAGCTAGGAACAATTCCATGATTTCCAAGCCTCTCGTAGAGCAACACCAAGTACCCCCTTCATGTAGACCCAGCCTGCACTACAGCAGGGATGCAGCAGGCTACCAGAAGTGCCATTTTGGCCTGGG
Source organism: Melopsittacus undulatus (assembly GCF_012275295.1). NCBI lineage: Eukaryota > Metazoa > Chordata > Aves > Psittaciformes > Psittaculidae > Melopsittacus > Melopsittacus undulatus. Next base: position 82,267,006 of record NC_047531.1, on the reverse strand, counting down.
TGCTGCTGATGGACTACAAGACACATCCCTTTCTCTGAAAGAAGAGCAGCAGCTACAGGAATTGAGAGCAGGACACAACAGTAGCAAAGCAGCCCACACTGACAAGTGACTGCAGGAGGGAATGCCTGGAGTATTAGCATTCACCCTTCTGTTCTGCATCCTGGTTGCAGCTTCCTCCGCAGAACTGCAACACTGTCCTCAGACGTGATAGGCTACTGATGCTGATGAATGAAAATACTTTGACAAATGAAATGAAAATAGATTTCATTCCAGACAAACTAGTTGCCATGCTCAGAAGCGAGACTAAATCAATGATAAGGTGATAAGAAACCTATTCCTGCCCAACTCCAAAGACACTTTTCAGGAACATACACTTACTTCATTATTTTCAAGTGGCACATCTGCAATGACCTCAGTGGCAGAGCCCCATGGACTGCAGTTCTGCTGAGCACCAACCAGAAGTAACCTTGCCCTGGGCAGGACTTTTTCATTATTGAACGATTTTTATACTGTAATACTTAACATTTAAAACTTATGTTTTAAAAAAATAGCTTTATACTAAACCAAGAGCAATTACATTGCTCTTACATATAATTACATTATTATTACTATGATCACACACAATATATTCATGGCTCCCTGAGCTGGGGAAAAGTATAAGATCTACAGATAAGTGAAAGACAGCAGGCTTTCATCTGCTACCATTCCCACTTGTAAAGACCAAAATAATACTACTAACATCAGCATGTGGAGAGCAAAGCATGTTCTAGCATCTTTGTTGTGAAAAACTTTGCATATGACAAGACTCCCTGGCTATCCAACAGGTTGTGCCAGTACTCCTCACCCACAGAGATGAAGAGTTGCCCCAGCTCAGGGCAGCCTGACAGTGAGTTTTGCTCTGTGACCACTGAACACATACAAATGTCTTTTTAGAGCCATCTTTACAGGCTTCCTCACAGGCAACTTTAGAGAAGCTTTCCTATGGATCACAGGATAGTCTTGCTAACTGCAGCCACTGCAGGTCTACAGCAGGACCTGTTTGTGGGGGCAAACTCTTGGTACAGGAGAGAGGCTTTAAACACTGGAGCACAGCTTCCAGAATCCCATGTACATTCCTAAAGTTTGGGTTTTTAAACAGCATGTGTGAATTAGACAAATGCAGCTGGATCTGTCCTCTGGAAAGTCCTCTGCCATCACCTTGCAGACCATGGAACAGATCCCAGCATAGGGAACAGCTCAGGGGCTGCAGCCTTGAAAATCAATAGGGAACTGATGAGTTATAGCAGCAAAAGTCCCACTGCACATCCCAACCCCTGCTCATCACCAAAAACTATGATAAGGAAGAAACCATGCTCCATCATTGTAATGTGGCTCAGAAACCCAACTTTCTTGGGAGACATGAAAAAGGCTAGGCTGGAAAATCAGGGATCCCTCCTGCTCCGCTTTCCTGAGTGTTTTCAAAGCTGAATCCTGCCCAGGTTTTACTGACCCCTGGTATATGGATCATGAACCAAAACCCATGCTGGAGGAGGTGCCGGTATCTCACAGACCTGGTTGCATCCTGTTCTTCTATCATAAACTGAAGCAAATGTATAAATAGAATACTTGAAGGACAGGCTCAGGAGACTCCCCCAGGACTGGAAAGTAACATCCAGCTCTCCTGGAGTGCGTGTATATGGGGCTATTAGGACCAGCTGAAGCTCAGGACTAATGATGTATTATGTCTGCACTCTCCTGCAAAGCAGACTTTACTTGGAAAAAGGAAATCTGAATCTTGACCATCTTGCTGAAGTTAGCTAAATGAGCTCTCTGGCACAGAACTGACAGGAAACGAGGTATTAGCTGAGGGAAAATAAATGGAAGCAATGTCCTTCAGCTTGGGCCCCTTCATAAGAACTGTAGGTTTCTTCCTTTTGGTCCTCAGGCAAGCTATACACCTTCTGTTTGTAGCTTTTGATTTTGGCTCGGCATCCCTGAGCTGCTACAAAGCCAAATGTCCATAAAACTGGTATTTTTCCTTGTCATCTAAGATGCATCACTGTGTCCGTGTCTGACTCAGTAGCTGATTCCAGCTAATTTGCAGCTTTTGTTCAAACACTTCTTATGAGTTATTTTGGGATTTTTTTTTGTCTCTTCAACATAGAGTCCTCAAATAAATATAAAACTAACAAATACTGCCACACAGCTAGAATATTTCTCTTTCATTATGCAGTTGCTTCCTTGGCTTATTATAACATAAATTCTCTTAATTGCATTTAATTTTTCTCCCCCTCTATTTTGCTTATTTCACGAGACCTTGTGAAAGACACTAACATAATGATTTTCATTCCTCACTTCCTACCTCAAGCACATCATTGATGCATGTGGATTCCTTAGCAGTTCAAAGACTGTTTCACTTACTAACTCCTGGTCCACCAATAAAATGGTTCACAATTTCCTTTGTTTTTATCAGTGAAAGCTGTCTATCATTTCAACTGCTTCTGATCCCACTGCCCAGAGACCAGAAATGGTTTACTCGTTCTGACAACAAAAGGCGCTTTTGAAGTGGTCCTACAGCATAAAATGAACATGAGCCAGCAGTGTGCACTCGCAGCCCAGAAAGCAAATGTATCCTGGGCTGCATCAAAAGGAGCGTGACCAGAAGGTCAAAGGAGGTGATCCTGCCCCTCTACTCTGCTCTCGTGAGACCTCACTTGGAGTATTGTGTGCAGTTCTGGTGTCCTCAACATAAAAAGGACATGGAACTGTTGGAACAAGTCCAGAGGAGGCCACGAGGATGATCAGGGACTGGAGCACCTCCCGTATGAAGTCAGGCTGAGAAAGTTGGGGCTGTTCAGCCTGGGGAAGAGAAGGCTGCGTGGAGACCTCATAGCAGCCTTCCAGTATCTGAAGGGGGCCTACAGGGATGCTGGAGAGGGACTGTTCATTAGGGACTGTAGTGATAGGACAAGGGGTAATGGGTTGAAACTTAAACAGCAGAGGTTTAGATTGGATATAAGGAAGAAATTCTTTACTGTTAGGGTGGTGAGGCACTGGAATGGGTTGCCCAGGGAAGTTGTGAATGCTCCATCCCTGGCAGTGCTCAAGGCCAGGCTGGACAGAGCCTTGGGTGATATGGTTTAGTGTGAGGTGTCCCTGCCCATGGCAGGGGGGTTGGAACTGGTTGATCTTAAGGTCCTTTCCAACCCTAACTATTCTATGATTCTATGATTTTAAAATAATATTTTGATGGATTTAGTACATCTTTTAAAGCCAGACCTAGACTTTGACTTACAACTCACCTCCTAATCTCTTTAAAATATCCTAAGGATAAAGAAAACAGTTTAGGCTTAGAACAGAAGAGCTTTCAGGAGTCTGGATCTGTAAATCTGAAGCAAGAAAAGAGAAGGGAAAAAGTATCCACCCCTAGTATTGCATGGCAAAGATATTCCATGAAGACATTGAAAATCTGAAACACACATTAATAATACTTTTCAGAGACATACCAACATATACTTAATGACCATTTTTAAAGTACTCTGAAAGCTTTAGAATGCAAATGAACTTAAAAGGAAGACAGAAAATGGAACACAGTGAACTATTCCAGAAGTCCAACCACTAGAAACAGAAGAGCATAAGCCACTAAAAACACCAAAAAGAGTATTATAAAACCCAAAGAGAGATAAATCTTTAGCCCAGACACTATAGCTACAATGACAAGATGCATTAGCTCATGAAACTTCTTAAGAACAGAAAGTCTATTTTTAGTTTGCTTCCATCTCCTTTTACCCACGTCTTAAGAACATGCCAACAAACATAACTGCACACTCTGAGTTATCAGATCCACTCCACTAGCAATTAAATCAGCCTACGTTCCCTTCATAAAGGAAATCACTTGCAGTGGTGCAATGTGTGCTAGCAGCAAGAAGAAACAGCAGCACTGAAAGCCGAGTTGGATCCTTGTCACCTCAGCTTATTCACTGAATGTGACAGAGCGCAAGCTGCCAGCTATGGACTTGTCTCAGAGGACAGGACCTGCTGGTGGTACTGTAACATAAATAGTGAAGAGAAAACGATACCAAAGGCCACACAGTTTTCCCCATAGACCAAAACCTGCTTCAGGGGCTCAGTCTGTTGCCTGTTTTGTTAATCGAGCAGCCTGGCCAGGCATTAGGACAATCTTCTTGCTTTCCCACATCCCCCATCAGGCAGTTTCTCAGATCTTGCTGCTGCTTCCATGCCTCAGTTGTGCTGGTGGACAATAGACCTTTGAGAGAGCAGTGCAGACAGGCAAGCCTCAGGGACTCACATGCTGACTGAGGGTGGTGAGGCACTGGCACAGGTTGCCCAGAGAAGCTGTGGATGCCCCATCTCTGGCAGTGTTCAAGGCCAAGATAAAGTTTCCAGCAATCTGGACTAGTGGAGGGTGTCTCTACCTATGGGAGGGGGGTTGGAAACAGGTGACGTCTAAGGTCCCTTCCAACCCAAACCATTCTATGATTCTATGCTAAGAAATGACAGAGACAAAAAACTCTTCTAAAAACTGCTCCCTTTCTTTCCCTAAGAAGGGAAGAAATTCTCATTCTTCCCTAAGGCAAAGAAATGCCTTGTGCTGACAGCACACCTGAAGCTTTCATCGCAGAGAAGCACTAAGAGGTTTTCTAACACCAAGATGTTGCATAGGTGATCACAAACCACAGAGCTGAAAGCCAAAGGTGAAAGCCAGATGTCTCCCAAGCCTGAAAACACCTGAACCTGTTTGCTCACTCCTGTATCTATTTAAATGTCACAACAACAGCTCCTTCTGCATCTTTCCATTCTTTTGCTGTGAGCTGCAAACAAAACATGCTGGAAAGCTGATTGTGCAGGCTCAGGACAAAACCCATAAAGACGCAAAGAAGGGGGTCAGAGCAATCTAAGACAATCAGGAGAAAGGATTCCTACCTTGTTGATAAGGCACATGTGTTGTGAGTACAAAAGGCCATACCCTTCTAGAAAGATGCTGTAATTAGCTCAAAAGCTGACAAGTGCCAGAGACAAGTGTGAAAAGAAACTGGGAAGAGAACGGAGCTTACTACTGGGAAAGGCAACAGCCATAACTCACACACTGCAGGTAGCTGGGTACTTTGCCAGAATTGAGTCCATAAAAGCAACTGCCAATCTCAGTTGTATTGCTCCCCCTCAAGAGGTAGAAGTTGGAAGCTGAAGCAGAGTTTTTCAGACAATGTTATTTGGTTGATCCCAAACTCCAGTTGCTGTTCCATGTATTTACTCACTTTATTCAAGGTTAAATCACCTAATTCCAGGCCAGAACTCTGCACCAATTGGGACTGTCAATAGTTAACTGTATGGATGGAAACTCAATTTGTCTTAATTTTAACACTACACTAGTGGATGACAGCCACAGCTGTTCTGGGTAAGACAGACTGTACAGTGCATATAACACAGCCTGCTGCGGGGATAGGAAGACCTGAATGAGAACTTCAAAGACCCTCTTTTCTTCTTGCTTTCCTTCCTGGGGGAAATCTTCAGTGAGAACCCAGATCTGCTCCTGGGCTCCAGATCAGGTTCAGTTAGATAGAGTTTGATTTGTTTATGATCTTATTTTAGTGTGGAAAGGGCAGTTAGAATATCACAAGACCAGTTTGCCTCTATTATTTTCCAATTTTAGCTGCCAGCAAGAGTACAAACATATGAAGGTTCAGCAATATCAAAACTGTATCCCCATCTTAATCCTGGCTGCATGATGCAGCTCCATTTTTAATGTTATCTCTCAGACTAAACTCCCTAAGTTGCTACCCTTGAAATCTTTGCCTTTTGGTGAAGGCTACAGCTACCCACTTCACTGGGGGGATGCTGAGGGAAAGGGGAAGAAATTCTAAGCCTTTGAGGTTTGTCAATGAGTTGATTTAGATCTTGTTTGTACTACAGAATAATCTGGAGAAATTCCATTTAAGTCAAGAGCAGAGAACCAGGACAAGCAGCGAAAAAATGTTAACAGATGGAAGTTAAACTCAAGTGCCCTGAGTGCAATGTCACCTTTACTTTTAAGACAAATTCTGGCTATTAAAATGCCATTAATTTCTGAATTACTTAGATATAGGGATAGGAAGAAAACTTAATCTGTCTTAATATGGCATTAGTTATGCTAACAGAAATAGTGATTCTGATCTCTTTTAGCAGATGTGAGCTTCTTTTGATTAAACTCTCTCATGCTGATACATCTGGCCAGGACACCAGGAGTCAGAAAGCCCTTGTTTATCAGGTACCTACTTCCTCCTATTGGAATCAATGAGATCAGTTTAAATTTCCTCAGTGTATATGGAGGGCAGCTTTATTTCTGAAGTAGAAGTGAGGTCTGTAACTTCCTTTGGGTTATGCAAAAATTCATTGTGATGAGCGTTTGCCAAGACAGGCTGTGGACTCGTGTCAAGAAATAGCACATTCATCTTGCCAGATTCAGAAGAGCTTGAGTTGTTGCTGTATTTCAATCTTAAACTGGGAAATTTAATTGGTATCCTTCCATAACACTTTGGGAGGGGTTTTTTTGCTATGAAACATCACAAGTAAAAAAGGGTACAGTGAAGTCAGCATAATTGATTAAGAAGGGAAGATTTCACTGTGGGAGCTTGGGCTGTGTGGCAACAGAGCACGCAAACTAAGCTATCTCTCAGCCATCCTTGATATAAAAGAACCAAATGCTGAGGAACAGACATGCATTATTTTTCTGCTTTAATGTGCAGCTCTCTCAGCAAATACGTGCAAGAGAGGCATTGAGGCTGGAAGTGAATGAAAACTACTGTTGTGTGGGTAATAAAAAGTAAAAAGCAAAAGAGGAAAGACAAGATTCAGGCTAAATTTTTAATAAGGAGCATTTAGAAGCTCCTAGTTTCTTCTGCAAAGCCAGTGAATCTTTAATGCAAAAATTGCCTCGAAAAGGCAATTATCCCAAAAAGAAATTGCTCTGCAGTGGGACAAAATTTAATAATTGAAGAGCACACTTAGAGATTTTACTGCTGTTTTAAGTACTTTCCTAGTACAGCCCCTACTATGAAGACTGAATTGGTGCCTCCCTTACATAAGACCAACAAGCAGTTCAAGCTAAAACCGCCTGTAAACCAGGCTGTTCTAGATATGTGGCTGCCTTTAGCAAAACCAGATTCTCCAGGAAGACCAGGGACATCATCCTAGGGAGCATAATGCAAAGAGGGAGCTTATAAAACTAAACACACCAGGTGATCTACAGGATGAAAACATCAGCATAATATATAGCCCAGTTGCCCTGCATTTCCTGATGTCTCCTCAGGGCTTGACTTTTCATCTTCCAAGGGGCAAAGGGCCAGGTTGCTAACATTTACCCGTGGTGATGGTAACATGACGGTACCTAGGAAGTGACATAAGTTGCTTCATTTGCAATTTCCAAGAAGCAGCAATGGGCAACCAGGAGTCCAATGAAGTAATTTTACTAAGCCCTTCTATTTCACTCCCCTGAAAAGGTTAATAGACAGCGACCATGTCCCTTTTATATCCTCTTCTTCTCCTTTATTAAATTATCTGGGGTTGGATGCCATAGTAACACACTAGAAAAGTAACTAAAAGAAGGATCCAGTGCAAGTCTTTCTCACTCACCCAGGAGCAGTGTCACACAGATAGGAGATACAAAACAAGCCACTATCAAACAAATAATGCTGGATACCACAGCTTTTTTGACACATCCACATTCCTATTTGGTCCCTCTGTGGAACAGAGCAGATGAAGCACTGCTCCAGTTCCTGTACTCTGCCCTATCTGTGAGGGAACTCTAAAACCAAATTGCAGTAGAGATTTGTAACCGGTGTGGAAAGTACTGAATGTATCTCAGATGGGACGTTATCAACATAGCACATGTCTGAAACAACAAAAATGAGTTGGGCAGAGGTAACCCTGAGTATTAACTACTACACAGTGCCTCTAGGGCAGCAGCAGTTTCCAGGCTAGCCCCTCAGGATACAGGTGAAGAGTATCTATGTATCTGCCCATGTACACAAGGCTAGAGAAATTCTGCAACCAAGGACCTGCCAGGTCCTCTAAGGGCACACAAGCTCAAAAGAAACATTAAACAATGACACGAAACAACTAGACTGACTTTTCCCTCTCTGGCTTGTACATGATACATTATGCTTCCAAAATTACATTAGAAGTACCTTCAATTACATGCTCCAAGCCTTTCTTAAATGAAAAAACTGAGGCAATGTCCTTTTGCAAATACACACTTGACCAAACAGAAAACCAAGCCTCAGATGTACAAGCTTCTTCCCTTTCCCTTCTCTTTCCTTGTTCTATCCTTTCCCTGTCCCTTCCCTTTACTAACATGTCCTACACAGATAGCTACCCATTCACAACTACACTGAAAAGCAGGGAGGCTTTTGACTTACTGAGGGTAGAGGGGGTGAGCAATTCATTGCTGTATTTTGAGAAGATGTTTTTGTAGTGATCTGTTCTATTTTTGACAGGGTTTTTTTCCATAGCTGTTCAGGCAAATGTTGCTCTCTGGGTATGACCATGGCTGTCCACTCACAGACTGGTGTCCATGCTTAAGAGAGGCTTAACCAGGTGTAGTGAATGCTCTAGAATTGGTTCCAAGAGCTTCATAAGTTCATATGGAGCTTCCAGGCTCCACCAGAACTCTGCTGTCCTCTCTAAACCTGTCTGTGAGACTTTAAAATCTTATGTCTACTGAAATACAACTGGGTGCTTTCAGAAACCAAGGTAAATTTCCCTATCCTTTAATCTCAGCACAGCTCAGGTTGAGTAGAAAAGGCTGAGGGGAAGGAAAGTATGTTTATTTTTAGCTGCATGTGACTGAGATGGTACTGCAGGAGAAATCAGAATGACACAGCACGCAGGAGAGCATATTACAGAGCTGTGTATCTTCAACGTGGTGATTAAATCCAGGCAAGCAGACTCTTTCCCACAAAAGCAGTTGTAGAAGAGGAGGATGATCAAGAAAAAGAGAAAGAACGGGATGGATCTGAGCTATTTAAACAGTGGGAGCTAATATGAAAACTGCCACTGGAGGATGGGAAATAAAAGCAGAGGCAGACGTGTGCAGTTTCAAACAGATCACAGTTGAAGAGGATGGAGCCTAAACAGAGGCACATTGCTCCTAAACATTCAAAGACTTACGCATGTGAGCAGCACATTCAGAGACAGCACAGACCCAGAGCTCTGGCTGCAGAGACTGTCTGGGGCTGCAAGCATCTGGTCTCTGCTACTGAGGAAGAGGGTTAGGGTGACTCCAGAAGGGTCTGAGGTGATGTGGCTGTCAGCACCAGAGTGGAAGGGGGGGGCACTGCTAAGACACATTGCAGTTACAACACCAGGGACATTTGGTTCCCCTGCCTTCCGATTCTCAAATGGAAAGTATGTGGTCTTCCATCAAAATATCAGAAACAAATGCAGAATAGAGTGTTAAAAGATAAGGAACTAAAAGCAAACACTGAAGAAAAACTTTAGGTAGAAGAATTAAAAAACACTGAAGAGTATGAGTTCAAGAGCATTAACAAAAGACAGAAGCTGTTTGAGCAGCAGTCACGTAGTTTCATTCTACTTTCTCACACACAACTCTTTTAGTTAAATTACATTTGGCTTTTCTTTGTTCTGTGCTTTGAATTTATTCCAATTCTCCAAAATATTTTCATCTTATTTATTGAAGAAACCCACAACACCAAACAAGGGGGAAACTAAGCAGAGCACTAATTAAAATGCAAGGTGTGTACCTGGGGCTAGAAAGTGCCTGGAGGCACAATGCTAAGTGCAAGATAGTCTGTAGGTAGTGGGAGGCCAGGGAAGCACTGACCTAGTCACATAACTAGCTCACCATGACTCCCTTGCCGCCTCCTCTTCCCTAGAGCAAAGGACTGGGGTCAGAAATATTGCTTCAGTCTGTGTTTTTGCCACTGGGATGTTACTGCCCACAGTGCAAGGAGTGAGCTTGTCATCTAGGGTAGAGGAGTGAAAGCTTCTCTCATCTCTGCTTTCCTGGGGCTCCCGTGATGCAGGGGAAGGTAATGCCTGCACTTCCACATGACTGAGCACCAAGAGTCAGATTGCTCTTGTTCTGCTATAGTCTTGCTCACTTGCACAGAAATGTGGGCTGAGTCACAGCTCAGCCATAAACTGCTCACAGTTCACATGCTGAAAATCCACTGGTTGAGGTTTCACTTAGCTGGGTCAGCTGAGGAGTAAATTTAGATTGAACCCACCTGCACAAAGGAAGAACAGAGGTGAGTTGATGTTGGTCTGGACAATGGGTATAATCCCAGCTGCTTTGAAGTCAATAGTTCAACCTCCTGTTGGTTACAGCAGGGGCAGGATTTCACAACAACAGGTTATTTTTAATTAAGGTTTTGGTTTGGTTGGGTTTTTTTCCTATATATTGGCATGGTGTTACCCTTCAGGCCAAGTCAGTATATAACAGAGGAAGACCCTCAAAGCAGTGATATTAATGGCAAGAAAGAAACTCACTAACAGTAGTTCTACCCCTGGGAAAGGTCTAGGAGATTTACATCCATGGAAACAGCTCCTTCGTACTGACAGAGCTCTGGGAAAGCCTATGCTGTGCTGAGCTGTAATTCAGTTTGTAGAAATCCCTGGCAGCACTGATCAGAAGACACCCGGCACCTAGATTCAGGTGTTGTCTCTGTCCCCACTCTGTCCCAAAGACATCAGCTGCTGCAGTGCCAGAGGTGGAGTTAAGCATGAGCTATGGCTTCAGGAGAGCCACAGAAAGCTAAGATTCAGTACCATGCAGAGCTGCCAGGCTCTGGGGGCTTACGCAGGGAAGTAAGAGGGTCAGGGTGACTTTCAACCATGGCAGATCTCTCCATCCTTTGCAGTCAGGAGGGAGCATCAGGACTTGCCATTATTTCTCCTTCCATCCTTCATGGTAAAGCACCTCTCAAGTGGGAATTCCCACTGCTCACACCAAAAGCATATCTGTGCAACAGCAGGTACAGGAAGCCATACAGTGCTGGCTCAAGTAGGTCATCTGCAGCTCCTGCTGATGGCTGGAGAAAAGGCAATCCCCCATCCTCCGAGGGACAATCCCACAAAGCACTCCCATTACATGCAAGGTGTTAAATTACTCCCATAGCTGGGCCTGCCTTTTTTCACTGGCTCTCTCGGTATTGTTTGGCAGCCATCAGATAATTGAGCACAAAGGCTAAGATAATGTAATTTTAATAACAGCTATTGAAATGCTTTGCAATTACTTCTGAATGTTTTATCTGGCTTCCCCCTCTCGCATGGTAACTGTGATTGCTTCCCTCTTACAGAAATCCCTAGGTTGGTGACAATACATCAGAAGTGTATGCTTTTGGTTTCACCTTCTCTCACTCAAGCACTTCTTAATCCTCTTCCCTTTCCCTCTGCTGGAGCTGATCACCAGCAGTGTCTCTACACAGAGCCCATTTGCCCCTCTCCCATTCCTATTCAGCACCTGCCCTTACCAGTGTGTGGGACTGTTACAGCATAGGAGCTGCCTGCAAGAAAGAAACAGGGGAAGGATTAGGAGAGGGGAGCTGCCATTCTCACCTCACAATGTAAGGACAAGAGCAAAGCTGTCTCAAGGATTATGGAAGGAGAGGAAACAACATCATTTGCTGCCCTAAGGATGAGAGTGTTCACAGGAACTCCTGGTCTTACACCTTCATTCCCAGCCTTTCCCTCTGAGGCAGCAGCAGCTCCGCAAATACTGTGGGTAAAATGATATCCTTTGCTGGAGCACCTGCATGGCTGTGCAAAGAGAGCAGTCCCTTTCCTGAAAAGAAGCTGTGACTTATAGCTGTACTCTCAGATTTGTCACTGAATCTAATTTGAGCTCAGTGTGATGAAATCCTTGCCCACAGATACATCTTGAAAACAGACAACATCAGAGCTGGCAAAACATAACTCAGGTGGTGGTTTATAACAGCTTCAAAAATGTTCAAACCTGCAGCTTTATGGGTTGTCTGGCAAGGTAAGGATTCAACCAGCTGGACAAAGAATTATTGGGAAGCTCAGTGTTTATACTTTTTATTATATGACCACCTGCCTGATTTTAGCTTATCTGTTTAAGATAGTCAAACATCAATATTGATAGGGATTAAGTTTGAACAGTCAATATGAACACCAGCACAAGAAACTAATCTTCAGCCTGCCTAGAATCAAAGTCAGGAGAGGGTGATTTCCAGTGCTGGCTCTGTAGGAAGGCTGTGTCTCTGCTCCACAAATGCTGCCATAAAAAGGTCAGAGACAGAACTGCAGGCAGGGCTGATGAGGGCCATGCTGAACACCACTGAAGAGCTGGAGATGACACAAGTAGAATCACAGCGAAGGAAGGTAGTAGATCAGAACAGTGTATCTATAGCTGAGCTTGTAACTTAGTTTTCTTGTTACTGTTTTGGGGTTTTTTTGAGGGGAAGGGGTTGTTTGGGGTTTTGTTTGTTTGTTTTGTTGTTTGGTTTTTGGGTTTTTTTCTTTTTCTTCCAGAATTTACTACTCTCTAGAAGGCAAAAGAAATAGGAAGTGCTGTGTGAGTAGTGGGAGAATGGCACATGGCAGCGCTAGGTTAATGGTTGGACTTGACGAACTTAAAACTCTTTTCCAGTGTAAATGAGTCTGATTCTAAGGCAGACAGAACTGACAAAATCCTGCTATCATCTTTGGGAACACAGAAAAGACTTACCAGAAAAGCAGCTAAATTTAGGTGAGAAAACATGTTTTAAACTGATGGCTTGAAAGCACTGTTGGAAGCATATATAGAACTGCATATGAAGCAGTAGGGTTTAATTCTCTAATATCCAAACACAATCCCATTAGCAGGTCTCATCACAAAAATCTGCTTCACTATTTCAGGGTCATGATTCAGGGTCCAGTAAATTGTCTCCCCCACTAATTTTGATTTTGTCACTAATTTAGTCTATGTTTAGCTATCAAGTGCCCATATACCTGAAGCTGTACTACCTAATAGTGCTTTCTATAAATAGCAAACTCAAACAAGGAAGATGATGCATTTCTGTACAACCCCACTGGATCTCAAGTTCCAACATGATCTACAGTTTATAGGGAGCTGGAAGATCCATCTTTATAGTGAGTTACCAACTGGTAGACTAGCCTGGTCTCTAGTAAATTGACAAGAGTAAATTAGAATATTGACAAAGGCTTCATTAACCCCAATTTCCTAGCACTAGATACTAAGCTGTAGAGGCCAGGAAGGGATTGCCAAGCAACATGAAATAAAACGGGGCCCACATGTCTATGATGTTTTGCTACAAGACACTGAGAAAAGGTCATGGACAGATTCACACACCCACACTCCCCATAAAAACCAGTTTAATGTTCTCCAAAACCATTAATTTAAATGGAGAGAAAGCTGTGATTGGAAAATATAAACACAACTCAGTGCACTAGTTTTTAACAAGGACTGCAAAATCAACCTGTCACAATAACTTCCACATGTGGAAAAAGAAGTATCTGTAAGTTTAGCAGAGCAATGGGACACTTGTCCTGAGGAAGAGAGTTGGGTATCGGTCAGTTGACAGACAGAAGACAGTTTGACCTAAGGAAATGAGCTAGCCTGGAGAGTTACTGGAAGTAGAAACTTCTAGTTTACAGAAAGTCTGCAGGAAGTACAAACTTATTGCATGTTGCGTGATAATAAATCACATCTTCTAGGGGCAGGTATTGAGTGTGATAAATGCTCTTAAGATCTCTAAAGCACCTGAACACCTTGGTCACGCTTAACTGTGCTGGAACAAACAGTGAAACCTTGTACCCACTGCAGGCTGACCCATTACTTCTGGAGCACTCTTGACAAAATTGCCAGCCTTTAAAAAGCATTGTATCTTAACTCCTACTTTTCAATGCAAAGCAAAATGTACCAAGTTACAGCTTTAAGACAGTTTGGGCTCTCAGAAAATGCAGGCTTCCAAGGCCACCATCCTGTTATTACTGATATTTCCAGCCATCTTTCTGGCTGTCCATGTACCCAGCTCCCAGAGTCAAGACCTGGTCACACACAGGATGCAGGACATCAAGGATATACATCTAGAAGGTTCAAAGCAAAATTAGAGATCCTAACACGAAATAGAAAACCTAAATGATGAATAATGCATGCATAGAAAGCTGACTACTAGATAATTGATTTCATTAAAAGATTAACTTCCCTCTCTCCTAATGACATTTCTGTTGATATTACTCCATTGATACCATCCAGCTTATCATAACTCCCTTATATGACTGTGGAATCCTGTCCTGCTTTCCAAAAGAGTCCCTGCCTTATGCCTTCCCAGGAGAATCAAAGACTCTTTCTTGTTCATGACCTCAGCTCTCAGCCATTAGCCAGTACTATAAGTGACAGATAGCTATGTCCCATCAGGAAGAACCAGAAAAATTGATTATATCAGGAACAGCAACGAGTATTAAAAAAACAGGTATGTATATAGACCAAAAGAGAACGAAAAAGCAATAGTATAAAATATTTTTCCCCCACATGATAACACTAGTCAGGAAAAAAATGGTTGAATCATTTATTTATTGTATTTCCTAGCTTCACAAGTGATGTGAAAAACACTTCTCTGCAGACAAGAGTCCAAGAAATGCAGGATAATGTGGTATTCTAGAAGAACCCAGTAAGACTAATGTATCTCTAAGTAATTTTAAAGTCAGAGCAAAATACTTGCAACATCATTAATATAGCAAATATCTTAAATACAGGGAAAATGTTAACTGTATTTTCATGAGAGATATTTTCTCTGCTATTATAAAGGAAGGATTATGCAGATGTAAGAAGGATTACGCAGATGTAATATGATACTCCATTTGTAACTGTGATTAATACTCCTTTTATCATAACTGATAAATTATCTGTAATAAAAACATACACAATTAGTCTTTTGTGCATTAAAAAATTGTTCATAACCATAATTTGAACCACACTCCTCCAGAAGGCAGTTTTGTTAAGCAAGGTTAGCCAACCCCAGGCAGAGAAGCACAACATGCCACTCTCACAGCACACATACACCCCAGAACAGTTACATCCATATTCCCACTTGACTTAAACCCTGCAAGAAAAGCAAGACAGCACTCACAGCTAACGCTTTGTTCCAAAGGAGACTGACAGTCTCAGAACCTTGGTATGATCTTGAACTGACTATCCCAATTGAAAATTCCCAACAAGCTTTCACTACAGCCTAGATTGACAGCTGCTAAGATGATATAGAGGAAAGCAGTAAGTTTCCATTCCAGTGCTGCAAAGCTGCCTTTGCTGCTTGGATATACAAGAGCCTGTAACATAAGGTATCCCCCTTATAGACAGTCTAAATCTCATATGACCAATGCAAAGACTTCCTCTGCTTTTGCACAGGTGCAACAGGACTAAAATATGCAGTACCTCAGTTTGTATTTTGTAAGAGTTGGCTGGGGTTTTTTTTCTATGAGGACATTGTATGTTTACTGGCCCCAGTTCACACTTGCCATGTTTAGGGATGAAGCCACCAGTGCAATAAGAATGTAAGGACTGAGGCCACATTATCATCAAGTAATAATATGATCAACACATGAGATAATCTAAAACCAAACTCAGCTCCAGCTACAGAGTCTTGTGCTATTTATTCTCCCTAAACATTTCAGTGCATATCCAGCTGCTGAAGGATTAAACAAGCACCAACAATAGCACATGTGCAAGAATACCTCCAGTGATTTCAGAAACACCCTATAGCTTTTGGTTCTTGCTGCACTCTAACATTTTGCTGCAAGTTGCACAAAAAATGGGTATACCCTAAGCTTAGATGGTTTTGAAATTATCTGATGTTCTGAGATTCACAACAGGGCAGTCCCCATTGACCAAAAGCAGCTCCCACAGCCCCCATGGGTTGCTCCTAGCCACTGCATATTTAAAACATAACACCTGCTCCAAAGCCACTTCCTGAGCTGCAGAGCAGTACATGCACAGATGTGATACTTTCCTGTTATAGCACCCCTGTTTGGGGATGGCATGGAGGCTGTCACACTCACTGCAGTCTTTCTGGCTCTGAAGTTCAGCATAAAACATTAGACACCAATAAAAACATCCAGCAAATCCTTCCCTCAAGTAACAATAATCTTGATTCCAATTTCTTGCCCATCCATTGCTAATTTCATTATCATTTCACACATGGTAATGAGACACGCGCTGGTCACATGACCTTTCCCATCCCTCTGGGCTCCAATGAATATATATCATGCATAACTAAGGAAGGCCTGTTTTGGCATACAAAATCATTAGCGTTTTAATATAAAAATGGTGAATTAATGATTCATGACAACTAAAACAACCCTTTCTGCTACAAATGTGACCCCACTGAAACCATTTATTTATATGTTTTTGTTTTATAATGAAGTCAGCATTTAAAATCTCCAGAGTTCACTATTAAAGACTAGCTCAGTATTCAGCAAAGACAAGCCTCCTGCCCAAGGGTCAACACCAAATTAAGACTAAATTGCTCTGGGTCTTCCAGTCAGGCTGGGAGATGTCCAGAGATAGAGATCCACTCTGGAAAGCCTGTTCTTGCTTTCACAGTGACTTTTTCCTCCTTATCTCAAGTCAGAACCTTCTCTCTTCCAATCTATGACCTTTGCATCCTGTCCTCCTGCTAGATGCTTCTGTAAAACACCTGCTGCACCCTCTCCATAACCTCTCTGCAGGGTCCAGCAGGATGAGCCAGGACCCCCAGAGCCATTTCCTTGTCCAGCTCCCTCACCCTCCCATCAGAGAGTAGGGTCACAAACCGCTAGGGGAATGGGCATATTCTCCTTGCTAGAACAAGGACCCTTTTAAAGGAGAAGTGGATACCTGACCAGCTTGCCCATGGCTAATGGCCACCCGGAGCACACAGTTGTGATTGAGGTCCAAGAGGGCTCTGGTCCACAAGCTCAGTCACTGCTTTCCAAAGGTCACCTCCAACTCCTTCTCTCACAAGAGGCTGCTGTTTTTGTGGGTCCCCTCATCAGGACATTACACAACGCAGGGGGCACTGTAAGCTGGATGTGCTTAGCCAGAAACAGGATTTCAGGACAATGTGAGCACAAAGCTGACTTAGCTGGTAAAAGTACCTATAGTAAAACTGTGTGTTTCTTGTACCATATTTTGGTGCCTTTGCCAGTCATCTAAAAGTGCTATTTTTGAAAGCAGCAGGAGCAGTTACAAGCTCTTTAGCACAGTTTATGAAGACATACACTGTCTGTTTTAAAAGAGCTCTCGTAACTGTTCTTTACAAAACTCAAGCACCTTTATGCTCTGCAGTGAGAAGGTGAGATTTAAGAGGCTGGGTTCAAGTGTGCATGACATCCTTTGCTACCTCTGTAAAAAAATATTACCCATCTCTGACCGAATTCAAACCTCACTCAAAGGCACAACACTTTTAAGCTGGCAGTTAGGGTTTCTCCTGCTAGTGTGGTACTTGTGCAGCAGAGAGGCTGGAAGAAGTGGGCTTCACAGCATGGACAAAAGGAGTGGCAAGATAGGAAGTCATTTAGGACCAAGCTGAGGAAGACTATGACTTCTTTAAATGGGGATAGGAGATCTTTGGGTGTGGAGGCTAGAAATAGGAATCAGTAGAAGAGAAGAGCATCAATACAAACAGTGGCTGAAGTGTAGTAAGAGGGTAGGAATCAAGATGAGAACACAGGACTGATTGTTAAGGCCTTGATCCCTTGGTTGTTTAGTCTGAAAAGGTGAATCTACCCCCTATTTTCACACTTACCAAAGGCCAGAGCTCCCAAGCTCCTAAGAAAGGCTGGAAAAGAATGGTCAAGGATATGAAGATTCAGATGGATAAAAAGTGGAACTGGGACAAGGAGCTACACTGGTCCAAGTGAATACTGCTGAGACTGAGGGGACACAGCTTCTCCTGAAGGCTCTTTCCTCTGGAGTAGAAACCAGGACCCCAGAGCTACCATATGTATGAACGTTTGGCACCTGTGAAACTGACTGCCGTCCTGTGCCTCCTCCAGCACCTCCTCACCTCAGATGACTGCTACTGCTGTTTCTTAGTCACTCAAGCTAGCAGAGCACGGTGGGGATCCAAAGATTCAACCCCGCTGATAAGGAATTTAATGTGATAACCTTCACAGATTGTTCACCTGATGATGCTTTTAAGAATCTAGGGGGGAAAAAGTGAAAAGTTGAAGAAGGGATCCCTATTTTGATGCAAAGAGGATGTTGAATATATTTAGGGAAAGCTGCATCACGTTTTGTTGTTATGGAGAAAAGAGTAAACACGAAGACATTGAGTTCTCTAAGCAAATTCAACACACATCTATCTCCCCCTAGGAGAATTCCAGCAGAAGCCAGTAAATGCCACCCATCTATAAGAAAAAACATGTACATTACTATGTTGCAGTCACAGTACACAGCATTTGTCCCACCTAACTTTAACCAACTATCCTAAAAGAAGCTGCTCGGATTCTCCTTCATGGGGAAGGACAAAATACTTTGCTTGGTCCTAATCCCAAATCTTTTATTAAAACAATAAATTTGAAAGTTCAGATTAATCAATCACTAAGTTTTCCCACTGACGGCAAAGGAAGAAGATGAATAACTGAACTGTAGCTGGTCTAGATCAGGTGAGAAACATTTTACCACTAAGCACTCTGAAACCACTATGTACTTTCACTTCTTTGGTTTTACTCTTTAATTTCCCATCAAAATCACAACATGAAGCTTGAAACTATATTTTAAAATGACTGCAGAAATACACATTCACCAGCCACTATGGGGTAAACTGTGGGCACAGAAGACTAAATGAATCCTGTTGGATGTACTGGGGAAAATAAAAAGATTAAGTAGAACAGAAACAGCAGGAAAAAGCAGTTTACGTGCTGGCATCCAAGTGTTCAGAGAAAAGTTCTGTTACTCAAAAGGAGCAGAAAAGGTTTTATGTGCTTTCATCAAATTACATATAGAATCATAGAATCATAGAATAGTTAGGATTGGAAAGGACCTCAAGATCATCTAGTTCCAACCCCCCTGCCATGGGCAGGGACACTTCACACTAAACCATATCACCCAAGGCTTCATCCAACCTGGTCTTGAAACATAGTACTTGTATGATAAACTGTGAAAGTTAAGATGCTACTGGGAAAGCAAAATCCAATGACATTTATAATACTAAATATATAAATAAACAAACCATCGACTGCTCTGTGAAGTAAATGCAGTAAGTGGAAAAAGGATTGTTACATTCTTGCTTTTACCAGAATCTGTTGTTCTTCTGCAAGTTCTTGGGTGTAATCCTGGCCTCTTAATAGGTGCAAAGGAAGACAAGAAGAGTAAGGCAGAGTAAAATAATCAGGTGTCCAGAGGAGAAGTTATAGATACTTGCAGTTCTAATGATGGAAGTGAAAAATCAGCTACCAGATGGTGTTTGTGTAATGAAGGATGTGAAGGCAGTGACTGAAAAATTTGTTCTTGGAAAGTACATTATGTTGATCTTATAAACCACTGAATCCTTTAGGTTGGAGAAGACCCTTAAGATCCTTGATTCCAATAATGAAGAAACTGTCAATGAGCCTGAGCTGATGTTCGTATCTGCAGCGGAAAGCCACAGATGCCAGCATGAGTCCAGGGAACCTTAACTGAACACAAATTCAAGATCATCCAAGTAGTAAAGCAGAAAGAATAAAGTTTTGGGGGTGTTGGTTAACAAGAAGTTCAACATGAGCCAGCAGTGTGTGCTACAGCCCAGAAAGCCATCTGTATGCTGGGCTGCATCAAAAGGAGCATGACCAGCAGGCTCAGGGTGGTAATATCCTCTCTCTACTCTTCTCTTGTGACAGCCCACCTGTAGTAATGTGTGACCACAGAAGAGGGTTATAGAGCTGCTGGATCAAGTCCACAGAAGGCCACAAAGATGCTCAGAAAGCTGAGCATCTCTCTTATGATGACAGGCTAAAAGAGTTGGACTTGTTCAGCCTGGAGAAGAGAAGGCAGCCTTCCAGTACGTAAAGGGGGCCAACAATAAATCTGGAGAGGGACTTTTTACAAGGGCATGAAGTGACAGGAGAAGGGGGAATGGCTTTAAGCTGACAGAGGGGAGATTTAGATTAGACATTAGGAAGTTCTTTCCTGTGAGGGTGGTGAGTCACCAGCACAGGTTGCCCAGAGAAGCTGTGGCTGCCCCATCCCTGGCAGTGTTCAAGGCCAGGCTGGATGGGGTTTTGAGCAACTTGGTCTAGTGGCAGGTGTCCTTACCCATGGCAGGAGGTTGGAACTACATGGTCTTTAAGGTCCTTTCCCACCCAAACTGTTCTACAATTCTGTGAAATTATGAAGCTTACTTGCAGGGTTTATTTGAGACTTTATTATTATTGAGAAACACTTAAAAACTATGAAGTATACTTTAATGGACTGGCTTTTGAGTTAATGAACCAGTGCATTCCTCTAGATAAAATCAGAACAGCTTGGCTGAGATTCCTAAGTGATGATGGGTTTTTCTTGTCTCGTGTGCCAGATGCCTTTACCAGACAGGTATTTTTGCTGTTTCTCTAAACTTATAAAAGACCCTGGTTTTTTTGCACAATTTGTAATTTCCACAAATCAAAGGTTTTTTTTCCGATTTCTGATTCTTTCTAGCAATAAAAAGTATTTTTCTAGCTCTGTGTTTGCCTTATGGTCTTGTGCCGCTCAGTGTTGTTTCCTCTAATAGAATGCATCATTTTAATGTAGCTCTTTGTGCAGTTTGGGAGAATGATGTTACACTGCAGTTTTTCTTTCAGACTGCAGTATGACGTTTTTATATGCTTTGCTGTAAACCTTACTCCATATGGATCTTAATTCAGCAAAACTTTTCTGCTCGGGGTGACTTATCTGTAGTTAGGGCACTTAACTGTGCCTTTTGGTGCACACAGATGACACCATCCTCAAACGGAGCTCTGAAGTGGAGCTCATCCTGTGGGCTTTGGGCCATAGAAGAGCAGCCCTTAGCTGCCCAGCCAGTGCACTGCTCTTGGTGGTCTTTTCCACAGGACAAGTGAGAGTCTTAAATGCTGGGTAGCATCATGGCTACCATCATGATAGCATGGCTATATGATAACATGGCTACCATAGCACCATCATGGCAGGATCAGCAACCTACCATCACTCTCAAGACTGTTTGGCTTCCTTTTCCGACTTCTTCTGGGGTGCACTGGATTTAAATGGGAACATTCAGCTGAACACACAATGCAACAAGATGAGCAATAGAAATGAGTACAGGCTCCATCTCCCAGTCAGAGACAGCTTCTTGGAGTCCTTTGGAGCCCCTCCTATACACATGGATATATAACTGCTATGGAGGGTAAGGACTTAAAGAAGAAGTTTCATAACAAGAAGAGGAAGGCAAATGCTTTGCTGCAACCTTAGAGATGTTACCTTTATCATAACTTCAGTGTTCATGCAGGAACACCTGACTGCCAACTTGTTCCTGTGACAGATGTAGAAAGTCCCTCAGGCTTTCTTCACAACTTAGAGTGCTAGCACCAGCCAGGAGACACTTCCAGATGCAGAAGATTTTAAGGCAAGCTAATGGTGTTGGATACTCTCCTGCTCTAATCTCAATTTAAATTAGTAACTAGAGGCAACACACCAGGAGCTTTTCTAGTCTACTTCCTCAATAAGTAAATCAAATCTCGAATAAAATATTCAACATTTGGAAGCCAAGCACAGAAGGCTGCAAGTCTGAGCACAGCTCTCAGTGCGCACTGAGGAAACACTTTTCCTAAGACTCTGGAAAAGTAAGCAGCTCAGTTTGATGTCATGTCCAGTTTTGTTTGGTTTAGAATATATGATCCTCCGGAGGCATGCAAAATGATCTGAGTGCTGCAGGGTATTTCACTGCTACCTCTTTTTACCCTTGTACTTCTTTTTGATCTATTGCTATCCACCACCTAGGACTGACTTCATAGGCTGTACAAGCCACTATCTGGTTTATCCTCTCCTATCCTGTTGGCCGCAGCCAGCCCATCCTACTACACCCAAACCGCTGATACTCTGACATGTCCTAAGTCAACAGTTCATAAGTCAGTAGCTTTTATCAGAAGGAGATAGGAACCCCAGCACTGGCAGCAGTGCCAGCCTTGGCCAGCAAAGATGTTTTTAGAATCATATTCTTGGCAGCCTGTGGCAACTTTAGCTAGGCTGGCATTGACAGCTGAACACCTGCCAAGTCAATTTGCCCAGAAGAAGGAAATGGGATGTGGTTGGGTGTGGTGGTGAAGAGAACATTTCAGACCATGTTCGCATTTTCTCACACATACTTCTCACCCATCAACAGTTGGGAAGGGAGGGATATTACTTTGAGGGGCATGTCCCATTCTAATGAAACCCAAGGCAGTGGAAACAGACCAAAAAGAAAACAAAACATCCAAGACTTTTCCAAGTCTGACCTGAAAGATCACTGCAATACTTAGGGGATGAAAACCCTGTCTTGATCACTGCTCAGGTAAGCCCATAGCAAGGACAAAATGAATTGTGTACAAATGAAGGTTCAGACAGAATATCTGGGTTTCATATCAAGACAATCTGCTCACCAGCTGCACAGCTTCAGATATATGTTTGTAATGCTCTGTGCAAGTAAAGTCAGAAGAATACATATCTACAAGATTAAAGCTCTATTATACTTCAAAACCATATGCTAAGCTCCAATAAAGACTAGAACCTAAAAGCAAGTCTAAAGAACGTCATGCCACAGCTACTTGCTGAAACTCAGTGATGCTCAGATAAAAAGATATTAGTCTTAAGAGAACATACCTAAATAATCATTAATTGCTGCTCCTGATCTCTGTAAGTTGCTTTCTTTCCTGGATACTGTGAAGTGTTTTAACATTTGTCAAGTGCTTTGTGGAGTTTGTGCAGCAAGAAGTGCTGCGTTATTCTACCAGTCAAAACAGTTGGCTCTCTACACTGCCACACTGCCAGGGGTGTTAAATTTTGCTGGGGTAAGTGAACACAATCATGAAAATTAAAATGAAAAACCAAACTAGGGATTTATTTCAAATGGGAAAACAAATATATCTTTAAAAAACAAAAACCAAAAAAACTCCCTCTTCAAACTGTATCATCCCCCTGTATTCCCTTGATTGCAGCCGATAGATTGACAGAAATACTTGGCAAAACAGCTGTGCTTCTAGTGTTATTGACTGGACAAGACAAAGGGAGTAGACATCAAACCGCAAACCAGCCCATTTTCTTGTGTTCTCCATACCAACATGACATTCAAAGAAGTTTTCATCAAGAAGGCCATCCAAGGTCTTATAATCACATTTACCACAGCAGGGAAACTGGAACTGAATCCAGAGATTGTTTTAGCTGCAGAATTAATTTCTGTAAATCCCATTAAGTCCATAGAGCCTGGCATATCAAACAGTCTGTGGGTTTATACTCTTCTTTCTTGTGTCTAGCAATAAGGATCACTCTTCAGTGCAGAAAAAACAGCCACAATGTGGTTCTCCCTGACACTGACTCAGCAGAACTTAGTTCTGCAAGGTAAAGAACAACTAAATGTTTTATGGCTTTGCTTCTTGAAATTACTGCCTCATGTACCACTTGATTTTTAGGCCAACGGCAATAGCATGAAGTGCAGGTATGGTTAGAGCACAGTTGTGTCTCTTCTGCAAAGTACACCTCGTTCTCTAGTAGCTAGGACTAGGTCCAAAAGACACAGATGTTTACACAACATCACCTTGTGAAGCTTCTGTTGGGCACAGTCACACTCGAGAGCTGTCTGCAGGTGCCTGACTTCTTGCCCCAGGTTTGGACCCAATTACTACTACTGGATGCAAGGATTGCCATGTTATTGATTCTCTTTTGTACCAACTGCTATGTCAACGACATATAAAAACAGAGTTTGGTTATTCTGTTTTAGAATGGCAACCAAGATTACATTCCTGTCTCCAAACCAAGGGAATGCCTACGTTTCTTAGAGGACAACAACAGTGTCAGCTGGGAGCTCTGGGTCTCTATAGCCTGATTTGCCCCTAATGTACATCACACAAACAGGGACATTCAGAGGTTTCACAAAGCCCTTCAACACTGGTGACTGGGCCACATGACTGCATTTACACATAAAACAACTGAATATTATTGTTATTACCATTCTTTCCCACCCCTGGGGAGAACCTCATTGGAAGTGTTCACCTATATGCAGAAGCTGACTGTGCTGAGGCTGCTGACAGCACCTACATGGGGGTGGCTAATGTCTTGCCTGGCTGGGGAGGCCACGGTATACCAGCTCTGACTGACACCTTGCAGAACACACACTGTGCCTCTGTCAAGAGGAACTGAAGAAGGGAAGAGATGACTCTGTGTGGGAGAGTGGGAAAGCATTCAACAGCAAAGGATGAAATGGAGTAATTATCGTCTTCCTATGCAATCTCCAGCACACTGCCAAACCTCTTCACTGCTGCATGACAGGCAGACAAAAGCCTTTTTCAGCTGTAACACGTTACACAGTTCTGGCCAACAACAGCAGTTATCTCCTAGCGCCCTTTAGAGACTTGCATGTGTGTCCTGCTTCACTTGCAGGCCAAGGGGAAAGCCACCCTTAGCACTTGTCAGAGGTACATATACAAAACGCTTATGAACTGGCACTCAGCATATGGTTAGCCTGATTTATTTCTGTTGAAACAGAAGCCAGTGTTTCCTCACGCT
Organism: Melopsittacus undulatus; assembly: GCF_012275295.1. Classification (NCBI taxonomy): domain Eukaryota; kingdom Metazoa; phylum Chordata; class Aves; order Psittaciformes; family Psittaculidae; genus Melopsittacus; species Melopsittacus undulatus. Next base: position 82,242,342 of record NC_047531.1, on the reverse strand, counting down.
GAGTTCTGACATGGTAAAAATAAGGGGCAGTTTGTGTCCTGGAAAGCTTAATTCAGCAACAAAGATGACATTTTGTCCTTACACTTTTCCATCATCTCTAGATGCAGGCAATTGAATAAGAGGAAGCCAAAGTACTCTGTTACACCTCACACTTTTCGTTTCTTAGGAGCTAGGCAGTGAGTGTTGCTTTTGCAGCCTTAAAATGAAAGCATGTTACAAGAACAGAATGTCCATATTTGTGCTTATACTGCTCAGGAAAAACATTTAAAGGGATTCACCCAGCAGCAAGACATTTTCCCTCAGGACTGCTGGAACATTAGTTTTCTATTCCATCCATATGCATGTCTGTATTTCTCACAGACACTCATGGGAGCTATGGTTTTAAACTATGTGCAGAAGCAGCAAGGGCAAATTAGCATAAAATTAACATGCCATGCTTTGGACTGTAATCCACATTCTTTCTCTAAACCCTGTCTAGATCCAAAGCCTGACTTCATTTAACTACAAGCTGGAACAGCATGGGAGAAACAAGACTGTGGCCAGAGATGGGGCTCCAGGCCATGGATGACCTCTAGGCCATCGGAGCTGGTCCTGCTCAGCTAGACCCAACCATGTCAGCAAAAGGGAAGGCCAGCAGTTAGCTGTAATGGCATCAATTGCCTGCATACACACAGCTCAAACAGACCTGTGCCATTCCTGAGCCAGGCAAAAGGGACACAGAAGCCATCTCCCAAGGCAACATACATCTTGGAGCTTCAACCCCTGGGGCACTCACTAGTACAGACCTACTGCTTCAACTCTGGCCACTCCTGCCAATGTATTACTGCAACAGCTTCCACCTGTATTACATGCAAATACCACTTGATAATTACTAAGGACAGTTTGAAGCAGCATTTTGCCAAGGTATCGGAACAAATGATGATGCATTGCCTCATGTACTCCTGCAGCTTAGACCACAAAAGGTTTATTCTCTGCTGCCTGTCCTGAAGAGTTACTGTGCAGTGTGAAACAACAGCTGCTTAGGACCCTTATGCAGATGAACCGTTTCCAATAAATACAATATTTGAATGCCTGAGACCAATTGGGATATAAGACAGTTTATAAAATTCAGTGACTCATAGTCAGGACGTACCTCACCACTACCAGTCAAGTTATAAAATTTAAACACAGTTACATGCTCACTAAATGTATTTGTCTTATTGCACAATATACTGTATATTGAACTTTCTTTTTCATGTTTGCATAATAAATCTGAATGGGGCTTTCTATTGCATTCCCATTTGGATGATTGCTTTTGGCTATTTTATGGCACAAACTTTGTATAGGGGGAGGGAGTAAAATTAAGCTTTTCTTATGAAAGTACAAAACAAAATTAAATGTGAATGCTTGTCTGCTGAAGAAAGGTGATTAACATACTTCATGTTAACTCACAGGTGCCACTTCTTATCCCTGACACATAACTGCTGATAGTATTATTGCTATTGTTGTTGCTGCTGTTAGTTTGGGGTATGCTTTAGTACCAAAACACAGAACAAAATATGGTTCCTCGGTTTCATTGTGCTGGATGTACACTTGCTATTTTGAGGCAGCCAGCCATGAGATCCCCCATGACTTGCCCAGGGAATTTGCTAAAGGAGATATGACGGGTGAAACTCTCCTGTTGGCAGGAGACCAATACAGAGCCTGAGCTGCATGTCAGCCTCTCACCGGCTTTATAGGACATGAGTGGTCTTACACCACTCAGTTGTGGTGATGGCTCTCAGGCAGAGCGAATTCACACCTTCTTATTTCTATTCTTAGACTTTGCAAGCTTTGAGATACAAGTCCAGATACAGCTGACTCAGCTGCCAAAACACAACATGAACAGTGAGTGACAAAAAGATAAATCTGGGGTTTTTCACTCTTGCAAAACAGGGGTGAAGAACCTGATCTGAGCTGAGGGTCAAACGGATCTTTCAAAGCATTTTGGCAAGCCACATACAAACATACCTCAAAATATACTTCACTTAGGAGAAAAAAATGAATAAAAGAAAACCAACATTAAAGCAACTCCTTCTCACCTCCCCCAGTGAGAAAACTGTCACAGTAAACTGCAGAATAAAGAAGGTGTCAGAAGTAAAACAGCAAACTTGAAAACACAGAAGTCTTGTAGAAACAAGAAGACTGAAGAAAGGCCTATGCAATAAGACTGGGGAAAGAGAGAGTTTTAAAGAACAATCGAATAAAGGCATAAAACCTGATACAAACGTTTCCAAACATATCATAAACAAGGAATGTGAGATGGAATCTGTTGAACCAGTAGATAATACAGAAAAACATGCAACTGGTACACCCAGAAACAAAGGTCCATCCAACTGATGGTCCTGTCTGGCAGTGACCAGTGTCTTGTAACATGTAAAACAAGTTTAAGAACCAATGTATCTCTTCCCACCTTCTGGCAATCGGCTAGTTAGACTCTCTCTGAAACAAAGCTTGCATCTTCCTCTCCCCAGTTTTATACACCTTTGTCATATATCCTACTCACCCTTTTTTCAAGCTGAAAGCATCAAGGATAAGCATGCAAAGTGCGAGGATTAAGTAACTGGGATTCTGCAAGGAAAGAAATAGGCCTGCGGGCTGCTGGCAGAGATGTCTGTACAGTCTCAGGCAGGATGCAGGTGAACAAGGGATGATTAGTTGCTCTTTGTTAGAGTGCAAGAATTAGGGAACAGTAAAAGGAAATAGCACGTACATGCTTTAGAAGCAAGGAAAAGCAGTATTTTGTTTGGGAACCATGCACACATTAGGTAACTCACTGCCGCAGGATGTGCACATACACAAGGTATAAACACGTTCCAAAAAGACAAACTCAGGAAGCCTGTCTGTGACTACTAGTTACCAAAGGCTCCATTTCTACAGAAAATCCTGAAAGCCATAGATTGCTAAAAGCAAGATGTTTGTGTCTAGGAAGAGATGTCTTTATATACCCTGGGTTTATATTGTTTCTCTAAGCAACTACTACTGATGCTGGGCTAGAGGGATCCTTGGCCTTTCTCAGCACCCCCAGATTTACAAGGCAGTAAGCCTGACCCATTAAAACACAAGTAAGTGAAATATCTCAGAGCTGTGGCATTATGAAATGAGCTTGTGGATTATAGCTAGGTCTCAGGCTCTATTTCCATACTTCAACTTTCATACACATATAAATATTAAAATACCAACACAATGCACTTGAATTTGTAAAATGTAGACTCATCATCATTCAAATATTGTGTCAGCTCACAAAAGTCATTTATTTGCTCATCAGCCCATCGTGATTTATGCAAGCCCAGTAAAAGCTATCATGCCATTGTTTCAAGCAAACCCTAATCTCAGTGCGCAGCTATTGGTTTTATACAGATGCTTATTATAACTGCAGGGCAGATCAGCACAACATAAGCAAAGAAATCAATTTTGCTGGATACATGAAAGAAAACAACCCACGCCCTGTACTGGTTGGTCTCCAGAATCACAGTTGCACAATGTTAATACTGTACTCATGATCTTAATAGAAAGTAATCCCTTGAAAATTAATTGCCACTAGACATTAATAAGCACTTTGTTAATGAAGACAGTAAGCCAATTAGGCCCAAGGTGAACTTGGGGGCAATCAACTCCACAAACAGTGGGAGCTAAGTCTTAGAAGTGCACTTTAATTTTTAAGAAGCCTGGGTTTAGAAACTGGATAACTTGTGGGATTGCTCATTACAGAACAAAGCAACTGCCCAAACTCAGCCCAGGTCAGGAACAGCCAAGAGCCATTATCACCTGGCAACTTATCTGCTTCTTTGAAGCAGCTAGTCTAGACCTTACCAACTTGTAATTAATAGCTTCTCCAAGCAAACTAAATCAGAAAGTCACCAAAAAGTAATTCAAAACTGCCTTCCAGGAAAGAACTTTTGTAAGTTATAAAGCAGCACATGGTATAGAAAAGCAATTTATAGCTGATTCCCTTTTACTGAAAGGAAGGAGCTATGCTCCTTCCTCTAGGTTTTTATGGATCACAGGGCGTTCACAAAACCTGCAGAGGCATACAGAAATGGCTCATGCTTTTCTGTGGAGATGCAAATATTTAGCAGCTCTTCCATGTCTGTATCACCTGGCTTTCCTTATTCACTAGCCATGAACAGAGGCAGAGCAGAAGTGCAAGTATCTCAGAAACCACCATTTCTGCCTTTCCTTTACAGTTCAAAAAGAACCATTCCTGGGTTTCCATTCCTGATGAGAAACCTGTGCTTCTCAACACACTGCAAAAAGGAAAGCTAAGTGGCACTAATACTTGCACGTTTGTTGACATAGATAAATCTATCCTGGGTTTTGAGCATGTATTAGAATGTCTTATAAGTTGTGAACTTGACTGTACCATCTCATACCTTCTCACTGCTTTTTTCAGCAGTATGTTTCTTGAATTACCACATTTCTGACAAGAGTGGGACAGTCCAGTCCATTGCCTGGGCTCAGGTCTATACTAAATTCAAGTCAGATGAAGAGGATGGGGAATCATGGTTTCACACCTGGACATTTCCCAAGGATCAGGCGTAGAATTTAGGAAGCACACTGAGCCCATCAAACAGTTGGTATATGCTGGAAGAATAGTTCCACACCTTTCACTTTTTCTGGGGCTAACCATAACCATAACCGCGTTTGCTTCATCTTTCCCATCAGAAGCATTGACTGCAAAGCAACATATATGAGAAAATAATGTGTATGTAGTTAAAAGGCCTTGAAATTCACACAATGTAAATGAGCAACCAATTATTCTGCAACTAATGGTGAGCTGCTAAGTTGGAACATGTTCAGGTATGTGTGTAAGTCTCTAATAATTTTTATTAATTTTTAAGAGTGCTGGATCATCTCATTTGAAGCCAAAAACATTAATACTTGCATTAATTATTGTTCATAATACAGTATACCCTTTGACTTTTACTGCAGTCATTTCAATCCTTCCTCACAATGACTTTCTGAAAAAGATCACCTTGGAGAAGAGGACTTAGGTTTGTTTTTGCTAGAATAGCAGTCCTGTTTCTGCCTTTGGTTTTCCTGTGTTTCTGTTCCGAGTGTCTCTTCCTGCCTTTGTAATATATGGAAATAATGATGTAGGCTTGACTATGCATATAAATTGAATAATTTGCAGTAATTCTCTCAAATGCCACTGGGATGAAATTCAAAAGGCTGTTTGCAAAAACAATTGCTTTTTTTAAATTAATTTCTGAAACATAAATGCAGAAAGTGATTGGATGGCTCAGGGGATTGAAAATGGCATAGAGAGACTTTCATCTCCTGGCCACTGCTTGAGATCCTACTCAAGCTGAAGAGTAACTGGAAGCTATTTCTGAGAGAAAAGTATTTTGGGTCTCTGCAAATTTTAACATAATAATCTGTGTTGAGGTTATATGTGAGGTTGAAGATTACTGAGAAGAATAACAAAGACTCGATTTTACTATGTATTTTGGAGAGGTGGGAGTTTTTAAGGTCATTCTACTGATTAAATATAAATCTATCTTTGTTTTTAAATAGTAATAATTTAATCACAGACATCGTGGAGCAAAACACAGTTCATATCCTTAGCCTTAACTATAACTGGCTACCCTTTCTCAGACCTATATAGATTTTTTTAGCCAGTATTATCAGTGCTGCTGATGTATTCTTATGAAAGTAATTACACGTGTCAAGCTGGCTCTATAACAGGTCAAGGTAGAAGACATTGAAGCCAGTTAAATCAGACTGGAAGAAAAAGGAAATTCTGTTTTCAGGATCGAGTCATGGTTCAATCATACTAAGAGCCACAGGCAGTTTGAGATAAATGCACAGTCACTCTTAATCTATTTGACAAAAGACATCAATAAACCCTTTTCCTAGAAAGAACTGCAATATCTGGATACATATTTTTGTCTGCTGATTTCTGGTCAGGACCAGAACTAGCACCAGAAGCTTTAAAATCATCCACTTAGCTTTATGAATTATTGATCTTGAGCAGGAATTAGGTCCATCCCTTCCACAGAGAGAATCAGATGCTTCAGAGTGATGCTTCATTCAAAGCAGGAATACCTGAGAAAGGGAGGATGCCCAGGCCACTTTCATAGACAGGAGTGACAGGCCATCACCTACAATTTTGCACATGCTATGTCTGAGCTTTACAACTAAACCCTGTGCTGATTTCCAAAGCTTTCTGTAAGCAGATTGAAAACATCTACAGTATCATGCATTTCAACAGTTGCTGAAGTGTGTGGTAAACAGCTTGTGGATGTGGTTATGTCTACCATATCTTAAGAGATTCCAGACAAAAAAGGAGGAATGCACTAGCCTAAATAACAAACACTGAAGGTTTAAAGGATATGACGCATAAGTGTTCAAAAGCTGCCAGTAGCAGCTTTCTAGTAATGCAGACATGGTGAGTGGCTACTTTAAAGTCAGCACATAAAGTGGTTAGTGTTGTTTTTATTTTAAGCTTGAATAAACCTGTTCCCAGATATTCATATAGCTGAATATTCATAACTGCGACTATCTGCTCATTCCCCACAGAGATGACCCTGCCAAGATGCATCTTGAGGTTTTCAATGAGGCAGCAGCAGAACTGGGCACAAAGGGAGCAGAAACATGAATGCAGGACAAATGGGCTGGCCTTCTGGAAGGAGCAGAGAAGATTGGTTTGACCTTGAATTAAATGAGATCCAGATCTGAGCAGAGCCAGCATGTTCCTGAGCTTTGGTCTGCACTTGCTGTTGTGTGGAGTCTGGATGTCAATGTGCAGCACTGTCCATCCAGCACTTCACACAAGTAAAGAGCAGAGAAGTGATGGTGCAAAACCCATTGTTATCTCTTTATAGAAAACATATTAGCTTCTGCTGCTTCTGAGAAGAGGAAAGCAATTTACATCAGCTTAATAAGTGATTTGGAAAGCAAGCTCCAGAGACACAGCTCCTAGCTGCTGGGGACACTGCTGTCACTGGAAATGACCTTTCTGCTGTGGGCACAGCAACAAGACATGAACCCTGTCTGCACAGCCCTGACTAAGCTCTGATCTCCCTCAGACCAAGTGATGCTCTGCTACAAAGGTGGTAAAGCAAAAAGGGAGAGAAACACAACTGCTCAGAGGCATGTAGGAGAGAAGAGCTCAGGTTTCCTGAATGCCCTTCACGATTACGCAGTGAAACACTGAATGTTTAATCATGGTGAAGAATAATAGAGATCAGAGAACCAAGGAGGCACAGCTCAACTAAATCCAACCATGCTCTGTTAAATGCTATATGATATAAAAATGGTTTATAGTCCATGCAGCATACTTCCCCTGGATAAGGACCATCGCACACTGAAATTAAAAGTAATTAGTGTCCCTCAAGAGTTTTAAAAGAATTGTTTTTATAAAGCATTTTCTTCAGTTTTTCTATTAAAAAAAGGGAAAAAAATACAGGGAAGGCATTTTTATGCAGAGTGGCATTTATTTACATTAACATCTTAAGAGATTGGAGTTGACTTTCAGACCAGTTATTACAGCTACATAAAAGTTGCTGTTAAACTCCCTAAATTATATCATTGAGACTGACTGACAGGCCCACAATGTGTGAATGCAAAACACATTGTAATCTGCTGGTGCCAGAGTGGTTTCAAAGTGAGTGCAGGGGCTGGGATGCATACTGGAGACTCCCACCCCTGCATAGACACAGAGTGTGTAACCCTCACCTTGGCAGCCCAGTGCTGTTCAGACCTGGGAGGTGACACCATTGTGTGAGTATGGGTTATAGCCTGCTTGCCCAAACTAGCAGGTGGGAACCACTGTGCCTATTGTAGTTAGTGACAGCTGGAAAACCAGTACAATCGGAGCCTTCACTGCAAAAACGCAAGTGCTGCTGCCTATGGGGAGTGTGAGCCTTGGAGGAGGAAGGGGACACCCAGAGGGATGTACTTGTGGAGCTGATGGTCATCCTTCACATGAACAAGAGCTGTCCATTATAACCTTCATTCCATAGTAACCAGAGCAGAGGCTGGCACAGAAGAAGCACTTCCCATACTTACCCTTCAGAGCTGGTGGAAGCACAGGAGCATTACAATGCATTTCTCAAGGTTATCCCAAATCACAGAAAGAAAAACGTTAGTATTATTCATACTCCCAACAATCTGAAGCATGTTAATTCTTGTTGGAGTTTAAGAACACTACAATGCCTCTAAGTATGCTGAGTGGTATTAAAAAAAACAGCTCACACTGGAGTGTTCAGGAATTCCCAACTGGCTATTAATGAACTCTTTACCCCATTAAAAACTTTGATTCAGCCACCTAAACCCAGTATTTCATCCTCCGCTTTATTTGGTGATTAATCTGAAGAACTGAAGAACAATGGCCTACATTTTGCAACTCAAAGAATGGTTTCTGTGTTCTATTTATGAGCTATTTGTTTAGCAACTTATATCCATCAAAAGCCACAGAGGTTAAACAGCATTAAAAAGTGAAGGATAAATTAAGCACTGATAGATTCCCACTCACCATTAAACTTCACATCACCCCTGTAAAACCATGTTCTCAGACAAAGATGAAGAGCTTGAAAAAGTACTGAAATCTCCTTGCCCTCTTCTTAATGCTTTATTAGGTTAGATTCTACCCCAAATTACAAGATTTATGACCAAATGCTCCAGTGCTGTGTAACAGTATGATGGCTTATAATGCTCTACCCTCACAGAAACTGTTTCTGATTGCTATGCTGTATGCACTGCCAAAGAGCTACAAGAAATTGAGATGGACTTCATCTCGCAAGACTTTCCTACAATTACAGTAACATTTACTGATCTTTAAAGTTGTCCAATACCCAGAATCTTCTCCAAGGTTAAACCTTAGGAGCTACCTATGGAATAATGGAAGTTAGCACTTCTATAAATGGTGCAAGCTTTGCCAGCATGGAAAATGGTACTTAATCACAAAATAACTCAAGGGCAGTTATGACGTTTGTTTTACAGTAAATAAATGTGCTTCATCTTCATCTGATAGTTCAATTTACAATCTTGTTTGATCCTTGAGCCTACTATTGAGAACGGCAATACAGCTGCCAAAATCTGACGAGGATTTTGAGGAAGCAGGCATGTAGCCATAATGCTAGACAGGAGCCTGAGTTTACATCCCCCTATTCCTCTCCAGGAGAGGATCATCTGTGCCTGAGCTGTTCTCCAGGTCACATCACTCCTTTTGAAGGCACCAGTAACAGACACTATACAACCTCGCCTTGCACATCTGTTTAACAATGCATAACTATCATTACTGTTTCAAAGCTTTTCATCCAACATCTAGCTTTCATCTTCCTGCCTGCAATTTCAGTCTATTACCTCCCATCTTACCAGTGGCACACACGGAGAAATAGATGCACGTGTGTTTCTTTAGAATTGTCTTTGGACTGAAACATTGATCTGAGGGGTTTGAGACTACAATATTATTTAATCTTCTAAACACTCCTTTACATCCTTCATATTGTTATGATCGAAGAGAACCCATTAGCTGGCTGCACACATGCATGCAAACAAGCAGAAAGAAAGAATTATAAGTACAATATTAGACAGCATATGGTAAACCCATTTATGCCTTTCTACAGCAGGTCAGGTACTGAATGGACTCATTTCTCGGAGTCATTGTTGGCAGTGTGGAGACTACATTGGTGGGTAATGGCTGGAATACTGAGTGCTCTGTGACTAATTACATATTTGATATTCATGAGATAAATTAATTAGCTGCTTATTCTCAATGAATAGCCTGAATTCAAATAAAGCTGTCAGATGTGAGGTATGGTTAGATGTACATGCATTAAAAATAGCTCCTAAGGTGTGTGTGTATATATATATATATATCAGTCTGCTACTACAAAATTTAATTTAGCTTTGCCCTCAGCCAGGAGTTGCCTGGAGACTGACTAATGACAGAAGCACTCAGCATATATTTTTTGTTTTCTTTTGTATTTTATTTTCTTTATGAATAGATATATTTTACCCCTTCAGCCTTGATACAAAATGAGTATAAAAGCTTTTCAGCGTGGCATTCATTTATGCAAAACCTAATCTAAATTATGAATGGCAAAATAATAATAATAAAGCCATGGCTTTTAGCTGGTATAGGACTAAAACTGCTCCTGGTTCCCACTGATGTGATCAGCTGGCTTATGACAGCAGTCTAACCTGGACTGGCTCCAAGCTTGCTTCCTTTTAAACTGGGAATAGTCCAGTACTGCTGGAGTGTCAGCCTGAAGTGGATGTAGTTCTCAGAGGCTCCAGAAATCAAAGTAGCTACACTCAACCAGCAAAATGCCTCTTCCTCTTCTCCTGCCAGGTGCCTGGGCTGTGGGTTAGAATCACAGCTCCAGTAACACAAAAGGGCAGGCTGCTGCACCATGTCTCCCAGCCATGAGTAGATCATGAGTGCATTTTGGTTGCTGTGGTTTTCCTGTCAACCTCAAGTCCCATAAAAACAAAGTTTGCACAGTCGCTCCCTTTGCCTGCATACACCCTTTGCTCAGTAGCTTCTAAAGCTTTCACTCAGAAACAATCTGACAGAGGATTACTACTCTCATAAGTTATCTAAGTTGTACAGTTTTCTCAAAAATGAATGGCCAAGTAAAGGATGGAAATCTTATATTTCACCCATGGGAAAAAAAAATGCAGCTTCACTAGCTTGTTCCTTAGTAAATACTGGAGAATACACATGCAAGACAGGCTGGGCAATCCCTGCCAGACAAGATAATCATTTACAGAGGTTTAACATTCTCAGGTACCAAACTCTATTGCACTAAAATGTTAAAGACCAAATGTAAGTTACTGCTGGGACTCATGTACTTTCTTAAATGTTCCTGCAGATGTGAATCCACCACTGTCACCTGTATTTGTCTTGTAGTACCTGGAGTTCACACCTGAGGTTTGAGATTAGGGGTGTGAAAAGGCTGAGAATCCCACTCAGGATTAAATACCAGAAACTGCTTAAATTGAAAAGGGAGAAAAAGGGGGACTCCACCTGGCTCCCACAAAGAGGTACTGAATGGAGCAGCACATCTGGACTTTGCTGATTTGTGGTCAGCTGGAAACATTTGTGATACATAAAAAGATCTCAGAGTCCTGTTGGTTTGGATAGGGGAGGATGACTTTTCCTGTCGCTGATGTTTGATACCAGTCTTCATGAACCAAGCAAACTTCTGTGTATGTGAACCAACATGAATGCTGTTGTAACACTCAGCAACCTGACATACTGAAACCAGAAGACACGTGAAGAACAGAAACTAGCTACCAGGATCTTCTCAGTGCACATGGATGGCAAGACCACCTAGCAGTTGTGTCCCAAAGTCTTCATTTAGGTGGGGCACTGCAGAAGTGGATATTACAATCCGCTAGAGTATATCACCAGGGAATGTTTTCTTGACTAAGAGCTATTAGTAGTGTTTAAGGTTCATGGTAGACACAACTAACTGGAGTAAAGATCATTAGCAGCATCGCAAAAACAAATCCTCCCATTCCTATCCTGCCTCAAAGCTAGCCTCCAGGATGCAAGGAAGATACCGTATGCCTCACATCAAAGCAAAACCAGTCCTGTAGCTATTCAAGCTTTTGAGAAAAATCAAAACATAGGAGGAGGGGGAAGGAAAATGGAGGCCATTTAAAACTACCTCGACCTGTAGCTTCCGAGTGAGAAAGGAGGTGTAACAGCTCAGGCTTGGGAGCTGTGCTTTTGTTGGTGGACTTTTTTTCTCCTTTTTCTTTGTAAAAATAAACATACACACACTCCCCCCAAAAAACCAAAAACCTTAACAAACAACAACCACCCAAACACATTAATGAGCTTAACCAAACCCCAAATTACATGAATTACTTTCCTTAGAAAGTTTGAAATTATAAAAAAATGGCTTTTTGATTGCATTTTTATCTGGATCAAACTGCATCAATTACATACCCTGCACTTCAGAACATACTTCCCATTAAGCTGATTATATCTTAAACAGTTTTATCTATGAAGTGTGTAGCTGCAAATACACTCATCAGCCGCATTTTCCAGGTGCAGCCAAAGAAAAGAAGAAATTACTGGCTTCTTCCTCCAGTACCAGTCTCTCATTATAAAAAACATTACATGTAAACAGGAATCAACTTCAGCTTCAAATAAGAAAATCTATTCCAAACCTATGACTTTGTTTTTCAATTGTCTAATCCACAGGTTGCTAAAATCAAAACACTCTTCTACAGTCACTGATAATTTCCTTCTGCTTCTTATTTCCTTTATTTCTTTTTTTTAAATACAGGACCAATATGCTTATCATCTTGGTACATTACTCAATTTTTAAATCAGGAAGTCAGTAGAGTGGGTTGAAGTCATTCTAATTTATGTTTTCATAAGATTCCCAAGAGAAGTCCATTCTGGTCACCTTCTCTTCTCCCCTAGCATGGGACTTACAGCCCCCGAAGAAGTAACAGTTGTTCAATATTTCAGGGGTAGTCCAACACAGAAATAACTACAGACCAGGTCAGGAATGAAATGACAACTGGCAGACTTCCACAGTCTTAACCTGGGCTAAGAAGTCATAAGAAATTCCCCATTTATGAGTACCAAGCACACGAAGACCAAAAGCGAAACCAACTCAACTCCAGGGACCTGAGTCATCTGTGCAGGGAATGCTTGACTGAGAGCTTTGTGTTTCCTTTAAAGCTAATGATGATACCAGAAAGGTCCAAGAAGCAGGATTCAGAGGGGATTTCATAGAAAATAAACTACTTTTTGCACAAGGATAGCACACTATTCCCATGGTATGCACTTACAGAGCCTAAAGGCAAAACAGGATTTAAGTATCTTACAAAATACCCTCCACTAACAGCATTTTCTGTTGTATGATTCCAGATGCTTTCTGTGAATCAAAACATATCAAACTGTTGCACTCGGTAGAACTGCAAGAAGAGACCTGAGATTTTGCATTATGTGGCTACAGTTTGGCCTGAAAGGCAAAGGGGTTTGGATGAGGCTTTGGAAAGCAAAACTGAAGGATCACATGCTCTTCTAATGCCATCTTGCACTGTCAGCTACTTTCCTCAATCTTTATGACTAATCCTGTTATGTTTCCCTGTTGCTTCTGTACAAATTGACAGTAAATCAGTAGGTTATTCAGAAACAATATGAGTCATTCTCTTTGGGAGTACAGAATCACAAACCTTAATTTTAAGGATTGGCCAACCTTTTTGTTTAATTTCTTTTTTTTTTCCCTCATATTCTTTTCTTATTTGGTAAAACACTCTAGCAAAAATAATCTAGGCTCATGACAAATACATTGCTTTTATCATGCCAAAGAGATCCGCTTGTATTATTCTTTCACTTTCCAACATCTTCATCTCATAAACAGTACATGAATCAGGGACAAAGACTGGTGAGTCCATAGCATAACCAAGACATGTTTACACATTCACGTCTGACCAAAGCAGGACTTAACACTTTGCTCAAAGCACACTTGGGTTGGCTACTTCAGCTGCTAACAGTAAATGCCACAGAATTCTGTTTAATCTCCTGTTATCCGTGTTTGCACTTGGTGCTTCCATGATTATCTCCCATGTATGCTATGCTTCCTGGAAAGCTGTGGGGGAATGGATTGGTGTGTGACATCTCTGAGGAAGGATGACCAGAGAGCAGAGCAAACAGGGGCCTGGATTAGAACTTTTTCTCCCACAAGGTTTTTCTGATATGGCTCTGGCTGAGGGCACACATCTCATTTGCTGGCTGCAGCTGGACTGAATTTAGAGATAACATCAGTGCTTCTGAGTACTATGGGATTTATTCAAGTTGAGTTTAAGGAATTGGAGGTTTTTTATAGTATTGTTCTCCTTTCATATCACCAAACTAAATTATTTTCCACTGTATTTATCATTCCATACGATTACTTGAAAAAAAGGAGATCCTTGAGGTACAGAATAGATTTTATTTAGTGTTATCCAGCTTGGTATCTTGGCTAATGAGCCAGGCTCCAAGATGTTCTCACAATAAAAGCACATAAACCAGAGTATTTTCTCCTTTTTTCTTCTCTTTTGCAACTAGCCAAAATCATTCTTTCACTGGGTATGTAGAAACACAGAAGGAAGGACAACTGGTGGCCCAAAGAATGAGCAGTAGTTATGGTGGAATAGCTCTCACTGATGATGTGAATGCAAGCATACTCTCCCCTAAGGGATGCACAGACATTTTACACAAACTCTATGTTTACAGATTAACATACGTGCACAAGAGTAAACCTTGCAGATGAAAGCCAGCTATCCACTAGGTGTAACTCAGAAGCTGACAATTCCTACAGACCTTTTGCTTCTCCTCTGAATAAGCAGGAATGTTCAGAGTGCTCCTGCAGGGACAGATCCAATGCTCCTCACAAGGCTACCTATCTTACTAGTGGCGTTATGAAGTAAAACTCTAGGCCAAGTACAAAACATGGGTCCAAACCAAAATACACTGTGACCAATGCAACCTCCACTGAACTCTGTGGACCCTGAATGAAAGCCTAGAAATATTATGGTGTTTTTTCACTGCTCTTGCTGATATTTTTTTTTCTACCATAGTTCCTCAGTGCTTAAAATTGCTAGTTTGACGAAATCTATTCTAGTAACTTATATGCCCAGCTCAAGCACACCTTTGAAAATACAGGATTGCTTCATAAGCCCCTCCTACAATAGTCTAAGATGAGGCAGAAGAGTTGATCTAGTGATACAGAAGTTAGGATGTGACATTCCTACCTCCCTATGAGCAACTGCATGAAAGCCCAAAGATACTTTCGTAGGACGATGTGGGATGTGTTACAGGGTCTTTGCTTAGGCCTAAAGAAACTCACAGCACTTTAAAATATTGCAGATAAGTTCATCCCACTTTCATAGCCTCGCTGGGACCTACACAACTCAACGTGAGTCACTTTTACTTCCCGAAGTTCCTCACAGTGTATCAGCATAAACAGGCTTAGACAACCATGAGTCACAGCTGACTAACAACTCATAACAGGTCAGTGGAACTGCACAACATTGGCAAGGAGCCTTTCCAGAAAACGATTACCAACAGACAGTTACCAGAATGGTTTTATCAGAGGAAAAATAAGGGCTAGTTTAATGATGGAGCTTTTTTGGTGTAACCAAAGAAGAGTAAAGGGGCACATAAAGGCACACTGATGCATGCTATGCTAAACATGATCCCATACGTTACCCAGGCTCTGTCCCTCTGATCAGACCATTTACAAGAAATTATTTGTGCTACCTGGACTGTCCCCATGCTGGCACCTCCAACCAACCCATATTAACTACCACAATTCATATCTTAAATCACAGCCATATACAGGGTTACTATCTAGATGCATTTTTATGAGCATGCCTGTGTTAGCCTTCAGCCTGTGATGAATGTTTTAAAGAATGTCAGTACATGAATCCAGGCTACCAAATGAAAACCTAATAGTCAGGTACAAGCACATGGCCTGGAAGCCTGACAAACCCATGTTTTATTGCTGAAACTGCTACTTAGCAATTCAAAAAGACTATGTCAAAAGATAGCTTTTCTCTTCCTCCTGCTATCACAGAGCAGTATCCTGGATACCTCAGCCACTTTCCTGCCATTCACAACAGGAAAACAACTAACAAACTGGGAAAGTGTATCTTGGCAAACACCAGCAAGAGTGGTAGCTACTGTGTATTCCTACACGTCCCTTTTACTTACACATTTGTTGATGCAAGTATCTATATGTTAAACATAAATATTGCATGAAGAAGCCATCATTTCAGATTTAGACCAACTGGTCCATTCAAATCGTTCTGTCTTAGACCTATGATACACCATTAACTATTAATATCCAAACATGAAATTCTAACAAAATCAACTGGTAAATCCACTCACTTATGGCATCCACCAAGCCACATCCACTTGTATTCAGCTCTTTTTTGTTAATTATGCACTTTTTTCAATTCTCAGTCTAAAAAAGCATCTTTTTCCCCCTCTGGTAACTGAAAACATAAATTCAGTTGTAACAACAGCACAAAATTGGGGATTTTTTTCCAGGAGCTTCAGTGAGCTGGCCTGACTGATGACTCTGGTAAAGCGCTATGTGCAACAAGCAGTGCATGTTAAGATGGTAACCTCTATTGGCTTAATCCATTGAGTAATTTTTAAAACTATTATTTAAATAATCTCTTATCCTTTATCATTACTCTTGTCCTACATGAATAGGATCTGTGCAGGGTTTTAAAACTTCAGTCTATCCATATAAAATAGAAAGAAGAACACAGTGTAGAGCACTGTGTGAAAGTATCAGCAGTATTGCCCTTGGGGTAACTTGTTCTTAAGTCAGATATCTCAGAATATGGATACCTGTGAACTGTATGCTATGAGAATTCGATCTGTAGAACTAGGATGTATTCCGTTTGTATTGCATTTCCTTAAGCTGTTACTGGGTGGGTTTTGGTCCTTGCCTGGAGAACATCAAAATATTTGGAAAGCAGGAAAGGTGGTGATCAGAAACATATAAGCAAATTTGGAATTCATTTTTTCCAGCACATACGGAAACTGTACAAATCCTGCTTTTATATTTGCTTCATGTGGTCACCCACACTGGCTGAATGTAGTTGCTGAACTAAACATTAAAAGGTCAGAGGAGGATAAAAGCATAAAACCATCAACAGCATTTGCTGCTGGGAATCTTAAGTTCAGCATTGCTGGAGTATGGATCAGACTTGAAAAAACAAACCCAAAAAAGACATAGAGGGACCTCCATTGCCTTCAGTACACTTGAGGTCGTATCTTTCTGGAATACAGACTTTGGAGATTAGCCAATTAAATACAAATAATCTTCCTTTGGGCGACTCTACAAATCTGCTATTTACACAATGTGGTAAAGGCTGAGCTAGTTTTGCTTATCTGTATCAGCAGACTGTCCCTTCCTTCTCATGGAAAAGCTGGTTGACACAAGTCAGTGTTAAATAAAAGCCAGTTAAACTCCATTATGTGTTCAAGAAGATAAATGGAACAGGAACAATGGAAACTGAAGAAATAATCCCCCAAAACCAAGAATTAATTGGGAAGGTCAACCATACTCATAAGAAGTCTGGTAAAATCAAACTGGACACATGCATCAGCTCGTCTCATTAGATAATTCACGTGCAAGAGTAGTATAGCTTGTTGTCTAAAAGAAAGGCTGTACAACTCAATCGTCAGATTAAAATCTGGGTTTACTTTTCCATTACAAGAGTGTGTTATTTCTTCTATTACCTGACATGGAACATAGTAGATGGGATCCCTAATTTTTTATCAAAGATCAAGTGCTAAGAACAGGAAGTGTATCTTAATGCAACTTGGTGAAGTACATCTAGTTCTCTATCTAGACAGTACCAGTTAAAGAGATCTTGAGTCAGCTTAAAAGCCACAGCAGAAGGTAGTTTGGTGACCCATCTTCATAGTACAGATGCTAACATCAAAGCTTCTTCAGCTCCACAAATAGCTAAACTGGGCTCGTCTGCCAGCACAGAGAGTAAAGTATTTCCATAAAGTGAGAAATTCTTAGGAGTATACTTTCCAAACCAAAAATGAGACCTATTTGCATCACAGAGTGGAATAAGTTTGCTTCACAGCCCCAGATCTACAGCTGCTCTACGGAGTATGTAAAAATCAGCCCTGAAGCCCTAAGCTCATCTTCTGTTCCCAGGGTGTGAGACAAAGGGAACTGAAGGATTTAGAAAGGCACACTGACAAATGCAATATTTTACTCCTAATATAGGCACACAAGCACACGTGCTATAGCTACAACCCCTGTGTATGTAAAGTAAAATGAAAGTAATGATCCCAGACTCTCACCCTTTCTTGTTGTAACAGCATTTAGGAAACTTTCAAGAAGACTAGATACAGAGAACTGTTTAGGTAAGGGACTAAGATGCTGGGAAACACACTGGCTGTGTCACTAAAACACCTGTTTATTTGCTCAAGACTTTGACCTGGCTCTACAACCATTTATACTCTTTGAAGTAGGTTCCTAAGAGCAAGCACAAGCTTATCTTTCATGCATTCACACTACTCAGGCACAACATAGTCACGTCTATGCAACAGCATCAATGGTATCATGCTGAGTTTTGATTTGTGTGGTATATAGAAGTAAAAGGGTGAGGATTTACTCCTTTTGTTTTGAATTAGGAGGAGAGTTGAGACACTACTAGTTTAGCAGCACCTAGAAGTGCATGGACCACAACATGGCTGGGAGCAGAAAAGCCTGAGGCTAAAACTAAGACTCACACTTCCATCACTGTTGGGCTGCCTGGGGGGATGGCACACTGTAGCAATCTACATACAAATCTGTCTGGGGTTTATTAGGATTGTGAGAACATTTGACACTACAACTGCCTTCAAATACAACAGCTTGACCCTTCCTTCTTTCTGAGTGACTTTCACACTAACATGAATTACAACCAGAACAATTCATTAGCAAATAAAATAGTATCTAGAATAGCACTTCAGAAGCACAGTAGGGACTCCAGTTGACAGTAACCAAACCATGTGGTTTTGTTTTGGGTTTGTTGTTTGGTTTGGTTTTTTGAGGGTTTTGTGGGGTTTTTTTGGTTTGGTTTTGTTGTTTTTTTTTCTTTGACAAATACACAAAACCCCTCCATGAGCTAAAAGGAAAGCAGGCAAATCAGTCCAACCACAGAGTTGGTTCTCAAAATTGACCTACTTGTTTTTCCACAAGGAAACATGAATAGTTGTGCAGAGGCAGCATGAATTTATCTGTTCTGCTCCAGGAGGTATTTTGCAGTCCAGCCAGCCACTGAATCAGAAGTGCCTGAGCTGTACAGGACACAACATCAGTACCAAGTATTTCAAAGGAGAGTCTGCGGGTGCTGGCATCAGCTTTGAGGCTAAGAGTAGAACCTGAAGCCTGGCTGACTGCAGGAGAAATGAGTTAGCTCCCTGCCTCTTTCCTGGTCTCCCAGGTCTTCAGTTGTTCTTGAGGTACCACCCATGATGCTTTCCCTGCTTCCCAGAGTGTTCTCTCCCTTTCCATTCTCCCAGGGGCTCACAAGTGCAGACCATCTGTAGGCATTTCACTCTTCTCTCTTTCCATCCAGGGACACATCAGCTATCTAGGTGTGGCTTACATGGCTGTGGTTCCCTATAGCACTCTTCTTGCTCTTCTACATCGGCCTTAAAACCCAGACCACCTCTGCTTGGCAGCCTGCCTTATAGGATTGTGGTTTCTGTTCTCAGTGTAGTGGGGAAGATCTGCACATGTGCCACCTTTCATGCGGCTGAGGGATGCTCCTCCGGTTTTCTTAAGCCCTGTGCCTCAGATAGCTTTTAGTTTGGTTTCCTCCCACCAGCTTTCTTAAGATAGATCTTACAAAGGCAAATGAGAAATGCTTCTACTATTGTGGTTTTTATTATATTTACATCAAAAGATAACTAGACCCCTGGTGAAATTCCCTGTCTGTTTCCATTTGGCTCTGCATTTTGTAGGTTTGTTTTGGTGGTATGAATCAAATATTGATTAAAGGGGACAGACATCTGAAATTAAAACTTACAGGTATGTAAATATGCACACATGCAACAATAAACATGCATTGTATGTAAATAAGTAGGTCTGATGTCAAGAAGGTGACTGCAGGTAAGTAGTAGTGGTGTGTAGGCTAGGTTTTGCAAGGGCTATGCAAGGATACACAGGATTCATACAACCTGGACTTCATTATCTATTGATATTAAGGATGTCCTATGAAAGTACCTAGACCAGAGCCTACTGTAAAAAAGAAAAGCCTATGAATTAATTTACAACCTCTGCTGTGTTAACAAGCAAAGGTCATATCTTTCATAGGCTTCATCTAAAGGCAGTTTAGGTTGAAGAAAGGTTGGGCTAAAACCAAACAGAAGTACAAAGAGGACAAATATAAACGTAACTCAGGATGAAACCAGCAAAGAAAGATACCTGTAGAGACTGAAGACAGATGAAATCCTCTCATCTCAGATTGCTTCATTCCTCAGGCACAGATTTATTCCCCAGTAAATTTTAAAGTATTCAGAAGTGCCTTTGATAAACAAGATAAGGAACTGATCTAATTCCCAATGTAATGCCACTGAGGACCACGGCGCCATCAGCTATCAAGTTGGTGCATTATGCTCACTATGCGATTCATTTAACAATAACCCAACTTAATACGTAATTGCATTTGATCACAGTGAGGTAGCCAAGGTTGAAAAAGAGTAATTACATCTTCTGCCATCATAAACTCATAAATTACCACAATTATTGGATTAACTCTGTTCGTTGCTCTGAGCCCTGAGAAATATTTGTGTTTTTATTTCCTACAGTATGGGGGAAGGGATGAACAAGGTAAGGAAGGATGGAAGGAAGAGGAGTTATTAAACTGTACTCCAGTACACATTACTGGCTACAAGCAAACCCCTGGATATTGTTTGACTCACTCTCTGGGAAGAGAAATGTAACCTGGAAAAGCAAGAATACATGGGAAGCACTCGTTCTGCTGTTTCCTACATTTGGAGCACTTTACAAGGGAACTTTTAGCGTTCAGTTAGCTAGTTACTTCAGATATAGTAGGTATATCTTAAAATTGCCAATAGAAATCAAAGTACATAACTGAGTGAGGTCATCCTGCCTGAAATGCTTTCATAGCCTACAGCACTATGATAATAGTCTTGCCACTGACTACTGATCTAGTATACACCATATACTGTGATGACCGAAACCAGGCAAAGAAATGTTTGTTGAGGGTAGGGTATAGTTTGGTAGGGTATGCTCACTCTGCAATGCCTGGGCATGTGTGTGTCTCAGCACACAGCCAACCATCATGCTTGACAGAGATCTTTTCCTACACTCCACCTGCCTAACTGCATCACTTCACAGCAAGTAAATGCAGTCTTGTGTGAGAGGAGACAAAAATCATCAAATAATTATATGTAGTGAAAAGGGTTTAAAAAAATCATTGCACAATCTGGTAATTAGGTCATCTCAAGATTGGTTGATTCAGCTGCTTCTATACCTTAAATCTGCCATTTCCTTCATTTTCAATGCTTAATTTGGATGTTCTTTTAGCAGACTCTAGCTGTAGCATACAGCATTGTGATTCCTGAATAATACAGGTGAGGTTACATACAATTGAGGAGGGTTACCTTTCTTGAACAAATACAAGGTATAGTTTGAGCATGTGTTTTGGGAAAGAAAAAGTTGTGCCACCTGATTGTTAAACCTCTCAAGAAAAGCCAAGTCAAGAGGCAATACTGAATTCATTTAGCATGACAGTGCAAAGCTCAGCTAGAGATCCAGTCAAGGATCAAAAAGTCCTGTCTGTAGTCCTGTTTCAACAACCCAGTTCACCCCTGATATTCCAAATAGCTTTTTCAAGAGGTTAATCATACTCAATTTTTAACAGAACACATGTAAGATTAGAGACATTCTGACATATCCTAGGATCAGGTCCAGTAGAACTGGTATTACTGAAAAAAGATAGAGCTTACTTTAACATAACCATAGACAAAGAGATGTGGGCAACTGCTGTATTTATACAAAGAGGATAAAAGGAAAAGTTTCCTGGCAGTAGGAGCTATGATAGCTTGACTAACACATGTCATTGGAGGAACTAGCATGAACAGAGAAAATCAGAAACTGCTTCTAATGGGTGCTTTCCATGCCTAGTCATACCTCTGGTACATGAGCATATATCTACACCTATTAAAGACACAAACAGGATGTGGTAGGGGTGTCAAAAGCTGAGGGAGGTTGTTAAAAGTAACTGTTGCAGACATCTCTGGCACATGGTGTTTCTTGTTCTTGCCAAATCTAAACTCTCAAAGGAGTAATGGTGAAACCAGTACAGTGCATATCAACAGCTAATTGGGATATTCTCGTGGACTCATTTATAGTGGAAAATCAGTTGCAGAAAAGCTAAGTCAGGCCACAGTACTGCTTCACAAGCTTTATTTTTCATGAGGTGCAGAATGAAAGAAAATTAGACCATGGGAGACTTCAGATTCCAAGCAAACACTCTTATTAGTGGAATAAAGATTTATAACTGCTTTTAAAAGAATGCAGAACAAAACACACCACCAGCACACCTCTGAACTGCAGGACCTCTACCAGATTTCCATGAGGGAGGAGAGTTCCTATAGCCTCTTGCTGTGAGCCAGGTAATAACAGAAACCATTGCCAAACATCCAGCTCTGGGGTGTGTTGCCCCAGGTAAAAAGCAGTTGCATACTCTGGCATGTTCAAGGTCTAAGGCTGGACTCAGAGGAAGAATTCAATGCCAAAACAAGCTGCTCTTAGCCTAATGCCTTATGCACATTACGGCTTGTTCTCCCTGAGAAGCACACTGAGGGGCAAAACTGCACAAGCTCTGTGGTGCTCAGGGCCAGGAAGGTGCAGACATACAAAGACAGCAACAGGAGGGCACAAGAACACCACTCATATACAACAGCCACCTGCTGTTAATGAGGGTGAGCACTGATTCCCTCCAAGCTGCTGGCTGGGAATCAGGCAGTCAGCTACGTGTGCCTCAAGAGCTACCCTGAGACCCCTCACCAGGGCTGGGCATCACTTTGCTCAGTGATGTTGCTACCCAACACTGCACCAGCCCAGATGTGACTTGAGCAACCATCGGGTACCCGAATATGGCCATGGACTAGTGGAAAGCTACCTGAGCATGATGTTAGAATCTGGTGGTGGCTGCAAGGTGGGATGGGCTCCCTGGCAGCTTGTTCCTTCCCTCACAGGTGAGGATGCCCTTTCACTGCAGGGGCAGTGTGTGGGTAGCACAGCCCCTCCAAGACTCAGCTGGGCAGCAGGGATCTGGCACAGACTGCAGAACAAATCCACTGCTTATCAGCAGAGCAGTTCTGACATCATCCAGTACTTCCTTTGGAAATACATTCCTGTCTCTGCAGAAACAATCACTTGTTTGCTTCAGTGAAAGACACCTTATGGTTTTATCCGCCTTTGTTTATTTACAAAGGAGACCCTGACCATCAACTTCTCTTCATAATGGGAAAAAGGACCAACAAGACTTACACAAACAGAACAACAGGCTTTGGACAAAGAGGGGTAATGGCATTCATTGACAACAGAAGAAGATTAAGCTGCATTTTAAAGGGTAGCTGGTGCAAGAAGAGACAGCAGAGTGTGTTTTACTGTTCTGGCAGTGTAGAGACTTAGGAAAATAAAATCAGAGGGTCTTTCCACACATTATCAGACAGAGTAAACATAGTGGTACTCCTAATTATAATTGCAAATAAAATGAGAATTCCTTGGTGAAAGTTCATTACTGTCAGTTTTCCTATCTGCACAGAGAAAGTGCTGACAGAAAAAGATCAATTTAGGGACTGAAGGGAGGGAGAATGCAACTTTCCTTGGGCTGAACAACACAGGACTCCATAGGAGCTTGCTGCCTCCCACCAACCTGTCAAGCAGGATGCTCCTGGTTGGCAATGAGGGAGAAGACATTGGAGGCAGGGCTGGAAAAGGAAAGTCAGACCAATTTCCCAATCTTCATTAAGATCTACTGCAAAAGAAAATGGTAACGCACAGATCCTGCTCTTCTTTATCCCACCTTCTCTTCCAGGGATGGAAAAAATAACAGGACTTCTCAGTATCATAGAATCAGATTGGTTTAAGTTGGAAAGGACCTTAAAGCTCATCCAGTTCCAACCCCCTGCCATGGGCAGGGACATCTTCCACTAGACCAGGCTGCTCCAAGGCCAATACAACCTGGCCTTGAGCACTGCCAGGGATGGGGCAGCCACAGCTTCTCTGGGCAACCTGCGCCAATGCCTCACCACCCTCAGTTTCAGCCTTACTGCAACACAAGAAGAGACATCCTTTATGTAATTCCTCCTTCAAGGGCAAGGAAAATCAAGTGCAAAACCTACATGCTCACCAGTCAAGGTCTTTTTCTCATGACTTGTTTAGCAGATAAAGCATAAGGAAGGTGTTTTGGGGGACATAAGATGAACATGCAATCACCTTTTGCTTGAAACAAGTGGAAAAAAAATTAAAGGAAAAAAAACAAGCTAAAAGATAGCAGCAGGAAACAAATAATGGCAAAAAGAAAGTTTCAGCAAATCCATGTTTAAATTGCAGCAACCTAGAGTCAAGCACCAGAATACTCTATTAAAATGCACATACTTCACATGCATGTCAGGGAGTATGCCTCTGCAGAGGTGATGGAGACTAGAGAATCTGCTGTCAGAGAAAGGGAGGTGGAGAGAGATTCAGAGGGGTCCAATGGGAGCTGCAAAGAGCAGCCTGGGATTCTTATGCATGTGCTGGACCAGTTCTGCTTTCAGACTGCACAGCCTGCCAGGCTTGGCTGTTTGGATGCACTGAAGTTTTAAATAGAACATGACTTGCCAGAGGCAGACTGTAGTTGAATGTTGCTTTCTTCCTGCCTTCTTCTTGCATAAAACCTTGCCCCTTGACTCAGGGATACAGGTGGAAGACCTCTCAGCACAGACCACACTGTGCACTTCAAGATTTTACATGGAACAGACTTATGAAAAAGTGTAGCTATAACATCCATACTCATTCTCCTTTCCTGATAAAATTTAAACAACAGCTCGATGCAGCTCAGGAATACAGAGAAATGGCCATGCCTTAGAGCCATTTAATGAACATTTGCTTTGCTTTGTCGTAACAGTGCAGAGATAAGGTGTGCTCTGCACACTGGATTTTTTACAGTCTCCCAAATTCTGCCTTCTGATTCTGCTCATATACAGATAGCCTAATGAAATTTGAAGGGAAAGTAATGCCATATTTGTTACAGGACAGTGCCTTCCTGTACACATTTTATGGGCAAGGATGATAAACTCTGTTTAAAAACATAACCATGGTTACCAGTCAAAGGCGATTCTTAGTCCTAATCACTCTAACCTCTTCTTACCTCTGACATCTCCTTAGTAAAGTAATGCAGACCCTCCTTTTACAGCCCTTTGTAAACTGTACATTAGTGCTATAAAACATACAAATCATTACTATTTTGATTCCCTCTTATTGTCCAGAATACAGGTATACATCTATGGTTGTATAATACACAATCATGAGATATCACCATACAGATGTAAATCATAATGACTGTGCAAATATGAAGTTTAGGGTTAATTACATAGAGGTTTACTCTCAGGTCCAATTGCCTGCCTGAGGGGAAGGAAAACATGGGCAATTGGCACTTCAGGGTCATCATGACAAATATAATAGGCAAGTGGTTCACACAAACACACATACACCCCCCACTCCAATCTGATCCACTCCAAAATGTTTCTCAGCTTTGGTCTATCACTTTACTGTTATGGTCAGGATGAAAAACTAGGGAGTAAAGTGCTACCATTTCCTTTGACAGAGATACAAATGTCTATACAAACTCTAGGATGGTAAGGAAAATGTCCTCAACTAAAATTTAAAGATAAATTTAGCATGCCTCATTTTTAGAAGAGTCACAATATTATGCAGTTATATTATCCCTGAGGAAATGCAGAAATAGTATCATAATCCCAATTTAGAATCTCATTTTCAGTCTTAATTTTCAGAGGGCATTTAAAGTCAAGTTTACAGTTTTCTCTCTTTATAGAAATCCACAGTTTTACTAAATATATGCTTGAAATACAGTAGATAAATCACAAACCAAACCCACCCAGCAAAGGCTTATGCAGCACCATAGTGCACATCTACCTCTTATAGCCTAGGACCTCCTGAAACCTGCCCATTCTGCCTTGGAAGATGAGGACAAAGCCAGAATAACACAGAAGGGAGGGAAGCTAACTTCAAAGTGCACCTTGCCCAAGTCGCTCTGCTCAAGCACCAGGGTTATCCTCAAGCTGCCACCTTCACAGGGTGTACAAAGCTATGTTTTCACAGCCGGGCAGCAGCTTTTACAAACACAGCCCTATTATTCCATGGGGTAAGTGGAACAAGCTCATCTCAATTTTCCAACACAGATGAAAATTAAAAGCTGCTGCTTCTGTGCCACACTTACTAGACCTTACATAACTGACAAAGATCGTGCTGGCTCCGGCTGAAAGGAAGCTGGGAGAAATCATCTGGATAGCAGGAATTATCTATTATAAATCAATCACATGCATGCACACAAAGAGCGGTTCTCACCCAGACTAAACACTTTTCTCCAAGTGAGGTGTCTGCTTTGTGCTCCGTGAACAGGAAAATTGCATGTCCCACACTCTGTATAAAAATGCTCTGCAGTAAAGGAGATGGCATGTACTCCAACTATTGCAGCAAAAGCCTTGAATATTAGCCCAATGGCTAAACTCATCTGTATTTCTGGGAGGTCTAGTGCCCATGCACTTAGAAATAGAGCAGCATTTTGTAAAGCACCTTTTATGCTGTTTGTGCTTTATTTTGAAGGGCTCATTCAGTCTAAATTACCCCACCACCGTTCTGGGAATTGTTGCACATTGGTTTCTGCAGTCATCACTTCCCTCCCTTACAGTATACGAGGACTCCATCTGGCAGCCCTCCACACGTCTTCCACCACAGCCAGACAAGCAACTGCTCTCCCACAGTAGCAGTGCTCCTGAGCAGTGCAACCTATGACATATGAAAATTGTACATGGGATTAAACTCTTCTCCATTTAAACACTGATTTTACTGAAGCAACACCATTTTGACACAGTTGCAAGAAGGAAATCCAACTAGCAATACCTAGATATCCAACTAGCAAAACCCTGTACTCAACCACACAACTCTGTGGCACCAGGCTTCAGCAGCTTAACTCTCACTACAAGCGCTTCCTACAGTTTTAGCTTCTAATGCTAGCACAGCATTTAATAATTCTCCCATCAGAATAAAAACTATGCTTTTCTGAGAGTGGTTCAGAGGTAACAGCATTACCCCCAATTCCCCAGCCCAATTCACTTCCCTAGAGCTGGCTCTCTTCTCGACCTTGGGCACGTCACTTTGGCTATATCCAAAGAGCAGAATGATGGTGTAGGTCATTGCCTGCTTACTCAAACTCCCCTGTGTAACTGCAGTAGTGACAGCAGCTGGCACAGACTGTTGCATACAGCTGGTATGGCCTTTAATACACACCATCTACCCAAGGCCCGCAGAGGGTCTGCACACTGCTTGCCAGTACGAGCTATTCTTACCCTCACAAGCATGATATAATTAACAGCATAGCACAGCACATCTTTATTCTGCAGCATAGCCTGTTCTCAGCCTCATCTATAAATTAGCAGTGATTGTACTTCCTACCCCAGAGGGATAATGTAGGGTTATATTAGTTCAGGGCAGTACACAGCTTAGATAATCTGGTAACCGGGGCCATGGGACTACCTACAAAGGACAGATGCTCTTTGGGAACAATCTACCACAAATATGCAGAGACTCACTGTAGAGAAAGCTTATATGAAACAGTCTGGTGATAGTGATGGCAATGTTGCTGTTATTTAAACTAGGTATTCTGTAAGCAAATAAAGTCTTTGTTGGAACCCCTGACACTGTGCCAAATGTACATCTTTCAGTAGTCCATTGGCCTTTCCATCTCTCACAGTGTCACAATTTTTACAACTGAAGGAATGGATTGTCTTGGAGACAACTGCTTTAAATAGGAGTTCTAAGGAGAATTCACTATATGAGAAAGAGGAATTTCCAATATATAGATGTGAGAACAGCTGTGAGCCTGCCCCAACTCCTCTGGGCACTTCTAAATAAAACCTAGAAGCAAGGAGATGAAAACTGACTCTAAAACAAATAGCTCAGCACCTATCATGAAATCCATTCAGAAAGCTTGACTAAGTGCATGCCAGGGCTCAGCTTAGTGCTCAAACCACTTCATTTCTCTTCCCATGTCCTCTCCTCTGGGAGAGGACTGCATTCTTGGCTATCAATGTCTGATCCAGCTTCATTTCTAGACCAAAGAGATATTTGGAATGGTTTCATGTTTATTGGATCCTTTCCCAAGGAAGCTGTTGATTTCCCTCTTGATAACAAAGCGGCAGCAAAAAATAGTGCCTCATACCACTTTTTTAGACTGAATTACACTTGATGTGAAGTCAGTCCAGGTGCCGTCTCAATATTTCTTTAATGAAGGTCATCCTAGTCCTTATTTGATTATTATTAGCTTTAAGTTCTTTAATTTTTAACAGCGGTGTCCTCTAAGCAGCCTGGGATTTGAAGCCATATTTTCCCATTGCTTTCTTTCAAACATAATTTTACTGTAATCTTCAACATATCAGTCACCTCAGGAATCAGAAGAGAGACAAATTATTCTACATGGGAGCAGTAAAAATTGAACACTGGCTGAACTTCATCAGCCAGGAGGTGAACTCAAGTCAGAGATGATGCTACTCACAGGGTAAATTTCACAACATTCCCTTCCCTGTAAATCAGATTAAATGATAGCCTCCAAAGACAGTTAATGCTAAAAAGATTAAAGTATTTGGTAACATCACAGAGTCCATTTTCCAACCCAAGTGCCCTAGACTTTTGATATATATTTTTTTGGAAGTAAAGGTTGTTCTTTTTTACTATAATGGTCACAATCAGTCTAGATGGACAAGTAGCCTAGATGAGTAACAGGTGAGACCTCAGCAGAGGAATCCAGTTCGAGGACCAGATTCATTGCAATGCACTGGCTGTTTCATGGTGTCTACATTGTGTAAAACAGATAGAAGCACATGAATGAGTTACACTGAATGTCAAGACAGACTCTAAGTCAGCTTTATGGCTGCTTTGTACTAAGGGAGAAGCAAAATTCAGCTTGGAATAGAGATATGCGAAGGAAAGTAGTGGGGGCTGAGAACAGTGGTTCAATAACAGAAACAAAGGGGGGGGAGTCTGCATTGTTGACTGAAATTGTTCAGTCTGGGTTGAAAAGTTGCATTTAATTTTCATATTCAAGATTTTTTCCCCAATTTCAATTAAAAGGAGCATTCTTCTGCCACAAAAATGTTTCATTTTTGAAAGTCCTTCTAAATAAAACAATTTTGTTTAAGCAATTCTTCCATCCCAGCTTAAAAGAACCCCATTGTTAAGCTATACCCATATGAATAAATATTTTTAACAACTTTGAAACCTGTAGCCTGGATTCACTAGAAAGCATAGCTTGTTCAAGGAAGAAAGATGTTAGAAGCACCCTAGGATAAGTCTGAAATACAAGAATCACCACTGTCAGAGAACTACTGAGGTGGTAGGGATGAAAATCCACCAAGTGAAACTTAATTAAACTTTTCATTAGACTGAGTACTAACAGCCTGCTTTTGTGCCCAGTGTAATTTAGGACACACCATCATAGTACAGTAAGGGAAATTCTTGTATCTTTTCAAATATTTAAGGCAGGACCTATACAACACTGTTGTTGGCAGCAAAAATAGCTATTAATTTTGTCATATTTTACAAGAAGAAGGTCCAAGTAACCAGAAGCAGATGACAAGATAAAGAAGCGCACGGCTGGAAACAACAAGCATCAGGAAACTGGCAACCACAGCATCTGAGATAGCAGCCTTGTTTCCTAACACTTAGGATAGGACGTAATGGTAGTACTTATGGAGTTACAATGCAGCAGCTCATTGCAGACATTTAAACCTTCCATAGCAATCTCCACATAAAAGGTATCAGCCATGAGCTTGATTTTGTAGAAAGGACTAGATGATCACAGACTATACCATCTGCCTGCATTCTGCAAAAGACTTGTCCCTGGAAAAAAAGGGCACTGAGGCTACAAAGGCAGAAAGCAAACATCTGCCCATCTTCCCCAAGGCTACCTCGGAAGTGCTGCAGCAATGAAGCTTCTGCTGCAACCTAAGCAGAATTTTCTGCCTATTTAAATCCTATTCACAGCTTCATATACACGCTGCTCATATGAGAGAAGTGCTGTTTTATTACCTCATGGCTGCACTGGACTAAAGGAGATCAAGAGGAGCCATGAGAAAGGCTGAGCTGCACACAGCACCCTTTGCTTGGTCAGTTGGCATGATCCACAGCCTGCAGGGTGTTACCTGCCCCTAAGGTAACTCCCTCTCATATCAATGAGATATCTCATATCAAATGGGAATCTGACACCAGGCTGGTATCCCCATCCTGAAGCAGGCATTCACAGCTACCTTGCCCAGAAAGCAAAGGCAAACCTACCTCTGCTAATTCCTACAAATTCAAGAAGATATGTACCTTGGGTTAACAGACAGTGCCATTCAACCAACAAGATACCTCTGTGTGGTTTAATGAGCTGGACAATACTAGTATAGTCCATGTGAGCAGACCTTCCATAGACCTCCAATATTGACACTTACACACACACACACACACACACACAGATTGGTCAGCTATTGCAACAATGTATGAAGAACAATACAGGATTTAACTGTAATATTCATGAGTGCACACAACTGAGCTGGGTCAGCAGCTAAACCAAGACCCACTGCTATTACAGAACAAATTAGAGGGATATCACAGCTGCACTAGACTCCAGTGACAGCACTCATCCAGACACCAGAGCAGAGATCAGTATCAGAATCCACACGCAAAGAAAGAAGATTCATAAGTGATTAAACAAAACGCAAATATTCTATGTAATAGATCAGATAATTACTTGGCTGATATCTGATATAACACTACTGTATTTTCGAATGCCAATGTTATTTTATTCATTTTCATTTTCAAAGCAATATGATCCTATTTAACATATTGCCAGACACTTTCCCATTCAAATATATGAAGAAATCACAGCAGAGCTTTATTTTTTTTTAATTATTGCATCAGGTTTGCAATATCAGAGGAGATAACATGATGCCCCTGGTATCATAAAGCATTCAATATTGTTCTTGATAAAAGAGCAGCAAAAAGTAGCATTTCATTAGAACAGTGCACTTAAAAACACCATGCCTTTTAAATGATTTAATTTAAAAATTACGTTGCATTTGAATCATTTGATTACTATGTAATAACAATGCATAATTCATATCCAAGTGACTGCTTTAAAAAGATATTAATTGACATAGCAGAACAGAATAATTAAGGGTTAAGAATTACAAATTTTCCCTCCAACCAAGCAGTTTAATAGTGTATCTTCATCCTGGAGAGTTCCTTTCTTGAGCTGTGCCTTAAAAAGTCAGAACTTGTGCAGTTTTAAAAGGAAGTTATAGTTGGGCACTGACATACCTCCTGCCCCATGGAGCTCAACTGTACATCCTCACTGGGTAACAAATTCCTGCCTCTGCAATCAGTGGTGGTATCCCTGCCACCTTGAAGGGTGACAAGCAAGCCCGGGTTATGAGGAACGTGAAAACAAGCCAACAATCTCAGTGTTTCACAGCAATGGGTATGTTTGGTGAGCAGTCAGACACTGCACACAAGACCATGCTGCATTTTGTGACTGCTAGAAAGAGCAGACACTTTCCAAGGACAAGCATCTTTCATTTCAAATAGAGAGCCTTCCTAACCTTAGTCACAGGAGTGTAAGGTTTGTACATTTGGGACAGTTGTTCATCTTCCATCTGCAGGGCAGGTTAGATGTCCCAAGCAGAGAACCGTGTCAACATCGTGCATCGTACACCACCTATCAATAGGCTTCTAATGGGAATCACTCCAGTTTCAAATAGGAGCAAGTAAGCTCTGGGTTACCCGAAAGAATCAGGAAAATAAAAGGATGCTTTAAAAACTGTGTTCTATTTCCCTTTCTCTCATTTTTTTTTATAGCAAGTTCATCTGACACTGAAAACTAATATTTTAGCCCATATTGAAAATAGCCTATTTTTTTTTGTCACAGGACAGAAAGACAAACAAAGTAGTGGAAAAGAGAAAGATGTGGAGCTAAAAGAACAAGGCAAAGACATTCACCACTTTGTGTCTGTTTCCCAGAGGCAAGGAAGTGTCTGACTTGCTTCTCAAGTGCCACCACAAGATTTCTGTTACATCCCTTCAAAGAACAATTTGTATCCATAGAAAATATTTAAAACCAATCCAAAGCAAACTGATGTATGAGAGGTTTCTTTGATATAATTTCATGTAAAGTTTTGAAACTCTTTTACCGCTACCTACAGACTGCCTCTTCTCCTCCATTTCAACAAATATCAATGTCTTAATCTCACCACTTGCAAGCTTGAACCATAGTTCATATTTTAAATGTAACCTGCTGTAGAACATAACTTCAGAGCTCACACCAAAGGGAACAACTCCTCAAAACCCCATAATGCAGAAACACCTATGCCTCAAGGCAATTGATAATAAATATTGTTCAATATTAGCCAGTCAGGGTTGTATAAAGCTTCACATATTTCACCACTACCACTGAACTAAACCATATGTAATTCTATCCCAAAGTACAACTTACTTCTCTTTCAGATTAACTAAAAGAATTGATCTACAATCAGACCAGTTGTCTCATAATTAAATCTTTGTGGGGAAAAAAGTGTATAAATCTGTGGGGAAAAGCTGTCCTATAAAGTAAAAACACACACAAATAGCATTACTCGGCAGACTGTCAAATAGCAACAAATGTTTGGGAAGTGTTTTAGTTTAATCCACTTCTTATAAATGCACAGGCAATAAAAACATTGCAAACTCAAAGTATGGTATTTAAAGCAAGCCTTTGAATGAAGGAGCTCCTGACCACTGAGGACATTTGAAGACTAAGATCATCCACTCTGTTCAGCTTTTAGAACTGGTTGGTCTACATGTGTTTTATAGTCACATCTTTGGAAAAACTTTGAAACACTAAATTGGGATATAGATTATGCATTACAGATTATTTTTGTTTCCCTCCTCCCCATAGCAAACAGCTTCTTGCTTTCAGTAGATCTTTAATCTCTGGAAGTTTCTGTGGCATTTTCTTTATCCTCTCCACTTTAGAACACTTTTAAAAAGCATCATTTACATAGTTCCATATGATTTTTAATTCTCAAATATCAGATTATCTCAGAAAGTCACACTGCATAACAGTGCCCCCTCCTCTCCCTTAATTTTTAATGCTCAAAAATTGTCATTTTCAAATAAACCAATTAAAATTATTTATTTAAAAAAACCCTAATAATGCCCTTGCAGGATGACTTGGCTGATTGCATTTATTATATTAGTTCAAGTCAGTGGCAGGAAGCTATTTTTAAAGCTGGAAGTCATGGAGTTATGAAACAGAAAGGGGATACCATACCAGAACAGCCCACGTTGCTCAGCATTTTTAGCACCAGGCCAAGGCATGACATTCAAATCACAAAGAAAGCTAAGGGATCACTGAGAAGGCAACAAGCAAAACCAGGCATAGACACATGGGAGACATGGTGGAAATGAGGTAGAGGCAAAGGAATAAAACACTATTTTGATACAACCTTAGGCAAGCTGAAACCAGGAAGCTCTTCAGATATCAGTCTTCACTACCCCTCTCTGGGCACTAACTAGACTGCTCCCTTCTAGCTGCTGCTGGAATTCCAGAACCTACTCGAGAAGGATGCACACACTTGACTCCTGCTCTGCTTCAGGCACTGCAAAGTTGAGTCTTTCTTGGGTCCAAATGCTTGTTTTTCCTTCAAGGACCAAAACACACTGTGGGGAAAATGCTGGATTTGGGGAGTTCCTTGGTTATGACTCTTCTCCTAACCCTTTGTTTCCTCTCTCCTCTTGTTCCTTTCCCATTTTTAAAATAGAATTGTTCATTTGTATAGCTTCATGGTTAAGTACAGTTAAGTGTGTGATAAGGCTGGAATAGATAAAGGGACTTCTTGAAGGTCAGCTAAAAATTGTCCATGCAGAAGAATACTGTACCCATCTGCATCTCTATAAAGTTAATCCAAGCAATCAGAGGTAATTTCACAAAGCCAGACCTTGTCCAAAATACATCTTTTGTGGCACTGGTTCAATGCCAGCTTCAGGCAAAGCTGCCACCTACTGAATGATCAAACCCAGTTCTGGTATTTTCACTATGTCTCTTTAACCCCTCTCCCCCTTTAGCCTTCAACGAGATGCTAAGAACAGAAATTAAAAGAGTCCCAGAAATTATCATATATCCTCATAAATTCTTCTAGAGCAATGTACAACAGAGATCCAGTTCCAAAATCTTAGTGAGGATGACTACTCAGCTCATTCATCACTACTGTTACTTTCATTTTGAATGAGAATATGAAGTTAGCAGAGGCTGCAGACTTCACTTAGTTGCTATACACATCCATGCTCAGGGCAAGTACTATTTAAACTTGGTATATGCTTCACAAACTTTTTGACTCTTAGGTTTTTTTGATCATAATTTTTAGAAAAGAAGGATTAACTTTGTACTTAACATATATTGAGGTCCAAAGCTTGGGTCTAGGCTTCTACCACTGAGATGCAAAAAACTCTTTATTTTGAATTGCATGGTTACAAATGTTGTTAGTAAGCATTATAGCATCCTCTTAAGTAATTATTTTAATTGTAGTATGGATGACAATTCTAGATGTTCATTAATATTACATTCTTTAAGCAAACATGACTGCATTGGTGATATTCAATGGGGCATTTGGAGTCACTAGAAGAATTTTCTAAATATAAGTATAATGGTCACCTAAGTGGCCAAATTCCTACATCAGTTTCATCAGCATGTTCTAGAATAGATCTGTAAACTAAATATAGAAACAATCAAAATAAAGGATAGGAATTAATAGGATGCAATGTAAGTGGAAGGGGAAAGTGACACAGCTGTCTTTGAAACATCTAGCTCTCTCATATTTTACTGATGTTGATTATTACACTAGGGAGGAGAATAGATATACAGTGCAGTTTACAAGCCATATATTCTCAAGGAAATCACAGTGTTATAATGTACATACCTGCAATATGTGCACACACAAAATAAATATCATCACTTCTTTTTTAGTTCCTCCCAGAGCTAAATAATGACAGATAAAATACTCAGATATCACAAAATATACAGCTTCTCAAAATTCCAGAAAAGCAAAGACTTTTGTCCACTAGCCCTGGTAGGAGCAGAGTCAGCTACCTAGCTGCAGTTGTTCACTGCAGTGGAACAAGCAGTTTAACTGACGACAACTGTGGAAGTAGGAGCTATCTGAAGACTAGAAGGGTGATATTTCATCACCCTCTCTCCTGCCCATCCCCAGTTGCCACAGGCTGTTTTTTCCCTTCATCCCAAGCACTCTGCTATGACAGAGCTGCATTAAAGCAAATCCAGAAAGATTTCAAAAGCCTGTGGATCAAGTCTTAACAGAGAAAGGAATGAGGCTCCATACGTCGGATCATCTGCCCTACAAATGCAAACAGCACTCCCCATAACTGTTTTATCATAGCACATCACATGCTCTTGTGGTCATCCCTTCCCACAGCAGCATTTGATGTAAAGGAAGGTTTACAGAGGTGCTTTTTTAAATGCTGAGGCACAGAGAAACTGAGGAGCATGAACCTGCTGAGAACCAGGCTGGAGACCTGGAATGTACTTGTGGGATCTCATCAGTAACTGGCAAGCAAAAAGCACAGCAGATCTCTCAGCAATTTATATCAAACTGCTCTCAATCTCTTTAGCTGTATATATTTAGCCTTCTAGTTGACCCAATGGAAATTAGGCAGTCCAGGAAGCACATATAATACCCATCATTGTACTTCGCTGGACTACAAAACCTAGGCAACCATTTACTAAAAATGAAGACCTCAGGTACATATGACCAGAAGATGCAAATGACAGTACATCACAGGAAGGTAAGAGAGACCATGAGTATGTCCAGAGGTGCCTCACTTTCACGTTTCTGTGCCAGGAAGCAGTATGCTCTCCATGCCCCAGATGTTGGGCAAAAATACACAAAATACCTGTCACTCTGAGACTGTACTTTTGTGGCATCTGGCAAGGGGAAGAAAAAGTGACTGTAAAGGGAAAACATTTTCAGTTTAAGAGATCTGAGCATGAAAGTATTTGATTGTGAGTAAAAACTTGAAGACATTCTATTTTTCAGTGACATGCATAGTAAGTTACACTGAAGTCCAAAGTTATTCAGTTCCCGACATACATTTTATGAGAAGCAGCAGAAAGAAAAGATCAGAACGCCAGTGCTGCAGATACAGATGTCTAAGACATGTCACAACTGCCACATGGGGAGCTCTCTTACACCGTTTGACTAAACTAAGCATTAGGCAAGGTGAGAAATGGCAACTCATGCCACATGATGGCAGATAATCCTAATTAAGTTGATTGTCCTTTTCTTTCAGGCTCAGTTGCAACATTTAGAACCAGGTCCAAATCTTAAACTTTCCAGTGCTTCCCCAACTGGCTTGAGGGGCACTTTTTCCATTTGAGTCTCTGTACTATCCCAGCAATAAAGGAAAAAGAAATCACTCGCAGGCACTTGACCAAAAGCTGGTGCATATCCATCAAGATGTACAAGTTGATCTCCATAATCTCTACACATTTACCAGATGAATAAATATCAGCCTTAAAGTTGTGTTGATATCTTCAGAGAAACTGGGAAGGGAGCAATCATCTCCTCTGTGCTCCATCCATTCATGGGTCACTATTCTGTCCTGGCACTGGTAAGAGGATGGCTGGTTGATGGATTACCTTTAAGGTAGGAGCTATAGATCATACAGGCAGATGAAAATGAAGTAACATCTTAATTTGAGTTACTTCAATTAAAAAGGTTTTTTTTAATTACTAAGAATGAATTAGAATTAATCTCTATTCTAACAGATCTCTGAAGACTCTCTTCTCCCAGTCTGCGGCATCCCAGGTGACAAGATGGGTGTAAAGGTAACAACAAAGTGCCAACACACTAGGCTGAAATAAAGGAAAACAAGGCTCCTTTGATCCCAGGTCACTTACACCTTCTAAGCCTGACCCAGTGAGCCTGATGTGCTGATTAGGATAAAGATCAAGCCAAGGCCCTGCAGGAGTTGTGGCTTACACAGGGGAGACAGCTCCACACATGTGCTGAGCACAGACTCACCTGTAAATGAGTACAAGGTGAAAGCCAACTGCATGGGTCTAGTTCCATGCGTTTCCAAAGTGTCAGGGGTTTACAGTTCAACTTAAAACACTCTTTTCAGTTAACTGCAGTTTTCTTTTATGGTGTCCTGGCAGGATCCTGTAGCACTGCTACAGATAGAGTGATTGAGAGCTCGAAGCAATCTCCACAGAAATAATCCATAAAAATCCCCCATGACATTAAAGCCAGTGAACTGTTCTGGTCTCAGTCCTTATCAGAGGCATCCCCATGGTTATACAAACAACATAACTCTGCAGAAAGTAGCAAAAAAAAGTATTGGGATTAACATAATACAGGATAAAAGCAAGCTTAGTTTCATATCAAACTACTGATGCTGTTTTGAATAGCATCTCTGACAGTAACTCTCTTAATTTCAGAGGCAAATAACAGATGACAGCTTTCAGCATAATGTTGACTTATTTCATCACAGACTATTATCTGGCCACAACAGGAAAAATCCTGCCATGATCAGGCATGTAATCAGCTTTGGTAGCACAACACATTTGACGACCTGTCCTAGTGTATACTGTCCAGTCAGACTAGCTTAGTCAGCTCTATAGGCTCAAAGAAAAACTTTCCAAAACACTCATTACCCCATTTTTCCAGTCTACAGTTCACTACCTTTCATCTTCCTTTGAGCCAAGGTGTCAGTCACCACACTGATAGTTAATATCAACTCTGTCTAGGAGCTTCCTATCCCTCAATTAAGGGCATACCTGTAATACCAAACATGCACCCAGCTGTCAATGTCTGCAGAAAGAGGCCTCTGTATTAGCGGTTCAGTTGGCATCTGTCCAAACTTCAAGCAACATCTAGCAATACAATTTTCCTGTTATGAAGCACTCCTTATCTGTAGATCCCAAACTGCACAAAAGGGAGTCTCTTCCTATTTCATAAACTATATCCGATATAGTTACTGAGGCATAGGCCACGGGAAGAACTGAGATTATACCTCAGACATCCCACTGCTCCTCCAACAACTGGGCATTGTTATCCCCTTCACCTCTCATTTACTGAAAGTAGGCTCAGAAACATATTTATTAGTATGGATAGAGGCTATGCCACTGGAAGGGAAAAGAAAAAGAGAGAAAAAAAAGGTGGTACTTTCCTATTGTCTTTCTATTTTATCTGAACATGGCTCTTTCTTACCTCTGATGTACAGACACGCAGTAAAGGCAAGTTAATAGAGAAATTGCCTCCAGCCTAATCTTTAGCTATCCAGATACCTGACAGAAGCTGTAGCAGAAATCTCTATGCTAAGAAAGAAAGGCTCTCTCCACACTGAGAGGAAAGTTGCCCAGATCTTAGTTACAGCTTCAACATCTGCTTTACAGGGCAGGAAACTGGTTTAGTGCCAAAACCCTCAAGGGGACAAAATCTGTACCATTAACTTTTGCAACATCGACTTTTGTTTTCCCTTTTACTCAACTGTTCCAACACCCCTTATTTAAATATATTAAGCTAGGGGAAAAAAGATAAAAAAGGTGAGGATTTTAAATAAAATCAGACACGCAAAGCACATTGTACCCTCTGAAATCCCTTCTGTGCTGAAACTGCAATTTCTTTGACTGAGTGCATGTATTTGCTCAGCAGCAATGTGGTTCTTCTAGCTTACAGGACCTAACACAGCATGCAAAAGGAAATACTGAAATAAAGCCAAAAATGCCCTGGTCTGTTGGTACCCCAGTTTCTGTTGCCTAGCAGAGCAACTCACAGGCTCTGCTAGAAGGCAGTGGGTTTGGCCTGGAATTGCATCCCATACTGCCCTGCAGCTTGTCAGGATACTGGTATGGGTATGTGTGTAACATGCTCATTCCATCACTACAGGCTTGCAAGTGGTTTGGCAGCAGCAGGACACCTCAGCACAGCGCACCTCCAAAGGACAGGCTCCTTGCTTGTGTAGGTCCATCTGTTCAAGCACAGCTTTACATTATTGCTTCTCCTAGCACTGAAACAACCATTTCCTAAGTGTGTCACACACACAGATTTACAGTTGTGTTTCCTAACTCCAGAAGTGATAGGGGGAAAATAAAAAGCTTACAATTTTCTTGAAAACGAGTAAAGGTCACTTGTCTCATTGAATTTCATCCCTTCACAGTACGCCTGCTGCCTCAAGGAAGTTTCTAATTGTTCCTCAATAAGTTCAGTCTTCGGCTTCAGTAACATTACTGCACAGTTATGCTATAGCTTTTATGAGCTTCTTGATGAAAGAGGACCAGTTTGCACTGAACAAATTCAAGTAATAACTGAAACAAGAGGAGACTCTTAACATGCATCATTTCCTATTGAAATATCACAAACACATACGTGGGAAGACAACACATGCACAACTGAATGCTATTATAGTGTGTGATGTATCTCTCACAGCACAGGGAAAGCTACAAGTGATACACCAGCTAACAGAAATCCATGATTTCCAGTAAAAAAAGTCTCTGCATATAAAATTGTCAATTTTGTGTAATGGGCTTCTTATTCCTTAAGTTGATCTCCCTTACACATCAGCATCTGCATTCATCTACTCTACAAAGTCTAACCTCTTGCAGGACTTTCTGCAACCAAAGGCAAAAGACAATCATAGAATAGAAAAGATGTTCACTTGTAAACTGGACTACCACAAGTCAGTACAACACACACAATCACCTCTTTCCTTTCTAGAGACAGAAAATCTGGAGTTATTGCACATCTCTGCCACTGGAGTGCCAAAAGCGTCTATCAGTAAAGACCTCAGTACTTGCAATGAAAAGGCAAGCACTCAGCTGATTCCATGAGCAGCTACTCACTTACGTGTGCCACCTCAATGCAACACTATAGGTGGAGTTAAACAGCAAAATGACTCAAGTGTTTAGGTAAGCTGTGTGACTAATTGAATACAAGACATCGCTTGATTGCCTACAAGATGTAGCCTGATGTCTGTAAGTCATCATGGCACGTTATATCCAGTATTTCACAGTATTTCTCTGTTACAGAAACTTCATTAAATTCAAACCTGCAAGGGAAAAAAAAGTATCTTTTTTTTTCTTTATTTTAATCACAGTGACTCCAGTAAGTGCCAATCACAAAGGATTCTATGGTAAAAAAATGCATAGCCTGCAAAATAGAGTTGATTAATTTTAACCAGCATTCATCTTTAATTACAGGACAGCCTAAAGGCAAATAACATAATCAAGTCCTCGCTTGGACTCTGGTACAATCATATGTTGTGCTGTGGCAGTTCTGCCTCTCCAGCAATGGGGACAGGATGCCATTTTGAATGCCTGTTCTTTACACATACTTCATGCACTTATTTCATGGCTACGGCTAACAGAGCTAAAACTACAATGACCATGTGTAACATAAGGTGCATGGCTGCTGAACTTTGTGTATTTCTCTGCCAAGATAAAGGCAACAGACTGGGCACAGCTGCCTCATGACTCCCTTCTGCAGTTACACAACTGCATGCTCTTTGGGAAAGCTCACTAGGCTGAACAGATACAACCAGAAGAGGAGCTGGGCAGAAAGAGAATTAAGCAGTCCACCCAAAGCTGGTACCAGGGCTGTGAGCACAACCCACAGTTTCACCAGCCCACTCCCAGTGCCCACACTGATGCCTCAAGAGATTCTATCCTTTCAACTGAATTATTTGACATTTATGCTAAACATATCCTTGCCTTACCTATAGGCATTTGCTAATGCATGAAAATAAGTTTTACTGTTTGGACAAGACTGTCTGGCTTTGCTCCAATTCAGCATCCTCTTGTCCTCAACCTTTTTGCTGCAAGAGCCCACTATATCTGCATATAGACAATCCATACGTCACAACTACTTTAAATGTCAGTGCTCATGTTTCATAAGGACTTTCAGGCAACTCTACAATTAAAACTAAATATTCAAGCAGAAGATGAATGTATTATGTCCTCAGGCTCCTTAAGTCATGATCCATATTTATAATGCAAGACTAAGGCTTCTGTTGAATAATTACATCTTCTGCCTGCCCATTCCGCCTCCCTACCCCCATATGTATACACAGACACAAATGCATATATAACATTTAAAGTGAGCAATTATTCACCCCAAAGACAGAATAACTTCTTTGAGTATATGCCTGCTAGAGAGTTTAATTCTGTAATTATCACACAAGATATACAGTAACAAACCTAGTTCAGACTGAGACACCTTCCCTTTCCTCAGATGAGGACAGCATGTTCCAGAGGGGATAAAGCACTCTGTAGATAACAAAGACAAGCCCTAGGGAAGGGACTGTAGTAGCCACACTTATTCTAACTCCAGATGCATACTTTTCTTCGAAGTGGAAGTCTCTTATTTATAGTTCCCGAGATCCTACTTGGTCAGTGCTTCAGAGTGGAAGGTACTTCTTTATGAATGAGTGAAAGCCATTTTAAAGTGTTTGGCAGCCACTGAACTCAGAAGTTGTATGAGAAAAATAAACCAGGACCTCAAATACTACTTTTCAATGAATGCTGATCTTCCCTCTCTTACTTTAAGTCATCTTTCTGCAATAAGCAGTGCCACTGGATGACACAAAGTCAGACTGCAAGAATCGGCTTACCACTAAAGTCAGAAGAAGCATTTTGACCAGTACCCTAGAAACTTAGGCCTCTATTTCTTCATGCATCCTCTTTAGGGCTACATATTTCTTTACAGAAGAGGGAGACTACCAGTGTCACTAGAGAATTCCACACATCAAAACAGGCAAGCACTGCATCCATTAGTTAGCTGGAAAATGCACTTCCATGTACATGTATGTGCACACACATGCATGCACAAACTTCCAATTCATCAGACAATTAGTTTTTTTCAGTAAATTGAACACTCTCCATCTTTAACAGTCCAGTTCTGGAGGTGGAATTGATGTTAACAACATGAAAATAACATGCTGTAAACAAAACTGTTTCTTGACAGAACCCTGTGTTTTAACCAAAAATAAATTATTAAAAATTCCTAACAGCTCTCATCACTCTTTTCACCTCTCCAAAAATCTACCTTCCGATATGCAAAATGAGCAGAAAGCACTGGGAGCCTGCATACAGTGCGCTCTCAGTGCTCCAGTTACCCAATAGCAACTTCCATGGCAAATTTGTCACCATAGACATAGTCTCATAATCAGAGTCAATGAAATGTATTTGGTTAACTGAGATACCTCTGATAAGATCATTTTAACAGCCAAACCCCTTAGTCAAGTAGAAGTATAAATCACAGTGATACTGAGCCACTAAAAAACCACAATAGAAACCACTCCAATCACAGCTGCAACAATAGCTGTCACATATTCTGGTCATTAGCAGAGCCAGACAAGGGCACCATATATGGAGCAGTCTTCTATCTGAAAATTAAGCACTCCAGCACTGGACAGGTTATCAAGACATCACTCAAAGTAGAAGTACTGGAAATGCAAGTGAAATCATGCTGCAAGGAGGGAGGGAGGGCAGGGGCAGAGCATCATGAGGGAAGCTACTGGCTTCTTGTTTCATTGATATAATTGCTCAAAAAGACAAATGAAAGAAACCCTGCATCATCCCTATTGCTTTGCTTGTGGC
Source organism: Melopsittacus undulatus (assembly GCF_012275295.1). Classification (NCBI taxonomy): domain Eukaryota; kingdom Metazoa; phylum Chordata; class Aves; order Psittaciformes; family Psittaculidae; genus Melopsittacus; species Melopsittacus undulatus. The sequence goes on along the minus strand of NC_047531.1, from coordinate 82,199,895 downwards.
TTTGCAGTAGCAAAGTGATTTGTCTTTGCCCTTTTTCTCATCCACCTCCAGAAGAGATAAAGTGTTACTGCTCTTCCTAAAGGGCTAGACCAGAATTTTACTGTAAGCCCCGATCAAGAGGTAGCACATAACCAAGCTACCCTGAGCTGTCCTCCCATCACTCTTGTCAGCAGAGAGAAGAGCAGAGAAACAGGGAGACTTGTTGGACTTGACCAGCTGGGCAGCAGATGAAGGAAGTCAAGGCTACACCTGCAACCTCTGTAGGGGAGAGACAAAAAAGCTACCCCTGGGTCTGTAGCCTAATTTCTCCATTAAAGGTTTTCTTGTTAATTCAGGGAGGCTCCAATTTTCCATCCAATCATTTGTGTCTGGCAGTAGAGCATATGAGCCACAAAGAGAAGCTGGGTTGTTGATTTTTTACAGGGTAAAGTTAGGCTCCTAGACTATTTACCTTCTCACCAGCAGGATTTATATGTACACATAAGATGGATGTATTGTCTTCCACTGAGATCCAAATAATAGCATGAAGTCTATCCTGCATTGCTTAGCACACTGCAGTATTTCATACCACTCACTGCAGTTGCAGCTGAAGAATTCAGTTTCTAACCACAGTTTAGAACACAATAAGAACAAAATATAAATTTTAGTAACCAGGATGAATTTGTTATGATATTTGTACTTTATCTCAGTTAGAAATCAGGTTAATTCCTGGGATGTTTTAATATGTTTTGTTGCTGGGAAAAAAATTCCACAGCAAAATGCAGTCATTGCATTTCTGTGACACAGGTCCTCTTGTTTAGCCCTAAAGATCACTGCATTTATCATCTCATGACACACAGGATGTGTGCCCTACATTACACTCATTCTGCCAGCTACTTATAGTTTTATGTTGCAGGTTTCCTTACCACTCTGTGTGTCTAGCTCTTAGACCATCATTTAATCTAGTCTTTATGCAGTGTGGCAGATACAGAAAACAGTCCTGTTAAGATACAGGACATCATCTGTACCTGAGACTTCCTTCTACTTTGTCATTATGAAAGTATAATACCACAGCCTTGGGAAGAAAGCAAGTAGTAACGTCCTTGCAGGAGCATTTGATGGGGCAGGTATTGTTTATAACAATAATTAAGAAGCTGATGTACTTGTGCCACACTAGTATTAGTTTTTGAAGACAGTTTAGTATTCACAAAGAGTCAGATGAGCTGGAGTAGAAGCTCACCTTGCCAAGGTAAGGAGTGCAAAGTGGTGACAGCTAAGTCACAGTATGCGACATTGAACAAAACATTTGCAAATCACCTCTTAATAACTTAATTGCATCCAGGATATCATCACAAAAACATTAGGAGTAACTGCTCTCTCATTCCTGCCAGCTGGCTTGTCTATGCATTGCACCAAGTCCCACTGCTCACAAACCAGCCCCATGTTGACTTAACTGCCTAGGAGGAACTTGTCTAACTGATGTCTCCAGGATTGTCCTCAAAGCAAAAAAGGGTTTGTTCAGCCATTCAGGTCTCTCCCTTGGGAAAGCCTTAGGCACCCCTGAAGAAGAGCTTCAGTGATGCCACTGCTTTCTCCAGCTACCACTGTGAGCCCTAGTGCTGCCATGAGCCAAGCTTTGCTCCTGCACCCATAGCCCAGCACAAGTCTATTCTCCTGCATTACAAACTTGGGGGCCGAATGTGCCTCTGGTAGAAACCTCTCAGAGGCTGCCAGCACCTTTGCTCTCATTAGAGCAAATCCACTGCGATATGGAGAACACACGTTCTTTATAAGAGGACACAGATCACCAGAAACATATGCCACAAAAGGGCAGAAAGAAAGCATACACAGGCAATTCACAGAACAGTTAGTGAAGGCTTATATCAAGCATCAGCTCCTTACATACATGAAGCTGTCATTGCATGAAACATTTCTGTTTCCCCACCCCAGATTTTGTCTTAGCTAGCAAATACAAAGAAGCATGCATCTCATACACAACCCAAACCCATTAAGTGAGTGCAATGAAAACCTACCAAGTATCCATATCCCAAAAGAAAGCTTATGACAGTTTTAAAGGCTGACTTCAGACTCCAAAATAAAAATTTAAGTGCAAATAAACCTCAAAATGTCTCAAATACACCCAGATAAGTTTTAGCAGCAGCCATACTAACTTAGTATTTAGTAAAGGCAAACTAGCTCAGCAACAATAGAAACAAAGCTCCAAAACTAACCAATGATTTAAATCTAAAGCCTACTTTAACTCGTGAAATGGCCAGTCCTGTTCTGGCTCATTTGAGTAACAGGATACCCTGAGAAAGACTGCTTATATGTTTCCTGGACTTCAGCGAATTGATACCCTTTAATGAGTTTTTACTGAGATTTCATGGTCCTTCCCTGAGAGGACAAAATTCAGCTAAAAAATAAATGAACAAATAAATAAATAAAATCTTTTCCCAGCCACAAACACACAAACAATTACATCAATACATAAATTAACCCATACAAACTATATACTGCTTTAGAAAGCCTTATGTATGGTTTTGTCAGGACTGTATAAAATTCGCTTTTTACCATATCAACTCCTCCAGAGGCACCATCTGTAGGAAGGGAGAAATCTTCTCTGGAAAGCTGATGGGTGCATGAAATAAGTGACCTTCTGTGACACCTGTACTGTGTTTTTAGCAGAGAACTAACTCTAGAGATCTAACATTCCATGACATCACATTCACTGTGACATCAGAGCATGGTAACACCTATGCCAACACAGGTCATTTTACCATGCTCCGTACAGTGTCCCAACCTAGCACAGACCTTTACCTAAGAGAAAAGTCTTTATTGTATCAAAAATTAGATTATTTTTGGGATGTGTTGGCTTAAAATGCACTTTCTTTGACTTTTAAATCATTAGTAAATTGTTTGGACAATTCTGCTCTAAATACTGCTTCATGAAATCGTTTTCCCCAATTCAATTATATATCAAAGGAAACTCAAATATATTTTAGACTAAAATAATTTAGTAATATCTATTACTTTTCAGAGTTAAAAACCTGATTTTAAGATAATGTGAACCATAGGGCTAGTCTGTCTATTGAATCACACATGAAGATGTTGCCAGAAGAGTCAAAGTTAACTTTTGAGAGTACTGGACAAATTTCATCATCTTTTTTTATGATCTTACTCTTCACAATACCATTTAGCTAAAACTCCTCTAATCACCAGAAAACTTGTCAATCAATGCAGTTTATCAAGCTTCCTACAAGTCTCATTTATTTTGCCTTGGAGAAACACTACCTGAGTCAGTGACGCTGAAGCCCTTCTCCATGCACACAAATACATCCTCTTTGCAATCCCTTTGTTTTGCAGCGTTAAAATGCCAGGAAGATGCTCCTCACTTGCCTAACTCAAAATCCATCAGCTCCCACAGGGTCCAGCTAAGGGCTGAGATGAATTTCTCAGTATCTGCCTCCTCACCTTGCTTCTGGACCTCCCATGAGTGGGGATTTGCAACATCTCTTCTCCAAATGAGAGGACATCACTCAGCCACAGCAGCCCAGATACCTGCCTTCTACTTCTTGCAATTCCTAGTACAAACTTGGGAAGCAGGTGTGCACACCTCAACAACACCCTGAGGACAGAGGGAGCTCAGAGTTCTTCCGCACTCTGGTCTATTCTAGTTGGAACATCTAAGTGTTTTATTAATAGAAAGCCAAGCACAGTATCAGAGATCTCATTTCCTAGCTGCACAACAAGCACAGTGACAGCCTTGATGGGCATGCAGGATTCAACTTCTAATGAACTGTGAGAGCAACCTGGAAACACAACAGCTGACACTGTTACAGGATTATGCTTGTAAACAGACACAGACAAAACCCTGATTTTGCAAACATCATGTTTATATTGAAAATGTCTTTAAACAGAAACCAAACATTTTTAGTTGCTGGGAATACTCAACATATTTTTAATAAGGGTGGATTGTTGTATTATTTAATGACTAGATACAATAAGCTTGTACCAAGCTTGAGAAAATCATTACAGTCCTTTTACCATTCACATGACTACATTTCTTCTGGGTTGCCAGACATATCTTCATTTAAAATAAAAATATATAAAGATCAACCTCTTTGTTTATACCTTACCCTACAAAAATCCAGTACCTGAAGCATAGTAAAATTCATGAGGGATTTGATACCCTAAGTATTACTTTACTGGTAACAAAGGGAGAAAACTTCAGTCAAAAAAACTGTTTTTCGGTTGCATTATTGCTTCCAAAGAGACAAAAAACACTTATATTTTTCCACAAATACTAATGTAATTCCAGGATGTCTTTGATCTTGTCCAGAGCAAGATAAAAGGTATCCTTTAAATTATACTCATTAAAGTGTTTTAACCCACTTTTAAACAAAAGGCTGGTTTTGCAGAGCCTAACTTTGAGCATCTAACATACACACCTAAATTAGGAGGACAACATCCTTAGCTACTTCCTCTAGAAGCTATTCTCACTGGACTGGGGAGACTGGAGACCAACACCTGACTTAACTTGAACCCTCTGGTCATTTAAGCACCCTCTACAGTCAAAGGGAAAGCCCCTCCAGAGAACAATTCCTCTTATGTTACAACAGGTATCTGTGAAATGGCTTGTGACATCTACCCTTCCAATGGCTAGTGAAAGTATTCATTAGCCCTGGAGAGAAAACTCCAGGAATTTTAAACTAGGAGAGCTTAATCCACTGCACTGATTACAGCAGGAGGACAGATGTCCACCTAACAACTACTTGCTTCTTAACTTTCTGGCCAGTAAATTTAGTGGAGATAAGCCAGCCTTGGCCTTTTAATATAGACACTTACATATTTGACCAAAGCTGACTTCTTATCAGTTCTCAATGCTTGGTATATACACATTTTAGGAGTTACACATTAACCTGTGCCTTAGATAAGGTGTGGAGGTGAGAGAAGGAGGAGCAGCTCCCACTATGGAGCTCAGCTTTGGAAGAGAGACACTCTAACCAAGGGCTACACTTTACCACATACACTCAGTTTTCCCACTGGCACCTCTGTCCTCTATTGCAATACACAAGTGTTGCTCTTCAAAAAGAAACTGAAAATACAGGCATTTGTTTTGGAGTCTACATGGATGTACAACACAAGCCAAACAAGCTGCGGGAGTATCAAGAGTCTAAGCTGCTGAACAGATGAAGAACAGCCTTCGGCTCTTCTCCTGTACACAGAAAACTCAATATTAAAGCACTTAACACTAACTGCCTTTAGAGTACTCTGTCTCCAGAGACTTAGCAAGACAGATTCCACAGCCTGTTATTACATATCCTCCGCAAGAACCAGGGCTCCTACATTATAAGCAAAAGGCATAGAACAGCTCATACTGAAATGCCTAATAGCAGCTTGGCAGTTAGAAAATTCTCTCAGGGGTGGGAGATAAGGTTCAAATCCATCTCACCAAGATTAACAGGATTTCATCCACACATGCTACATGCTAGGTGAATGCTGCAACAGCAGAGCTCTTGGGTAAGAGAGGGAGCAGTACTGCTTCCTCTTCCTCTGCTCTGCATTTCATAAACCTAGCCTTGAAGCTGTAATTCTTTTTCCGGCTGACACAACGCCAGCTAGCACCTAACCACTACCCAGCCACTCACTCCATCCCCACAGTGGGATGGGGAGAAAATTGGAGAGGTAAAAGTGAGATAACTTCTGGGTTGAAACAAAGACAGTTTGATAGGTAAAGTAAAAGCTGTGCATGCCAGCAAAGCAAAACAAGGAATTTATTCACTACTTCCCACCAGCAGACAGGTGTTTAGCATCACCAGGAAAGTGGGGCTCCATCATGTGTAACAGTTACTCGAGAAGACAAATACCATCAGTCCAAACATCCCCCGCTACCTTCTTCCCCAGCTGTACAATATGCTGAGCATGATGCCGTATGGTGTGGGATATCCCTCTGGTCAGTTGGGATCAGCTGTTCTGTGTCCCCTCCAAGCTTCCTGTACACCCCAAAGCCTGCTCACTGGTAGAAGGGGGCAAGGAGCAGAAGAGGCCATGGCCCTGTGTAAATGCTACTAAGCAGTAACTGTGTTGATCACTTGCACTTAACAGTGGTTCCTCTAGCACAAGGCTACAAAAAATTGAAGTATGTGTAAAATTGGTGGTATTTTGTCATTATTGACCCTTCTATTGATAAAAGAATCCATATACAACACAGCCTACTCAGGCACTAACCCGACCAAAAGCAGTCTTTTTTTTGGAGGAGGAGGGTCACAATTGCTGCCACTTAATGCCACACAACCAAGTTTCATACATTTTGTAGTTCATTTATGTCAAGAGGCATAAAAGCTCTAAACATCCATGAGCGATTACTGAATTGAGCCGCACTGTTTGCACAGGTTTATATTGTACCAAAAAAAATGTATTCTACTATTACTGTGTGAACTCTACCAGAACGCAATTTACTGAAGCAGTAGTCATAAAGAACAGAGGGTATCTTACTGGCTACGGTGAAAGCCTTTTCCCTCCTCTGGCTATGAAAAGGTCAAGCACCTCTCTCATTTTAAATAACTGCACAGTAATCTCCATTCTTTAAAGAATGAAACTGTATCAGACTTCAACTCCTTTTCAAAGAAACAAGACCAAACCTACAGTAATTTTCCAACTCCCTTCTGGATTATTATAGGTAGAGCAATGTTGCATTTGGAAGCTTTCCAAAAATATGTACGACTGAGAACACTAGGTTATCTTTTCATAATGTATTAAAGTAAATAGCATTATGATGTTAGTCACACAATGAATTATGTTCTGGAGCACGCAGAAGAAAACATGACCATACAAAACCTCAACCATATAAAAAAAGGCAAAAAAGAAAAGCAAATAGTGATTTAACCTTCTTCCAAGCCTCAAACATTCAAACTGTCTCTATTATTCTTATATTGATCTCATAATTTCCCTCAGTGAAATGCAGATACCAGACTAGCAACTCACCGATTCACACGCTGGGGTTTTTTCTTGTATTCGTTCCAGAATGACTTGGGCAGCACGCAATCCCATTTGTAGCTTGTGAAACCGCAATAAACAAACATCCATGAGGGACCTGTCAAGCAAAGCAAGCTGTATAACCATCAGAGTGGAAATCAAATGCCAATTGATTATATGATGAGCCACACCTCAGTTGGCAAATTTAAAACACAGCATGATGAAAAGGAAGAAGTGTCTCCAAATTTCCCTACATTAGCAGGGACTGTGGGAGGCAAAAGTCTCACTAAAAGAAAAAAAGCCTGGAAAACATTTAAGGAGCAATACATGTGTACACATTTATTGAAATGTTAACACTGCAGTGCATTTTATTACAAATGCTGTCTTTCAGTGATTTAATGCTCTTAATAGAGCTTTTAAACAAAAGTATTAGTATGTTTCCCTTACAAACCATGAAACTTTTACACATAAAACATTTCACTTTAATTTCTTCTTCTTCCAAGATATTTTCCCATCAACACAAAATATAAGCTGTACTATTAGTAAAACAACACATCAAGTATTTAACTACTAAGGGTTTAATGTTCTTCTGTATAAAAAGAGCAACTCTTTGTTTGGGCAGAGAAGAGATTCAGAGCAGCCCTGAGGAGAAGGACTTGGGGGTGTTGCTTGATGAGAAACTTAACGAGAGCCAGCAGTGTGCACTCGCAGCCCAGAAAGCCAACTGTATCCTGGGCTGCATCAAAAGGAGCATGACCAGCAGGTCGAAGGAGGTGATCCTGCCCCTCTACTCTGCTCTTGTGAGACCTCACCTGGAGTATTGTGTGCAGTTCTGGTGTCCTCAACATAAAAAGGACATGGAACTGTTGGAACAAGTCCAGAGGAGGGTCACGAGGATGATCAGGGGACTGGAGCACCTCCTGTATGAAGACAGGCTGAGAAAGTTGGGGCTGTTCAGCCTGGAGAAGAGAAGGCTGCGTGGAGACCTCATAGCAGCCTTCCAGTGTCTGAATGGGGCCTATAAGGATGCTGGGGAGGGACTGTTCATTAGGGACTTTAGTGATAAGACAATGGTTAAGAGGTTAAAACTTAAACAGGGAAAGTTTAGATTGGATATAAGGAAGAAATTCTTTACTGTTAGGGTGGTGAGGCACTGGAATGGGTTGCCCAGGGAGGCTGTGAATGCTCCATCCCTGACAGTGTTCAAGGCCAGGTTGGATGAAGCCTTGGGGGATATGGTTTAGTGTGAGGTGTCCCTGCCCATGGCAGGGGGGTTGGAACTGGATGACCTTAAGGTCCTTTCCAACATATTCTATGATTCTATGAACTACAACTGCTCACCTCAAATATTTATTCTAGATTAAGTACAACATCAAAGGAAATGAAGACAAAGATGGCAGGTGATAATGAAGAAAGATATGCTTCATATCAGCCAAGGGATTTGATCCATAGGTACAAACAGATATCAAGGGAAAGAACATAAAGTTAGAATGAAAACAAGTGCCAGGGAAGGGAGGAACAGTCCCAAGCAAATCCCTGGGAGGTAAATTGAAACCTAAAAAGAAATTTTCAGTTCAATCCAGCAGCACTGCTGGAGGAGTAGCCTGGGATGTTTGCCTGCTACCCATATTTGAAATGGTAATTATTCATTCTAAGGGTTTTTTTCCAACTGTAAGTGTATGGATACATAGGAAACTGGAAAATTACTTTTTATAGGACTAACCAAAACTGTAATATTCAATCCAGGTACCATATGATACATTAAAAAACCCACTCAACGCAGTCCTGCTAGCTTTTCATTTTTATGTAGGTACACCAGTAAATCATCTTATTAACATGCTGCTAGTTAACAGATTTTTATTTGTTATTCAAACTGTGCAATGAAGATGAATGAAGTCCACTTTGGATTTAGAAACAGTGCATTAGGAAACCCAGTAGGCCAGCCTTTAATTATGCCTCCTAATTGGATAGAGATCACCCCTCAGAAGTGTTCAGATCTGAGCAGACTACTTAAGCTATTTTCAGACCTATAAAACACCCAAATCTTGGAAACCTGAGTTTAAGATGCAGCTGAGAGGCACACAGACCTTGCACTGGGCTTCTGCCCTGGCATGAGTTTCAAATCCTTGTTTGTATTTCTGTCAGCCTGCCCAAACATCACACTATCATTTCTTGGGTAAGTAGCCTGTTGTGACATGGACCTAATATGCTGAGGAGTCTTGAAAGTCTACCTGGAAGTATAACCTGCAAACCATTCCTGACTCAGTGACATGCAGGATATCATCCTGTTGGCATCCAAAAATAGAGGCACTCAAAATGGAGACATTAAAGCAGAGAACATGTTCAAAGTGTGTCTGAGCACTTTTAGCTGCCACACAAAATCATTTTTTTCACAGTAAAAGCTTTTTCTCCCAATGAGAGATGCTCAGATATACCACTAACTGTCCTAACCTTCCTCAGGGCATTTTACAACATCCTCCAGTTTGGTTAGCACTAAGAGGATGTCTCAGCTGGTAAAGCCAGGTGGCAGTAACCCTCAGGTGTTGAATTCATCAGATTAAGCAGTGCTCAAATCTGAAGTTTTGAACAACCAAGGCTGCTGTTGTGAACATTAGAAACTTGTGGTTTGCTCCAACCAGTGGGCATAAAAATGACATTCTTCCTGGAAAGCAACAGACATGTCATGACAGAGCTGGAGCCATAGCAAGTGCTGCAGAATACCATTAAAGGTCTCTGGGACACAAGTCCAGTAGCTCCAGAAACAAATCCAGGATCAAACTAATGTCCAGTCCTCTCTGCTGCTCTTCTGGAGATACAGATAACACTAGGCCCTATTCTCAACTCTCCTACAGTCCTACTGTTTTCCTCCTCTCTACCCAGCCGGAAACAGATAGGATGGTGAGAAGGGGTGCCAAATGTGACAAGCAGAGGGCTGCAGCTGAATATATTACACTAGGATTTATCTGTGTCCAAAGACCCACAGGTACATAGAAAGTAGAATACCAATCAGCTTTGAAATTGCTCTTTATATGCTGTGAGCCATGCAAGCTCCTGGTTGTCGCCTGATAAGAGGACCACAGAAAACAGCTTAAGAGCATCTTTCATCCTCCCAACTCTCACTTCCAGCTCCATGTGTAGGAGAGGAACAGTTGAGATTTGGGCCTTTAGAAGGACACGAAATGGCCAGTCTTTATATGACTAACAAGCATACCAGAAATGCCAAATACTGAGGAACTGCTCGTCCCAGTAAGACCTCGATTGAAACAGATGAAACTTCAAGTGAACTAAAATATAGGAAGGTATTTAGCATCCAATCAAAACAGCATTTGCTCAGGACTTACTTTTGGAACATGGGGAAGGAATAACATTTGGTGCTGCTTGGGAAGGTCAGTTTTTTCCACAGAAACAGAACAGGTTGTATGCTCTTTGTGTGCTATTTTATAAAGGCTAGAAATATGTTCACTGGTGGTTTTACTAGTCTGGGGACTATATAACCAGATATAGACCAGGTAAGACAAAATAAGAACTACAAATACTAATATTAAAACCAACAAAATGACTGAGACTTTTTTGTCTGCAGTCTTGCCCAGAAAAAAAAAGCCAAAACCCAACATATCAGACATAAAAGAAAGACTTCAGATTAAACACTCATTTAAACCATTCCTGGCTGCAATGCCATGTGACTGGAGAAAAAGATGCAGCAGGCTGTGCCCTGGATTAACAATCTGAGCAACTGGACTACACACCGGTACCTCCCTAGAGAAGCTAGCTATGTTGGCTATAGTGCTTATGTATCACCTTCACCTTTTGATTTAAAAACATGGTGAAAGGGAAAGGTATGATTATTCTTCAATGTCATAGGCAATAAAGTATTGCAAAGCTCAGAATTAAGGTATGAAGAAAAGCATTTACAGAACAACTTTCTCTCCATTAAAAATAAAGCTTTGCTGCTTCTCAATGATTTTACTTTACTAATGCCTTTCCCAGTCACACATCCTGGTAAAAACTTAAGATCCTTTCTGTCTAAAAGGAGTCATTTACTGAACTTTATGAGCAGAAGAATGCTGTTACTGATTGATTCTAGGAGCTAATAAACAATGCTCTAAGTGATAATCTCTTGGATTTATGGGGACAGGGGGTGCAAGTCTTGGGAGGAAAATGCTAAGTTATAGGAATAGGGTTGGGTTTTACTGCTGCTTTAAAGAAAGAGAAAACATTTCCCCCACAGTGGGAAGATCTTTTGCTACATGTAAGATGCACAGTGCCATTAAAACTTTTTAATCTTCCAATATTTTAACAGTCTCGGCCATGTCATAACCTGTTACATGTTACCTTTAGTTGCTTTGCATGATGTAAACTCATTGTGTACATGGAATGTTACTCACATTAGCTAATCAATGTGGTTTAAAATTTACAGTTAAAATCAGTGATGTTGTTAAAACAGTGAAATGAAGAGGAACACTCTGCTTCTGTTCCCATACAACACTCAATGAGCTCAAGCCTGCAAATCAAATTTAACCTTCCTCACCAGAACTGCACTTAGATTTAGAAGAGTCACTATGAAAATTAATACTTATATAAACATGCACACACACTTTGAGAAGTGAAAATATACATGAAATTAAATTGTTTTCAAACCTGGGGTGATAGTCCACTATTAACAATTAGTTCTCTGTCTGGATTTGTGTCTTTTTAGCAAGAATTGAAATTATAGAGTAGCTGAGCTCTATATCTGCATTTCAGTAGCCCAAAACAACACTGAAGGTGCTGAAAATCCCAAGAATGAGGTAAGCTGATGCTGGATCTTCCACTGGGTGCATCCCTGATGCTGACAACCTAGAGAAGTGTATGGCATGGGAGCTAATATGGCAGCCTTACCAGGCATAAGATCCTTCAACACCAGGAGATACTCTCCAGTGATTACTTGATCTACTATAAAGCTATTTTGCATTTTCATAGTGCTAAAAAGCAGCTTTAATATACTGGTGAATCCAACCAAGAAGCTATTTAACTGCAGAGAGTACTGGAAAGCACATAAATTACTTTTTTTCAAGGAAGCATGCTTTCAGATTCTCTACTTTACAGTCTACTTTACACACACACAAAGGGATGTTTTCAATTCTCTCTTGGTGGTTATTACACAAAAGACCATCAGTATCTGAAACAAGCATAAAAGAAATAAAACACAGAAAAGTCTAACAGACTCCTAATCTATATATCAATAAAGTCTGTGGATAAGTTAGCTACAAGTTAGCCAAGACCATGCTGCTGTGTTTCAATCCACTCATGTTACAGCACTGGAACTGGGTGAGGGATGGCAGGGTTGCTGTCCCTGTCTTGGGTTAGAGACCACAGCAGTGTCTACATCTGCTTGTTCCTAAAATTAAGTTTTGTCTTGTGTTAACATCACTGGTTGCTATGGAATCAATGCAACTTCAGAGCTGATGGTAGGCAGTGAGCATCAAGCACTTTACAGAGGTCCTTACTAAGGGTTTACGGACTAAAGGGAGCACGCTCCTAGGAGCCTTTTCTTTTCTCCCCTGGAGAAGGAACAAAAAAGCAGGGGAGAGAAGAAGGAGAAAAATATATCTGACCCTTCAGACAACTTACCACAATGTTGAGAGGACTTGAACTGATATCAGGAGTATTCAGTTCCAGGGTAATACTTGGCATATAGCCTTTCACCTCCACAAACTGCCTCCTGAGTAAGTCTGTGATTCATCAGGCATGGGCAAAGCAAGCTGAAAAAGTAAGGGGAGGAATGACATGACCCCCCTTTCTGCTTGCCCAACAACATGGCTGATCCCCTCCTTCAAGCAGTCAGATCAATCTTTATACTATAGGAAGAGGTGGCTGCAAACCCCTCTTTGCCCTTGTCACGGGTATGCTTGGGGGAGATTCTGCTGCTGTGCAGTGTATGTGCACCACAGCAGTAAGGGGAGCAACAATCTAGAGGCATTCATAGCAACTCTAAAAGTAAAACTTGTCTTGAGGATTTGAATCCTCAACAAGATCTAAATCAGAAGTAAAACAGTTTGACTTTCAATGCCCTGGAAGAATCTACAGAGTCAGCAGTTCAGGAACAACATCTCTGCAGGTACATGGAACAATTTTGTTCTGAAAGTCAACAAACACGGCACCCTGGGATGCTGTTTAAGAAAAAGCTTCTCTTCAGGGAAGAGGGAAAGTGACTCACTAGCTCTAAAGGAAGGGCCAAGAACAGAGAGGGGCTTCAGAGCAAGCAGGCACCAGCAGTTAACCAGCTTGTTGCTCATGTGTTCTTCAGCAGCAGCAAAGCTTTTAACAACCAGCATCTCTCAGCACTATGCTTGTCTTCTTATTGCTCTGTGTTATTGGTATCAGTCACATTGGTAGTAGAGTGAGTTATACTATAGGAATTTGAAATGCTGTACTTTTTGCTTAATAGTTGCTTTATATTCTTTACATTAGATTTGTTTCACATAAAGCTATACATTTGGGTTTTCTTAGGTCCGGACTAGTAGGGTAGGAACTAGTAAAGGTAGAGAATAAGATAAAACTATCACATGTGGGGCATTTGTCAGGGCAGAGCGAGCAGGAACATAAATACAGCAAGTTTCCCTTTGAATTGGTCAAAGGAATAAAACACATTTTTAAAACCAACAAAATACCATAACAAGCAACATCTCTATTTTCTTTCCAGCTCTAGGAAGTGCACAAATATACATAAAATTCTGCTTACACCACATTCTTGCCTCTTTGCCAGCATATAGAAGATAAGAAGAGATTCCCCATGAAAATTTGTTCCCTACATGCACATGTACACTGCATAATTCAGCAGCAGGCAGAGGGCCCTAAGGCACTCCATATGATGTGGTCCACCTTACTGCCCACGGTGGAACCAGGCAGAACATCCTGGAATTGAATTGAATCCTGGAACTGGTTATAGCAGAGGGGGAACCACACCACAGGCTTAACTGGCACAGCCAGAGGGTCCAGTGACACAGCTTGCTTGCTGCTGGTGTCCAAGCTAAGGCACTTGTCCCTTACTTTGATGCCCAGTTGTGCACCATGCAGTACAGACAACCACCAGTGGATGAGACAAGACACACTTAAATTGCATACAGGTATGCTGCATATATACAGATCCCATCTGCTCAGGGCCCAGGAAACCACAATAGAAAGCAGGAAGAGCCTGGAGCAAAGTTCACCTACCCAAACACATGCATTGTGATAGTTGCATTTTACCACATGTTGTACCTTCTGCCTACAGCAAAGGACAGTACGAACTGCAGCAGGATGACCCGGGCTCAGACTGAAAAGCAGTAAAATTTAAGAGAATGACTTATAAGGAGTAGGAGAAGGAAGGGCAATATGACCAGGCTCTGAAAAAACTACAGAAGCCTTATTCTAAGATGCCTAGTCAGAAGGGGTTACTTTCAACTTGTAAAGATTTGAACATTTTGGGTTTGGGCTAAGAAGGAATTTCTTCTCTCCATAGGAATAAGAACATAGATCTCTCCAACAAGCATAACAAAAAAACATGAAATTTGTTCAATTCCTAAGAAGGGCTCCAGAGGAAGCACTCTTTTTCATGCCCCTCCAGATTCTCATCTTCAGTCTGAGAATATTTAATGATCTATGGGATATGTTGCAAGCTCTGTTTTTAGGGGCTCACCTCATATATACACTACTTAGAAAAAAGAAGATTCATTAATAACTTATTGTGGTCTGGACATATTCTATTAATGCACTTCAAATACTTGGAGACTAGGATCAGGGCCTAGATCTTTACAACAGAGAGACAGAAGACACTTGGAAAGTAATGCCAAAATTGCACCTTAGCTTTTGACTTTTGAGTCAAGTAATTGTATGAGAATGAAAAGCTCATTTAAAAGCTACAATTTAAAAGATCTGTCTGCTTTTTATGCCTTTTTCATTCTTTTTGTCTTTTAAGAGCATTGAGCACTGGAGGTAAGGCCATCAACTGAGACTCAAAAAGGCAGTATATTTGAAATCTGTTGCACCATTCACTTCAGAGCCAACCATTACAGGTGACAAGGTATACAAACAGCTGTGAAGACAACATCATTAAAGCAAGATAAAAATAGCTTAAGTACAGAAGAGGTAAATCCTTCCATCATGTAGAGCCATCCTCCAGCTACAGGAGAGGAGCTTTTCAGAGTCTGTTTATTCAGACAGTGCCACCTGTAAGGTCTCTGCCTTTTTCCACTCATAGAGCTGGTAGGGGTCACTCACAAAGGCCAAGGTCCAACTTCAGTAGACTATCGCTCCTGCCAGTTATGGAAAATCTATCCATCACAACTAAGAGATGCTGGTCATGGAAGTACTGTATTTACTTTCTCAGTCAAAATCCCCTACTTGAGACAGTGTAAGATAAATTCCTTTTTCTTATACCAGTGCTAGCCAAAAGAAACTCTATTAAGTCCTTCTAGCCTGACACTTGAACAAGCCTAACACAGGACCAAAATAAGATGCTGTAGTGGAAAGTAACAAAGGAAAACAAATGGGAATTAGTGACTTGCAATAAAAAACCCATTGGAGTGCAAAACAGACCCCAGAGGAAGTCAAAAGCTCTACATAACTCATAAGTAGAGAGGCAGGAATGAATTACTTCTTTTTTCCTTATACATTATCATCACTGAAGGAATAATTGGACTAAATTAGGAGAAAGGCAAGATGATAATCTCTCTGAATAATACTTGTAAAGAAGCATACTGAAATACTTTGACTTCCAGATAGCAGAGCTACAAGTCACTGATACAGACACTGGGTTTAAGTACATAGAACAAGTAACCTGAGTCTTACCTAAATTACTACTTATGCTAGATTTAGGAAGACAGGAGTGTAAACACACAGCATTAAGCACTTTTCTGAAAGAGATCCCTATGGGTAGTATTTGGGATAATTTTGCTCTAAACATATACTTCATTCATCTCAAGCAGGGCAGATAAAAACAATGCAACACTTTTGACTCAACAAATTATTTATCTTCCAATTACTGAGCATGCAAGTAACATTGTTATAGATAGCTGAGATTATCCCCTAGCTCTGAGTAACATTGGGCTTCATCACCTCTCCAAACCAAGATTAACACTTTCATAGCATCATAAACAAAGAAAATACACAAAATATTGCTTATAACTGGTGTTAATGAAAATTTGGACAAGTTCAGAAAGAATTAATCCATCAGTGGTTTTTTAACACAGTGATCCAGAAAAAGCTTCTGCCTCAGGAAGGCCCAAAGCAACAGCTTGCCAAAAAGGAGTAAAGTTCTGCAAGGGAAATATTGGCATGCCCTCTTGCTTTAGCCTTCGCTAAGCATCTGCTACTTGGCAACACCAGGAAAGAGCTCAGTTACTTAGTTTAATCTAAATCATTAAACATTTCTGCAGCATCTCTAGAGAAATTTATAGTCCATGCACTTCTTTCCCCATCTCTCCATAATCAGAGATTATTACAAAAAAACAAAGAATTTGTGTTTCTGCAAACAAGTATTTTCCATCAAGACAACCTGCTGAGTGTATGCTGATTTTCTACAGCAAAGAAAGCTAAAGAATTGCAGCCTATCTTACCTCAGTCAGCCCTGAGCCGACCGTAGCTAGAGCCTCATCATGAATACAACAGAAGCAAACCACCAATAATCAGCAGGTAATAAAGACAAGTAACAGCTGCATCCTTTATGTTTGTGACTAGCAGGAAACAACAAAACAGAAGCAAAAGGGAAAGGTTGTCAGCTGCTGCCAAAATTGAGCCTTCAGCCATGTGCCTGGGGGGAGGAATACAAGAATAGGACTTTGCTACTTAGAATCATAGAACAGTTAGGGTTGGAAAGGACCTTAAGATCAACCAGTTCCAACCCCCCTGCCATGGGCAGGGACACCTCACACTAAACCATATCACCCAAGGCTTCATCCAACCTGGTCTTGAACACTGCCAGGGATGGAGCATTCACAGCTTCCCTGGGCAACCCATTCCAGTACCTCACCACCCTCACAGTAAATAACTTCTTCCTTATATCCAATCTAAACTTCCCCTGTTTCAGTTTTAACCCATTACCCCTTGTCCTATCACTACAGTGCCTAACAAACAGTCAATCCCCAGCATCCCTGTAGGCCCCCTTCAGATACTGGAAGGCTGCTATGAGGTCTCCACGCAGCCTTCACTTCTCGAGGCTGAACAGCCCCAACTTTCTCAGCCTGTCTTCATACAGGAGGTGCTCCAGTCCCCTGATCATCCTCGTGGCCTCCTCTGGACTTGTTCCAACAGTTCCATGTCCTTTTTATGTTGAGGACACCAGAACTGCACACAATGCTCCAAGTGAGGTCTCACGAGAGCAGAGTAGAGGGGCAGGATCACCTCCTTTGACCTGCTGGTCATGCTTCTTTTGATGCAGCCCAGGACACGGTTGCTTTCTGGGCTGTGAGCACACACTGCAGCCGGCTCATGTTCATTTTCTCATGATTTTCTCATCATACAACATCCCCAAGTCCTTCTCTGCAGGGCTGCTCTGAATCTCTTCTCTGCCCAACCTGTAGCTGTGCCTGGGATTGCTCCAACCCAGGTGTAGGACCTTGCACTTGGCATGGTTAAACTTCATGAGGTTGGCATCAGCCCACCTCACAAGTGTGTCAAGGTCCCTCTGGATGGCATTCCTTCCCTCCAGCGCATCAACTGAACCACACAGCTTGGTGTCATCAGCAAACTTGCTGAGGGCACACTCAATCCCACTGTCCACTCTCTCTTTTCTTCTCCTCTCTATTACCTAGATAGTGGAAGCCTAGCAGGTGGGAGACTCAAAGAAAACATGTGATATCTTTCTTTAATATTTATATGTTGATTCCTATCTCTAACAAATAATTACTTAGCTCTATCTTGCCTACAGGGCAAAAAAAAACCCACATCCACTTGTTATTCCTCAGTGGAGTGCTTTTCAATTATTTCTGCACTTCTTTCTTTACTTGACCTCTGTTAAGTGAGGTGGAAGCAAAGAAAGAATATTGTTGAATGGAGCAAATTGACTACAGAAAAGAGAAGCGGTTAAGTGTTAAAGCCTTTTCATCTTACTCTGTCATCCTCCATAAAATAATATTATGGAAGTAGGAGTTGAATTCAATTATAATTTTCTTATCCTTATACTCTTTAATCTTATCTCATTCAAAGCTCTAGTTAGGTACTTTTATTCCAAATTCCTACCCTTTCCTCTCTATATCCCATAGGCATCTGACATCCAGGTACCTTCCCCTTCAGACTGCAGGAAGTGTTTACCTCTACAATACCAGACCACAGTACAGGTTTTAAAACAGCAGGTACATCCTGTACAAAAAAGAAACCCTACACAAAACAAACATAACAAATCCCCACACTCTTATATTTAAACTAAGTCTGGTGTGCTTATAGCCACCAGCACAGGACACAAATCTGTGGGCTTCAGGAGCTACATCACCTTTGGAAACAGTCCTGTGGGTTTTTTATTGCTGCCAGGAACACTGTAGGACCTAAAAAGTCAATCCAGCTAGTTGGGGAAAATCCCAGACTATTGCTGCTGGATTCACGAGTACTTCCTACTCCTGCAGTCAAAGAAATAGACACAAGGCTGTATAATATGCAATTTTAAGGGTGGATTTCTCCAACCTCAGTTTCTTTTGCATTTTGTCACTCTGCCACTCTTACCCCGTTTTTACGTTAAACACTTTCCTTACTTTAAACACCTAGCTGGGATGCTTTACGTACCTCTTGCACAACCCCTTTTTTGTGCTACTGTCCCCAGTGCTGAGCATCTTTCTTTTAAGACCTGATCAAGGTGGCCTAAAGGCAGCCCCAAAGCTCTCTCAGCAGAAGATACACAGTAGAGAAGCTTCTCTTCTTTGGGCAAGTCTCTTTAGAGAGTTCAGTGTTTTCTTGGCTCTTTATTGTAGTTATTTGGTTCTGTTGCTGTGGCCCAGCTGTCCCTCTGGGGAGCCTGAATGCTCAGGGTATTTTTTGCTTCAGCATGGAAGCTGGCAGCATGACATAAATGCAGCTCAGCTCAGTAGCAGCAGCAAGTCCTTATGGCCAGCAGCTGCACTGGAAGTGCTGTGAAGGAACCAGTAGTCAGGCTTGTTGATTCATATCAGAATAAGCCTTTACAAGTGGTAACCATTAGCAGTTTTGCTAGTGGCCCCAGCAAGGCCAAGGATTAAATAAGAACCAGCAGCAGTCTGGTCCCACAGGAGGCTACCCTGCAGGTCAGGACTGAGCTGGAGCAGGAGACCTCCAGTGCTCATGCCTGGCTGGAGATTTAACAAATGTCTTCAGAGCTGTCAGCAGACCTCCTTTCACCAGCACTAAGCCCACAGATACGCTGGCTGTGCAGCTATCAGGAGCATGGAAGGAGAAGGTGAATAAGGACTTGAGGGGAATCCCCAACCAACAGCATTTCTAGGGTGGGCTGAAAACTGATCCAAATCCTTGTCATAAGGAACAGCAGTCTCAGTGCTACTCTGAATTGCATAAACCATCACACCTGTAAACAGTACAAGTGTGTTCTTGCTTGGATTCACTTTCTCCAGTGACTCCTTTTACTCAGGCCAATTTGGGAGAGCCACAGAGGTGAATTAAAATGCATTCTTGGAAGGAGGCTCTTGATGCAGGCCTCAGCAGCTGCACCATTTCATCAGAGACAGAACTGTGTTTGCCAGCCTGTAGCTTCCAAAATACATCACAAGTGTGCCAGAAAAGAATGTTATCAAAAAGAGACAAAGCATCACATATTGCTCAGATAGCTCTCCTCACTTCAGTGAAGAGTTAGTTATGGGTTGAACCTTCCTGCCACCCACTACGAAACAGCATTTGCCACTCCACACTCTTTATTATACTACTTGCAGAGATACTACAGACCTAAATATACAGCCTGACTCCCTTCACATGTCAAAAATAATTTGTAATGAGGAGCAACTCCAGCATAAAGTAATTGCAGACAGGAGTAGAGTCATTCTTCCTTTCAACCTGTATTACTAGGTTTAGAAATAATATACATTCTAGTGTCTTACTTGGTCTTAACCACTCATTAATTGATTTCTAGAAATATTAATGGGTTTTTATTAGATACCTAATGGGTCAATAAACTAGCTTATCAGTAACATCCTTATAAAAACACCCCTCTGAATCGCATTATCTTTTAATGACCTTAACACACAGCGTTTCTGTACTACTTTACAGATGTAATTACTGCATCACATTACCAAGTTCTTAGAAATATTCCCCTCTTCTCTCCTGAGACAGATTTAATTATTCTGTGATTTCTTTTCACTCGAATGCACAAGCATCCTGGGAAGTGTTTTCATCTTCTTATACTACTCAACACGGTTTAGGATTTCCCACTTAATTTAAATGATCTTTCTGTGGACTATTAGTTTCTCATCAGGTTCATTTCCAAAACAACAAGAGTCTGTTCCTGCCTGCAATGTCAAATGGACAGTGTGTTGGCCAATTCTCAGTCTTTCATACATGACAACCCACCTGGGCAGCAGGCTGGCTCTTGCTGGGATGGCAACAAAGAACCAGCTGCAAACACCAAATGCTGAAGTTGACCATCTCCCAACACCACAAGTGCCAAGCTCCTAACATCCATTCAATGCACTTAGGAATTCTCAGGCCAGTTTAAACATTTGCAGCCAACAGTTTTCACCCTTTTTACCCTGAAATAGATTAACTACTGGAGGCCTCTAGATGAACAGCCACATGATTCAGTGACACAAACCCAGCTGAAGAAGTTTGTGCTTTTCCCCTTCTGCCTCCCCACAAAAACATACTCTTCCAGCTACCAATTCCTACCCCCATGTTTACTGCTTCCAAAACTGACAACCGAGGTCAAAAAAGAAGCCCAAGACTCCTCAAATGTCACTTTTACAGTTTAGCAACTGACACACTGTAAAAAAAACCCCGCAACCTCTTTAAATCACTGCAGAATCCAGCAGATGTCAAGACTTTCTAGTTGGGACATACTAGTTTAGGTTTAATGATACTGTTGGGTCCATCATCCTTTCTCCCTCCTACCACTAAAACATACGAGATCCTGACAAGTTTATGGCATATCTCTATAAACATCTGCCTGAGGGGTCACAACCTACCACTTATGTTACACACCAAGATCAAGCCAAACAGCACACTACAGTGCTCTGGGGTGCTCAAAACACCATTGTGACTGCTCACTGAACGCTTAATGCATTCCCAAGACCTACATGCAGATCCATTTTTCTCATGCTCACCATTTTGCTCCTATTTAGGCAGCAAACACCCATTTGACAACTTGTCATCTCTGCAGTTGCTCACAACACACATTCAGTAAGCACACACCCTCTGTTCTTGTAGTGGTATAAGAATTTGCTGCTAGCCTGGAATGTGGTGAAACTCCATTTGCTTGCAGTTTGTCCCTCCTGTTTCTGTCAGAGTGGCCTTTGGATCAGGCCCCTTGGTCCTGGGTGTACTGTAAGTACATCATCATTTCCACTGCAGACTCTTGTTGCTAATTCAGAGCCACCATTGTCTAGGCTCAGGAGTTAAAGTGCATCTAGCCTGCTGAACAGTGCCCCACCTGCCCTCGCACATTTGGTTTAAGTCTTCAGGCTCCAATTCATGCCTATAACTGAGCATTAAAAACCAGGACTTGCTCTGGATATTAGAAAAGTTGAAACACTTTCTCCTCTTTGAAGAAGAATTGGGGGTTAAGGACAATGGAGGATGAGGACACCCATCCAAACATATTCATCATGGTTGATCAGTGTTTTAGCAAAGCAATTTAACATCACAAAAGTATCTGTAAATGTTTTAACAAGGGTTCTTTTACACAGAAAAAAAAATATTGCTTAAAAATAGAGTAATGTTTGAAGTGTTCTGAACTTACCAGGGAAACTGTTGACTTTGGGAGTTAATAGCTAATATAATATTAAGTACACATTTGCAGCTCATCAGGAGGAGCACACCCGCTGATCAGAAACATGATGTAAAAGAAGAGTTGTTGATGAACTGTGGTCATATTCCTCCTCAAATTTCCCTGCTGACGCACAACCCCAGAGCCCCTGCAAAGAGAGCCAAGGCTGCTTCCCCTGAATACCAAAGTGGATTTTATTTGAGGAAGCTAACTAACTTGGGAGCATAAACCTTGCAGACTATCCACCCCAAGTGGAATTCATTTTACCTATGCCAGAGCTTCACACCCTGCACTCCCCCTTCATGGTTGAGAGAGGGAATTAAGTGCCATAGCACACAGTTCAACTCACCTGAATATACATGACAGCACATCAGATTAATTTCACCTTGCCACACCTGTGAAACTGCTATTCAAATAGTAACATATTATAGTGGGAAGATAAACTGGACTGGAGCTTGTTTGTACAAGCTAAGCTTGGCACTAGACAGTCCACTGTGAATTTCACATTGCTGCAGTGGCCAGAAGTTGTACTAAAGATACATCTATAACTAGCTGGTAGGTGTATTAAGCAATAATTAATAGATGTTATATGCAGCTCTCAAATATGCAGATCTTGTAGAGCTGGATAGAGAGTAAGAGCCCTATTGACCACGGCTTTTGACGTTTTGGTATCTGTTATGGTTTCATGCTGGAAACAAAACAAAAGCTTTAGATAAATTATTACATAGAAGAATGTGAAATGGCCATTTATTGACAGATTGGTTGACTGCAGTTCAGGCCACAGCACATTCGCTGGGCTAAAGAAATTTTCCATTGAAAATTTAATTGAAGTAATAAAGGTTTATAGCTTTAGGAGGAAAAAAAGAAAGAAAAAAGCATTACAGAAGCTATAATTTCATCAGTTACTGAAAAACAGAAGCACTAATCTTAAAAACCAAACAAACCCTATTACTAAAATATAAGTAGTTTAACAGAATATTTTACGTAAAAGTCAAATGGTTTTCATATACATACACATTTGTACATGAAAAAACAAAAGAAGTTTGTTGAAATGATTCCAGTTCTATGGATCTGTTGGCAAAAAGCACATATAAGGTGTTTTCAAACATTACTCGAAATGAAGTTTGGACATTAAAATCAGAGTCTGTAATAAGAATGGGTAATTATGGTCATTGCAGTTCTCAGTCTTGCACACACATTGCACAGAGGCATGTAAGTTAGGATAATACAGTCAGTCAAAAACCATAATGGGATGAAAGCTTTGAGCACACTCACAGATCATAACCTGACATAGCAAATAACAGTTTTGATGCTATTAGCAGAACAGGGCTCTGATCTATTCCCTCCCATCCATCCATCCTCTAATAAATAATCCTTCAAATCACAAGGATTCATTCATCTGTGAAAATGTCATATACCATTACACATTTCTGGCATGTACATTGCTAATATATGGCAACTGCATGGGGGGCATCATAGGCTGCTTAATCTATCATTCAATATATGTTTCTACAGCTGTTCAAAGAAAAGCAAGTTTTAGTCTGAATTTCCTGGGTTGTTAGCTTTGTTTTCTAAGGAAATTAAGCTTAAGCAGCTCATTAACACATGCCCACATATGGATGGGTATACACACACACAGACTCCCACTCACCTTCAACAGCTTTTGAACTTACTGGCTAATTTCAAGCAGGTTTTATAGAGCAGCAGAAATTAAGGTCAGTACCCAAACAGGGTGGGGAGCAAATACAGAACCCAGCTGAGGGAAAGGCTACAATTACCAGTCACCAGAGAATGAGCTCAGGTATGCATGACAAGAAACAAGACTTTGTAAGTTCTACTGCTGTCTCCCATATGCGAGTTATGACTGAGGATAAACTCTGGAGACATGATGAATTCTTTATAGACAAGCCCACAGCTATTTAAAGCATTCATTTAAGACTTTTTTGCACTTGTGGATCCTTGTACTTTTTCCATTGGAAGTGCAAATCTGTTCAGGGCACTTAAGCCTGTTGATAATTATCTTTTATGGCCTCTCAGAAGGAGCTCATGGATCCTCCAAGGCTGGTGCACTACAGGTTGTAAAATAACTCATCTCATGAAGACTCTTTGTGTCTGAAGTTTGGGGCTAGAAGTTTCAGGAAAACCCAAGTAGATTTGCAGTATTTCCTGACTGTGATTGAACTAGAAATACAGCCAAGCAAAGTCTTTAATAGTGTTTCAGCATTCCTGATCATGGCCGAAACAATAAAACTGACAGCAGCTTTGACTCACATCCAGCATCATTGTTCAAAGAAGATTCAAGCCCACTTTTTAACAGGTATTTTTAATGAAAGCTCTTTCCTATATCTTGACCAGACATCTTTAGTGCTCTGTTGTGGGATAGGTTACAGCAAGGGCTTAGATCTTTGCAACCTCTTCTCATCCTTCCTATCCCAAAATTGTCTGCTAAGCCTGGGCTTAGGACTTCCTGGTGTGGCTCAGTTCTATGAAGTAGCACAGCTCTTCATACACAGACAGCCCTAATGAGAATTGTTCCTTAAAAAGATGAAGTCCTACTTTGATTCCATACATGTTTTGCTAAGCTAAAAAGTGAAGAATTCTTTTAGGAAGCATTTCAAAAGTCTTAATATTGTTATCTGTTTGCCAGATACTTGCACTTAGGTTTTCTTATTAGCATTCTTTTTAAGAGAAAAAACATTTCAAACCACACATCTATTCACTTTCAGAGGCATTACTTATTTGATAGAAGAACCAATGCTCCACTAATCAGTTTTTAGAAGAGGGAATTGAAGAGAAATCCATGAGAACATGACAAGAATAGGACAAAAGACACATTATTAAATACAGTAACACCCTTCTTGGGCCTTCTCAAACTTTCTCATATTTGCATATTTTGGAAGAACGAGACACATTCAGAACTTGTTAGCATGGCTGGTTTCAGTGGACTGCAGGACTTACAAAAACTTATCAGAAGGGATGTGTTTTCAATCCTCCTACAAGAAGATCAGCCAATTACTTACATTATCCTTCTGGTTTGTTTCTCATACACACATGCTTCATTGGTGTATTTTCACTAGGTTTTGACTACTACATTTTTTTAGAAAGCAGGCTTTTAAGAAGAAAATTAGAAGATTAAAAAGAAAATTGTAGTTGTGCTTTCTCTTGAACAAGGGAACTTCAGACTGTGCTTTATGACAGCATGTGGACTAACTGATTGCCTTTTTAATAGGAAAAACAACAACAACAAAGACCATCAACTCTGCATTTTATTAACCCTATTATCTAAGGTTCTGGCTCTCAGAGCCCTGAAAGCAACTTGCGGCCTTAATAGTCTTTTCACAAGTGAACCCACAAGCTCACTCTCTGCTCTGCTGCAGCTCAGCCCAAGGCTTCAGTCTTTAGCAGAGGCATGGTGTTGGCATGCCTGTGCCTAGCCCCATCCTTGCTCAGTGACTGGGCTTCCCCAAAAGCCTCAGACCTCTGCTGTAGGCAGTCTTATTTCCAACCCTGTATGCTGGATAACTCTTGTACCAGCACTCTAGGCTGCTCCATCTCATCTGGTCTCCTGTTGCTCCTGACGGAACTCTCCTGGAAATATCCCACACCTGACTCATCAGCTCACCTTGTTTAGATCTGTCAATGAAGCCTGCCATTGTCACCATGGTGTAGTAACCCTGGGCTCTGAGGAAAAAGGGTCTTGCATGGCCTGTGCTGTTGTCACCCTTGATCATACCTTATCACTCATGTAGGGGAGCCCCTACCAGGCTGCTCCATTACATTAGGTTGAGACAACACCACAAAAACTTGTGTTCCAACATGAATAACAAGGTCATGTAGATATCCAAAGGGAAACATCTTTCCCCCGATCTACTTGTCATGCTGCCTATGGACAGCCTATCCTGCCTAGCCACAGCTAGTCAGTACTTTAGTAAAGTAAATACTGCTCATTCCAAACATGCAAAAGAAGAGATCAAAGACTTGCTTCAAAACACTGAACTGCTGCTTCAAAGGCTTATAGTCAGGAAACAGGAAATACTGCAGGCAGAGAGGCAGGTAGGACACAGGCTATGGAAGGTCAGACCAGCATTTCACTCACTGACTGCTATCACTATTTATAGATAAATGAATTGGACAACCCAAGATATACAGAAAGCCCACTGGAAAGTACCAGCATACCTGGAATTCAGGAAACAGCAAGGCTTTTAGAATGGAATTAAAAAAGAGGAGCTGATATCTCAGCTCCTATCTCAAGATAAGCAATTAATCATACACATTAATGGAGAGGGCAAAGAGCAATACTTCCAGTTCATCAACACATACTTAAAGTGCTGTGAAAAACAACCAGAGGTGTGAAACAGCTGTCAGTCATATTGTGAAAGGCCAAGATTAAATACCTCCCAAACAACAGTCTTAGTCTCAGGACAGCAATCATGAATCAGCCATTCAAAGCCCACAGAAGGCTTATTCCAGGAAACCACACTTAAAAAGGGTTTGGAAACACATGCAGACTAAACCACATGAACAATCTACCCACAAACAGATATTAATAACCCACAGACTTCACATACACAAACAGACTGTTCCAAGTCAGTCTGGGTGCGGGACTGGGAGCAACTCCTCCTATTCTGTCATCTCCAAATGAGCAACTGAGGACCTTGCTAACTTAGGAAATTGAATGGAAGGAAACTTCCTCATACCTCACCACAAAGGGCAAGAAAAGTACGGGTTTATTTTCAGTCTTCTGGAGTCCCTCCCTGACAGATGTTCTTTTAGGGCTTCCCTCTGTGGCACAGCTTAGAGCAGCATTAAAACTCCCCGGAGATGCGCTGACCCTGCAGCAGGAAGGAGTCAGGGAATTGTGCAAGTGCCAACAAGATGAGACTGCTCTGTATCAGGTGCGGATCACCTTACTTTCAGTAGAAGATAACATTAAAGAGAGAGATGTGCTTGTTTTCTCAGGGGGTAGGGTAAGGAAGAAAGAGGTTACTTGAGGGAGGAGAGGGGGATAAACAATAAAATCCTAACAAAGTAATCATAGGAAGTACCCCTAGGAGGTTCTATTAGACAGAGGCCTAACTAACTACCCTTTGTTCTTCTGGAAATACCTTCCTCCACCCATAGCAACTGAACCAGGACCCCATATTGCCATGCTAAGTTAAACATCGGCCCTATTGACTCTTGGGAGGCCAGGATTTAAATCTGTTTTCATAAAAGAAAACATACATGCTTGCCGAAATCACTCTCTTCTGATTCATTTCCTCTGCAGTGTATTGTTAAGTCTCTTAAACAACAAATGTTCAGTTTTCTCCTCTTCCTCTCCCCCCACCCCTTCAGGGCCATTTTTCCTCCCTCAGCTAGGAGAAAGTCTAAATTTCTTAATAAGCCGTTACTGTAGCTAATAGCCTAGAGGGAGAAAATCCCCCTTGTGAACCCTGAAAACACGGTGTATTAGCTCTTGTAAAGCAGACAAATGAAAGTAGGAACACATGTTACACATTAGAGGCTCAAATGTTGATGGTAGGTTGCTGCAGCCTACTCTTTAATTCATTTCACCTCTGCTTCATTGGCTTCTCAAGTTTTCTGAACTTTAGCAATTAAACCTGGTTTTGCATTATTCAGTTTCTGAAAGTTCTCTTCTAGGTAGATGGAAAGAGCTTCTGACCAAAGCAGCCCCACTCTTATTCTGGGATCTTTAGGTCTTAAGAGGTGAGACAGTCTTAGGGACAGGCTGTAAAAAAACCCTAGTCAAACACAACCATATAGCGTTTTACCACCAAAACAACGCACCTCACTTAGGTTCTGTAGACATGTCTGCTGTAAGAAACCAATTACCTGGTTGCTAGGCCCAGTTTTAAGGGAGTAATGTATAATATGCCTATACTCCTTGTTAGACTCAAATACAAACTGCTGTAGGCATAAGGGTAGAAAGCAGGAGGAAAAAACCCAAAAAACCTAGCAGCAAACTTAAGATTTACTATACTTCAAGTTAACAGAATAAAAATGTTTAGTTGCAAGCTGCTGCTTCCCAAGGACTAGATACATTAAAAGTAATGTAAAGCTGTTCAGACCATACTTTTCAGCTAATCGCCTATAAAAGTCAGCAGTAGGCTTTAACCCCAAGTAATGAAAACATGTCTTAAAAATGCTTTCATCATCATGGCCAGCCTCCCCACAGCCCTCTCCTGTTCAGGATCTCTTGTTTTCTGAAGTAAGGAACTGCTTGTCACCACACACATGCCAGGTCACATTAGCCTTAATAACTTGATGCTTTTAAACGTAGTGGAAGATAATCTCACATATCACACCATCATCTTGGGACAGAACTGCAAGTTGCAGCACAAGCCTGTGGTCTTCTTTCCACAGTACACTGTGATAACACATGAGGAAAAAAACCAAGAGATTTATGGTTGAATTCAAAACAAAAAAATGGGAGTTCTTAGATAACCATTCATTCATGTAAAAGCATTTTTGTTTATGCAATAATACCGGATACTAATACTCCAAGAATTATGTTTTAATAACAAGCTCCAGCTATTTGTTTTACATTGAAAAACCATATGAGATACTTATTGTTGCTGAAGAGCTGAAATTCTGCTGCACTGAAAAGCTATTTTATTCATTATTATTATACACAAATACATATGATATGAATTATATAGAGTAGCTGGGTCAAGTGAATCATTGCTCTTTCTAGCTGTCTCAGAGATTTAGTTGGTGCTAACCTGCAGGTAATAGTTTATGCTTCAGATGGAATCATTCTTCTGGAGTGACAGTAAGCACTACCAAAGATTCAAATAGACTGAGTGCTCTGTGTACAGTGTCAGAAGCTAATGCCATCACTGCAAAGAAGGGCAAGGGAGAAATAACACTCAGCATTAGAGAGAAGGCATGCTTCAACTCCCTGGCTAATGAGATTCACAGAGCTCTTTAACATGTGTTGGACACTTACATCATACACATCGTTCTGATTCCAGCAGTCTGCTTCATGCATCAAGAGCTGCCGTGGGGGAAAGGAGGCAGAAGAGCGAGCAAGCTCCTCACCAGTGACCTCAGTCAATGCTGCAGCCAAGTCTGTGAGGTTTGGACCCAGAGCACCCTCTTACTAGCAACGAGATCTGGAGTCTGAGTTACTGCCCTAATGAGGAGCCAACAGGGACATTACATACATAAAAATCAAGCTTCAGCTCTGACAATCCTCTCATGCACAAAACAATGTGCTTTGATCTGTGTCCATCTCTCCTCAATACAAGAACAGTCCAGTCAGCAACAGAGATCATCCCCTTTGTGCCAGGGGAAACATTTCTTGCCTTTGGCATTTTCCCACCACTCATTAATTCACCTTATTTCATGCTTGAAAATAAAAGGAGGAGGGAAAAAACACACCATTCAATAACAGCAACACGAGTTCACCAAGGGAAACAACAAAGGCAGGGGAATACAAGGAGGAAACGCTTACATGTGCACTGGAACAGCCAAGAAAGCCAACTAAGGAAGAGACAGGAAATAAGCAGATCCCACCCTGCCCTACTCACACCCCACCACCACCTCCACCTGCATACCCACCAGGATTTAGTGCAGACCTGGTGCAGGTGTCAACACTTCCTACAGGCAGCCATCCAGGCAGACAGAAAACAGGCTGCTGCCTTGAGCAGCAGCCTGTCCCTAAATATGTTCCTCTAGAGTGATTTTGTTTCTGTCACTGAGAACCTTTAATTTCCCATTGTTCTTTTCTACTCCAAGGACTATATCATACTCTACAGAGTAAGCAACTTGAATTTGGAGTGCCCCATGCTAGCCAATACTGTCACAAGGCAACCACATAGCATCTCTCTGTTGACAGATGCTCAAGAGTGGTGGCAGCAACTTTCTGCAGCAACCTTCAAGTAGCAACTCATCCATAGCCGCGACAGCTTTACAAACAGACCCAAGAACTGATTCTGGCTGAGCTAAGGCAAATCTCTAACTGCTGTCAACTCCCTTGGGCTGACCTTCACTACCAAAACTACTTCCTATCATCCAGGCTTTGAGATCTCCCATAGGCTGTGCCCAGACTCACCACCCTGAATGCTGCATTCACAGCTTCCCTGGGCAACCCACTCCAGTGCCTCACCACCCTAACAGTAAAGAACTTCTTCCTTATATCCAATCTAAACTTCCCCTGTTCAAGTTTTAACCCGTTACTCCTTGTCCTGTCACTACAGTCCCTAACAAACAGTCAATCCCCAGCATCCCTGTAGGCCCCCTTCAGATACTGGAAGGCTGCTATGAGGTCTCCATGCAGCCTTCTCTTCTCCAGGCTGAACAGCCCCAACTTTCTCAGCCTGTCTCCATACAGGAGGTGCTCCAGTCCCTGATCATCCTCGTGGCCTCCTCTGGACTTGTTCCAATAGTTCCATGTCCTTTTTATGTTGAGGACACCAGAACTGCACACAATACTCCAAGTGAGGTCATTAACTTAAATGGTCAATGGTCCTGCTTTTGGCACTAGCACATACCCTACACCTCTGAAGGAAGGTTGAAGACTTCTTACTGTGCATTAGCTCTTTTGCTATGTTCATATAGAACAGGAATTCCTTTCTGGCCAATGGAAGAAAGCTACAGGTTCCCTAATCAGCAAGCTTAGCTCTCATCTTGCCTTGTGCAATTTCAGGTATTCTGGTACAGAGTGAGCCTACAAACCACACACACACGAAATTGAAAACACCCTTAAGTTACTGGCATGAATCCTCCACTGCTCCATGGGGAGTCTCTTCTCAAAGTGAATGACTGTAAAAATGAAAATAAATAAAAGTAAATAGTGCACAGACTGTGCCAGAACAGGCTTAAAAGGCAGGTGATCTTAAAAACAAAAAACCTCCCCTGTGGGAAGAAGATCCTAAGAAATACTCACATTTTCTCCCCCCTTTCCAAAAGGCTGCACAACTCCAGCAGCCTCTTGTTTATCTACACAAGGAACCTAGGTGACAACTACAATCGGAACGTTCAAGTACCTTATATTTTTTACCAGCAAACACCTAAGTCAGGGAGTATCTCACTTTTAAACAAAAAACAGAGGTATTGAGTACAGGACATGGGTATTCACAGCCTACCTGTCCCCAGCCTAAGCCAGCCTGTGCTAAACATCTAGGCACAAGGAAAGAGCACAGCCATAGTTTAACAGCAGTTATGGAGAAGTCAATGTTGTTTAAAAAGGCTTATAAAAGCCTCATTTAAGGCTTCAGGTCTACACAGCTTTCCACGAGCTTCATTTCTTGCAGGAGCCACCAATATTCACCTCCTTATGAAATCATATGGCCTCAAAATTGCCTTTCCCCCACCAGCTGAGCTCAAAAGCTGTTCTTGCATGTATAAGGGTAAAGAGATGGACATACTCGGGTCTCTAGAGTACAAAGCCAGAAACCCAAACATAGAACTACTCCTTTTCCTTTTGTTGGGCTTTCATTGTCAGTGTCAAGAGTGCCATTAGGGACCTGCAAGGTGATTACAAGACACACAAAGGGCTTTTTGTCTTGTGACTTCGATGCCACTCTCTCAAGTGTCTCTACTATGAATACTAATTCATACTTTGCTTGTTCTTTTTAAATTCATGCATAGGAAAGATTTCTGTTGCCAACTTGTTATTTCAATGGTTTCATCAGAAAACAAAAGCAGGAAAAACAGAAAAATCAACCCTCAGGTTTCAAGAGGAAACCTGGAAAACCTGAACCTGGCAATGCTGATCACAGCTAACAGCTTCAAGGGCACTGCTTTTGGCACAGTATCTGCAGCTTGCTTTATGGACATTTCAACGACCTCTATTTCACTTCCTTTTGACCTCGTGCTTTCATTTCTGGGTATATTTCATTCGAAAAGGAAACAAAAAAGTTCCCAGGTGATATAAATTATCTTCTCCATGCCCTCTGTTGTCTTTCCATCACCAGCTGCTGTGCCTCCTGTAGTAAGTTACCTGACCACAGCCAAAAAATCATCATCTCTGCAAGGAAGTTCTGCTTATTTACAAGACAGATAGAGGCAGTTACAGAACTAACGAGAGCTGGAGCACTCCTCAGTCCTGGTGGGGTGGGAAGCCATCCATCCAGGTGGAAATGTTCCCATGATGCTCACCAGGAACAAGATTTAATATTAAAACACATTTTAATAATCTAAGTGCTGACAGACCCTTTAATGAAACAGCTCTAGCCCTCAGTTTACAGCAACTTCAGTATCAAGCCCTGAAAGCTTACAGCACAAGGCCATCAGTAATCTCTACAACTCTCAAGTAACTTCTTCACAGAATTTAAGACACTTAGCAAACATTAGTGGGTTAAGCATCACATCACCTTCCAAACTAAATAACTGAAGTCACCATGATAACATATTGTCTTTTCCTGCCTGCACTTCAGGTTATTCAAACAATTTGCTTTCTCATCATTCTCCTCAGATACAACACCAGCTCTTCCCTTAGCAACCAATGCAGTTGAACCCACTATAGATATGGAGGCATGCAGACATTTTGAAGCAATGAGTTAAAAAAGGGATTTTCACCTTTTGCAAGCTCAGTCATTGTAAAGTCCAGCATTATTTTCCCCACCAGCAGGTGGGCTCCAGGGAAGTAATACTGCACACTGACCATAAAAGTTAAACTATATTAAATGTTAGAACAGATCTTCTCCAAAAAAGCAGGGTTCCCATGACCCCACTCACTGCTTTAGTTGATAACATGGTGAGGCTGAGAGTCCACAGTGACTACTTTCAAGTGAAACTAAACAGAATCATCAACTCCATTTGTTAATGGACATTCAATCTGCTAGGTGAAGCTAAGAGTAGTCAAAAATACATATACTGTAGATACCAGGTCGTCAGCAAGTTATTTCATGCTATGAGCCAGTTTCTATTGGGCTGCTCGATTTATTAATAGAGATACAGCTGAGGCTCTTTAAATTCACATCTCATCAGGGAAGGAAAGTTAAAGCATCAGGATGGGTATTTCAGTTTCTTCCTTTCACACAGCAATTTGCAAAGTAAAAAAAAACCAAAACAAACAAAAAAAACAATAAGAAAAATATCAAAACAAAGATCAAACAAGCAAAAAAAAAACACCAAAACCCAAAAAACAAATCCGTGCTTAAATTCACATAGAGGCAGAGCTGGTTGCTTAAGGCAGTCAGCAGCAATGGCCTTAACAGCTTGATAACTCCAGAAAAGCAGTTAGAGAAATGCCTTTGAAGGGAAGGGCCTAGATCTATAGAGCAAAACCTCCCCCAGCCCTGATAGTTTTCCCTCCTTCCTGCAACAAGAGCTTTTGCACCCCAAGCAAATTTGAATTCTACCTACATTGCCAAGAGTTTACTCATAGGATATTAATTCTTCTTGTAGAGGACCTATGACAAGTTACCCATGAACAAAACCGAGAAGTTAAACAGAGCAGCTGTCACACACAACCTGACCGCAGACAATGGCTAGCAGCTATTCACTGGACAAACACAGCTCTGCAGGTAGCTACATAAAGTACAAAGGAAGAGCATTTACACAAAGTCATTCAGTAACTTATATCTCAAGTAGATAACTGAGGGCTAACATACTTACAGAGAAAACCTCAGAAGAAGCCAGTTTCACATCACAAGCCAAATACAAGACCAGAGAACTGAGCTTCCTCGCTCTACCTAAAAGCCAACAGGCTGGCTGAGTACAAGAGAGGAAAAATAATCTCTACCAGGAAGCATCAACAGCTGTGATTGATAAAGCAATGAAGCACAAGGGCTTAATTTGAGCCAGTCAGCACCAAAGATAGTTTACTGAGTCTCAGTAATACAGAGATGCAGCTGACAAAAATGTGAGAAAGCCTAAAATTAGTGAAAACTTGTGCACTATGGGAAATTTCTTGTACCTTAGCATTTAAGAGTGGCAATTTAAATCAGTTCAGTTGCATTAGAGGCAATTCAGTTCAGTTGCATTAATTTGTGCTAATCTGCTTCTGAAGGCAAGTCAGCTCTGTGGCAATAACAGCATAATTAAGAGGCACTGAAGATGTGTGTTTTAAGGGCAGGATTATTTTTCTCACCTGGAAACAATTTTGTCTTTGAGCTTCCAGCTGGTGATGGAGTTGCAGTGCCTGGGCCTGTAATATCTGTCGCTGGAAAAAACTCTTTCTTCTGTCTAATGGTTGGGGGATAAGGAGATGTAAACTGATGTTGGCTTTCCTTGGTTTGAGGAGTGCAAGTGGTTGTGGGGGGGTTTTGTACACTGAATACTGCTGTAAAAGCACAAACCACTAGCACTGGGAAGTGGGGCTGAAGGAGGAATTGAAATTGTGTGACCAGTGTCATTTGCTTCTCAGATGCCCTAATTTGGGTTTGCTAAGTAGCAGCCACAGTGGCAAGGGGACGTGTGTCATGACAAACACATTCCCTAGCTGTGTTTCTGTACCCCCTGCTCTCCCAGTGCCTTTTGCAGCACTGAGTTTGGTGAAAGCAGAATTTCCCTCAACGAGGCTTTCCAGAACATACTTCTGTGAACCTTTATGGGGTCAACATAGCCAGTACAGGTCCTAGAGCCTGTAGGTTAGTTTTGATGTTTATAGAATACATGGGTTAGAAAAGCAGCAGGTTTCATCGTTCTTTGAAAATGCACCGATTTGACCATGCAAAGAGAAACCAAGGGGGTGCAAACAGACTTAGATCCTCCCATCTTTGTTTCTTAACAAGTCTCTTGGAAGCACTCATTTAGCAGAGAGGAAAAGAGTTGTTTGTGTTAGGACCCTTTTAGTCAGCCATAAGCCATTGTTTTCCTCCTCTCTTTGTGCTAGTGCTGGGGGCCAGGTTTCTGAAGTGGCTCTGGAGGAGGCTTTTGACTTCCTGACTCAGCTTCTGGCAAGCAAACTACTTTCTGCAGGGTGGTAGCCTGAGGTAGAGACTAGTGTAAACTTTGTGTAAGTAAGAAATGTAATTACACTGAGCCCTAAGTCCTCCCTTACCAGACTCAAGCTCTTCTTTCTGCGAGTAGTAGAGTGTCACAGTACAAACAAGTCACACATTGTCACTGACAAAGATTAAAACCTGCTGCTTGTTTATTTTTCATTTAAATACGTGGAAACTCGTGGTCCAGGGCTCACCCTCAGCTCTTTGCTTGTCCTCCTTGCATGGAGCAGGCCCCTTGGGCTGCTCCCAAGTTCTGTTCAGCTTACTCACTACCTTGCCCTCTTCTTGGTCAAGAAGTTTTCATGGTACTGCTTGTTTATTGTATGGCCAAGATGTTACATCATTGTACAGTAGGTTTTTCAGTGGTAATATTCAGGTAAAACAGTTAGCCAAAAGCTAGTCATCTGGAGAGGTTACAGCAAAGAATTCGGAATTCCTGATTTCTATTGATAACATTGTATTTGTACCAAGTAAATTCTTCATTTTCCTGGTACCTCACTCTTCTGTGTCTTGGTAGGAGTAGCACTGATTATCTGTTAGTTGGCCTATCACAAAGCTTAAATATATTTAAATCCTCTCAAGGTTTCTAGACTGAACAAAGCATTACCATTGTGAAGGCATTTATACCTGCCACAGGGCCATCACACAGTCAAATTGTTGTTATTATACACAAAACCCAGGGTATGTTCACACCTGATGTTTGTAGAGTTCAGTATGTGTAGAAATGCCTGGGGTTATGCTGACACTTCAACACTGCTCAGTGTTCTTAGAGTTCCAGGATATTCAGCAAAGCAGTGATACCTGATACCTGGAGGCAACACTTGGCTTGTTGGCAAGAAGAAAGCTTATAAGCTTTTGCTCTTTTTCCTCCCCTCCCTTCCCTTTTCCTCCCCTTTCCTTTTCCCTCTCACTTCCCACAAAAACACAAGCTAAAAGATTTTACATTTACCTCTAAGTGCACAATAGCTACAAGGCAATTACAAGCCAAGACTGCTGATGCCCCAGCTGCAGTGTCTGATGAGTGACATTTTGTAGCACACCAATGCTGTTGACTCAACAAGAGCTAGGCTGAATTCTTTAAGTGTCACTCAGATTAAATGCCCCTTGACTCCAGAGCAAAACCTGCCTGATTGATGCCTGAAGGATGCAGCTGTGAAGTACACATCTCACTGCTACTGCTGATTAATTGAGAATACCATCCCCATCATTGACTGCAGACAGTTATGCTGTATCATTAGTGACCTTTATAGGTTTTGCCAGTGCCTAGAAGGCTTAATTGTTTGGGGAGACAATGTGTTAGGCAGGGTCTCAGTAAAGAGATAGATAGCATCTGCTTCAGGAGTCAAAAGGCAATACCTCTAGAAGCAGGGCAAAGAATAACATGCAAGTACTCTCACGTTCTTCCCTGAGCCCTATCTGAGTGTGTTACCTTCCCCCAAACTCAAACCAAAAAACAAGGTGACTAGCTTTACCTCCCTCTCTTTAATATGGAAACTGCTAAGGTCATCGCAGTCTAGATGGCTACAGTCAGAGAAGATAGTTTTAGTCAAGTTGATCCTACAACATACGCAACAGGTAGAAGTGTTTCTTGGCATTCCAGCACGGAAAAAACAAAGTCACAAAGAGAAAGGGAAATAAGATGTAGTAAATTGCTACATTGCCAAACCCTAGGTTTTAATACTCTGTTTCCAACCCTGGAGAACTGCCACATTAATTTACAACACAGCGTTTTCCTCGGTATTTTGCTCTCCTATTACCAGGTGCTAAACTGGATAGGCTTCACATTTGCCTCTCACACAAAACTCTTGGATCTTTGAAATAATAATGCATGTGTTCAGATGTTGCACAAATAACTGCGTTGTGTTTGCCAATTATTCGCTGCTTCTCTGTTGTTAACAAACCATGCAATTTCTAGTTTCCTGTGATAAATTTAAGCGTAATTATCTTGCCATCTTACAGGTATAAAAGTAATTAAACCAGGGAAACAAAGTAGTAATTACCAGGTAGGTACCAAACACACTAAGTTGATCCCAAGTGCTTCTGTATGACACTAATCATGTCACATGGTATTTTTATTTCTTTGATACTTCCCTTAATATCTCTGAGAACAGCCACGTGAAACTGATTATCTTGTACATTATTTACTGGGTCCTTCAAATTTAATTGACTTTGCAGCTTGCAAGGCAATCACAAATCTTGCATGGTGGCAAAGATGTGACAATTTCATTCCTAGATAACAATGCAAATGTGAGACTAAGCTCTGAATAACAATTGTAGTCACTCACACCAAAGTAGATGCATGATAAATTGCATTGCTTAGTGAGTTTTTGAGATAGCAGAGATCCTTATGCCCTGCATCGACTTCCGGACAGGAAACCTCATCTGCCAAACTTCCCGCTTGCCACAGTGAGGAAGAAGAAGACAATAAACATTTTCTTTACTAGGGCCATTGCATGGCACAGGACATCTGTGGGGAACCTCTCCCAGCTGAGCAGGAAGAACAGTGAACAAACAGCAAATGGGGGTCAAAGGAGGCAAGTACAGGGAGGAGGAGAAGTTCAAAACATGTGGTACCTCTGAAAACAATTCATCTGGACACCCCTTTCTTTCCTAACATAGTATGAAGCTGAAACCAACGTAACCTTGTACTTTCTGAAGACATAGAACAGTTCAATAAATAATAATTTTAAAGCCCATGGAAGTACCCATGTTTTACAGGAAAAATAAGGATATTCAAGGCCCACCTGGACAAGTTCCTGTGTGATGTACTCTAGGTTACCCTGCTCTTGCAGGGGGGTTGGACTAGATGATCTTTTGAGGTCCCTTCCAACCCTTTGGATTCTGTGATTCTGTGACTTACAAAACATATGTGAGATACAGTAGTAATTTGTCTTCCTAATAGGCAAAGCCAAAATGCCAGAGCTATTAGGTCACATACACCTCTCTATAGCGAAAAGACAGAAGGTAAAGACCCACTGCATCAAAAAGCTATTGCTGATGCAAACGCACACATGAAAGCAGCAGTTTTGTCTGCTAACAGAAGCTCTGCTGGCTTTTCTTCTCCCTGGGGCTCATTCCCACTTCATCTGCTAATATAGCAAGTTATATTGAATTGATTCTCGTCAAAGTTTGTTGATGAGGATCCAGACTTTCAAGCTGGCAGCAAGCCTTGAGTATGGATTTGTCACAATCATAAGCAAGGCTGGGATATTTTGAATAAACATAGGCTCCCCTGGTGCAGTGCCAGTTTGTCATCTGAATATGAGAAGTATAGTTATGGGTAGTAAATGCCAGGACACTAAAAGCTTGGAGACTTCTGAAAACTGTACCGTGAGTCAGCTCCCCTATCCTGTGAGCCTAAGCAAAGCAAAGGAGAGAAAAATACTGATGGTATTTGCATTTCAAAAGCATTTGCATTTAATTTAATAATATTTATAATGGATTCAGTGAATAAGCTGCAGTGAATTTCAACAAACCCTTTTATACCTAAGTAAACCTGGGCTCCCAAAGGGGCTGCCAGCTCCAGTTAAAGGCCCAGGCAAAGCAGGCATTTATGTGGGGAGCAGAGTGCTGTTGGGGCAATGACATAGTCCTGTTGCCCACTGTTTGCAATGCCAGGCTGCTGCCTGCTGCTGTCCACAGCATGAGAGCTCCACATGAATGGAGCAGCTGTAACTGCTGTCTGTAAGTATTCAAAGGAGGAGCACTCCTTTTCCATAAGTAGCCACCCTCTCATGCTTCCAGGTTGAGAAGGAAAAGCAAGCCTGGCTTTCAGAGACTTACCTTTGCATCCTCCCCTGTCTGTGTACCCCATGGCACCTCTCCCAGGCCATGGTGTCTCACCTCCAGGGCAGCAGACTTCACCCGAGCAGCCAAACAGGAGGACATCTGTTTAAAGGCTAAATGCCCTCACACTGGTCATAGGTGCTATTTGTATAGCCATGCAAATAAAAGTGAACCTGTAGAGTCAATGAGGATTGCATTGGCTCTGGTTGCTTTGTTGGCAATCAACTGGTTTTTGAAGGGCAGCAGATGCCATGGCAGTATGGCTGATGCAGCGTCTGAAGTAAGGGCACAAACAGGGCTCTTTGGCTAGCCAGTGTTTCTCCTTCTGTGTTGGCACTGATGAGCCAATGCCTGAACCCCAGCCAGCCACTGACACACACACTGCACGTCCTGTAAGCACCAGCTGCAGCAAAATGTCTCTGTGTACCATGGGGTGCGTAGGATCCACCATCACCCAGAACCTGGAACAGGATGCACACCCTACCCCAATGGCAGTGAGCTGGTGTTTATCATAAAACCTGGGAGATGCCAGGCCCGCAGTAGAGGAGCCTGAACACCTCACACTAGACAGTGCCTTGCCCATTAGCAGCTTTCTGTGAACACCCCACCTGTGTGACTGTTTCTGAAAACCCAGCTTCCATTTCTCACCTTCTTCAAGGCATCACGATGTGCATATTTCAGTGCTTAACCTCTGGCAAGACCCAGCAGCATGAGGGATCCCCTTTGAGCCCTTGACCTCCACAGAATTCCCTCCTGCTGCCCTGAGCACAGTTGCAGGTGCATCCCTTCATTGGTCGCCAGAGCTCCAGAACTGAGCTCTTCTGCTCTGTATGTGCACAAACCCCAGCTTTACCTAGCAATGGGCTGGGGTTTTTCTCATGTGCAGGGACACCATTTAGACTCCCACAGAAAGAAAACCCACCTTGCTCCCAAGAGCTCCTGTTTATCTGTTCTAGTTAGCTAAGAGAAATGGCTTCTCCTTAGGGAGAGGAAAGAAATGACTTTCCTTAGGAGGAATGGCAGCAGAGAACAAACCTGGCTTGGTACATGATTTCCTCTGAGGTTTTGTTGTTGCTGCTAATCCCTCTTCTCTTGCTGCCTCCTGCAGGTAACTGCTTTTTGTCAGGATTGGCAACAATCTCATCTTCTAAACAGTGAGTGCTGGACAAAGGATTCATCTGCCTGAGGAAAGTGAGGATATGTGACCATTCATCAATCCTAGGGGATAACTTAGTGAAGCTAAGCTACTAAGCCGTCAGGTGTTGCTTTCACATCACCTCAGGCCTGGATCTACAATGCAAGTCTCTGACTAATGATCTCTAATGAGACTGATTTGACTGATGTCTCTGATACAGTTCCCCTTTCTTTCCTGACATCTAAACTATCCAAACCATAAAGTTTCATCTTCCATTGCCTCACCCTGCTACAGTCTTCACAGGCTTGGCCCAGAACAGCCTTGTGCTCCTTGATCCAAGATTACAGACTGGTCTGTCACCTCGACTCAGGATGAGACTTCTGTAGTATCCTCAAGGTGATCTACTCTTGCTCTTCCTTCCCATGTAGGGAAAGTGTAGCTCTCCCCAGCACTTCAAAAGCTCATTTATTAAGCTTATTGAATAGTGAGCTGCAATAGGAATAAAAACCTGCAATACGAACTTTCAGTAACATAATGCAATTATTTCTAGCTGTAACCAGCCGTACCTAAAGCACATCATGCTCCCCATGGTCATAAAGCAAGAACCACTCTCTGTTGTGAGGTAAAATCTTGTCCCGCTTTGAGCAAAATCCTTCCTCACTTCTAATATGAGACTCTCCAGAGGAGAAGAGGTAGAGCTTTTTCTGATGCAGAACAGCTGTTCCAACTCATTGATTCACATGGGACACCCAGAGATCTGCACAATTCTGCTTTGTTACAGATGCCATAACACAGAATGTGAAAAGCAGTTGCAACACTGCATTAGCACCTTGAAGTTTTTACCAGAGACAGGACAGTGTAGTGAGCAGGCTGGTGAAAAACACATTATGAGATAAAATCTTCACTGGGCAAATGACAAACTAAACATGCAAGGCAGACATTATATCAAGTTATTTTGCTGTTTAACTAGAGGAGTAGTGTGAATCAGATGCAAGATGAAAGCCTACTTTTACCTGAAAAAGGAGTATATGGAACAAAACCTATGTCTTCAAGCACTGTAACTGAATGTTGCTACGCTGACATCGCTGACTTCAATGCTATAGCGAGCACAGGCAACTCACAAGTAGCTAATGCCACTGACATGTGTATGCAAAGAGCGAAATTAAGCCTTAAGTAGAAAGGACTGTGTATCACTTAAGCCCTCAGAAGACACTTTAGCTGGTACATGTATTTAATGAATGAATTGCACCCCAAGACAGAGTGTATCAGCACAAAAGTCTTGATCTAACAACATCATTCCTCCAAAGGAACCACAAAATCCAAGATGTCAAGAAGCAGCTTTTATTCTTGGCTAGGTGTAGCTATGAGCAGTAGAACATGATGATAAATCTAAATCCTGATGATAAATTGCCAGAGGCCCATAAAGCTGCCAAAGTACAGTAGTCAGGCTTTCACATAATTACAAGTCTTCTTTTCTCAAATGCCCAACCTGATTGACCAATTAAAGTGTTTAATTCTCTGAGAAAGAGTCTATCATTAACTGCAATTTGTTATAGTCTCACTGGTCCTTTCATGGGTGCCTCTGGAGAAAGAACCGTTATGTATTATCTCAATCTCCATATTATAATGTGTATTTTTTCGATAGTTTGCTATAAATAGGAATTGATTCATAAGGAGAACTAATTCATTGCTAGTCCTCTTCCAGCTACTTCATGACTGTCAAGATACATTAAACATCCTTAGCCCTACACTGGGACCTGAGCTTATTCTTGGCTAATATATCTGACTGTATTCTGCACTTAGTGCATTAATGCTAAGTGAAAAATAGTCTCAGTGACTATGAATGAATTTCAGAGTGCTTCATTTCATCATAAATATTGACACTGATCATTATAAATGCCTTCCAAAATAGGTGATCATACTGACTAGATAATCTATCATCATTAAAAAGAGAGAAAAAAAAAGCAACAAAAAAACCCCTAAGCCCCCAAGCCATTTCAGCATATCATATTCTCACCACACTCTCCTGGTTATTCTTATGTGAAAGAGCTTGTCACGATGCTAGATGCTGTTCAAGTTAAAGGTGCTTTTCAAGCTGTACTACTTGCTGGCTGATTAGCAAGACCGTATAAATCCATTTGTGTCTTTACTTTTCTCAGACCTCACTTTCATGCATCAGTGTAATTCCCAGAGTGTATTGAATACCACATTTAACTTCAGTTGCTCAAGGGTCACACCCTGTGAAGTTAAAGACCATATCCATTGCTCTTGCCCTGTCTCTCCTTGCAAAACAGAAAGCAAAGACTGAGCCTGGGGTCTGAGAGGACACACAAACTCCTTGATATTCTCTGCTGTACGGGTACTTCCTTATGGCAGGCTCATGGGTCTACAGGTAAAGGTGCTGCAAAGGTGTCCAAGAAAAGCCTGAGATCTTCCCATTACAATAGGGAGAGCAAAGGGGACAGAAAAATATTGTTGAAGGTTGTGTGTCTCTTACTACAGTGTTCATTTCCAGCTCTTGCATTTACGAGGCCCAAGGAGTATCTGTTATACTACAACACCATAAATCCGTAGTATGCATTTTTAAAGAAAACAGTACAGCTAGGCAGTATGGTCTACAGGGAAGGTCTATGATGTACAGTTACACTACAGAACATTAGCCTGCATAATGTATATTGGTACTGGGAAAAACCTGGAGGCTTGTCTGTGATTGTTTATGAATTCAGCATGAGACGTCACTATTTGTTATATGCACTGGGTACATACAGGAGCTAAGGGACTTAGGCACAAGTTACTGAAAGTAGCTTGATATTGTCTAGTGGAGGTGATTGCTGCAGCCAGACAACTGCACCAGGAAACTTTGCTTTGACCATTCCTCTCTTCCCACAGGGCTAATGCCAGCTCTACCTGACCTGCCTCCTATCTGCTCACGCTCAAACAGGGCACTCTCTGACCTGTGCCTCCTTTGCTGGGAGCTAACCACTTACAACACACAGTGGAACCTGGTTCCTTACATTTCTTCTAAGGTCCCTCCTCATCAGGTCATAACAGCATCAGATTTGGGCAAAGAAAAATGTCTGTCTGTGACTTCCACATACTCTTGCTAATGTCCACAATACACTTTCTGCTATGGTACCTTTACTCCCACTGATCTGATCAATGTCAAATTAAACATATCCTTGCAATTGTTAATGAAATTCATCCGTGACATTTGAACATGGTACAGACAGCCAAAGCTTTACTTTGCTTAGTTCTTCAATATATCATGAAAAGATGGAAATAATCAGCCTTGTAACCTGGAGAAAATATATATACCATTTACCAATCAAAGAGAAAGGAAAGTCTTTAGTCAATATTCCTGAGGCAAAAGCATTAAAAACGTATATTACCTTCTGTATATTTTATTTTATACAACAAGGAGCTGACACAGCTTGCTGGCAAATAGCACTAGAAACATGCACGTTAAGAACTACTAACTCAGTTTATTGAAGCACTTACCCTTTCCTAGAGATAGTCACTAACCAGTGATAAGCCAAGAACTGCAATCCTAGTAAAGGACACTATTTGTTAAATTGGAGAGTATCACATTCAAAATATATTCCTTTGTAGCTGTAACAGGCCCCATATCCTACAAAAGTTGCTTGCATGTAACAGCAGTACAAATAGGAAGAAAAGACTGGAAATCGAAGTATTCAAATCTGATTCAAATGAGGCAGAGGAAACCACAGTAATAAATCATTTCAAAGCACAAAATGCACTTTTATGGGAAATCTGGAGTAGGTAAAGAAGCAGCAGATAGTGTGAAAATAAACCCTTCCTGGTGCCCCTCAAAGTGGAAATTTATACAATAGACAGATAGGGTCTAATGTTTACACAGGCACTGAAACATGATGTATTCCAGCAAAGCCCATTTAAAATGTCCAGAGACTGTTAGTGTAACAAAGACTCTGATTGCTAAGTGCCATTTATCTGACAGGGGGATACACAGGCTTCAATAACATCATTTGCATTTCTTTCTCCTTTCTATGACTTCTTAAAGGCAGTGTTCAGTACACAGTAGCAGAAGAAAGATATATGACTAAATAATACTCCTCACAATTGTAATGACTCGGTTTGCAGCAGTATCTTTCCAGAGGAGGCTTAAATACAAAAAATATCAGCATTTATCAGCGGATATGCTATTATCAGGTGAGATGTCTATTCTGTTCTGAGAATAAAGACTATTCCCAATATTGGAGCTGTCTCAGGAGCACTGATGCATGTCTTTCTTCCTGCAGAGGGGTGGGAATGGACAACAAGCTCAGGCATGAGAGTGGATGCCACGCAGCAGGGCTCTTCTGGGCTCTACCACCAGCCTACTGGGGCACCCAGGGCTAATGACTTCATTTGCCTGAAACTCAGGTGCCTTAATGATATGACAGAGCTAAGAATTAGCTGCCTGAAAGCTGATGAATTCAAAAAAGAAAAAAGCCTTGGGTAGAACAGATGCTGTTTGCAAGAAAAGTCCTATTTTTATATAAATGTTTTGGCTGCTTATAATAAAAAACTCACACAAGCCAGTTTGTTGGGATTTTTCTTTCTTCTCATTTTTGGCAATGAAAATCTAAAGCTTTTCAATGGAGTCCAGGGGAAAAAAAACCCAAACCACCCTATTTTCTTTCCCTAAAATTTTTAGTTCTGTGAGGAAAAAATAAAAGACAACAATAAGAAAGTAAATCTTTGACTGGCCTTAATGAATCTTGCTCATCCTAGAAAAACACTGGCTGAAAGGCAGCCAAATAAGAGCCAAATACTGTT
Source organism: Melopsittacus undulatus (assembly GCF_012275295.1). Lineage (NCBI taxonomy): Eukaryota > Metazoa > Chordata > Aves > Psittaciformes > Psittaculidae > Melopsittacus > Melopsittacus undulatus. Next base: position 82,155,416 of record NC_047531.1, on the reverse strand, counting down.
GCATATCAACTCTCTCGACAGTATAGTTATGCTCAAGTTGTAGTCCAGCTGACAGCATCCTGACTTTCACAAGTCATGTTGGTCACACAGGTGTAGAAAAGGTCAAGTTGTGTTGAAAGTACATTAAAGTCCCATGCTGCACCATTTTGCTCCCACTTTTACAGACAAGATTAAACTGAGCTGTGTCAAGGTTAAATCACTATTTTATTTGAGTCAGTGACTCAGACATCAAATAAAATGGAGAGATGATGATACCTAAAACCTCTTTTTCATGATGCCAGACCCCTGCTTATTAAATCCTTGTTTAAACCCCACTGTCACTAGCTTCAGTTTCAGGCACAGTGAAGGCTTCTAAAAGAGCAAGGAACCCAAGGCTGTCTTAACAGACCATTAAAACCAAACATAATCATGTTTTAAACTGCTTTCCTATTCCAACACAGAAAAATAGCCTTACTGAATGAAATACTACAGCAATGGCTACAGCTACACAACATTAAGAACATAGTGTTTGTATGTTTGGACACCCAGCAGCACTGAAAACCTATTATTAGCATTGGGGAGGAGAGACAAAGGGATCCTCAGACATGAACACATATTTCATAGCACTTTTCCCTAAATAGTTTTAATGGAATTGGTGGTTAGATGTTCTTCCCCCCCCAGGGATTTCGTTTGGATTGCCCAGAGTAAATGAATCTGATAATGAGGGTAAATGATTCTGATAATGTTTCCTCTGCTTTTGGTGGTTTCTAATAGAGCTATTATTTCCAAATAGGATTTCCAAATAACAGTGGAGATGAGAGACCATCAAACAAACATCTGCTGCAAACCTTGGGGATGCTAACTGGAAACAGTATCATAGGCATTGTTTGAATAGGCAGTCAAGAAAATTCCCATTTTGATAAATGTACAGGCATTAGTCTCAATCATAGCTTCCTTCCAAAACAAAGACCTTGGAAACTAAGCACTTGAACCCAGCTGTATACACTGCTTTGGACCTGTTCATAATGTCTCTTTCAAAACAGATCTTGCTGGGCTAGATTCTTTGACCTGTCCAGAAGAATGGACAATAATCTGAAGTATCCTAAAGGCAGATAATTGCTCTAAACTGTATCTAGGCACAGAACAGCAATAAAAGGCATTTCTCTTTCCCAGTAGGAATCAACTACAGGAATTATTCATGTAGGGGAGAAAAAAGGGTTGGTCATTTGACATAAATCAGTTGCCTTTGATGTTTGCAAAACAGAGCAAGATCGTAACTTATGAGCAGACTGAAATTACAGCTGAATAAATTTATAGACTTGTTTTCCTTCATTTTAAAATGGGATTGTAATGTCTAAAAGCAATCAGCTGCTGGTTTTGGTCCACTTCTACCTAATCACTGCTTCAATTGGTGCATCTCCTAAAAATACTTGAAATTGAAACTGTCAGATGTTAACAGTATCTCTTCTTCTGCCATTAGATAATATCCAATCAGTGATTAGGGGCAGCAATGAAGCTTCTTAATTTGATGACTGCACACCGCCTATCTTTCCCATTTTGCTGACTGAAGATCTAGCTGTTTCTGGTTCATATCAATGCACTTCAAGGATTGGCAAGTATAGCTAAAAAGCTAAAAATAGGCACACTCTGAATCCCACATCAGTCACCCTTTTGTAGTACAAGAATTTCAGAAAGTTCTTGAACAGGACAGAAATCCAGAATGAGATTTATTTATAATACACAGCAGACACACTGATAACTGTTGTTACATATTTTCTGCAAGTGACAAAAATGACACCCTTATTGGGATGGATTGGATGGATTGGATGGGTTGACCCTTGGGTTACTTTGCCTCCAAAGGAATTATCCTGTACAGGGAGATTCTTTAATCCTTCTGCAATCTTCAAGCCAATACCTGCCTGCAAAGTGGTTTAGGATGTTGCCCATGGAAACAAACAGGTCAGTAGGGTTTTTTTCCCTCTGTCATGGCTTCTTCTGTGAGGCTATGTTCACTTTGAAATTTAAATTAATAAAGTAGATGGGAAACTCACATCAGAGAGAACAGGTTCACGTTGATTGATACTGAGGTCTGTGCCTTTCTTGATGAGAAAAGTGGAGTCACATACCACATCAAAGCTTAGGTAATAATTTCTGTAACCAAAGAGTGTTCCTACTCTATGGATCTCAGTGGTGGGACTGCATAAAGATGAGTTAGTACATGTTGAGCAACCTGGTCTAGTGGAAGGTGTCCCTGCTCATGGCAGGGAGGATGGAACTAGATAAACTATTAAGGTCCCTTCCAACCTAAACTATTCTATAATTCTATGATTCTATGTAGGTTTCAAAATGACTGTACAGCAAAATCCACTCAGAGTTAGGTAGGCCTGATGTGAATAAAACAAAATAAATGTTATTAACTTTAAAATATCTTAAAAGAAGTGTCTGAGCACTGACTTGCAAGAGCTGAGAACTGTTTTCTCCACGGTGTATGCATGACAACTCTGCACACTGTATTAACACAAGGCAGTTTGTTCCAATCACTGTTATTTTTAGATGCCTGTAAATAGGGCTACTTGGAGCAGTGACTGTGATTACTTTATGCATTTATTCAGCATTTATGTGGTATGCTGAGTTCTGTTGGCACATGTGCTCCTAAATCACCATGTTCATCCATGAACAGCCACCACAGAATATTTATGTTGGTACATAAGTTCATGTACAATGAATACAAACCTGAAGGCCCGACCAAATCAATTCTTGTTAGGTCTCTGAGGGCACTGCCAGCCATGACTGTCCCTGCACTGCCTCCCTCAAGGCTCCCATAAGCCTGCCCAGGTCCACATTTCATTCCGTCATTCCCTGCCCCAGTGATACCAGAGCACTGCCACCAGCCCCTGCTTCCCCTATTCTATAATTCTATAGTGGGACATTTTGATGCTGTCAAAGGGAGGGCACACAACATCATGGGCAATGCTCCACAGCATGGTCCTCAACATAGGGACTACAGGAGGCACAGCATTAGAGACTATGAGGGCAGTATTGATGCCTCTTCCACTTTTCTGAGTAGAGGCAGTCTTCTTGATCTATATGTAAGTCCAAGAAGCTGCTCTCATTTATGGCACACTCACCCAGATGCTATCAGCTTTTCTGGGGTACAGGTTTCTGGTCTGTAGTGTGCCCAGGTCATTCCCTCTCTTCCTAAGCGAGGAAGCAATGTGGAAAGCTGAGATGTGCTTTCAGGTGGGGAGATCCTCCTAGGTTCTTCCAACCTCCTTTCCCCTATAAACAGAGACCAAAAGGGCTGCAGTTTAGCCTAAGGTACTTTATGTGACTTGTCTCTTAATAAATACCACAGTCCCAATAGCAAATTCTTCCAGAGAACTATTTATGGTCAATTCACAGCCTGAAGAATAAATGCCATTACAGAATTAAAATGCTTTCGAATTGCAAATCTGAAGAAATTGTATTCTGCTTTCAGGGAGGCCACAGAAACAGAACAAAAGAAGCTGCCTTCATCACACAGCCTTTACTTCAAACCCCTCTCAGGGAGAAGGAAAAGCAACACCAGCACTGCTCCCAGGGATCTGCTACAGGATCTGCCCAGTCAACAGAGTCCATAGGGCCCCCAGAGCCTGCTGGGGAGCATTTACACTTCCCAGAACTTGCTTCTGCCTAAACTGGCTTCAGTCACTTTTGTGCCTGTTGTTTGTCTCTTGTGGCTGGTTTTCCTTCTTCCATCCCTGCTGGGTGTGGATTTACTAGTAGGAGCAATAATATTGAGCAAGGAATGCAGCCCAACATTTTATTGCACTGTGCATATTTGTGCACACAGATGATTGTCAGCTCAATCTCCTTGTATTTGTATTGGTTTCCCACCATGGGAACTCAGGATACAATTCAGGTAGGACTATCATACCTGCATTTCTTGGATGTGACCAGATTTTCTAGACATAAATTTTATCTCACAGGTTAAAAGGGGAGTTCAGTCATATCCCTAGGATCTCTTTCCTTTCCTCGGAATGAGTCAGAACAGCATCTATTTCTGTTCTGATAGTCTAACTTGACTATGCTGCATAGTTGGTCACTATGCACGTACAGGTACACCCTATAGCACATTACTAGTGGGTTCTGCACATCTTGATTACATCAGAATTACTGTGCATGCACAAACCCTCCGTGTAATGGATGTGCAGTGCCTTCAGCACTGTTTACCTGTGCTAGAAACAGATGAGTTTATAGTACTAGGACGACTAAATGTGAAACTGGTATTTTCTGAATTGAATAGAAGGGTTAAAGCTGCTTTAGCTCTGCCTGCTTCCTTGTCTACCTGTTACACAGCACAGCCCCTCTGTCCTAGGCTCATGTTTTCCCTAGATCCATGACACTGATCAGCCCAGGTCTAGATGCCAGATGTATTCTCTACATCTGCTAGACACAACTGTTTTTCTCCATTCCAGCCATATTTGAATCCTTCACATAGAACCATATGAAGCTTTGTGTGCTCACAAATTAGCCTTTGCTCAAATGAGATTTCCCTCAATTATTAAATGTGCTTTTATTTTCCCCTCCCTTTTTGATTCTTTTCTGTCTTTATGCTCCAGGGAGATTTTCAGAGGTCTTGTGTGAGGATCACAGAGGCAATAAGAGGATTATGGAAAAGTAGCTTTTAGATGTACCCAGCATAATACAAATTAGGATTGTTTGTAACTTTATTCCGTTATCAGTTATTACTGACTGTATGCTGATGTACTGTGAGGTCTCTAAATAAGCCAAGAGGGCCAAAGGTAACTGAATTGTTTTAATTGGCACATAACTGAACACACTTGCCAAAGAAGAGATCACATGTACAATATTGCTAATAAGCAAAGTTTGTCTTATTATCAAATGAATCTCCAGAAAAAGGAGTAATCTTATGTAGAAGTACACAGGACTAATTTATCTGTTTGTGAAAACAGGGCTGTGCCTGTCTTTGATGGCTTTATGGGGTTTTTGAGGTTGTAAACTCTTTAGAGCAAGGAGTACCTTCTCACCTAGCCCAGCAGAGTGAGATATGAGCTTTTTGGAGACCTCAAAAAGTTCACCCTTTGTTAATTAAGAATAGTATTGTTTAACATTTCTCCCTGTATCTGTTGGGACTCTACTGTATATATTCACTCTACTGTATATATTCACTTGTTTAGATGCACTATGCATCTAAACAACAATAAAAGTTCTCCATCTTACCAGCAGGAAGTCTAAAGAATGCAAACGTGGGCATTTTATTTTAGACTCTTCTTTTGCCTCTCCAGTATCTGCTGTGTTCAAGGAGGATGTTGATGCTCAGACCTACCAAATGATAGACCAGAGGTTGCAGAACCTACTCAGTTCCTCTGACTTCTGGCATTCCTGTATCTATCTTTCAGATATGTGTAGAGAGTGAGGGGTAGAAACCCAAAATTAATTGCTGTATTGATGGAATGAATATATACACTGGTGTTTGATTGCCCAGCAGAAGTGGTCAGGCAATTATTCTGCAGCAGTATTCACAATGCTGAGAATGTCAATAACAATGTGCAGTGAACTGCAGTGTTGGTTTTGCTAGTGAGTTGATGAGAGAATTATTTTTAGATTTGGATAAGTGTGAGAAAGTGAATTCTAACGTTCTTCAGGGGGAAAAAACACAACACCTTTTTCAGGTTCACTGGCACTAGATGCTATTCCCCTATCCCCCGATAACAAATACAAGTGTAAATGTCAAGCCAAGCCAGTGATGACCTCTGACTTCTTTGAAGATGCTGTGATTCTTTCAAAAGAGCACTAGGAGAACAGGCTGAATGACTAAGTGGTAGATCGTGCCCTCTGGAAAATCCTAAACATGGTGTTGAAATTGCTCAACTTCCCCAAGGGTGGGATGAGCTGCACTGAACAGAGATGCTGGGATGTGCGCAACAACAGCTCTGCCTCACTCCATCACCACAACAGGCTCCTTCTCCACATCTGACACTCAGGGGAGGAAAGGAATGAAGAAAAGTCATCCTCTTTGGCTTTCTGCTCCTTGAAACCTGAGCTGATTTTGAAGTATATGCCCATGTTTTCCCTTTTTTGCCTCTCTGCTTCTTGTTTCCAAGGGCATAGGTGTTAGTACAGGGGCAGCTGCTGAAACCTGCTATCCTGACCTAGGAAAACATTTTGGGTTGGGAGGGTCAGAATCCATAATCCCTTTGCTGACACCCTGCCTCAGAGACTGATGCACATGTTTTAGATCCTCACTGTGGGAGGCAGCAACTGGTGCATGGATAAGGCTTACAAATGAACGTAATTCTGTGTGCATTCCTGTCCATCACCTTGCAGCTTGTGCTGTCTCATTTCACTGCGGCGTGATGGGGCAGAAGGTGTTCCTAGGTGAGACTGGAGACAGCACTTTATGCATGTCAAGGATTGTTTGGCACAAGTATCAAGAGTGAGACATGGTTTCCCAATGCAAATACAAAAATAGCACACCCACCTATACACATACTATAAATAGATACACATCTCATCTCCTGTCAAGGTGTTTAAGGTTTTACGTAAGAAGTCAGCAATAATAACATTAAAATATACTATAATTCAGGCTGTTAGAAACACTGAATGTGACATTTCCACTCCTGCAGATTTTTCAACCAGGAGAAATCTTGCTGAGGACTGCAAGGCAGGCGGTCCAGTGCTAAAGACTGGCTTCCCCTCTACTCCCCTACCTGAGACATGCACCTCAAATGAGGAACCTCCTGGTCATTAGCTTCCAAATTGGCTTAGGGTCTCTTTCTGCTCTAAGTGACAATGACTGAGGTGTAGTCAAGCTGGAGGAGACTTCTGTCACACCCTGCAAACATTACTAAATATTTACTTTCTCTCTGGAAGCCCCTGTACGTTAAGTCTTCCTGATGCCAGGAATTCTTTGCTGAACATATAATATATATATATATAACCATATAACCTCCATCCTTGTGGCTCGCTCAGGCAGATTTGTTGTTGGTTTCTAAAGGCAACTAGCTCTGATTGATGGTTTCCATGAACTTTCCACCAGCAGGGTGAGGTCTGGGCTGTTGTGTTTCCAGGGCTTGGCAGACTGGGAGAGGCAGGAGGAGAAAACTATGGAAACTGGAAGATGATAAAGGTACCTGCCCTAATCGTTCAAATGCTTGTGAGTGGCTTGTAACCACTGCAGTGAAGGGTGACAAAGATTCTGTGTGGAACTTTGTAAGTGATACTCATTGCACGCTGTATAAAGTAAAACAAAACAAAGCAGTTTGTAAAGCTCTTTCATATACATGAATATTAAACCCCTGTTCTTTTCACTTTCTCATGCTAAAGTCATCCTGGTAAGACAAATCTCCTCTTAAATATTTATCAGAAGAAAAGAGAAACAGTATGAAAGAGATTTGCTCAAAACTTATCAGTGCTGGGTGTGCAGGCTTATCTATCAGCCCTTCCGTGACTCTTGGCGTAGTTCTCCCTGTCTAGCTCATATACTTCAGATGATATGAAAGGATTTCAGTGTGCTCTTGAAACATTTTTCTTCAGATTTATTCGACTGGCATTTTTCCTCAACATGCTTATTTGTCTTTTTTAAGGTCTGCTTTACATTACATAGCCTCAGACTCTTTGTATTCTGTGCAGATGACAAGCACATGCGTTTCCACTCCTCCCTCCTTATAATGCTGCTTTATAAAGAAAAGCATCTCCTGTTCTAAAACAAATGCTGTTATTACAAAGTTTTTAGAAACCTGTTGGTGACTCATTGGGAATAGTGAACAACACAATTTTCCCAGCTTTGCCTTATGCCCATTCAAACTCAGATCTTTCTGCCAAAAGGGTGCAAACTGCTTCTTGTAGGTGGGGCTGGCAGCTCTATTGTTAAGCTTGCTTAAGTGACATTAACCAAACATTAGATATTTTAGCTGAAATTTCCATGCTGAACAGTTACCTAAACCTGAATTACATGGGAAACTTTTAGCCAGAAGTTTCTCTTATCTCTAAGACCATGGCTAGGGTATATTTTACCTTGTCAAAATATTCCAATAACCTTTCTCAGAAAGACTTTAATGCCCTTACCCTTTGAAAAACAAGAAATTTGCCTCTGTGAAAGCCTGCCCCAATTTAGGCACATTGTGAGGCTTTGAAAAACTGTAGTCACCATCTGACCAGATCCAGCAATCACATCTCTCTGACCAAGAGGCTCCAGATTAACAGAATGGGGAGGTCCCTGCTTGCTCCTTCTCCTGGCCAGTTTGTCTCAGTCCCCTCCACATGTCACTTCCCACTCATCACACCCCTCCGTGGGCACACTAATTCCATGGAAAGTGACCGGATTAGCTTTCTGCCAGTGATCAGAGGTACACTTGTGTGAGGGACACAAGAGGCAGTGAAAGATAAATGGTGGCAGCAGACCCTCTCAAAGAGGAGGTAGGGAGACCTCACACTTGCTGGCAGTGAGCTCATACCTGATATCTAAAGCACAGCTTGCTTTTCTAAAGATCTACTAAAACTCATCTGACCATCAACTGGCATCCTAGGGGCAAGCAGGCCTTTAGTTGCAGTTCTGGCTCCTCTAGTCTGTGGATGGGGCACAGGGGAACTCCTTCCCTCCTGCTTTCTCAGGTTCTCTCTGCTTCCAAACACACTCCATGAAGCAGGAAACTACCAGAACTGTACAGTGATGTGAGATGGGGAACAAGAGGAGGAGATTGGACTGTGAGACAATACTTGGGGCAGAGGACAGAGATTTGAGGTTTACAAAGGTTGGACAGATGCCTAGAATAGCAAGAGGGGACATGGACATGACATGGGGAACAGGACATTGGACGAGAGTCTGGTTGTCAGAGACTGAGATTTGGGAAGAAAAAAGATGCTAAGACTAGATGAGAAGTTGAGGAAGGGTAAGTACGGATGAATGTCCATGGCATGGGCAGGTGGGCTACACCACCAATGATTATATAGAGGAGAAAGATGGCTAGCTGAGTGAGAACTGGTGTGAGGAGAAGACAGGACTATATGTACATATATACTGTACACTATTTCCATTGCCATTAAGGAAATCAGGAGTCCGCTGTTTTTCTGCTGTAAGTAAATACCTGATCCAAAGTGCATCATGCCTCTCCAGTGGCAAGTTTACAGTCATTCTTGGCATTCCATAAGCCCAAATAGCAGAAATGCTTGAGCAGAGGAGAGGATCCCCCTCCTGCTGCTGATCACTCACGACAGCCATGTGGCACTCTGTTAGCAAGGCTTGGAGGGGCAAGGGAAATGCTAATCCAGTGTAAAAATAGGCATTTGAAATTCAGAAAGCTCCATTTCTCAGCATATATATATATAATCTTATTTCATGTTCTTTATGCATATTACAAGGTTCATTAGAGTAATAGCTTTTCATTTCTGTCCTTGTGACCCTTAGTACACAGAGAATGGGTGTGATACAGGGACCGGTTTGTTCAGGTTTATTTAATGAGGCCACTGCTTTCCTACAGAAAAAGAAGTACAAGCTCACGGAAGTAAAGATGTGGTCAGAGTGGCTGTGAACAAGGGACCAGATAAAGGTTTCAGTGACTGTGCAGCTATGGCCTTTCCTGGCACTTAAGAAATTGTCTTTTCTGAGTGGAAGTGATCTTTTAATGGTTTGTTTAATGTCTGTGCTCAGTCACACTGTTATGCCACATGCCATATGACCAATCCCCAAAGGTTTAAAGGCAAACATGACCCTGACCCCCAAACTGCCATGTTGGCTGCAAGCTCCCAAGATTTCCCTTAATTTCGTGGCCATGAGATGCTGTTTAAACTAAGCCATGGGACTAACCACTGAGACAAATGAACAGATGAAACAAGTGCTTATATGACCTGTTCCAGCAGTTCTTCTTACCTTGCTGCATTTCAGCTGTAATACATCAGCAGGGCTGCAGAGGAGATTAATTCAATCACTTTCAAAACTGACCAAATTGGTGAAAATCAAAGGGCAGAGCTCACCTGAGGAAGTTAACTTTGTGTAGGCTACCAAGCATTTTCCAAGGAGTGGCAACTTTGGAATTTTCCTCATCTGGAGCTGGGTTTAATCTGTGATTCAGAACTGAAAGTCTCTGTTCCATATTATTAATATCCTCAGCTAGTTAACATTGGAGAAGTCTGTTTTTCCAAACTGCAACAATTAACAATTTCTTTCCAATACCAAAATGTGTATGTAGACTTGACTTTCTGCTCACCTAACCAGAAAATGAACCCTCCAGCCACTCCAATTAATGTTGTCCTCAGTTAAGGCTTTATTCAGAAGAACTGAACCAATGGAAACAGAACAACCTAAGCCATTAGAAAAAAACAAGGTCAGGTATCACCAACACTTGGTGAATTTGGGGCTGAGGGAGAAAGTTGACCCAATATACAGAAAAACACTGAATTACTTTGAGCACTCCCTCGAAGCTGGATGTAGTTTAAGTTAAACATCTAAACAATGCCCCTCACTTGTTTCCCTACCCCTCTGTGCCACTTTGTTTCAGGAAGGCACTTGCTGCTTTCCTAAGACCCTAAAACTTGTTACTGACTAGGTAATAGGTGCTACTGCAGTGTGTGAGGATGGTGACGGTAGCCCTGTTGTGGCCAACCTGTCCATGGTGGAGCGACAACTCTGGACATATGATTTTCAGTTCCCATATTCCAGCTGGAATACACTGCAGTTTTAAAGAGGTTTTTGTGGTGTTCTGTCTCTTTGCCTCAAACAGATCATCATCACTATCATCTGCTGCTCTTGATCCTATGAAGACTACTTCTCTTATGACCATATCAAGCACAGATTTTGCACTCCAAAGCCCCTCAGTCATTGACTTCCATTATCCGCCAGGCCTCCCCAAGGCTGACACCTTCAGCCTTTGCCCTGGACCACCTCCCTTAATTACACAGCTTACCAGATCCTTCCTTCACATTTTTCACAGCAGCCCATCAACTGCTCAGTAACCATATAAACCATATTTTGTGCTGTGTTTTATTAGCTAATATATCATGCTGTAGCTATAATATGCAGAGTAGCATCTCACTGACTGCATAGTTTCAAAACTGGATGCATCCATCTTTTCCCCAGTCACAGATCAGTAAGATCCTCTGAATGGCTGATTAGTGAGTCAAGAAGTTTATTATAAGACAACATACCAAGGTAAAAGCTTTTAACACAAAACAAATCGTTTATGGCCATTGTTCTTTCTGGTACCAAACGTAATACAACTTTTAAAGCTGTGTTTGATGGCCTCTTCCTGGCTCTCTCTGGTCTCCTCAGATTGTCATTCTTGTGGGCTTCAACAGAAAGCAGAGATGAGTTAAAATTTGCTAGAACAAAGTATGTCCCAGAAGTAAGCATGGATCTGGATCTCAAGTTTACATATGTCTCTGCATTATTTTTAATGGTATATTTTGACTGCCCGGGACAGACTGCTCCCCAGGGTTTTGTATGGCACTTAGCAGGAAACTAGCAGGGTGAATGCGCCAGCTCCCCATATTTTAATGCAAAAATACATTTTTAATATTTGGCTTATAATGCAGAGAAGACCAATGTAAGACATGTAGAATCAGAGGAAAAGTCAGGTATGAACCATTACCAACATCACACATTCAAACCTTGTAAGCTAGAGCTCAAAAAAGCATGTTATAAAATAAAATGAAGCACTAAACATTAAAAGTTGTATTCAGTTTTTCCTGAACACAAGGAGTAGATGCTGCCTTTTGTGTACTGTTTGACTGCAGGAGCAAGGGCTCTAGAGAAAACAATAAATACTTTGATCTATGTCAAAGTTACAGTTTTTAACCGGCAACCTGTGTGTTCAAGGGGTGTTTTTAAGGGGTCTGCAGAGGGTTACTAAGAAAAGCATACCCACTTTCTGCAGTATTTCATCACTATATAGGAACTGACATTGCCACTGGAATAAAAAAGGGCTTTAAGGTGCTGCAAACTGTAAAAGGTTAAGCATGTTTCTGGTGATTCTGACTCAAGCTTTCAATTATTTAAGTGATGTGAGGGCCTCAGTTCTACCAAAGTTAACCAGGATTTGCTCTAAATCCCACAGGTACTTCAGAAAGTTCAAACCTGAGTTTCTGGATGAGTGGTTCCAACTGTGTATAATGTGCAGAGCTCTAAACTTTTTCCTTTTCCCTTTCTATTTTTTCCTTTCTTCGCCAGTGGAGGTTGTAAATCCCTGCACATAGAACTTAAACCAATGCACAGCAAGCTAGTATTTTTTGATTACTTTCCAAAGACGCCTTCCTGATAGTCCAAAGCCTTGGCATTTCCAATTATACAGACTGGCTTAGCTTTAAGTGACTTGCTCCCGTCCTTCAGCTAGTATTTCTGGAAAGGATTCCAGTGATCGTTTTTGGCTTGGGAGTAGTTAGTTAAACTGTCAAGGAAATGATGAATGGAATCTGCACCCATGTGTTACCACAAAGATGCCTTGCAGACATTTCCTCAGTTTCAGGCATCTGGCTAGGACTTTCTTACGTCACCAAATACAATAGAAGAATAGTAATGATTAGCAGTTGTATAACAGTATACTTCTCCAAGGCCTTTTTGCTTGGATGTTTATAAAGCTCTGCTGGAACAAAAACAATAATTCAAATGGGAAAACTAGGGAAGAGGTGAAACTGAAGTTGCTCATTTAAGCCACAAATCCGTCTCAAGCCGGAGCCCAAAACACAGTTCTGATTCTGTGCTTGGATCAAAACTTCACAATAGAGGCAATTTTATTTAGAAATTAGGAAAAGATATTTTCATTCCAAAGCCCCAAATATTTTTTGACGATAACACTGAAAGAACACATTCAGTTTCTCCAAAAGCCATCTTATGAATCAGAAACTATAAGTATTAATTTTGCTGTGTGTCTTTCACACATTAAAAGTGACTAGACACCAGAAGATGAGGATGTGAAACAGGCTCATCCCTAAAACAAACCAAACCAAAACAAACTTGTGCAAAAGGAAAGCAATACAAATGATTTCTTGGTGTTCCTTTTCAGCTCTTACGCCTAAGGCCAAATCACTCCTTTCAAGGAAACATCCACAGGAAGGGGAAGGTTGCTCACACTCTGAGTCAGGGTCTGTGGCTGAGCTGCTGCTGGATAGCTGCCCAAATCCTGCCTCCCTGCTCCTCCTGCTCCTAGGCAGGGCAGGAGGAGGCTGGGTGTAACTCATAGTGTAGGATGATGAAGTCTAGAGTATGTCCTGCAGGGAAATATCCTTGCTCCAGCTTCTGCAACATGGCTTTCACGCCCCATAGCATTCCAGCTCTCAGTTCGCAGTGATGGCTCCTGCGAGTAGTCAAAACCAGAGAGGTTGTGGCTGTCCCTGGCAGTGTTCAAGGCCAGGTTTGATGGGGCTTTAAGCAACCTGGTCTAGTGGAAGGTGTCTGGAACTACATGACCTTGAAGGTTCCTTCTAACCCAAACCATTCTATGGTTCTATGGCACTACTGGAGCTTCTCAGACCCTCTCAGGGGTTAAAAAGAGAGAATATTTGGGAAAAAGGTTTATGCTGATGACACTTGTTACGAGCCAAAGATCTGGAAATGATTTGTGGTCTCAAAACAGTGGACATCAGGTAGGGCATTTAATGCTGAACTTTACAAATGTTATATTTAAATTCTCAGGACTGGTTTGGAAATGCAATAATTAACATAATTTCAGCATAAAGCGTGTTTTCATCATGTTCCTTATCTCATCCCTCTCCCTCGAGCCTAGTTTGGCATTCACATAAGGGAAATCATTGTGTGGATTACCCAGCCATAAGAGAAACTCAGCCCTCACAACGATAGTGTCCCCTCCAGCCTCCAGCTCCACCTCCCCAGCCCTGGAGCCAGACGCTGGCAGGAACTTCCCTGCTTACACAATTCTGCTGATACATATGCCAAGTTCAAAACAAGACCAACTTCCAGGGCTGCTCATGCTGCTGTCTCACATCATCAGGCTTCACTCCTTCCTCCTTGCTCTTAGTCATAGGTTTTCTATCACAGTTGTCTCTGTCAGATCTTTCCCTTATTGCTGCAGCAATCTAATTCAGTGTTGATTCCAACAGGGATTTTTTCCCCCCTCCTCTTGCTGTTTAAAGCTCTGCTCTCAGAGTTTCTTGATGAAAGCAGGGATAATCCCAGTGCACTGACAAGGCTGAGGGACCAGCCTTCCTCCAACTTGCATCTCTCACCATGCCTCTGCTGACACTGCTGCTTTCCTGTGTGTTGTTTCTCCAGTGCCTGTTATACTTGAAGCACCTCACTCCCCAGAAAAGTCACCAGCCTCAGTGTCCCATCGTCTCACTGATGGTGTCTGTGTAGCCTTCAGGTTTGACTTCTGCTGCTCACACATTTTCTTTGCTGATGTCCCATGGGCTGGGAACACAGCCACACTCCCCTACCACAGCCACTGCGATCTAGGCACTTCTGTGTTCTCACGGGATCATTTTAATGGCAAACATCCATCAAGAAATAACTTAGGAAAGGCTTACATAGCAAGCCTTCTCCAAATCTCCTGACAGGCTAGTTACTTGATGGGGCATCCACACTTGCTTTTTGCACATTGTGACTGGGAAAGCTCATTGGTACAGGAACTTTTTATTTGCACATGGCTGGACAGCATTTGGCACATGCTAAGTGAAGTTAGCAGTTGCTTTTGTGATATGTCGCAATGCTACCCAGCAAATAAGGTTTGATGCATTTCCTTTTCTCTGTGTAGGCTCCACTGCTGTGTCTCTCCATGCTACCTTCCCAAACGATTATTGCCGCCGCACTGCACCCCTTTTCCTTGATGAACAGGCAGCTTCATTAATGCAGCTGCCTCACCATATGCTGTTATCAGCTTGACTCATCACAGCAAGACCTCTAAAGCCCCCTGGAATTTCTGGCAGATATTATCTCTTCCTAGATGTAATACATTACCTTTTAATAAATTAGTATGTGCCTAACTGTAATGACCCAGGAAAATGTAATCTTTAAATTGATGGTTTCCTTTTAAAAGAACTTAACCAAAGATATGTCTTATGTAAATTGCACAGGGTATTATAGTTATATCCACCTTGAAATGACTGAATGGTCTGCCTCCAGCTTAGAGGAAATTTACAGTTTTTAAAGATACAGCATAGAGAACAACAGTTCCAGCTTCCCTCTCTCATTGCTTCATACACCATAAGGGGGTGTTTGTATTTACATCACCTCTCTGGGCTAATCTGCTGCTACATAGTTAAATAATGTAATTTTGGAGTTATGTACTGTAAATTCACTCAGCCATTCTCACTGCTGCACTAACAGGACTGCCCATTTAGGGGCCATAAAACTGCCCCCAGTCACAGTGTGGGACTCACAAGAGTCCCACTTCTGGCACCATATTGCCCTGATCATGCTACAGGCTGCAGGAAACTCATAACAGATCCCATTCCATGTATTGATATAAATTTGTCAACCAGTAACTGGTATAATGGTGTTTGAGGAACATACTGTTCATTTGTTAGGTCTGTTTAGTTTGCTGGAGTCAATGAAGGAGTTTAATTTTTCATACCCTTCATTAAAAGAGACCGCAGGGAGGAGAAATGAGTAAGCAGTACCATAAATACATTACAGATGTGTGGAGTTTTCTTTGGGGACTCTAGTAAGAAATCATTTGGCCAGAGCTGTCTAAACTTGCACTAGTTTCCTGTGTCGTAGCTGTTACACAGAGGGATTTCTCTGTTACATGGAGGTAAGGTCACAAAGGGTGCATGCACAAGGCAGACATGAAGGGTACCCGACTGTACCAGCAGACTTTGCTAGTACCAGGAGGAAGGAGGTAATTTCTCTCAACAGCTTTAAAAAATAATGCTGGTCTGGGGGGTTTCTGTGTCTGCACAGATTAGGAAGATGGAAACACACAAATTCACTCAGAGAAAGCACAGGGTTCTGATGGCACTCTAGGAATTCTCATGACACTGAGTGAAAAATACTGCTCTGACATCCCAGATGATGCTCTGCATTATCCTGCCATGTAACAAAATGAATCATCACCTGCTTGGGCTCTGAAACTACAGCCAAACCCTGAAAAAAGAGTAGAGAAAGTTAAATTTGCCCCTTCATTTCCCAAAGACCAACGTGATAACTGAACACTGTCTAAGCCCTCAGATAACGAGGCCCATCAATTGTCGCACATTGAAGGTGAAGCACTGGCCACTGCTTCACACCCCTCAGCCCCTTGGCTTTTTCCTCATGCATTTTTACCATAGGTCCCTGACCTTTCTTCTTTTTTGGGACCATTCCAGGAGTAGCTGTTTGCCTGGATGTATGATACCAGCTGAGCTGTACCTGGTCCAAGGGGTCGTGGATCAAGGCAATGCCTGGGGTAATGAACTACAGGACACCTATGGAGGCTTCACAGGGACAACAGCCGTGCTTTGAGGCATGCTTTGTGTCTGCACAGATAAATAGACTACAGTCTTCAGTTGTAGTCTGTCTGTGTAGGCATCTCTCATGGGATGATCAATAGCAGCACTCTTTCACCCACTTGGAAAGCAAACAGCAATGGTGAGAAAACGAATTAAAAAGGAATACTTGCCCAGATATACAACCCGCCCTCTCTGTCAGTGGGGGCCCACAGCAACACACATAAAATGAGGCTCTTCTGAGAACTCTTTACACTCCATGTTTTTCATGGAATTGATGCCAGGCTAGTCCTGAGGGGACACTGAGCCTTGTGGGTATCTACAAGCTGCTTGTGCAGCGAAAAGTGGGTAGGGTAAAGAATAAAACAAAATAGAAACCATCCCAGATGCTTCACTGTAGCAGTTCTGAAATAAAGCATTGATTTTTCAAAGCAGTGTTTGGTTTAGTCATTTTTTTCCAAGGTTATTATTCCTTTGAAGTATACAAGCACTTAATACTGGAAAAGAGAAAAACACCCATTTGTCCCAAAATTATTTAGATCCTTGTTTTCATGGTGAGTCTCTTTGGCACAGCTTATGAAAGATGAAATATTCACACAGTGTTAAGCATAAATAGGTGAATGGCTTTGTCAAACTTTCCCAAAATGTTTGGTGTGAAACAGGGATGGGAACATTGTTTTAGGAAGAGTGACTTTGGATGAAAAAAAGTAAGCCCTCAAAAAGCAAAAGCAATCTTCACAGCAGGGCATTACTGGCAAATAACAAACAGGATAATCTTCATAACACTCTCACTCTTAAGAAACAAAACTCTATCTAAACCAGATTTCTTTATAGTTAGCCTGTCTCTCTGTGCTCCAAATAACAAGGCCCTATTATTGCTTTCTTTCATTTCATAGCTTATAGGCAAGTTTGCCGACGACCCCAAGCTGTGTGGTTCTGTTGATACGCTGGAGGGAAGGAATGCCATCCAGAGGGACCTTGACACACTTGTGAGGTGGGTTGATGCCAACCTCATGAAGTTTAACCATGACAAGTGCAAGGTCCTACACCTGGGTTGGAGCAATCCCAGGCACAGCTACAGGTTGGGCAGAGAAGAGATTCAGAGCAGCCCTGCAGAGAAGGACTTGGGGGTGTTGGATGATGAGAAAATGAACATGAGCCGGCTTCAGTGTGTGCTTGTAGCCCAGAAAGCAACCGTATCCTGGGCTGCATCAAAAGGAGCGTGACCAGCAGGTTAAAGGAGGTGATCCTGCCCCTCTACTCTGCTCTCGTGAGACCTCACTTGGAGCATTGTGTGCAGTTCTGGTGTCCTCAACATAAAAAGGACATGGAACTGTTGGAACAAGTCCAGAGGAGGCCACGAGGATGATCAGGGGACTGGAGCACCTCCTGTATGAAGACAGGCTGAGAAAGTTGGGGCTGTTCAGCCTGGAGAAGAGAAGGCTGCATGGAGACCTTGCAGTATCTGAATGGGGCCTACAGGGATGCTGGTGAGGGACTATTCATTAGGGACTGTAGTGACAGGACAAGGGGTAACAGGTTAAAACTTAAGCAGGGGAAGTTTAGATTGGATATGAGGAAGTTCTTTACTGTCAGGGTGGTGAGGCACTGGAATGGGTTGCCCAGGGAGATTGTGAATGCTCCGTCCCTGGCAGTGTTCAAGGCTAGGTTGGACAGAGCCTTGGGTGACATGGTTTAGTGTGAGGTGTCCCTGCCCATGGCAGGGGGGTTGGAACTAGATGATCTTAAGGTCCTTTCCAACCCTAACTATTCTATGATTCCATGATTCTATGATTCTATTCTTGCTTGCCCAAAATGCCTCTGATTTCAGTGCCAGCCTGTTTAAGGGAAGCTGAGATGGAGCAGACCCCCAGCTTCTATAACTGGAGGCAGCCAAGAAGGTATTGATTAGCAGGAAAGACTCGGGGGGTGTTTGTCAGTTTGTTAGTCAATCTCAAAATGTATGTTTCAGTGCAACTTCTGTCAATGCTCCTCAGGTGTGGCATGCTTAAAATCAGGGAATTCCAGTGCTGGATGGTGCAGATTCAGAGCAAGGTTAAAATGTTCTCTCTTAAAGTGCAGAAGCAAAACAGAGCATTGGCCCCTTGGTGCTCCTCTCACTGATCTGAGCCAGCCTGCTCGCTTGGCAGGGAAATGGGGCCAGGCTGAGATGAGAGGGAACTAACTGCATGCCTGCAGACAGATGATGGGCGGAGTAAGAAAGACCCCAAGCAGCATTCCTGCTCTGAAACAAAAGGAGCAAGGAGTTTTAATCTGCCTTCCTTGTCCTTTGCCAAAGAATGGGAATGCACACCCCACTATTCATGTTATACATTTCACTAGGCTGTAGCAGAAAGAATTTGTTGACATTTCTAAAATATTGACCTATTTCTAAAATATTTTCCACCTGAAACTAGGCAAGAGCCTCTTTTGAGTCAGGAGATCTGCACAGCATCTCATAGAGATGCCTGGATCAGCTGTGTTATCTAAGCGCAAAGGGCTTATCATTAATTTACAAGCAGCATTTGTACAGCACAAATAAACAGACTGATTATCTTTATAGCAGCTTGATTCTTCCTTTGTTTCTCTCTTTGGCTGAAAAGCCGACTAATTCACCAAGAAACCCTTTTCTGCTACAATACCTACAAAATAAAAAGTCAATCTTATTCAAGACCTTCTGTTTTTCAGCTTTCCTTAGTATTATGAGCCTTAAAACCCTGCTGTTTGTAAGTGCAATTCATAGAAAACAAGTTAAAAGTGACCAAGAACAAAAGATCATTCAATCTCTTTATTTAGGCATGACACAAACTGAGTGACATGAAAAAGCAAACAAACAGCAGAAGAAGTCAGGGATAGGTCAGCAAAACAGAGAGCTTAGATGATACTTGCTATTGCTTGAAAGAATAAGAACTGGCCTAAATCAATTTACTGTGTATTTACTGCTTTCCTGCTTGGCACGCTATTTACTTCTCCTCACTGACCAGAGCCTTGAAAGCAGCTTGGAGCTGTGATTTTACAGCAATGAAGAAAAGTACATCCCATATTGATCCAGTTGCTGTCAGAGGGCTGTACTCACATACTTACACCTCCCATGCTTACATTTCAATATAAAGTTTTAGTACACAAAATAAATGATGCCTTTGAAAATGTCTACACTGAGTTTCTACCATGTCGCATAATAGACTCCTTTTACAGCTGAGTGCTTTAGAAAAACATCAATAATTTAACAAAACTATTTTTCCTGGGTTTTGACCACCTATACTTAATACTAATTTCCTTCCTGCCATTTAGCATTACAGCTCTTTCTCTGCTTTTGCCCCTCTTTCATTCTCTCTTGAGGCACTACACTGGTGGGCTGTCTGACTAAAGATATAATAATAAGAAAAGGTACATCAATAATCAGATTTCAATGAAATTCACTTATGTAGCAGACTGCCAAGCAAATGTAGGTACTTAAAGAAACAAACAGAGCCATTCTCTCTAAAGCTATTACTTTCTCTCTTCCTCCGCTTCCTGTAATAAGAAATTAAAATCCATCATGTTGAGGACATTGGAATATTCATCATTCTGTTCACTAGAGGATTGTGCTGCAGGCTATAAGGAGCAGTGGGGGGAAAACCTGAAACCAGTGCTCACTTTTACTTGGTATAGAATCATAGATCACTTTCGGTCTTTTTGAAGCAATGCTGGGAATGTGGCCCTGGACCCAAAATTAAAATGACCCTTCTCCAGTCACTACACTTATGTGCATGGACATTTTCAGTTTTTGTAGTTATATTTTCACATATGAGCATCATATTTTCTCTTGGGAAAAAAAACATTACTGTAGATCTGAACTCTCTAGTGGATTTATATTCAGCAGAAGGTGTCACTTGCCTTCAATCACCAGCACATGGTCTGCGAAAGAGTTCCCTCTGACCAGGTCTCTGCTCTTCCTTCCTCTACGAAGGCTCCAGAAGACTTGAGTGCTCTGAGATGAAGCCCTACCTGGAGCCCTACCTCATTGCAATAGGGGTGCACAGTCCCTATGGCAAAGGAATCCTAGGTGGGTGTTCGGATGACCACCCCCATGATGCAATAAAATAGTAACAACACCCCTTCTAATAGCTTTATGCAGCTTACAAATCCTTCCCAGCTACAAAAGGATGCAGCTTTGTGAAGCTGCAGAGAGTGAACTGGCTGGGCAGAATGGGCTTGCTACTCAGCAATAGAGCAGCAGTTTAAAGAAACTGCTCTAAACCACTTAATTAGGATAGAAAAGAGCACATTGTGTTCAGCTTATCTCCCAGAAAGGTAAATTAGCTTGCCCTGGTCTCAAGTCAGACCTCACCTTACAACACCACTGTTACAGCTATTCTGTAATGTCTTGGGTATCTCTCTACTGTACTTCAGCCTCTTGCATGAGCAAATCCATACCTTCAGCTGGACTGAGTGAGGCTTTCTGCCTTATATTGGGATGCTGGAAAATGCACTTTTCTTATGCTCCCATGAGACTAAGTGTTGGCTGCGCAGAAAACAGACTGTGGGCAGAGGTACCTCTGTGAAGTCAAGCCAAGCTTTGGCAGGCATTGGCCTTTCAGTTGTGTCTAGAGCTGTAACTCTGGCTGTAGTTATGCTGACTGTGGAGCAGCCCAGTGCTGTGTAGCAGTGAGAGCACATGATTTCAGAGCCTGAAGCTGAGCTGCCAAACTTTGCTATTGACTAGCTGAGTGATTTTTAACCAGTCAAATGGTATTTTGAAACACTTGATCCAAGAGAAACCCAGATCTTAGAATTGGCCTGCTTATGTTATGGGTATAGTTCCCACCCATCTGTAAAGCTATTATGAAGCCCTAAGTAGTGTGAAGGCTTTACCTCATTTATAGTCTCCAAGATGATCTGATCTGCTGAAGCGAAGGTTGGGGAAACAGATCTACACTTCATTATCCCTGACAACCCATTTGGTAGCTATCAGCGGAGCTCTCTACTCCCTCCTGGGCCAGGAAGCATCAGCCCAGATGTGGGTTATACAAAAGTACTATCTGTCCAGCCTGTGTGTGGCATTAAGAGAGAGGGTTGCGCTGGGAAACCTCCACACAGAGCACCTTGGAAACCCTGCATGGCACAGCCTCTCCTAGGTGCAATCCATATGCTACTGCAAGACTGATCAGATCCATCAGTGCTCCCAGTATAAGGTGCCCCAAGGAGGACAAGGAATTAGGGTACTGCATAACAAAGTTGTGAGCTTGGGGAAAAACATGAGGCACAAACCAACAGTGAGCATCTCCCACCTTCATTCAGCAGTAACCCTAATCCAGTGAGGACATGCATAGATCTATACATACATGTGTGATTGTGGATGGAACCTCAGCACATAAAACTTCTGACTATGTTGGACTTGAAAAGACACCATATAAAAGGAAGAAGAGAAGGGACAAGAAAAGCAGCAGGAAGAAAACAGCAGCACAGTAACAACCAGTTTATAATGCACACACCTGACACCTTCTCCCAAACCTGCTTTTGTTATTCTCTTTGCTCTTTTTCAGTTGTGTCTAAAGCAGACAAAATAAATTACTCAAAACCAAAGTCCTCAATGAGAGGCAGCTACAGGTAAAGCCAGGAAAGAGCTTTTCACAGCTCTGATTCCCAATAACTTACTTGTAAGGCATCGAACTATCCAATTATCCTGAAACAGTCATCCAATTTGTTTCTCTGTGGGGAAGCTTGGTGGGCTCAGGTCATAAGGATCAGGAAATTAGTTCTTTGTTGAAAGCACGTATCTTGCCCTCTCATGTTTCCCAACTAACACACCACAAAAGCAAGGAACGACACTGAGAAAAAGCCTTTACAAAACAACAGGGAAACTGATTTCAACAAAGAAATTAATCCGCTGAATCTGTGTTAAATACAGAGCTTGCAAAACAAAGCACCAATTTCTGCTACAACAGATTTGCTAGGATGGTCTAAGATGTCTATTATAAAGCTTTGAAGATCTGTTGGACAGTGATGTTTTAGTGTTTATTCCCAAGCTTTCCCAAAAATCCATGAGAAGCAAAAAACTCTTTTTCCCATGCAAACTTCTTAATATGGAAACCTCAGCAGCAGCAATACTTTGTTCTGGAGTTCGGGTTTTTTCCCTTCCCCATTTTGATGTGTACTTTTGAAAGCCCTCTAGGCATCTATTTGCATCTTCCAAAAGCTTTGGAAATCTGGCCCTAACTTACTTATGGAAATGGGACCTAAACTCTGGAATTACTGAAGTGTTTGAAATTCTGAACTCTTTGTATTTTAAAGTATATTAGATTTGATTTTGCTGCTTCAGGGGACAGGTAATTTCCATCATTTTTGATGGAGATGAAGTACTGTGTAGGAGGAAAAATAGAGGTTTTAGAATTTATTGACAAGGGGTTTAGTATTTCTTCTTATGTGCATGATAGAAATCTTGAGACTTTTGCCATACGAAAAAATAACAAAACTGTGTTTTATAAACAGAAAATTAATATAGTTATAAATGTATTTAAATATATTTAAGTATTTTCCTTATAAAGCTCTTACATTGAAAATTAGAATTGTACTAAATCATAAGTTATAGTACCATGATAAGCCCTTCAAACATTGCTGTGTTTTGAGCTTCATGGAGGGACATCCTAGTACATTAAAGCTTTGTATAATACCAGGGGAGAGAGGGGATTGCTCTATATTTTACACAAAAAACCCCAACAAAATAAACAAACATTTGAAACACAAAGATTTTATAGCCTTTCTGTGTATTATAAAGGAATATTTTTGCCTAAATGTCCTTGCTGGGAGAAGAGCACTGAGTTCCTGACATCAAGCAAATTAACTCCTGCACTAAATACACCTGTTTCAAGGGCATTCTTCAGATTTCTAAATTAAAATGTTTTTCTTGTCATTCATTCCTAGTTAAGTCAACTATTTTTGTCCCATCTTTGGATTATTATTTCTTTTGTAAGGTGTGAGGTTTTTTCTATACTAAACCAGCTCTTCAACAGATGACACATTTTAGGTAGCTCGATTTTCAGATGGTTTCTCAATCCTTGGTTAGTGTAGTGGTACTGTCATCATTCATCTTCTCTAGGGAAGACAGATGTGAGTTCCCATAGGTTTGTTTAGTTGTTACAGCTGGTACCTGCCCATACTTTATCAGAGCTATAGTGAGTCATTTTCTCTCTTCTAAACTGCTTGAGATTTACAGTGATACTTCTTGCCAGGATGCGGAAAAAAATATGATGCATAAAATTTCATAGGCAAATCATTTCATTGTCATTCACATTAAAATTAAATGTCTAAAGACTGATATTGGCAACTTCTCACCCCACATCATATGACATTTAGATTTCTTATTATTTACATGTGGGTTTTGGAACTGTCAAAGTTCATACTTCTCTTGCTTTTCTTTATGATCACAACAACTACAAACTTATTTTTTGCCTGAAAATCTATGGAAGACAGAAAAATATTTCCAATATCATGGTTTACAACTGACCATGACAGTAATTATTGATTTAAACATCCAGTGAACACTTTAAAACCTGGTTCACAGGCAGTCATCTGGATATTATAATCTTATAGCTAATGGATGGGTGAGATCCTCTAGTAATGCTTACTTTCTCTGAAACCACATCCCCCCAGCCCCTAGATTTCAGCATATTCCTGTGAACTGAGCTCTCTCTGAAGGAAGGAGATGACTTTCTATTAATCAAGGAAAAACAGAGAAGAGACATTTATTGATTAACAGAACCAGGCTTACCTGATTCCCATTCCTGTTCATTAAACAGAAGATTGACACTCATGAGTAATGAGTATGTTGCCTGCCAGAACTGTAACTATCCCTGAATATATACATACTGTGCTTAGGGTGGAACCATGAACTGGGAGAGTTACTGGGTATTACTGCTGCAACTGACAGCAAAAATAAATACAAGTATGGGATTGCCCCTTTTACTTATTCAAGGCTAGCTCCCCAGTTAATGTGAGTTAACATATGTGGCCAGGTCAGGAAGAAGGGGAGGAATTTGGTTGAGATTTTTTGTTTGTTTGAGGTAATTTGGATTTCTTCCATGGAACTGTATCTGGAAACCTGAAAGTCTCTGGAAGCATTCAGAGTCTGCTGTGTAAAATGGAAATCGAACATATTTCGCATCTTGGAATAGAAGTATTTTGGATTTCAATCATTTTAAGACACAGATTGCATTTTTCTGTCTATCTGACACAGCATGTCACTCATACTCAATAAACAGCAAACAGCAAGGCAAGATCTAGAAAACTCAGAGGAGAAACAACCAGGAATTATTGTTCTTCAGGCTCCAAAAAAGATAAGAAGAAAGAGCTTGCAGAATGCACTTACATTCTAATCTGATGTTTGTTTGCTCCCCTGAATTTCAGACACCAGATCTCTTTCTTTTTCTAAGAAAAAAAAAGCTCCTCTTGAAATGTTCATTTTACAGTTAAGCAAATACACTGCAGGACATACATTAGCCATGAAGAGTTCACTGCAAATACATGATACTGAAAGCTGTGGTGATAACTTGAAACTGGTCACACAGAGCTGCTTCTGTTCTCAGTGAGCCTGATTTTATAGTCTGGATTAAATTTAAAGAGCCCACCGAGACACTGGATTTCTCAAGGTGAAACGACAGTGGAAAGGGCAGCAGTAGCTGAAGATAGATCAAGAAGAGGAAATAAAGGAACCTCAGAAACATTCTCTTCCTGGTTTTGGTCAAAAAGGCGCAATTCTTGGAAAACTTACACAACCAAAAGGCATGTGGGCCTATTCTCCCTTTTTGTCCTCATTAAGAACATATGTGTAAGACTCTGTGTGTGTGGCTGTGTGGTGTAAGGAATTCCCTGTGCTTGCATCAAAAGGGTGTCTTATTCCTTTCCTAGGATACTTTAATTACCTCTTTGGCAAAAATGAAGCAGGATCTTTATGGGAAATCTGCCTCCCAAAACATCCAACAGTGATACAGATCTTAAAACATCTCTGGCTAGACCTTAAAAACTTTCCACATAAGTTCAAGGATGTGCTTAAGTGTTCTACTGAATCAGAGTCCCTACCCTTCTCCAGCAATGCGTGAAGGAAGAATTGACTGAAGGCTAGTGAAATGGTTAGGATTACATATAATGTAACTAAGTTAGGAAGTGATTGGAGTGGGCACAGAGGGCAAGGAACTGTCACAGCAGAGGCATCCTACAACAGCACAAGGTGTATCCTTTGCAGGCACAATTTAACATCACTCCATAATGTCTTCCTAACCAATTTAGGTGCCTAAACCAAAGGAATCTTGTTCTTTCAGTACGGGTCAAAGAGCAAATAGGATGCTATGTTACAGAGGGGAGGTATCTTTAGTCCCACTTTATGGCTGGATATGAGCATAATTTCCTTTTTGTCTTAAATGACCATTGTCATCTTCCCTGTTGGAGATAGCCTTGGTCGAATTCTACATGTTTGTGCAACCCCAGCAACAGATTTGATCTTCTCTTTTTGCCATTACCTCATGTTCTCAATGAGCTCCATTCAGTATTTTGAAGCAGCAGAAATGTGTTTTCTTCAGTGCCTTCATAACTAAAATGGAAAAGTGAAAAAGGAAACAGACTATGCTAGGATGCCAATGCTCTTTCTAGCTACAAAAGCTCTGTCACGGCCAACAAGTAAGTATCACTCCAATATGCTGCACAAACACTTTATGCCTTGTTATGCATGTTCTGAAGATCCAGAACTCTCTTTAATTATGACCATTAATTTGAAGGGTGATTTTCATTCACTAATGTAAAATTGTATAGCAATTGTATTCCTTGGGTTTGAGAAACTAATTGGCAGGCTAGCTAGCTTTCAATAGAAAACGTGGTGTTTGATCTTCTGGCCCCTAGTTCTGCTGAACACCTGGAGAAGTAAACGTTTCAGATACAATGACTTATCAAGTACCTGTTTTCAGTAACCATTAACACCTCGAAAAAGGTTTTTCACCTTCTAACAATAATTTCCCTGGTCATATAGTTTCAATAGTTTCCCAGATCACTCATTTCATGTGAATCCCCTAGAAGCAGAGAAAAGATCTTCAATGAGTTTTATAGCTCCTGTTGTGTTTACAAGCTTCATGAAGAGGAAGCAGTGGTATTTGCAGCACAGTACTGCTCGGATCTTTACAGGAATATTTGATTAACTATTTGCAACATACAATATACTTGTAAAGCACATCCTTTTTTCCTGCTTTTAAGTTGTGCTGACACTCTTGAAAGTCATAGTAAAAAATACTATATATGTAATATATATATGACTGAAGGGAGATATCCCTTCAGTGTTGGATTTTTTAGTCTCTTACAGTGAAAGTGTATATGCATGTATCTGACCCTGTAAACCATGTGCTCCACAACAGATTCACCTAATTGCCATTTCTTCCTAAATATACCTAGTTTCATGCTGTGCTTAAGGTCATTCTCACAGATTTCTCAGCATCGCTTCCTGTCTAAAAGAACATAAAAAGACACAGCAGATACAGGTCAGAACTAGAGGAGCCATCCTTCTATACCCAGAAGACTTCTTCAGCAGGAACTTTACACCTTGCAGATGTGCTTATGGAAAATACCCTCAATTGTATTGATTCGGAGAAAACTCCAGGAACAAACTTGCACACAAAGTTTCAAGTTGACAAGCAGGTACTCCTTATTATGGACACAGGGGATAGCTCCTCCTAACATGTATCCCCATATTGCTACACAGGCCATCATACAGTTCCTGGGCATACACGCATATTCATGAGGCTATACATGAATTACATCATTCTCCGGAAAGTTTCCTGCATGCATACAGAAATGTGATGGTCTCTGAGGGTCGTTTACTTCTCCGAGCAGTATTCCTAACTTCTGGCAGCCTTTGAAGCACCAGCTTAATTAAGATTACACACATCGCAATCATCCTGCTCTTCTACTTATCAGTTAGTTTAACTGTGCCCATCCTGAACATCTGCTAGTCCCAGAAACTCCCCATCCCCATCTAAAGGCTCAAGGCTTTAAAACCCCAAGGAAAGCATGGCAAACTCAGAAGTCCACAGGAGGAACGGTAGAGGAATATTGTTAACATGAGGATGACACAAACAACAACATAAAGTTCTCTTGGTGAGACTCTTTAAATGACCAGCATGGCCTGGTCTCTGGAGATGGAACACCGGCAGATTGGAAAAGGCTCAGGAAGGAGCTAGGAGTGACTGCTGCTGCTGGCAGCTGAGTGTAGCCCCAGCACAGATGTTTGCAACAGTGAAAAATGCCTGTGAATCACAGCTCTGAAGTTCATTTTCAAATAGGTTCGTTAGATTTCGGTTTGGGGTTTTATTTTAACGGTTATTTGTCCTGTTCCAAGTTTCATGACGACAAAGCTGATTCAAACTCCCTATTCAAAACTTTCTGCCCAAAATAGCCGTCTGCTTAAGAGTCTTTGCTGCTCTGAGGTTTATTTCTCTTCCCTCCCCCATCCCCTCCCCAGTCCCCTCGGGGAATTTTCCATCATCAAAATCCAAAGCAGGAACAATAGAAAAAACACTTGACTGCCGGCTCCACATTTCAGTTCAAATAAGCACCAAAGGCATTCTTCTTCCAGAAACAACATAAAGATTTCAGGGAAAACAACTACAACCCCCTAACTATGCCTATGCCACAGCCGGGGCTCTCTCTGCTGTCTCCCTTTGGCACCGGAGCTCTCCTCCAGCTCCCACCCGGCATGCGGGCTCCTTGCCGAGCCCCAGCGGGTGCGGGCGGCCCCCGACAGCAGCACCCGCTGCCCTCACGCTGCTCCTCGGCCGGTCCCGGGGACCCCACCGGGGGCATGTTTTTAGGCAAGGCTGTAGCGCCTCTTCTTTAATAGGCTGCCGCTGCCCGGCTCGCTGCTGCCTGTACTGTTGCCTGTACTGCTGCCTGTACTTCTGCCTGTACTGCTGCCTGTACTGCTGTCTGCCCGCCCCGCTGGCAAGGGAGGACGCGCCCTCGCCCGGGCCGGCGGCGGGGGGCATGGGGCGGCTGCGGCTTTAAGAGCTCCCACAATGCCGTGCTGGCGCCCCAGTTCCGTTACATGTCTCTCCCGGTGAAGGGGAGCGACGGAGAGGCAGGAAGGAGGTGGGGGCGGCCGCTCCGGGCGGAGGACACCCACTTGCAGCTGGGCGAGAGGCGGCGGTGGCTCGGCGGGGCCGGGGGAGGAGCTGGAGCCGCAGCCCCAACAGCAGCAGTAACAGCAGCAGCAGTAACAGCAGTGGGGCGCCGCGGAGGGCAGGGCTGAGCCGAGCCTAGCCGAGCTGAGCCGAGCCGAGCCCCCGGGCGCTGCGTCGGGGGCCGTGTGCGCTCCGCCCCCCGCGGGGAGCGAGGCGGAGCCGGCGGCCGTTGGGGCCGTTGGCGCTGCCCGCGGAGCCGCCGCCGGCGGAGGGGTAAGTGTGCGGCCAAGTGCGTCCCGTCGCTGCCAGACCCCTTCCCCCGTTCCCTGTCCCCCTCTTCGGCTGCCCTGTTCCGTCCTCCCTCCCTCCCTCTCCCGCAGCCCACTCGGCTGCTGCTGCCCCGCTCCTCCCTGGCGTCTTTCGGCTCGTCCCCGCTGCGGGTTTGTGACCCTTCGCTGCCCCCGTCTCCCCTCTCCAACTTTCCCGTCCTTGTTGCCCGTTCTTCACTTCCCCTTGGATTTAGGATTTTAAGGATTGTTTTGGGGCATTTTCACCTCTCCCGTTTCCCTTACGCGTCTCCGCTGCCCGATCGCACTCGTTCCTGTCCTTTCGCCTGTTCCTTCGCTACTTCCTCCGGCTTTTCCTCTCTCCTGGCATTTTGTGTTTCGCCTTCGAGCATCGTATGGAAAAGTAAGGGGAATTCCTGCGTGTCCTTGAGGGGGGGAGTTCAGAGGCGACTTTTCTGACACTGGGAAATCTTTGTAGTAGTTTCAGTCTTTTCCTCCTCTCACCGCCCCCGAAAGGGAAATTAAAGCCATTTTATTTATTTTACCTCTTTTTTTCCCCTTACCCTTTCGAGTGGACTGTTTTGGTCTCCCCTCTCCCCCCACCCCTCTCGGTTAATCTCTTTTATTCCTTCCCCAACCCCTCCCTCTCTTTTTTCCTCCTCTAGTAAGGAAAAGGATTAGAAGAAAATCTGTTTTGCCAGCAGACAGTAATAGATTTCGGGGGGGTTCTGGATGGGATAAGGGAGTATTGATGAGGAAAGCTTAAGCAAGTACAGTAAATACAGTATGGTGGGACAATACAGTGGCATGAACTTTAAAGGATAGGAAAATGGATTCTGCTCCGTGGTTTATGCAGCTCTAAACTGTTGTGGGGAAGGGCTGAGCCAGGGTCCGGTTTGGGGTTGTAGCAATCTGGTGTGTTCCAGCCTGTGTTCTCTTCAGCTAAGCGGTGTTTTAAGATGCCAAGGGGATGGTGTGCTAAATCCCACTTCTGTATTGCTCATGGGTTTCATCAGTGTGGAAGATCAGGAGGGAGGGAAGGTTATAGATTTCAGTGTCCCCTTTAAAATGACACCTGTCACGTTTTCCAGCCCACAACTGCAGATGTATCAGAGGTTGACACATTAACTGAATAGCCGGAAACTGTTTACATCCGTGTCAAAAAGTGCTGTCATGTGGTTTATGAAAGTCCGTTTTGGACCTCGCAAGCTCTGCCTTGGGTTTAGTCAGCATCCAGCGTTAAAACTGTGTGCTGGGCTGTGGAGAGCAAGTAAATCAATTGCCTAATGACTTGTGCAAAGACACCTGTTTAAGGGTTTTCCAGCTCCCGGTTGTGTTTGATAGTGGTGTGATTGTGTTAAGTGTTGTAAAAGAGCTGTGTCTTTTCCCATAAAGAATATGCAGTTCATGAATAAAATGTCAATTCTTCAGGTCAGAAGGAACCAGTGGGGGTCTTGGTTGTGTTACATTACCTCTTTTGAGAGATACTGTTCCAGAAGACCAGGAGTTTATGTGGCTGAGCAGAAAATTAAGTAAGCCCTACTTTTTTTTCCCCTTCTTTCCTTAAAGAGAAAACACCATTTACAGATTGACTTTTGTTTGATGGTATCTAATTAGAAAGTAGGCTTGATATTAAACTAGAAGTACTTCTGTGTCTTACAGCAAAAACTTATTTGACACGTAATGAGCTGCTGAGGGAACTGAAATGACTGCTTGGTCAGTTATATGCCATTTAGGACAACTGATAGAGTTAGCAGTGGTTTGCTTCTTACATTGAAGTGATCTCCGTCTCCTTCTCCACTCCCAGAAGCCCAGCAGGATTTGGTCAAGTGCTCGATTATTTTATTTCATTTTACTTTATTTTTTTAATCTTTTCTGCAAATTAAAACCTTTGGGATAGGGGGAAATAAAAACAGAATAAGTCAGATTATCAAGAAGTCTTTTAAAATGACCTGGAACTGTTTCAGGAAACACCAGAAATGATTCCAAAGAGCCAAATGAAGGTGATTAGCATCACCTTTTCAAATCCTTTTGAGGAAAGCCCTGCAAATGAGCATGTTAGAAAGAAGGAGGTTTGCTGCTGGAAGTGTGGAGTTGAGCGCTGAGGAAGGTGGGTTCTGTTCCTGTGTCTGCCATCGCATGGCAGTATGACCTCTGCCTAAGCTGCCTTATGCCTGCACCTCACAGGATATGGAGATTTTAATGGATTTCGGTTAAGTGCTTTTACACGCAACTTTAAGAGTGATTGTGTGTAATCATATTGCTCCTTGTTTAGTTGTGGGTTTGAATGCTGGTTGGGTAGTAGTTCTGCTTGTGCAAATACTCATTCTTTGAAAGTTGTGGAGTAGAACTCTTGATCCCCACCATTTATTTTGATAGCATAAGATTTTTGCATTGCTGTAATGATTTTGACACTAGAGTTATTTTTATCCCCTGTATACCTCTGACAAAATCGGTGCATGCTTCTTCCATGGTACCTTCACAGTCTGCCTCAAGCTGAATTTGAAGGGCACTGTGGCCTCCCCAGAAAGAAACTGTTCCATTGAATTGCAGGGTATAAAACTGTCCTGTGGGCTGAGGACCCCCCACATCGTGATGCATGCAGTACCTGCTGGTTTGTTTTTTGCGAGGTCTGTAATTATGAGATTGGCTTAGTACATGGGGGTTTTATTTGCTTTCTAATTTAAGGTTTTTGTCTGGGTTTTTGAGCCTTTAAGATTTCTATCTTGAAATTAAATGTAAATGATGTTGGTTTTTTAGAGCTTTTTTGAAAGCTCATGTTTTCCTGTCATTTTTTTCATGCAGGGGTTGGGATTTTACAGTGTAATGGGGCTTTTATAATCTCAGTGCCTGCCTTCCTGTAACATCTTAGACATGTAAGCTTTGTAAATGCAAGGCTGTACCCTGTTGCAGGTAGTGCTCTCTCTTCACTGAAAATGTGAGTTGATTCTGTGGTAACTTACTATTAGGCAGCAGTGTCAGTTTTGGGTTATAACTTACTGCCCTCTTGCATATGCACATAGGTAGCTCTACTTCTGAATCCGGATGGTTAGTCTAGTTTCAAATTCAGTTTCATAAATAACTAATTCTTTCTGTCCTTCCTAACCCACTTCAAAGTGTGTGGTGATCTCACAGCTTTGACAAGAATAGTTTTCCTGTCTGATGAGAGGATGTTTGTTTTCTCCTGTTACTGTTCTGAGGGCTCTGTCATCTTTGTACTGGTCAGTGTGTGCTGAGCAGTGCTGTGCTGCTTCTCTCTCCGGTTTGTTACCTGTGAAGTTGAGATCGGGGAGCTTGTGTTGCTTGGGAAAAGAAGGTGGGTTTGAGCTGTAGCTCACATGGGCTTGTTGTATCTGCCATGGGAACTGCAGACTGGACCCCTCTCTGTAAGCATCTAATCATCTGTGAGATAACATAAATGCGGAGAGCGCTGAATGTACCCGAGAGGACTTGAGGAGATAGGCAATGTAAGCTTTCAGATGGGAGGCACTTGAGAAATCAGCTTAGTTCACCTTTTTACTTTAGAGTTACTACTTAAAGAGGGGAGGAATCTGTTTACTTTCTTGTGCTTGGAAAAAGATCTTACCCACAACAAAAGCCATTGTAATGCTTTCTATAGTCCAGGATTATTGAACAAAAGTGTCTTGCTGTGCAATATTGTTGCTGCACTCAGTGTTGTATGATAACACATGTTACTCAGCTGTTGTTGATTCCTCAGTGGCACAGACTTCAAAGGAATGTGCTGAAAGAGAGCCGAGGCTAGAGAAAAACCGAGTTTTGTTCCAGTGGCCTGTACCATCCATCTGTTTAAATACTTTGCTGAACCATTCCAGAGTGTTCAGGCATCCAGTTAGGGCTGACAAGCAATTACAGCTGGGAATAGAGCCTACTGCAAAGAGACCACCTAGTGAAGGCTTAAAGGCTACCTCCCCTCCATGGGTCAGAGCCCCCTGCTGTCCCAGCCAGCAAGAAGAGATAAGGCTTGTCATTTAGGCTGTCTTTCGACATGACATTGTCTAAGTCCTAATGCTATTGAGGATTTATTTATTTTTACTCTCTACCTTTAGCACAAGAAGGGAAGAACAGTAATGAGGACAGACAGTCATCTGTGTAGTCTCCTCTTTGTATGCAACAATCTAGGTCTGTAATTTAAATGAGTATTTATAGAAAAAAAGTGTTTTTTATTATTATTTATCTTTATTTTTTCTAAGACACATGGGACAGTTAACAGATCACTAGAGTGTCTGCCAAGGTAGCAATATACATTACCAAATTAGTTTTAGTTCCAAAACATTACTAATAAAGTTAAAATTTGACCCAATTATATCGTGCTCTTTCAGATTGAGTTTGGGGAAACACTCCATGACTTAATCCACAGTAACAAATGAAAATCCCCTGTGTGCTCATGCATTATGATACACTAGGATTTTGTCAATTCCAAGTATTACAATGTATGTTTTTACTTAAATTCTGATATTGGAACCCACTGTGCAAGACAGGTCTCAACTTGTGATTGCCAACTGAATCTTCAAATCACAGCCCATGTGCTCTCTGTAGTCCCATACTGGAACTTGGTGGGGCAGGGGTGGGCTGTACCAACAGTGAGACTACAAGTAAACTGTTGATAACCTGTGCAGATCCTTGAAGGTTTTCTGTAGGGGACTGACATTGATTTTGAGGATTGGGGTGAGTACTGTAGATAAGAGTGATACGTGTTTCAGTTAAGAGGGCTTAACCATTCTTTATGAATGGAAAATGATCACGCAAATACACTAAGAGGATATTTGAGCTTTGAAGAATTGTGAGGCAGTCCAGGATTTAGTGTTTACCTGCAAACAAGCAGCACAACTCTAAAGGTAAGCTTGCATGTTATACTCTGCTGTAGTATTACTCCTGCCTTTGTACTGCAGTGTGACATTTATGCCTTTGAAAGGATGTCTCTTTCTCCCTGTGTTGGCAGTTGTGATGCCTTTTTGGTGTTTTGAGACGTCGGGTTAATGCCTTACTACCCCTTTGAGCGGAAAGGGGAGGGAAACTTCTAGAAACATGTAATGTAACTGACTTCCATCCAGCTTCTGCCCTTGCTCCAGGGCTGACATTGTAGTTTGAATTTGTTTACTTGCTTTGAAAAACTGTACTAGGTGTAACCTTGAGTCTTGCTTCCCTTATTGCAACAGCACCTGATGTGTTTCCAGCATGCACCTTGCTGTGTCTCTAGATCATCCAGTTTTAAAATGGTGAGGCAGTGTTGGTGCTTGCTTTTTGTTGTATGTTCCCTTAAATCCTGAGATCTATAACTTCATTTTATTTCAACTGTTTTTGGACTCCTGAAGTGTTTGTCAATGTTTTCAGGCTGTTATTCAAAGGGGTTTTGGAGTTTCCGGAACAGTCTTTTGAAACTTTACATTTTATTGTCAGTCAGCAGTTTTGTGAGCACGGATAAGTAAAGGCTGTAATTCCACTAGGCAGCCAGATGTTTTGCTTCTATGCCAAAAGCGCAGAGACAGTGTGGCTTTAGGAGCTGGAGGGGCTGTTGTTCCTGTCACTGGGCTGTTTGGGGATCTTCAACAGATCCTATCTGCTTTCTCTCCTCTGCCTTCCCCTCCCTCCTGCCATGCCTGTAATGATTGTGACCACCTCCTTCTAAGTAAAACGAGATTGAGAACAAAGCATTCTTTGTTGCTTTTTGAAAAGTAGACATTTTTGTTGCCAGCTGCTGTCTCTTTAATATTAAGTTTAAAGCCATAGAGAAGCTGCATGTAATTTGGCAATTAGTAGATTTATAGCTGTTATCCAGTAGATTAGTAATGAATGTTAACTCTGAGTAGTGTGGCATTAAATGAACAATATAAAGGAAGTGCTTCTCAATGCAAAGTGAGGAGAGAGTACTTTTAGACACGAATCCCCCAGTTCCATAATATATTGCACTTTTCTGTTTGGCCAGTACTTCTTAAAGACTTGTAAGATACTTGGAGGTCCTTGTCTTGATTCTCCTGCTTCTATGTGACATATGGTGGAAAGAAAGAAAGAAAGGAACTCAGGTGTCTGCACGTGTCAAACTCTTCCTGGAGAAGAAAGTAGGAAGATGCCACAGCTAATAGTATTTTAAAGTTGATGCTGGGAATGAAGATACTAAATGCTCAAATGTGCTTTTGCACATTTATTTTACTGTTAATATTGCCAGTATTAATATTGGCAATGTTAGCTAGTGCTTGCAATAACTGATATCTAGAGAGAAACATGGCAGTATGGAATGCCTT
This sequence comes from Melopsittacus undulatus, assembly GCF_012275295.1. Taxonomy (NCBI): domain Eukaryota; kingdom Metazoa; phylum Chordata; class Aves; order Psittaciformes; family Psittaculidae; genus Melopsittacus; species Melopsittacus undulatus. Next base: position 82,120,376 of record NC_047531.1, on the reverse strand, counting down.
TGTCCTTGCCCATCAGAAAGTGATCTTGTGTTTTGGCTTATTTGCTGTGTTTGGTTTTTAAAGCTTATCAGAACTGCTCCTTCTGTGATGTGTGTGTGTGCTTTGCACTTCATCCATGCTGCCAAGTCCAGGTCTTTGCACTGGTTTCCTTGGGAGCAAGGACAGAAACTTCTAATGAATAAGCTGTGTGTTTGATACTATGTATTTCAAGTAGTGGAATCAGCACTGATGAGCAACAGGACTAACAAAGAACAGTCACTGAATACAATGCAGTGTTTTCATGCTCTTAATGGGATTGGAATTGGTAACCTGATACTCCAAAGAGATAACAAAGGCTATTTATCATACAAGGGAACATTGATTGTCTTTTTCTCTCTTTTTCTTTCTTTTTTTTATGGTGCTGCTCAACAGCATAGTAAAATCTTCCATGAGAACTCATTTGGTGAACAAGATCTGACAGAAAATGACTGAATTAACAAGAATTTACACTATAGTCTGAGTAGGAAAGTAATCTTCTTATTTATTACCAGTGTTCTTTCACGGCAATTCCTATATTTGCTTACCAGTTTACCTGCTTTCCTCATGTCCTGTGAATTTAGCATTTGTTTCAGACTGAGATATATATAAAGTGTTTGGGTTTTTCTTCTTTTTCCAAGAATAGAAGACTTAAGGGGATGACAAAAAGAAGTGTTCAAAGTTGACATAACCAGTACAGTATGTGTTACCTTGTTTTCCAGGAACCAGACCAAAAGGCAACAAAATACAGAATACTGTAAGGTTACATTGGATTAAGTTATTTTGTGTGAGACTAGAGAAATCTTTGTATGCCTTTTTAATAGGCGTAGGATGGACATCTGCAAGGGTGATGTGGTGCAAGAAAACTCAGTCTGACCTCATAAGAATTAAGATAATATTCTACCTTAGGCCTGCTGCTTACTAGCAGGAAGAGCTGACTGCTTACCTGCACTGTGTTTTACTTAAGCAGAGGAACTTGCAGTCTGCAGGCAGGGCCAGAAGGTAAAGGAAGCATACCTACAAGAGGTGATATATGCTGTAGGAGGAGGCTTGATTGTGAGCTTGCTGTTGGTGAACTAAAGTTCTGTGCACAATGGGTTGGTCATGTTCTGCAGCAGAAGTTAAGTTAAGTTAAGACCTCTCCTGGTCTCACTTGCCAGATGCTGAATTTGCAGTGTGCCTTCAAAATACAGGGCTCTTCCTGAACCCAGTGTTGCCAGTTGCTTGCTGTCTTTCTGTTGACACTTTCAACTAATGAGTTGTTCACGTGCTCCATATGTGTGATGGCACTACCATTTCTTTCTGCTCTGCCGTAAGGTTTTACATACTTATTCATGGACTAGTGGCTTTCTTGGTGTTTCTTTGGTTGCAACATAGCATTTTCTTTTTGATGGGAGGGGAAGATACTGGGACTTACTCTTCATATCTCACAGCTGCAGATATAGAGGCATTCCTCTAATTCCTTTGCTGTGAGCTGTTTGGAGCCCAGGGGTGGAGGACACTTGCTTGGCTGTTCCCTTGTCCAGGAGTTGGGTTTAATGTAACACAGAGCACCTGTCCTGTTGTGATCCTGACATCCTGTCAGTCCTCATCCCCCTGCTCCCTGGGATATAGATAGTGTGTTTGTTGCTGGCACCACTCTGCCCTACCCTTATAGGAAGCCCCAGCCAAGAATTCTCTAGAATTCTTCCCCTCCCTCCTGTTGTCCTTCACTGACCTTTAACCAGGTTTTTATCTTTCTTGTCAAGATTCTTAGTTTCATTTATCTGCTGCTTTTCCCTTCACTCTTCAGCTTTGATTATTTTTCCAGGAGGTGCTTAGAAACATTAACCATTACAGATGTATAGAACAGTGATATACAGTCAGATTCCTTAGCTGTTTGTTTGGTTTGGGGTTTGTGTGTGTTTTTCTGTTGTTTTTTGTTTGCTTGTTTTGGGTTTTATGTTATTTTTGTTTGGTTTTTGTGATTTTATTTTTTCCCCTCCTTTTAGCTTGACTCTAATACTAAAATGCCTGTGGCAGGTAAATATTTTGTATGTGCTAGTCATGACAAAAGTATCCATCATCAGCAGAGGGTAAGGAACTGTGGTGTCTGTATTTCCATATTACAATATCTGTTGCAAGAGCTTTGTGTTTACCTCCCTGAGCATAAGCCACTAATATAGCAAGGGCACAGAAGATTAAACTTTGTTTTGTGTGGGAAAACGTTAATGTATTACTTAAAGATGTATTTACACACTGTAAGATGAAAACGTGACTTAAAAAAATGGCAAATGTACTTTTCTGTCTTAGGCTTATGGCTGCCCAACTGCTTGAGAAATGCTGTCACCTCCAGACAATACTGTTAAGTTTTAAAAGACTGAAATAATTTACCTCAGCTTTAGTAAAACCATACTTGGTGGGTAGCAGATGAGAGCTTGGCTTATTTAGATTCGTGCTGTAAAGATTATTTTCCTATTTTGTAGTTCCTTCATGCTTGTCATTCTAAACGCATATGCAAAAGCCTAAATAATTAGAAGTCTATGTGCTTCCTGACCATGATTTGCTTCAGTAGTCCATAATGATCTCTGGATAAACTGTATTTCACTTTAGAAGACAGTGTTTTAAACTAAACTTTGTTATCTTCAGCTTGAGTAGTATGAATGAGGATAGTATTCAGTGTATGCACCATTTTTGAGAATAGCCTTTTTCTTCTATATGGACATAAAACGTGGTAGGCAAGAGACAGTTCTGGTCTAACGGAGTACAAAATGAAACAAGAGAAGATTGTGGTGTAGTATCTGAAATGTCCTCCCTACATTCCTGCTGTAAAATGTTCTCTGACATTAAAAAGGAGGGCAATGGCTTCTCAGACTTCCATCAGAGAGGGTGTTTCTTGTCATCCCCTAGTTTTCAGAATTGATCCTATTGCTCAATAGAGCAACATGGATAGGTGGCTTCTGTGAATAGACAATGCTTCTTCCATATGTACCAGAACCCATGTGGAGTCCCAGGCCCAACAGGACTTCTGTTTCAGCTCTGGGGCTTACAAGAGGATGTTGGCTTTTGAGCCCTGCAATTAGGAAATGAAGACAACAGGAGTTTGGACACTATCTAAAACTGGGATCTCATGGGGAGGGAACAAAGAAAAAAGTTATAAGGCTCGATTTTAGGTCAGTGGGTGGTGGTAATGGAATCCCTTGTGATGATCATAAAAAGTGTGATGTTGTGGTGTATGGCAGTATTGTTGAGCCTCTTCTTCTTTGCTAGGATTCCAAGCACGGAGCAGAGGAGAATCTCTCTGGTTTGATTTTAATATAGAGAAGGGAGGTATCTGAGATGCTTCATTCATAGTGCAACCCATAGTAGAAGATTGCAGAGCAAACTTTCTTTGGCTATTCAACCACTACCTCTCAGTGGTGTGCTTTTCATGAAAAATGAAAGTTATAGCCACTAGATAACTAGTTAGACCTTAAACCAGCAGTTGGTATGTGTATGTTCCATCCTGGGTCAGGGAGACTTGGCAGTCCCAGCAAGATGTCACTATAATGAAGTCAACTGCTCTGTAGGCAAGTACTTGATTAACTTGTGTGTCAGTATTCTGAAACAGTTAACAGCAAGATGCCATTTTGAAGTTGCAAAGGCCTAGATATAAAGTTACGATTGTCAAACAAGTTGCCACCTGTGTGCCACTGGAACTGTTAGTACCTGTGTGTTCTAGCTGTCATGTAAGTCAGAAAGGTCTAAATGTTAAGCTAACCTGACTTACCTAGTGCCTTGAGGGGGATAGCAGCATGCATATAAGCTAAACTACATCATCTCTGCTGGCAAGCAGCTCAAGCAAAGAGAAAACTATACCTTGATGTTCTTAATGGCATACTTAAAAGGTTGTTCGTAAAGTACTGGTTTAAGGAGCAAGCATCAAAGAAAGGCTTCATCTTGTAAGTGGACACAGCTATGGCAAAAGTGCTAACTAGAAGAGATAGTGTTTATGTTACAACCTTGTTAATTGGTTTCAGAGGTAGTGGTGAATTGCTAGTTTATCTTGTTGAATGTAGTAGTGAAGTGTGTATGTGAAGTGTAATGTAGCAGTTGGTGTCTAGATGCTGTGTGGAAAATAAACTACTGGCTACTCTTGAAACATCTTTTCCTGCAACCTCTACTTTAGCTTTTACTACAAAATAGTATCTGTAATGACCAATGCTATAATACAGAACTTTTTATGAGGGTTTGTGTGTACTTATGCCTGATGGAATTGCAAAACAGTCTTGCTGTATGTCCACTGTTTTCATCTCGCTCTGTGTTTTCCCTGTCTTACTGACTTCTGCAACCAGTTTTAACAGTGGGTCTTATGCTCGTTGAAGCATCATTAGAAAAATAGAAACAGCTATATGGCCAAACAATGACATGAGTCATGGCCAGTATGACATAAGTCCTTTCTACTAAACTTGATGTTTAAGTGAGACATTAAAGCCAAAGCAAATCTGGTGAGTAATGACTTCTGTGGATTTTTATAGCCCTTTTAAGAAGGAAAAAAGTTTGCCTTGGGCAGATGATTTCCTGCAGTGTATTTATTCCTGATGTTGTGAATTATTACAGACTTTTAAAAAAGATCACAAAATAATGAACCAACAATACTAATTTACAAGCTTTTACTGGGTTTTAATTCCAGTTGTAACCAGTTCTGCTTTAACAACAAGCACGACCACCACTCAGACCCTGGCAATGAGTGATTTAACTGAACCAGAGAACCAACCTGTGTCAGTATCAGTTGCCCCTATAAGCAAGAAGAAATGGAAAAAGGAAACAACTCATTTAGGAAAGGAAGATGAAGAAGGGCCAACACCAGAACTAGAGGAAGAGGCAGAACATGAGGTAACTTGTCAATCCCTGTCCTTGACTAAGCTTGGAATATGCAAAAAGACTTTAGCTGTCATCCAGGTGAGCACATCATCACCTGGATGCTCCAATGATGGGACAGTGGGGCCAACAGCCTCTAATTAGGAGGTAGGGAAGCCAAGCAGCTGGGATCACTTGTTAGGGAAGGGAGAATTGACAAGGTGATTATGAAAGAAAAGAATCCTTAGTCTCTGGATGCAGTTCTTGGCAGTTGTGAAGGAAAGGTGTCCCTACAGGGGAGATGTTATATGTTGCTAATGCTAGTGGATCACAATATAGAGAGGCCTTTAGCTCCTGAGGGAATTAGCCGTTCAAGAGTTGATGTACTGTATGTTGGACACCAAGGAGTCACCCATAGATCTAGCTGAAATTGACTGTACACGGAGCGTGCCATCATCATGTGCCAACAGTGGATGAAATCAGTTGTCAGCTCCAGGAGTTTGAAGACAATCTCTTCCCTTCAATCATTTCAGCTGTGGGAAAACTGTCCCAGTAGCTTCAGCAATTGAGAGATATATCCAGCTCCCCACTAGTACAGACCAGCATCTCAGATATAAACAGTAAATGCCCTGTTGTTCAAGAGGGAAGATACAGAAGTTATTCACATAGCTTATTCATATAAAATTCAAGTTGACTTATTCCACTTAAAAGACACTGGTCCGTGGCTGTGAGAAACCTAGATTTTTTTTTGAGTCAACACTAGTTATATTCTGAGACTTCAGCTCTGCTTGTGTAGATATACCTATGACTCACTTGCAAGTGAACATGACTTGTTTAAAAATGCATTAAGCATTAATAATGGGGTACTTTTTGCACTGTAAGAAAAGCTTTTGGAATGTTTGGGAAAATGGGAGTAATTCAGATGTTCTCAACTTCATTAACTGTAAAAGTATTTAACAAAGAAAACGGTCAAGATTTGTCACTGGCTTAGGGCTACTCTGAGTGAGTGATCTCTGAACTGTTATTATTAGTGACTATACACAAAGAATCAGAGGCTTTCATTTTCTAGGGAAACATCTTCATACTCTGAGTCAGGTTTCAAGACCCAGCTGGTGAAAGCTGCTTGAGTGTTTGCCTTGCTTTGAGCTGGACCCTGGGCTCCTGCAGGTCCTTCCAGCCTGAGGGATCTGTAATCTTTATTTATTTTATTCCTCTTTAAGAAGCGTTTGTGCCACACATGGACCATTGGCTGTGATGGCATTGCCTTGCTGATACTGCCAGCAATTAAACCAGAGGTGTAAATAAATCCTTGCTCTGAGTGATTTTTGTTTCTATTTTGGTAACTATTTCTGCTTATCTTTATAGCACTTCTGTCTACTGGATGAATGCGTGACAGCCACGACTTTCTTTGTATGTCTCTTTCTGGCCACTGCAGAATCTTTGCTTGCAGAGATGGAGCAGGGAAAGTTGAAGTGACCTTTCTCTAAGTTCCAAGTTTGCAGCTTTCCAGAAGCTGGATTTTTATATGGAATCTAATGGTTCTGTACTTGAATGCATCAGGCAAACAAACTATACTTTAGGGAAGTGTCACAGATGTATAATACTGAAATTCCCTATGGATTACTTAATGGGGAGGGGGGAAGCTGTAAACATACTGAGTGTTAAAGAAGATAATGCAAAATGTATTAACTAAGAAGGAAAAAACAATAAGGCTTTTATTCAGGGCACTTGTAACAGAACTTGGATTTATACATTCACCTGATGAGACCTGTAATGAGGAGTTACCCTTATCAGGGTACCTTCTAATGAGGAGCTCCCCTTACTGACCCTTTTCTATACAAAAGGAGCAATAAGGTCTTTCTCTTGATTGGTGTTTGAACCTGAGTAAGGTGCATGTGGAAAAAACCATATGCCTATTAGTAGATCCAGGATTTCAGGTCTTCTTGTTCACATATTACTTCCTTTGTGAAAGGAATAGTAGAGTAGGTGTTCCTTCATGTATTTAGACCTGTGCAGCCTGTGTCGCAGACTACCACTGATGGTAACTCTGAGACATAGCAAAACATCGCATGCCATGACCAACATGATAAATCAAGCTTCAGTTGCAAGCTTTGAAGTGGGAGCAGAAGAACAGATATTTAATGAAGTTGAGTGGGAGTAATTAACTAATACCCTGTGCTTCATCACCAGAATTTTGTCTTGAAATTAAATCCTTACTCAAATCATTCTGCTGTCCCTTTACTGAGGGAAAGGGTTCCTCTTTGTTCAGTACTGATGTACAAACTTTGTACAGTTGATAAAATCATAGGATAGTTTGGGTTGGAAGCGACCTTCGAAGTTCATCTAGTCCAATGCCTCTGCAGTGAGCAGGGACATCTTCAACTAGATCAGATTGCCCAGAACCACATCCAGCCTGGCTTCGAATGTCTTCAGGGATGGTGCATTCACAACCTCTCTGGGCAACCTGTCACAGTGTTTTACCACCCTCATTGTAAAGAATTTCTTCCTCACATCCAACCTGGATCTCCCCTCTTTTAGTTTAAAACCATCACCCCTTGTCCTATTGCAACAGCCCCTGCTAGAAATTCTCTTCCCATCTTTCTTACAAGCCCCTTGCAAGTGAAAGGCTGCAATACGGTCTCCCCCAGTCTTCACAATCCCAGTTCTCTCAGCTGTTCCTCATAGGAGAGGTGCTTTATCCCAATTTATTATTATCCTATTTATGACCTGATAATTTTTTTTCCTTCCCCTGGTAAAACAATGCTAGAACATGCTACCAAGAGAAAGGGGGGAAGTTAGTTCTTCACTATTTTACTTGCAGATAAAGTAATCTTGCAAGAAGGCAATAGATGGAGTAGGGGTGGATGGAACTTTACAGGAGTACACTTATGTGTAGGCACTTGCATTTCAAAACCTTGAGTTTCTTAATTTAAAAATCAGTAAATTGAGAGCTCATTTAATAGAGCATACACTGAGTCAGAGAGAAGCTTTAAGGGAAATCTTGGGGTAGTATAATATTTTGGCATCTTCTGCTGATTGTGTAGTCATTTCTATCAATAGTTATCAATCCTAATGATAACTTCTGTTTTCAAAATCAAGATTAGACAATGATCTGGAATCACTGCAGTGTCTCAGAATAGTTTCTTGATGACTTTTTGCTATCTCTTTGCTTCCTGCTTTGGTTAAAAGATAAGTCTTCATTTAACTGCTAGCTAGCTTGTGTTGGAAGCCCGCTAGTTTAGCACCTAAGTTTATGCACTAAAAAGCAATGTATTTTTAAGAAGCGACTAACACAGTTATCCTTACTGTGGAAAGGCACTGTGCAGTGAGCACAGGTTATTGTGTGCAGGAATGAAATAACATGTAAATTGCTCTATATTGATGTATTGCTGGATTTGACTTTGAGATTTTTCTTGTAGAAGACAGATGGGAATAGAAGAGTTAATTGCAGTAGACACTGTGCCTATAGGGATATGTAGTTGTGATGCTTTGATTTAGAGTTGAAATAAACACTGTAGTACTTCAGTGCTACCAGCCTTACAATAGTATGCAGGCTCATTGCCAGAGCTGTTGTGAAAGCAGTTGTACCGGCTTTTGTAAGAAGTTCTTGGAGGTCAGTTAAGTGTCCGTCTGGGACGAGTAAGCTCTTATTTACTGACCGTGTTGTAGAAGTAGGACATACTAATCCTTGGAGAGCCTACTGTAGTAGTACCAGTTGCAAAATGCAGTATTCATGATATTGGAGGGGATGTGCCTGGAAATTCATTGGTATAATTGGAAATGTTTTGTTTTTAAATGGCAAAGGGTGTTTAAAGATTTGGAAACTGAGCTTGTGGAATGTCTTTGTCGCATACTTTGGCCATCATTTAGCCACTTATACTGGTAGTCTGTTGAAACAAATGGCTTCTTGATGGTGTGTTTCTCTAAAAGTGATCAGTGTTCATTAAAAGTGTTCATTAAAAGTTCACTTGTCAAGCAAACCTATAAATTCTGTTTTCTTTTGATGTAGGTTTAAGTAACAGAGCATTTTTGTGCCTGTACATATCTTTTTGAAAGGAAGGGGAAAAAGGTTCCATACTTTCACAGCAACAGAGAGCTTTCTTAGCTGCATCTTTTCATGTAAGACTTTTGTGCTTCCTTCACAATGACAATTTACAGTGGTAGGGCATGCTTTATTTTTGGCAATCTTCTTAAAAGGGCCTAGATTAAAATCTCTGACCTACAGCCGTTGTAAATAGAAGTCTTTTTGTTATAAAGCCTTTTAAAGTTGTTCCCTTTCTATGTTAATAGATTAAAATATGTACTGTGTTGGCGTTAGTTCCTCCTGCTAATTAAATAAAATGAAACCACAGACGAGATAAAGAAAGTCAACAATATACCTTCCTTGTTGGAAAGGTTGACTGTTGTTTTGATGGGCTCTGTTTGCCTGTTGTGGGCATGTATATCTGTGTGTTTTAGCCCCAGGACCCCTGAGACTGACATCCTACTTTACTAGCTCTGTCTGCCTGATTGTTACAGAACAGATGGTTAATTCAAAAACAAGAGTATTAAAGCTGAGTAGCTAAATCTGATCTCCTAAAAATGGGGTTGCCAAAACAAGCTGCTGTATTTGCTGTAGTTGCTGAATTGGTCTTTTTGCTTGATACAAAGGCGAACCTTAGTTTGATGCCTCAAAGCAAAAAGGTTGGTCGCTTCACTTTTTCTTTTCCAGTCTTTAATTTCTCTCGGACAGTATAAGTTGAAGCAGTAAGTTGCTTATGTACCGTAGGGCTGTTGGAAGAAGAAAAGGCTTACTTCAGATCCATGTGTGGTTATTCCTGGGCTTATCACTGTGGTCCTGGGTTTTAAAAGTAACAGAAATAAACTGCAGCAGTGAAATAAAGCTGACATCTGATTTTTTTCTTTACTTGACATGATTTGAGGGTTGGTTTTTTTATGGTTGTTTGTTTTGGGGTTTTTTGTTGTTGTTCTTTTTTTAGGTGGTCAGTGAAATGAGAATGAAAAAACATTTTTTTAGGAGAAAGATTTCCTGTGTTTGGGGGCAAATTCTTTCCCTTGGTGTCAACAAATAAGATAATTTGAGATGAGTGTTGTGCCAGAAGAAACCTTGAGGTCATCTAATCCAACCTGTATACTACGGATCTGAGTTATCTCTGAAGTGGGTCTAGTAGTAAATGAATTACACACATGTGCAGAGATGCAAAAGCATTTATTTTATGCATTCATCTTGTTGGGATTATTTCTTCAGGACACCATTTCACACTAACCTACTTTCCTACTTTCAAATGAAATGGATGAGCAGGCTGATGCTCTTTATCTCAGTCCTTGGAGGTTTAAATGCTTACGATTCTCCTGTGAGCTGCTGGAAGTTGCAATAACTTTTCAGGCATCTCTGACCTTGCAATCCATTTTTCTATTGTGAATTGAGTATTTGATCTTTAAAAGAATTCTGTATGTGACCTTTGGGGGTCTATTTTTCACTTATGTGATGCTGTAAGGTGACCTATTACATTGTTAAGAATCACAGAATGGTTTGGCTTGGAAGGGACCTTAACAATCATCTGGTTCCAAGCCCCTGCCATGGCAGGGACACCTTCCCCTAGACCAGGTTGCTCAAAGCCCTGTCCAACCTGGCCTTGAACACTGCCAGGGATGGGACAGGCACAGCTTCTCTGGGCAACCTGTGCCAAGGTCTCACTATGCTCACAGGGAAGAACTTCTTTCTAATATCTAAGCTAATCTCCCCTCTGTCAGTTTAAAGCCGTTCCTACTTGTCCTGTCCCTGCAATGCCCTTGTAAAAGTCCCTATCCAGATTTCTTGTAGGCCCCCTTTAGGTACAGGAAATCTGCTCTAAGGACTCCCTGGAATCTTCTCCTCACCAGGCTGAAGAAGCCCAGCACTCTCAGCCTGTCTTCGTAGGAGAGGTGCTCTAGTTCTCTGATCGTCTTTGTGGCTTCCTCTGGACTTGCTCCAACAGTTCCACATCTTATGTTGTGGGTCCCACAGCTGAATACAGTAGTGGATGTAGGTGGGGTTTTGTGTGACTGGAGGAGAATCGCCTCCCTCAGCCTGCTGGTCATGCTCCTTTTGATGCAGCCCAGCACACAGTTGGCTTTCTAGACTGTGAGTGCACAATGCCTCATCATGTTGAGCTTCTCATCTACCAACACCCCCAATTCCTTGTCCTCAGGGCTGCTCTCAATCCAGTCTCTGCCCAGCCTGTATCAGTGTTTGGGATTGCTCCCATCGAGCTGCAGGACCTTGTACTTGGCCTTGTTGGACCTCACGAGGTTCACACAGACCCACCTCTCTAGCCTGTCAGTGTCCCTCTGGATGGCATCCCTTCCCTTCAGCATGTCAACCACACCACACAGCTTGGTGTCATCAGTTTTTGCTGGTTCTTTTCATAGGTGGAAACAATCTATGTCATCTACACTGCAGTTTTGCAGGTATGATTGTGCTTGCTGGGTAAGCATCTCAAATTTGGGTGGTGTAACCCACTCTTTGCTCTAGAGAGGATATTGTTTTACTTGGCTGCATTTTTTAAATGCTGGGTGAAATCTTGATTTTTATGGGGCATTTTGGCTTTTGAATCTGCTTTTTCTAATTGGCCTGAAGATCCTTTTTATTTCAGGGATTTCGATCGCTGTGTTGAAGCTGTCTGCCATATCCTCAGGCTTCTAGAGGTGATGGCCTTGAGAGGGAAAGCCACTGAAATGCCATCTATTTGTCTGATAATCTGTGATTAGAACATAGGGTTAGATGTTCATACCTCAAGTTCTTGCTCACAGCTTGAAATGGCCCCTTCAAACCTGGTAAAAGAACAAAGTTCAGGAACTAAAGAAACCTTGGCAGAGCTTGGAGAAAGCAATACATTAGGGAAGAAACTGCAGAGGCACCAAAGCGTCTGAGAGCAGATGGAGTGTTGTCATCAGATGCAAGAAATAAATGTAAATATTTCCAGAAAATGACTCTTCCTCTGCTCTTGCCAAATGCAAGGAATAGGAGCCATGAATACCATTGGCAAATTGTTCTCGCTGCCAGTGAGCATCCTGCACTTGTCATCAACAAGTTGGAATTCTCCTTTGCAGCATTGGCTGTTACGGAGCCATTGCATTAGTGATGATAAAATACACCTTTTTGCCCAAAGACAATGCATTTTTACAGTTTAAAAATGTCACAGTTCTGTTGCTGTGCTCTACTGTGGAGCATAGCAAAAATCAGGTTTTTGGGGTGGCTTTTTAATTTCCCTTGTTCCTTGTGGCTGTGTTGTATGGTACGATTTTTCCTGGTTTAAGTGTGGTTCAGCGTTGTAAACAGTCACATGTATTAGCATCACGTAATTACGAACTGATCTGTCCTCCCAAATGCACAGTTTTGGGATGCTGTTATGTTTATAAAACGTGCATGGTTGGCTGTCTAAATCTACCACTATGGTGCATGGCTACCTCTAAATGATAATGAGGAGTTACAACCAAGATGAGTTACTAGAAGACTAATGTACATGACGTCTGTATCTCTCTGAACCCCTTGTTACCCAGGAAAAGAAATGTTGGAGTAGAGAGTGTAAGATGGAACGTGTTTGGTTTTAAGTTCTGAAATCTTTGTTTGTACTGATCCAAATTCCATTTCCATGGAAACTGGCAGTTTAGTACTCTCACTTGTCAACTTCAGCTGCTGCTTGCCTTTGGGAGACTAAATTGTTCCCTTACGCTAAGCCTGTTAGAATCGAGAGTTGTGTTGGTATATTAGCACCACATACTTTATGGAAACTGAGAGATTATAACTAAATTATTTCCTGCATTTATTTTCTGAGAGATGCTTTAACTGCCTACAGATCAGATACCTAAATGTTGAGAGCTCATACCAGGTTATCTAATTGTTAAATCATCATGTACATAATGTATACGACCATAGTTTCTTTGCTGATGGGAGTAGTTTCTTCATTATGGTGTAGTTTTACAGATGATGAAGCAAACCCAATTCTTTTATTAGCTGACTGTGCAATTATGCAGGTGTTCTCTCAGCTGTGGAATGCTGTGCATGCATCAGCTGCAGCAGCAACTGACACCTAAAGACATGAACTCTGAACTCTGGGGTTCAATTGCACCACCTCATTAGTAATACTTTCTAAGTTCTGGTTATGCTCTACACAGCAAGATGGAGCTCCCAAGGCCTGGTCTGTGTGGACACTAATGGCAGAATAGCTATGTCAAACCCAGGAGGAAATAGGTAAAGGCTTAACTTTCTGGAAGAAGTCCTAGAGGAATTGATGACTTTCCCTGTTTCTAAGTGGAATGGGGTCACTGAGAAGATCATGGGGAATACAAAGAATGTACTGCTGTATTTAAGATAGAAATTGATAGGAGAAGCTTGCAGTCTTTTGGTTTGATCAGTAAGTGTTCTCAATTGTGAGAAGGTAACTTTAATATTCTTGAGGCTTTAGCTGGTTAAATTAAACTTTTTTTTTTCTCCTGATAAGTTAGACATACTTCATCAGTGTTCCACTTTCACTTGGCGGCTTTGGGGAGCATTATAATCACTGCAATTACTATCTGAAAGCAAGTACTCTTTATGGATTGTCACTTTTGTATTTCAGTAACTTGTACAATTCGCTTTGATGAACAAGAACACGACAGTAAAAGAATATTGAGAATATGGGAAAGCAGCATTGTTAGAGACTTGTAGCTAGAAATATGTTCACTTTTTCTTTGGTGTAGGATAGTGTAAAGTAGTAGTGCCTGTGTCGGCTGTTTAATCTGTATGTTTGGGTCCTGATTCCGCATGTAAAACAGCGTTACCCTAAACACTGATGCCGGTTTGGCTTTCAGTAGGTGCACTAAACTTCCAAGTCCTCTTCTCTGTAGGTTTGAAGCAGTGCCAAGAAGGCCAGCAGCATCCTGGCTTGTATCAGCAATAGTGTGGCCAGCAGGGCCAGGGAAGTGATCATCCCCCTGTACTTGGCACTGGTGAGGCTACACCTTGAATCCTGTGTTCAGTTCTGGGCCTATTGCTACAGCAGAGATACGGAGGTGCTGGGGCATGTCCAGAGAGCAGCAATGAAGCTGATGAAGGGTCTGGAGCACAAGTCTTATGACAACTGGGACAACTGGAGTTATTTAGTCTGGAGAGAGGAAAAGGCTCAGGGTGGGGACCTTATTGCACTCTACAACTACCCAAAAGGAGGTTGTAGTGAGGTAGGAGTTGATTTCTTCTGCCAAGTAACCAAGCAGTATGAGAAGAGGTAATGGCCTCAAGCTATACCATGGGAGGTTTAGATGGATATTGGGTGCTCAGGCATTGGAACAGGTTGCCAAGGAAGTGGTGGAATCACCATCCCTGGAAGTGTTCAGAAACCATGTAGATGTGGCCTCAGTGACATGGTTTAGTGGTGGACTTGTTAGTCCTGGGATGACAGTTGGACTTGATGATCTTAAAGATCTTTTCCAAACTAGCTGATTCTAAGTAGTATCAGGAGTGAAAAGAGAGAACCATTTGGTTTGCATGTACTCTCTGTCATGAGCTGAAATCTTCTGGAGCTGTCTTCCTGTTTGGATTCCTTTTATAATTCCAGATTTCTGTGTGCTTGCTTTTTTGGGTGCAATACAGCAGACTTGTTTAAGGAGAGGTTGTCTTGGGAACATGCAGCATCACTGCTGTGATGGTCTTGTCTGTCATCACTTGAAGCAGGAGGTTCTAGGTTCATTCTAAAATGTGGGGGACACTTCCCCTGCTGTAAGGGCTCGAATTCAGTTGGAGTTTTCCAATGTGAAAAACAGGAGCTGGTTGTTCTTTTGTTAGAACAGAGGTGCAGAGCTAGGGAGAAAGCCAGAAATAAACATAATTGAGTGATTCTGTTGATACCTGTGAGGACTAAGTGTAGTCAAGAAATCTTGTTTGCTTGTAATAAAAAGTTTGCCTTATGTTTGAAAGGTGTTGCCACAATGATTATTTGGCTCTGAATTTTGCTCTCTGTTCTAGCAGTCAGTCAATCTAAAAGCTAAAGGCAAGTTTTAAGAAGGTGCATGTACAAGGTAAACCTTTTACCTGGGGTGGTGGAAGGGGGTTGGGGAAGTACTCCCAACATAGCTGCAGCTAAATGCAGAAACAGTAAGCAACCCAGCAGAGCTTCTAATCTTCTTTAAAATGTTGCTTGAGGAGATGCTTTAACATACAATAATCTTTTCCTCCTGCTGGTGCTTCTTATCTTGGACATGAATTTAAATGAATAAATATAAAAGCCTCAAGTAAACTTAAGCACTTTCCTTTGTGTGTAGCAAGTGTTATTTAAAGGGCCAAGCCAGGATATCTGTGTGCAGCATATCTGTGTGCCCTGTTAGGCAGTTGCCCAGCTGCTGCTTATCTGAGTAAAGAGGTTATTCAGCTTCTGGGTTTATCCCTGGTCTTCAGTTATCCCATGATTACCTGACTTCACTTAAGTTACAGATTTAAGAAGAGGGGAGGAACAAACAAAACCAGCCCTCACAACCACCTTCCACAACAAAAAACCCACCAAAAAAACAACAAATAAAGCCCCCCAACCAACCAACTAAACAGAAAAAAAGCCCAACCAAAACCTAACTCTTTCAAATGACAAAGACCAGTGGAAAAGATGAGTATTATTGTGTAAAAGCCTTATTTGCTGCAGAGGTATCATAACTGACTGATTCAAAAGCTTGAGGTTTTGTTCCTCTCAAAGTGGGAATAATCTTAGGTTGTTCTCACTGAAGATGGTTCATGTTGTGCAATGGTCATGCATTTTAAGCATAACGGGTAATGTTTACCAGGATTTCTTTATTTATATAGTTTGTTCGGTGTAGGTATAAAGCTAAGATGGAGGTAAACAACTTCAGAGATACAGAAATGCTGAAACTTTCATTTTTCCACATCCCTGTAGTATGTTAGATAACAGATGTAATCATAATCATATATAAACGTAATAAATAGGATAATCTGGTTTCTGGTGCTAGTAGTCAGTTGTTGATACATAAAAGTAACTATCTCCTCCACCCAGAATCTAAAGACTGAGATCTTATTCACATAATTCTTGGACATAATTTACTTACCAACGGTTATACTACTTGCATTATACTACTTATTTTTAGAAGGCTTAAGGAGTTATGTTGTAATTCAATTACTGTGAAGAGTGATCTGGTCCATTATCTAGCACATACTCAGTCCTTCTCAAATGGCTTTTAATGGCATTGAATAATAACCTAGTTAGTACTAGGAATAGACATGTTTTTTGCAGTATGATAGTTTAAGAATTACAATCACAAAAAACTAGCAGTATCTAGTGATGTGAGGGAAACTGTGATGTGAGGGAAAGCAGACAAAATTAAGAGCTCTTTCATGCTTCTTGTGTTACGCTAGAACACGTACAAATGTTAGCAGTGGCACACCTGCAGTTCTGTTTGATTTCAGAAGGAGATGGTGACTTCTGTCCTCTTGAAGAGGTGAAAAGTTGTTTTTGCTGAAGATAATAGCACTTACTCATTCACTCCTTGGATTAACAAACTGCTCTTGTCTTCATGACTTGGCTCTAAATTTTATGTTTCAAAGATTTATGTAGACCATAAAATCATGCTGCAAAAACAACTTTTGGGTTGCTTTTCAGCTAATATACATAAGAACCCAATTCTGAAGTCCTTAGAATAGTAATTGTGCTTGGTTTATGAGCATACTTCTTAAACTGACAGATCTCCCCTGCACCCCTTTATGACAGTGTGCAGTTCTGTGTGTGTAGTTTCAGTTTATTTTGGGCAATGTGTATTTAATTAATATGATTGGCTAATAGAATCAACCTCTGTGCCCCAGATGATATTTATCTTTGTCTTAATACCTATTCTGAGGTATTGTGTTCTGTTATGTTTTTAATATGAAACATTCTTAGCAATTACTATTGATGCGAAGTCACTGATTAGACTGTTCTCTTTCATAGGGCATACAGATCTGGGATTTTCCCTTCTCTAACTGCATTGTAACCCGTAACCTAGTTGATTCTATGATTTGTATGGTCTCAGATACTTGCATTGCTCTCAGTGAAAGGTAACTGCAAGTTAAGAATGAACTGGTTTGCAGTTTGCATAGTCATAGAGGTTGCATTAAAACACTTAAGGGCTGAGGTATATTTGGTGACAAACACTTCGATTACTTTCACCAGTCTTGTCTATGTAAAAGAAGAGCAGCACTCTCCTTCCAATCTCTGTGAGCTCCAGAACACTGCTAGGTTCTCAGGTAGCTCTCAGGTGAGGCTTTTTGTAGGTATGTATTATTGCTGTGATTTAATGTAAACCAATTTCAGTTAGTGCTGGGTAGGAGATGAGTTTGAAATGGAGTAACTTCTTAGCTGGATTGCTATCAGCTTGCTACACTGGCAGTACTACTGGAGAAATTAAATAACTGTTGGTCTGATAATGACAAGCTGCCAAGAAAATGCTGATTTTAATGCATTTCAAAAACTTATTAACAATTTAATAATATATTAGCAGTTGTTAACTCTGCAGCTTTGGTAGTGTGGGAGGCTTCACACTAAAAGTTTGTTTATTTATTCTCTTCATAAAGAGCTGCTTTGAAGGTGACTCAACAAATGTTGTTGTCCTGTCTTCCATCTTAAACATTCTGTGTAACAAAGAGGTAATCAACAGAACCACAGAATCACAAAGTCGTTAGGGTTGGAAGTGACCTCTGGAGATCATCCAGTCTAACCCCCTGCCAAGGCAGGGCCACCCAGAGCAGGTTACACAGGAATGTGTCCAGGAGGGTTTTGAATGTCTCCAGAGAGGGAGACTCCACAACCCCCTGGGCAGCCTGTTCAGTGTTCTGCCACCCTCAGTGTATGGAAGTTCTTCCTCATGTTGAGGTGAAACTTGTGTTGTTTTAGTTTGTGGCCATTGCCCCTTGTTCTGTTTGCTGGGCACCACTGAAAAGAGTCTGGAATCATCCTCCTGGTACCCACCTTGGAGATACTGATCTGCATCAATGACAGAGTTGCGTGATGATGCCTGGTCACGCTTTATGAAATCTAAAATTGCTCTCATAAGGGCTGTTATGTCCTATGCAAAGTATGTGCTTTTCTACATCTATTTAATCTCAAGGGCAAAAATGACTGGCATAAAGAAATAAGCTTTATATTTTCAAATGAAAACCAGGGAATGTCCTTTCTAAAATATATCTAAATTAAAGCGAATAATAAGGGTTACCAACTGGTGGGATATAACTGCTGGGGTTTGGTGTTTTTTCCTCTGTCAAATGATACTCTTTGGTTGCAAATTAAAAGTGCTTCTCCCCAGCAGTGTTACCCATGCTTTCTTTGCACAAAGCGTTCCTTTGGCAAGTGAAGATTAGTGTTGCTGCCCTTGTGGCTGATTTGTAGAACTTTACTCCAAAACTCATTTAATTAGCATTAGTTTCAGTTAAACTCTGATATTAGAAATTAAGAGGTCTCGACACAAGCAGTTGGTGCTATGGCAAAAAACCACCCTTCATTCTGCACTATGGAATTATTTAGCTGTAGTTGATTAGGTGAAAGATTAATCCTTTTTTTGTGCCTGTCTGCAAAGAGAATGCTTAATCTCTGCAGCTGAATTTAATATTGTGCAACTGGTATATTAAATTATAAAAAGAGCTATAGGTTGATGCTTGTGATAGCTTTAAACAGTAACCACGCTAATCCTAAGTCAAATGAGTGGGTGCATTCTTAACATAATAATTAATCCTTGATATTAAGAGTTGAGTTGTAGCTATGGAAAAAAAACCCAACCCAACACCATACCACAACCAACTGCAGACCCCCCAGTGATGATCTGTATTCTTTCTTCCCAGTGGAAGTTTAGGTACCTATATGGTATTTCCATAAGGACCTAATATATGAAATAATGCCTATTTGAGGGCATTATTGAAGCTTTTTGTGGGCATTACAACTCCTTGCCTGATTTGGGAATGGATGCTGTCAACAGGCTAATTACTGTTTTGTGCTGTTCTCTTTGGAGGGAGGTTGTCTTATGTAACCATGGGAATTAGTGTAGGGAAGGAGGAACTGATCAAATTCCCTTTCACTGTGTGTCTTGACTAATCATAAAATCTTTGAGAGTGAATTTTTTTGTTCGGATCTCAACTAAAGAAGATTGTGGATACTTGGGAGTATTTAGAAGTACAGCAAAATTTTGTGATGAAGTGATTTGTGTAGATAAGAATAGTGACATAAAACCACCTTGTCTTAACATGTGGTACACCACTGATGTAGGACAACTACAGATTGTTTTGGAAATGCCATTAATAATGCTCCTTGTTGCTTTTGCTGCATTATAAACTGCCTTAACCTTGGAAAAAGTGAATCTGAATTAGGCTGAGGGAGGAGGGAAGAGAAAGGTATTATAAGAAGTAGGGGATAGAGGTGGTGAAGTGTCCTTCAACCAAAGAAGTTATCTTCTTGGAATACAGGGGTGAAGTACCTGTTTTATTACATTATCCCCATAGCATTTCAGAAGAGACTTGAGAGTCTTAAGGACTGACACTGAGTTACAATAGTTTAACAAGCTAATATGTGTCTGCTGGTCTGTGGTGTTGTGCAGGTTCTTAACCTAGTCTCATTCAAGGTAAAATGCTTTAGTATAAACGTCTTTTCTTGACTTTAAGCTAGTATATTTTACCTCATACTTACAAAGGGACAAATCTGGTAACTGCTAGCTCATTAATACTCTACCTTCTTAAACTTGGCATTTGTCTCTATGCACAGCAAGTTAAAGTAATTTTGAAACTTCAGACCTTAAACTTAACTTGTCTTAACCTAAAGACATATGAACATGAGCCTGTAACTCTTTCTAATCTGCCTTATTGAAAGGAGTCCAAAGAAACCTTGTCCAGTGTTCATGTAATTCATACCATGGTTTGACTGTAAAACTGCTTGTGATTAAGCTGTTAAATTCTTGACACAGTGTCTACATACAGTTGGGAGCCTTACTCTGGCCAGCGTGTGAGATGGGATACTGGGTTAGCTGGATGTGGTCTGACCTGCAGCTAGCTTTTCTGGTGGTGGTGTTGGAAAAAGCAAGCAGTAAGTGTTTAAGGTAGAGCTTCTTCCTCTTTGTTTTGAAACATTTAGACCAGGCATAATTGAAACATTGGCTTCAGCCCAGTGCTGGTGGAAATGCCAGTGCTATGCTCAATTGCATATTCCCTTTAGCAGGAATTGTATTTGTGACATCACTTTAATTCTTCTCCTGTCAACTTCTCATCACCTTCAGGTGGAGCAAAACCAGGATCTTGTGTGGCATAGTGACCATGCACATGCAATATTAAAAACTCCTTTCTAAACTATTAAAGTGCAGCAAGATAGGAATGAGCGTTTTGGGTAACAGATGGGTGTTGAACAGGGGAACACAAAACTGGATGTCTGAAAGCAGCGAACAGGCATGATAGGCTTTATTACTGCTTTTCTCTTTATCTTGAATCTTCTTGTGTTTGTTCTGCTAATGGTAGCAAGATACGAATCCCGCTTTTGAACTTTGAAGGAAAGCTTTCTGTTTCCTCTGGCTGATGTGAGCGCTTCATTTTAAGTAATGAGTCTGATGATCCCTACCAAAAATAAAGAATGGAAGTAGTAAATGGCTGTTTGACTGTAACAAAGGTCTTTGAATACAAGTGGTGACCTTAATTGAATATAATTGCTTGACCTGGCTCTGGAGTTAATGTGAGACTTTCTTGACTGGAAGTCCCTATGAAGAAAAGGCTTTAGAGAGATGAAGGTTGTCTGTTTCCTGTGCTCCGATGCTTGGAGAGTCTGCATAGCCTAGGTTTTATTACGCTTATCTTCACTATACAACATGCTTTTACTCAACTCCACTGTCTTCTTTAATGCAACATATGTCTTTGTGGTTGGTTACAGTTTTATTTGATCTAGTAATCTTGAGCAGTCATGCATAAAAATAGCCTCTCCCTGTCTCCCATCCCATAACTTGCGTTTCCCTAAAGTGTAATTGTTTTGTGTTTTTTGGTTTGGTTTTTTTCCCCCTTTTCAGAGAATTAAACTATTAAATGGTAGGGGTCATGTTTGTGTCAGAAAACTTGGTTTTAGTGTTTGTTATGGCCACAGTAAGTCTTTTACATTTAACAATCAGAGTGCTTTGAGATGTGAAGAGGTTGATTTAAGTGATAGCACCAGCCTGTACCATAAGCCGAACTGTAGAACTTCTTAGAGGAGAGCAGTAGCAGTGAGTTAATAATCTGCCAGACTCAGGTTTAGTTTCTCATGGCAATGTTATAAAAGAACATAGCAACATCAGAAACTTCTGCTTAAATGAATGCCATCTTCAGACATTTAGGGTTTAACTTCACAGAAATACCTGCAGGATTGGGTTCTTCCTGTAGGCAGAACGTCTTGAGATTTGTCTGTCTTTCTTTGCCTTTCTGAAATGAGCAGCCTGACATTTTCTCTAGTAAGTTACTGAACACATCTGATTTTTTCTGTACGTTTAAGGTAAGATCTTTAAAATTAGTCCTGTGATATTTTTGGGTGTTTTTTCCCCTCATCTCCCTAAGTGGAGATCCTAGGTGATCTAAAGACAGTCATCCCATTGTTGTGAGCAAGGAACATGTTTTCATTCATTGTAAACCTAATGTAATCTTGAACTATAAAGTGTTGCTTTCTTCTTGATCACTAGTGCCTTTTAAGTGTTGATTTATGTTGCCAATGACATAAGTTTTGTAGTAGGTAAAGCCATGCTACTTACCTTTATGCTACCATAATATATAAAATTCAAATACTTTAATGGTATAAATTGCCTCTTGGGCATTTCCTGGTCACTGGTGCTTATTTTAGCCCTGGTTCTACAGGTTATAATTAACTACCAGTAAGCATCTAACTAGAGGTCATAATTACTTCTAAAACTGTTGTGGGACTCTTCCTTTCTACAAGGTTTCTCCTAAGTTAGTGTCTTTACTAAGACAAATGCTGTAGTTTTACTTACTGCTGTGTGAGATGGAGGTAATCGTTTGTGATGGAGAAATACGTTTTTCTCTCTCATATTTGTCTTACACTTGCAGCTATGTGCAAGGTCCAGGCATGCTTGAAATTCATCTCACTGGGAGGATTGCTTCCAAAGGGTTGATTAAACTTCTTGTGAAGGAGTGCAGCAAAACCAACAAAAATCAGCTGTTTTTCTTCCATTGACTCACTGCTAATTGCAAGGAAAGTGAAAGGTAGTTTGGCTTCTATTGACTACATAATGAAGTAGAAATTAAAGCTCAAATCTGTAATTATGTGATTGTGTAAAGGCAGTAACTTCTAAAATGTGTATTCCTTTGATTAGTAACAGTAAAGAAATGGTGTATTATAATTCCACTAATAACATCTCTCGTACTCAGGGAGGGGGAACATGGTGACACAGGATATACACAGATGTTGGTTGAAGGTCTGATGGAGGGTACTCATTTTCAGCAAGGACAGATGCTTGTGGGGCAAGCTAGAAATCTGCAAACTCTCAGGCCTAACTTTGCTCTCTGCAGGTGCCATCTGTGACTGGCTTTGCAACCAGGAAATGCATAGCAGCTGTATACTTCAGTATTAGCCACTGTGTGCTTTCAGTTAGAGACATTTGAAGTTCATTTTATAGAAGCTGACTTTGCAGACAGGAGTTACCTGGAAGTAACTGCTACTTAGTGAACTTGCTATATTCTTCATATACTGAAATTGACTTATGTTGAGGGTGGTCCAACATACACAAGTTGTCTTTTGCTTTTCATATGCACAAAAAAACCTTCTTTTGAAATAAAGATCTCTTAACATACTGCTGATAACAGAGTCTCTTTGTCCCTTGAGCACTTTAACTGTATCTGCAAAGGCACAATCAAGAGGTGGCCTTTCTGGCATCTTTCATGGTTGGATTTTTCTTGTCTTGGTGTTGTCCTCTCCTTGTAAATGAACATTGGCATGCACTGGGAGGAGTTCACTGGTTCTTTTTATCCTCTTAGCAGTGGTGAGCCACACAGAATAGTTTGTACTGTAGTTTCATTGGCTCTTAAATATGGCTAGACTGTGAAGTTTGAGCTTTTGGCTCTTATAAATCTGGATTTGATTCCTGACCCATTCACTGTAAATTGAGAGGTGCCATGTGGGAGAGGAAGAAATGGAGGAAGAAGGTAAAATGGCATAATTTTTGGTTGCAGAGCTGACTTCTGTGTTAATGTCAATGGAACTACATGCGTTTGAAATAGGGTAAAGATGTGCTTGTGCAGTCAAATATGACAGCTGTTGTGCACTGCATGCGAGATGGCAATCACAAGAGAAAGCACTGCAGGCCTTCAGAAAAGGGGGAGGTTCTCTCTCCTGCCAGTTTTTGCCACTGCTGAGCACTGTTTTAAGTAGTTCATTCACTCTTTTCTGTGCAATTATAAGAAGGCTGGAGTGTGTGTGTTGTTAGGAGTGGCTTATAGCTCCTTTTGCCAAGGAAAGGTAATGGGAGTTAACATTTAAACCCTCTGGGAAATTCTCTCTTGAATAAGAATTTTCTTGAATTGAAAGGATTAGTTGGGAAATGCAGAGCGATGCCTAATACTGCTGTTAATGTTAAAGACAAAACTGAGTTGAAACTGGATTTTGTTGCTGTTGGTTTGAGTTAATGCTAAACTGAACTAATTTGAATTTACAATAATCTGCAGTGACTGTTTAATTCTGATGTAGTAATTGTTTTCTGTTCCTGGTGTGGTTTCTAGAAGCTGAACACACTTCCTGGTAACCTAAAACACAAAAGGACAGCAGACATGTGAATACACAGAACTAATCCTGATTTCTGCTAAACACCACTTGACTGTGTTACCTCACTTTCTTTCTCTTCTTCTTCAAATATGCTTTCTCATACATGCTTTCCTGAGAATCAGTGCAAACTATTTAGTCATATATAGGCAGGGCAAGAGCTTGATGCTGTGTTTGAAGAATTGATGCTCAAGGGTGAATTTGTAGTTTGTTTCAAATGGTAAAGTAGGCATGTAATGTGGTGGAGACTAGTTGTGCTTTAAATCGACAGAGGAGGTTTTAGGTGATTGTGAGCAGAAAAGACTATCAGCAAAAAGAATTTATCAACAAAGCAAGTTCTTGCTGTGACTTCCCATCTCTGCTTCTGTTGCATGATTACTTTGTGAAATGAGCCTGAATGTATCTAACTACAGCCATATAGCCAAGGCAGTGTTATCTAAGGGAGGTCTCCGATCAGAAGTCTGCAGGAACCTTGCACTTCTGGAACTGTTGAAGCAGGCAAATAAAAGCATGCCTGCTGTCAGGAAGTGTAACATGGCAATGCTGCTCTCAAGATAAAACTTGCTGGTTTGGAGAAAGCTACCAGTTTCTGGGGCAGAAATTACCCTAGCATTCTTCCAAATGGAGTTGCGCAGAGTGTGTGAGGAGTGAGTGGTGAGTGTAGCATACGCAGTCTGTAGATGAGTCTTGATGGCTCTCTGTATCAGCATGCCCTTTTGATCTTGGGGTAATTGTTACAGTAGGCTTTAATGACAGATGTTGTCAAATGTTAGTAGTTACGAGGAAGAGAAAACGTATTCTACCTTGAGGGATGCTACTTTACAGGACAATGTCCTCATAGCTTATGTGTTGGGGGTTTCTTGGATATGTTGTTTAAACAAAAAGAAAATAAATCACTTCAAGTATTTTTCTTTCCCTTTTCTCAACAACAGGAATTATAAAGGTTTAAAACCGTATTAAATGAATTCAAGTCTGTTGTTCATTGAAACCAAATTATGGAAAGCGAGTGTCCTTCCCATACTTGCAAGGCAAAACCTGACAGGCAGAACTTTAAAGATCGTGGTCAAGACTTATATATATATCAAGCTGCATTATAATTTTAATTTCACTCTTTTTGATCTGTATATCAACACAATTTTTGTAGTATTGCTTTTCAACACTTCAGTAGACCTCAAAGAACTAGGATACCATGGTTGTGAAGAGGGAGTAATTTAAGGTTGGATTTGAAGAGATTATTATCCAGCTTTTTTTCTCTTCTTGAGAAGAGCTAAATAATAGTAACAAACAGACAACCTTTTTGACTGATATAGAAAGGAATGTTAGTGGTATTGCTCCTGCATGCCACAGGATATGGTTTAAAAAACACTCAAAACTATCTCAGAATCACAGACATAGGCTGCTCACTCATGTGACCACAGGGTAGTGGTAACGTAGACACGACTTGAGATGAATGCTCCAGACAAAATGATGCAGTGAAGTCAAGGTTGGAAGATACCTCTGACAATTCTGTTTAAGGTGTTAAGTTGCTCTGGGGAAAAGGAGGAATAACCTTTAGTGATCTTGCTGTGACTGGCTACATTCTACGGTTAAGTGAATACATGAACAAGTGAACTACTGTTAGTGAAGACACAAACAGGTTGATGCTGTTTTTATTCTCCTAATAATGTGTCTTCCTTCCAGTGTGGAGCAATCTTGTCCCCACCTGTAAAAGCAGTAGTCAAAACAGACTGATACAGAGATACTGTTACTTTGGGAGCACATGTTTATCAATAGGGTCAGAAAGGGCAGAATAGTGAGATAACAAGAGAGAGAATCATTTTCTCCTCTCCACTGGTATACCCCTAAATTTTCTTGTCAACCTTTCTTATGGTCCATTTGAATGCTTGATGTGGAGAAACTATCTCACACCTGCAGACCTTCATACTACAGGCTTTTTAATAAGACTTCAAGAAGGATGCTGCTTGTACTAATTGATTTGTGACAGGGAAGGAGCCAAAAGCCAATCCCAGATTTATTTTTACATAGGTCATTATGTAGTTGCTGAAGGATAACTTTTGATTAATGGCAATAAGGTAGTTGGGACCATCTGACCCAGATGTGGTGGAAGGTCTCCCTAGCTTACAGCACCTGATCTTCCTCATTACTCTGTCCTAAACAAACATACATTTTTTGACACTACCCAAAGTGATCCATTTGTACTTTGGGCATGATGTTGTAACTTTTTAGGTTGTGACCTCAAGGCTAATAATTCATAGTGGTAGGCTCCATCTGGTATCTCTTTCAGAATTGTCATTACTTTTATAGAAACATAAGCTAACATCCTTTATCTCCCATACCCTGAAGGACTGACCAGTATGTTCTGACCTTGTTAAAACTACAGATGTGCCTCCTTGGAGATAATGACTCAATCTTCTGAGATTACTTTTTCCATATTTTTTTCCTTTGTGGCTAATTGCTGCTTAACTTCAACAAAGACAGAAAGGGCTTTCATTGGAAAGGTTTCCTGCTTGTAATCAAGAATGCTGCTTTCCTGTAGTCTTTTAAAAAGAAGAGAAAAATAGCTGAACTTGTGAAAAGCCAGTCCTTGTTTGATGCTGTTTCTCCTTAAGGTCTTTTTCAGTATCATAAACTGCTCTGTGTTTCTCCCTATTTCAGCACAGGATTACTTTGGTTCACATCAATTGTGAAATGGTTTTGGTCTTCCAGTAAGCTATGGAACAACTGTAAAAAATGAAAACTGATTTAAGATAAGAAGTTTTATTACTGTGCCAGTGCTGTTTTCCTTCTATGCAAGTGAAAGGGTCACAGCTGCCTTAGAAATGTGTAACTGAAAGAGACCACCTGAGTTTGAAAGTAATATCTTGTTCCTCCCAGTCCTCCTTCCACACTGCAGACTATTGAGTAGTGAAACTTTAGTGAAAGAAGTCTTGGAAGAAAGGTCAGTGGGAACAGATCCACAGAACAGATATTTTGTGTTTTCATGTCCTCTGAAGTGGTGACTGACACATGAACCTTGGTTCAGTTTGCTTTGATTGGTAATGCCACCATACAAGCAGATGGTGAATTGTCTTTTGGTTCTCCCTCCTTCTATCATCACTAGGAAACCATGTCCTTTGCTGCATAGGCTCCAAGGTGTGATGCAAATGGTTGATTTGGATAAGGAAAACAGACTCCACAGATATATCAAAGTGACATCTTAAAGTACCAGAGTGGTCTGATTTTGCAATAAAGAAAAAAAAAAGCTTGTTAAACCAAAGAAAATTAGGTCTTTATTTCTTATCTCTTCAGTGCGCTTGAATTCTCAGCCTTGTACTCTTTGATCCTATTGATCAAGTAGGAAGAAAGGGAATGCCTTGCCATATTTTGACTTTTCCTTTGTGTTTGCCCAACAGTGTATATATATATTCTTTATGAACAGAGTTTTACCCTGCAGCAGTGTGAAGCTGCAGAGCATATTCCTGTACACAATGGCACTGAGCAGCAAAACTAAAGCTGAGCACTCACAAGTTTGATTTGGTGAAGTAGTGGCTCTGTTTCAAGTTTGGTTTTAATTCTCCTCTTCCCTCTCCCCAGGAAAGTGGTATTGTCCCAACTGCAGGAAGGGGAATTTCCCACCTGTAAGAGCTAGAAACCTTGTTCTTTCTGTGCGTCCTCCCTGCCATAGAGTACCTTGCATGTGCAGTGTTTATTGCATCATGATCAGAGAATAACATGATCACTTGCACAATTTTAGCAGTTTGTAGATGCAAAATAGCTTATGTAGCATATTGTGTGGAATTGGTCATCTTGGGTCACCTTACTTAAGAAATCTGGGGAAGTCCTTTATTGTAGTATCTTGCAACAAGTTCTTGCTTTCAGCTACTTGTGGCCTACTTCTGGTATTTGCGTGTTTGCACCTCCTCAGAGCCTTGTAGGAATAGGAATTACTTCTAACACCTTTTTTGTTCTATTTACTTCTGTTAATCAACTAAAAAAACCTCAAAACAACCAAACAACAACTTCTGTTATTTTGCTTCTTGACACAGTATTCTGGGAGCCTCAGCAGCAGTTTATACTGCATTCTTTCAAACAGATTCAGTGAGGCTGGCTCCTTTCTTGTTGGCTTGATTGACTTCTCTGTTCCCGTATCTTTTTGCATTTCAACATGTCTGGATCTCCTTCTACTGAAGGAGTATGTACTGGAATCAGGGCTGCAGTGCAGGAACAAAGGAGACTTTAGTATTTTGCTTGGGACTTTCATAAAATAAAATACATAAACCATCTCCATTAAAATGTCTGGATTGATGAAGGGAAGGAAAGAAAAAAGGAAAGACTTTTCCTCCAGCAGAGGCTTGATTAATGGGTTTATTGTTTGTACAGAGTTTGTCAGGAAGCCATATGGCTTGAGGAAAACAAAGAGGAAGTGGCTGATGTTGGGAATCTGATTTAATAGGGGTCCCTAAGGAGAGAATGTGGCTCTTATCCTTATTCCTTCCCACTCAGTTTGCAAAGTGGTCTGAGAAGAGCTTTACTGCTTCAATAGAGCTAAAGATAATGTGTCTTTGTTTGAGTGGACCCTACTGCTGGACCAGCATCACAGCTTCTCCATCCTAAGGTTAAACATCCACTGTTCTTTGCCTGTTGTGTAAAGCATTCTGGAGTAGTAACAAGGAACAGTAATTGTGATGATCAGTTTCCAATAGATAAAGACAGCTTTAGTGTCTTGAAGCTGAGCTCTTATAGTTTGGGGTGAGATATTCTCTCCTCACTGTCTCTCCCTCCCCCAGCAAAATCCAAGCATATATGTCTCTGGATTAACTGAGTCACCATCTGTATTCTACAACCAGACTTATTTTCTTAATCTAATGTGTATGTTGGGATTGATAAGTAACTGGAGTTCAAGCACTGTTGATTTAACCTGATGTGGTGGATTGAAGAAATGGTCCGCATTTTCTAAGACCGTTTGACTCTAGTATGTGGTGAATACACCCAAGCAGAGAATCTAAAGCAATATTCTATAATGTAACTGCAAACAAATACATTAAGGATGCTTAACAAGCACTTTTTCCTTGCACGAAATCACAGCCTCTCAGCTGAGAGGCATAAATTAAGTGAAAACTGGTTATGATCTTTTCAGAGTTAAAACAAAAGGCTCATGTGAACCATTAGTAATTGTTAGTAGGTCAACAGAGTGCAAAACACAAAACATAACATGAGAACATATTCTGACACCTCAGGAATTTAATGAATATTGGTTTGTGAATGACAGCTACGTATTCAGCCTGTGGCGGAGAAAATGATTTGATATGTACCTGAGTTCTCTGGAGCTCCTGAATATCCCATTTTTGAGAAGTAATTCCTGTAGGGCTTTGATGAATAGCGTGTGTGGTGTAGTATTTTATAACAGGCAAGTCTTTTCAGATCTTTAAGAGGTTTTTGTTGTTTTCCAGACCCTTAAAACAAGCTTATGATAGAGTTGGGTGTATATTGAATCTTTTCCCATGGCTCTGATAAGTACTAGGAGAAAAACAGTTTGTTTTGTGCAAAATTCAGTGTCTGATAGCAGTGGAAGAGGAGATGCTGAAAGATGAGAGGGAAGATTTTCCTGATTTAGTTCTATTCTTCTGTGCTTCTGTCAAACTGAAGAATTCCCATTTAGTGTTACACTTTTAGGTACGTTCCTTTAAAATATAATTCAGAAAGCATTTGGTGGTGAAGGTTTAAAAATAACCACTTCTCACATGTTGTCTTTGGCTTTGACATAGTACTAGGCACTGTTTGTAAATCTGTCACAATGATGCAGTTAAACATCACTGTAGTAAGCATCCCTTCCAAGCTGCTTAATATTAGTCTTAATCAGCAGTTTGGGATTTGTTACCCTTTGCCTAGTTCGTTTGACTTCATGTGCATGCATTGGCTGTGATTCATTGCGGCAAGGGAGTCAGGGTATGCAGTTTGAGAGCTCTTGGAGGTTTCTGCGTCTGGAATACCTCCAGTTTGAGGATTATTTTCCTTAAAAAGACAATCAGGGAAGAAGATTATTTCACAGTCTCCTGTATTTACAATTTAGCAGTGACAGATGCTTGTGACTACCTAATACAGTGCTCAGGTTCTTTCTAATGTTCTGGAAAGCTGTTGAAATGTTGTTTACCGCACTTAGTTATTTATAGTAGGAAAGTCACACCAGATATAAGAGGTAGCAACTTAAGTGCAGTTTCCTAGATTGCTTTTGAACCCACTTTTAACAAATAAAATACCGTTTCTATATAACAGGCTATTATATATCTAAACCCACAGGTGCTAGGTGAACACTGTATTTTCCGAAGCATTAAAGGGAGGAGGAGGAGGAGGATAGGGCTTTCTTTACCCTCAAGAAGACAGTTTTAGTAATGTATAGTGATGTTTCAATGTCTTTCTTCTAGCAGCTGAGCTTTGACATTGACACCTATGCCTGGAGTAGGAGATTGCGCTAAGCAGACATCTCTGTGTACCTTCACCTGCAGGTAAGAAGTTATGACCAGAAAACTTGAAATACGTTTTCCTTCTTCCTTCTGAAAGTAGCTGTACAAAGCATGCCATGAGCTCTAAAGCTTAAAGAACTTCATAAATACATACTCATTACTCCCCTAACTTGTCTCTCCCCTTTGGTTTCATAGAGTTCCTTGCTTCATTTGGGGAGAGGGACATTTTCTTTCCCCTTCAAATGAAGTTCTGCAGGAGAAGTACTGTGGCTGTTAAAAACACACCCCAAGCAACCCTGCAATCCAGCTGTTTTATGTTCTTAATGTGAGCATTCACTTGAAACACAGTGCTGGGTATAAGGTGGTCTGATAGCTCAACAAGTCAGACATTGCCAGAAATTCAGAAGAGATGTCAGGGAATGAAAACAGTAACAGGTAATGTTTTTCTTGACAAAGTGATTATTTTCTTATAGAGGAGAAATATCAGAACTTAGAATCCAACGCTATAAAAATATGTAGTATCAGATCATGCATTGGTGTTACTTTTCATATTCCTTTGATTTCTTCTTTTTATTATTTTTTTCTCCCAAGTTCTCTGTTTTATGATGTAAATGAAACTGGTGAAGCTTGTCTGGCTTGTCCCTATTTACAGACCTTACTTAATGCTATCTTGTCCTATGTACTTATGTCATCTTTTAAGTGGGTAGGCTTCTCTACAAATCACACCTCCTTCTGTATTTTTGTCTAGAATACAATCTTAGAACTCCCTTCTATTGTAAATGCAATATTTTTAGTAGTGTTCTGTTGATAATTGAAGAATAATATACTTTGGTCATTTGCCAAAATGATAGCTTGTCTCATGTTTAAGTTCTGTGTATCAGAAGTAAAGGCAAACATAATGTACAATAGTTTGTTCTTATTACGGGAGAGGCTGAAGCACACTATCACTGGGGTGCATCCAGCCCTGTAAGGACAGACATTAAGACTGCATGGCTGAAAGTATTTACTTTCATTGTCTTTAATAAGGTGTAGAATGTTAATTGATAGAAATATATATATGCATATATAGAATGCACTCTGTAGACTATATAGGAGCTTTGCTGAAGTGTAGCACTTGTGTGTATGCATAGATACATATGTACAGCATTAAAATTGCTGTGTTGCCTTGGAGTCTAGCTTTAGAGGCTAACACTGCCTTAAATTGAATTGTATTTGGGAGGTCTTTTGGTTATTCATTAAAGTACTTTCAGTCTCACATTCTAGGCATGTTATCTATCTGTTTCATATAAATCAGTTTATCATTTCTAAAGCAGGCACTTAAAGAGTATTAATTGCTGCCCACAACCAATAACATATTCCTGCTAAAGAATGTGATGATTCTATATGGTACAGTAGTACCAGTAATGAAGATAATCCTGTTGACTTAAGCAGCATGCAGAATTTGTAGGGACACTGGTCTCTGTATTTTTCACAGGTAGTGTTTAGCCAGAGCATGCATATGTGTGTATATATATATATATATATATATATATATATAGACACACACACATACACATATATGTTAACCTGTAGCTCCAGGAAACTGAGAATGTGGTGGTATTGAGTCAGGTATTCTTCTGCCAAGTTAAAATATTTTAAGTATTAGTTGTGACTATATTTGAGTAAATTCCTTTCAGTGGAGCAAGTCTGTGGCTGGCTGCCAGGTGACTAGAGTGTCAGTTCTTTGTCACTTTGAGACACACCATATGAGTTATGCTATTTAAATGATATTGTATGAGAACAAGAGGTATCAAGGTTCCTGCTGAAGATTTGTCAAGATGATGCTTGCCCATCCTCACAGGGGGAATGTTACCTTCACTTGTATAGAGTAAACCAAGTTTTTCTTTATGAGCATTGGTAATCTAATTTGTTATTATGTAACTTCTTTCTGCTGTCTATTTGGGGGCATGAAACAAAAGGATCAGCCTGAAGTGTGTGGTTTATTAAAACACTTTTGCCCATCTGAAATAATTTTTTGTACTTTCAAAAGAAGAATCCAGTTGTTTTCATTGCCAATCAATAAATAAAATCACAAAGAAAACCACTGTTATACCCATACATAAATCTATGGTTCCCACGTGTTTTGGATTGGCTTTGCAGCTTGGTTCCTTTATCTCAAAGAGAAAGCAGGAGAACTGAAAAATGCTTAGAGGAGAGCAGTGAGAATAATGGGAGATGTGAGCAATTCAGCAACCTAGGACTTTTCAGTGCAAAAGAAAAACATCTTGATATAGGAGGGAAGCCTACAAAAATGATGTATGAGATGAAGGATGTATCTTTATTCACTCTGGCAGCACAACCAGTGGTCATCAAATGAAGCTGTAACAGAAAACTAGTTCAGAGCAAACAAAAGGCAGGTAATGCTTCATAATGCAAGATGTAGATCTGTGGAACTCCATGCCAGAAAGCTGTAAAGACTAAGAAGTGGAAGAGAGATCCTGTTGAGGCTAATGAATATAAGTCATGCCTGTGAATACTGGAGTTGGAACCAGATGAAAGCTCACAGGGCTTTCAGGAGATCCTTGCAGTCTTTTGTCTTTCCCTCAGCATTTGCTGTGACACCTTGTTCTCTAAAATTCTTAACCCATGAAAATAGAATGTGTAACATTTCTTATCTTCTAGCTTACTGAGGCAAGGTCCCAATCTTCTCCACAACAGCATCAGCCAGGGTTTCATGTGCTGCTCCATGTTCCTCCAAAGAGGCATTACTCTTCTCACGTAGGCTGTTTCTTCATGGAAGTCATGTAGGAGAGCTCCTCCATTTCTTGTGCTGAGACTTCATAGTGATGCAAACTGTTTCTATATGAATGCCATAGTCACAGTTGTAACTGCTTTTGAACTTTTCACTAGCAAAGGTGAGCTGCTGCTAGTCAGAATAAGTGTATGTGACCAGATGGTGAAGAATCTGTCACCCTCAAGGGGAATGGGTTTTCCCTCAGCAGCTTCAACAATCTAACGTATAAAGTCAATATTAGTGATGAATACTAGTTAGAGATAGATTTATA
Organism: Melopsittacus undulatus; assembly: GCF_012275295.1. Taxonomy (NCBI): domain Eukaryota; kingdom Metazoa; phylum Chordata; class Aves; order Psittaciformes; family Psittaculidae; genus Melopsittacus; species Melopsittacus undulatus. The sequence goes on along the minus strand of NC_047531.1, from coordinate 82,087,307 downwards.
GGGCTCAGTAGACATTTGGCCTTGGTTCAGGATGTTGCCTGTTAGCATCTTCTGGTGTTGTAGATTCTCTGGAATTGCCTGTACAGCTTTGGAAAGTAGTAGGTCAGGACAAGTTGAGGGTTTTTTTTGTGAGCAATAGGTAGTCCAGAATCCTTATACTTTTCCATAAGACTTTCAGCTGATAAATCAGGATTTCAGTCATGTCTCTATTTGATTTCAAATCAGAGGAGTGACTTCCTTTGAGAAATCTTACTTATTCCACTCCTTAAACTTTACATATGAAAAGTGGGCAAAATAAGACCTGCTTGGGAATTTTAAGAAATTCTTAGACTTTTTCTTTGTTCAGTGTGGATCTAGTGGCTTTCTAAAGCAATTTAACTTGCATGAAGTCTTCAATGCAGTTGACAAAACCTTTGCTCTGAGACAATTCAGAAGCTTTCACTAGCAGTCTTTTTTTGAGCAGTGATACTGTGTTGTCTAGGAAGTTTAATAGCAAGAAAACTTTGTTGGTGTTTGATCATCAAGACTTCATTTGTATCCTGCAGCTGTGAGTAACTGCTGAAGTGTTTTGTGGCCTGTGTTCTTCATGATGGAGGTATCTTTTGACCTTCTGGAGCTGGAGAGATACTTCTGCTCCTGGGTGGACTAAAATACATGAGTATGCTGCCTTCCAGAACCATATTTTTGCCATGTAAGCAGGGGGGAATTTGTTTTTGTCAGAATGTCCCAGGTCATGAATTGGAAAAACACCTCATTCATTGATCTCACAATTTCCCCCATCATCTTTTCTGGTAGTATCTTGAGGAATAAATCAAGAGATAGGACAAGTTCCTGAGTGCTTTCTGAAATGATCTGTAGTTAAGGGAGAGTTTTTCTCTGACATGCCAGGAAGTTCTGATAGAGATGAGAAATAATCTCAAAGGAAATGTGCTCTTTTTGTCACATTTTCATTGCTTCTCTTGCATATTTCAGCTTTGTGTGTATACACCTTTCTCATACTGTCTTTCAGTTGTGTCAGTACAAGAGAATAAACAGATTGCTTTGACAGGCTTATCACTGGGACTCTTGAATTTTCCTGCATTCTTTGGATCACAAGAAATACTTTTCTTCTATTCTGTCTCTCTGTTCCCTGCTCCAGAGCTGAACACTGCACAATGTACCTCTTGTTCCCTTGTTATCTGCGCTGCAGCTCTTTAATGACCTTGCACTTGTTCAGACTAGTGAGATAGCATAGCTGAAGTTACCATGATGTGTGCATCTGTTTATTTCCTTTTCCTCCCTTGTTCACATTTTTATTACATGTAGCTTCTTGCTTTCTCATTTAAGGCTTCTTTTCCTACCCCTTTTTACTGTCCTGTGTAACTCTGTCCTTGCATAAAACTCAGATCTGGTATCAGATCTCAATGGTTTGTTTACATTTGCAGCACCAATACTTCAGGTTTCTGGAATGCATTTTAAAGCTGGAGACTATGACTCTCTTTCTGAGGAAATACACTGGAAAGAAAACGTATTCTGCCAGTAGCTTTTCTGAATTAGGATTCGTTGTTCTCTTGACAACCAAGAGCAAACTGAGACTGGAGTGTGCATGGGGACAATATGCCTGGCAAGAAGGACAGAAGCATTGATAATAAATGATGGGGAGGGTGGTGTATGGGAATGCCACTTACATGAAGAGACAGGAAAGCTCAGCTGTCCTGCTTCAAAAATGTTTGATTCTTTCTTTACTACTTGAGTCATGGGTCCAAGCTATGTCCAAGCCCTGGGTGTTGCAGGCAAACTACTTCATCCTGTTTTCATTAATTTATTGAGCTTTGGCAAGGTTTAGGTCCTCTCACTGCTCTGCTTGCTGGGTTGCTTGTTCGATACAACAGTGTAAAGAATGGGATCTTGGGTTTCCTGTGGGCTTTACATTTGAAGTTAACCTGGCTGGCCTTTTTGAGGTCATAGTTTGGTTTTTCTAATTAATTTATTGAGCATGAGGGAATTCTGCAATATCCTAATCTTTGTAATAGCAAGATGTAGACCTGCCCTGATGAGTGTTTGGTAATACACAGTCATTAAACATTAGACAGAAAAAAACACGTGCCTATTGCCCAACATCTAACAACAGCTCACAGGTTTTTTCCACTTGATGCTTGCATTTGAGTAAATACAAATGTAATTTTTCTAGCCTGCAACTGCAAAGATAGTACTGATTTTTGCACTAATTGCAATGCACATTAGTAATTTCTCTCTCTGGCAGGAAGGAAACTGCTTTTTTGGAGCCGTGTCATTCAGAAAGCGTATCTTTTCCATGAAGGTTTGACAGTTCTGTAGACTGCTTCCTACAAAGGATAGCTGCACAATGTTTTAAGAAGAGAACTTCTAGACTGTTTGTTAAAGCAGCATGCTTTAGTAATTGATATCTTGAAATGAGGGAGAGAAAACAGCAGTGACATGGAGGCAAATTTAAAGTATCTCATTTGTCAGATCTGCAGAAATCTCAGGTTCAGATACCTTCAGGTTAATATTCAGATCATTCATCACTAAGTAGAAAGAGAAATGCCGATGCCTGTCTTCACTCTTCAAGTGTGGCTTTTTACTTTAGAAGTAATCTCAGATTTCTTTTGTGTAACCTTTCCTGGGTCTCCAAAAACTTCTAATTGAAGTCTTAAAACTTCTCCAGGAAGCTGTAGCACCACACTGCTTGTCACAGAGCTGGCCAAGCCTGACACCTGTCACCTGTGACAGCATTATTATGTTTTAGACAATGCATCCCTTTGAATTCCATAAAGCAAGGCTTTGTTTCTTCACAGAAGAAGACTGAAGGCCCGTGCGCTTTCAAACAAAGCCAAAAGGTTAAGATTCCAGATTACTTCTAAAACCAAAAATACTCTGTGGTTCTATGTGCTTCTCTGTGCTAGATGAGGAATTATTCTTTTCAGAGTGTTCTTTTTCAGCTCAACAGCAAAGTCTTCTTCAACGAAGAAAAACAGAAATTAAGGGTTTTATGAGTCCCCTCCACCCCCTTTTTTCATCTTTTTGATTCATTCTCTGGCTTTCCCATCAATTTGGATTATTAGGAAGGAAGGTAATCAAAGTGTTAGGCTGCCAGAACTCATTACATTATGTTTTTGTTTAATAGATTAGCAGTGAGCATGCTTCTAAATAAGGTTCGAGCCTCTCCCTTGCCAGAGGGTGTTTTGAATTGACATTTCTGACCCAACCAGACTGCAAGATTTCCTAAGCTGAATATTCTTACCTGGATACATTGAGACAGTTTGTCTCTCTCTTGAGAGTCATACCTCTGGGAGATTCCTGGAGTTCATATACCTGCTGTCAGGAACACCTTAGTTCTGCATGTAAATGGCAGAGTGTCTGAAATGGCTTTCCTCAAACCCTGTAGCATGGTGATTAACACAATTTCTTAGGGTATGGCAGATCCTCATCTTGCATTTTTGGATAAAGATACCTCTTAAACCAGGGTGTTGGCAAGGAATTGATGTATGCACTTGTGTACTTAGTGTTTCACTGAGTAAAGCTATGTTGTTTTAGCACATGTATTCGACCTGGAGTCAGAACATAGTTTGGGAGGTTTATAATATTATCTAACTTCTGCTGTGATTTGCAGAAAGGTCAATACTTTTAAAGGTGTTTGTAGTCAGATCCTTGCTCTCAAGAGGCATTTTGTGTATGCTTAATTTTCCTGTGAATCTACTAGTATGTATGAAGTGAAGCCTGTGTTTGAACCCCTATTGGTTTGGGGCTCTCTCTTTGTTTATGAATGGAAAATATGATCTTGCGGTCCATGATGGTCTTCATAGATTATGCCAATAAAGATCGGCAGTGTGTGTTTCTCTGCCATGCCCAAGAACCTTGCGTGCAAAATACAAGTCTAACACTAGTATCATAAAATTTATCACCAGTAATTTGCTGTTATTATTTGAAACAGAGACATCTTATTCTGGAGCATGCTTGAACAATAGATGCTTAATTTGGTTGGCAACCTTTTCAGTATAAAAGACAAAAGGAGACTAAAACATAGCTTCATGTGTATGTGTACTCTTCTTCCCCGTGCTGGATATCCAGACAGGAAGACAGATAATGACTGCTCAAACAAGGTTTTCAGTGAATGGGGAGAGGAGTGACTGTACAACAATGTTAGTTTGTGGATAGGTTTAGATTTTATTTTTCCGTCTGAAAATAATGCTCTTCTGTATGGTTTTGCCTTGATTTAGAAAGGTAAGATTTCAGGAATGCGCTTAATTCTGAGGGGCTCAGACAGGGTCAGATACCTATAATAGGTTTCTTTCTTTTCTTTCTTTTCTTTCTTTTCTTTCTTTTCTTTCTTTTCTTTCTTTTCTTTCTTTTCTTTCTTTTCTTTCTTTTCTTTCTTTTCTTTCTTTTCTTTCTTTTCTTTCTTTTCTTTCTTTTCTTTCTTTTCTTTCTTTTCTTTCTTTTCTTTCTTTTCTTTCTTTTCTTTCTTTTCTTTCTTTTCTTTCTTTTCTTTCTTTTCTTTCTTTTCTTTCTTTTCTTTCTTTTCTTTCTTTTCTTTCTTTTCTTTCTTTTCTTTCTTTTCTTTCTTTTCTTTCTTTTCTTTCTTTTCTTTCTTTTCTTTCTTTTCTTTCTTTTCTTTCTTTTCTTTCTTTTCTTTCTTTTCTTTCTTTTCTTTCTTTTCTTTCTTTTCTTTCTTTTCTTTCTTTTCTTTCTTTTCTTTCTTTTCTTTCTTTTCTTTCTTCTTCCCCAGAAAGAAAGGTTATCAGTAGTTCTTTATAAAAGCTTAAAATTTTCATTACTTTTTTTGTTCACAACAAATATGACATGACATGTCATGACCTATCATGACCTGTTTATAAATTATATACTGTTCCATTGCAGTGTATCTTAAAACAGAGTCCATAGATACAGATGTAAAGGGGATGCTGGAAATAAGGAGAAAGTATTATGGTCACGTTTTGGCATTGTTCTTGGAAGCAATTACATCCAGAAAACTGCAGAGCTTATATTCCAGTACTAGAAGAGAAAATGTTGTTAGTGCCCTTCCTGTAACACAAATTGTTTTGGTGATTGGCTGTGGTCAAATAATTATGTAAACATCTGAAGACTTGCATCTGAAATACATAAGCAATCAGGAAGCTGAAACGTGTTGTTCTAGTGAGGATTGTGTAAGGATGAAGCTTACTTCCCATTTTAAAGTATTTCCAAGTAAAATCTAAAATAGATTGAAGAGGCTTGATAAGTATTTAAATACAGAAACAAAGGTTTTATTGAAGTAATGTAATGGAGCAATTAAGATGGCCTTGGCATTTCAGGGTAACCAGTGGTGATAACGGGCTGGGGGTTTTTTTCCAGATTGGATGTCCTGGGAGAAATGGGAGTAGTTCTGTTTTGGAGGTGGGCAACTATTTGGCAGTGGCTTGTTTCCCTCCTAGCTGTAAACACAGTGTGCAGTATGTGTGGCCTGGGCATCTCCTCTGTTCCACGTGACTGCACTCTCCATCACTTCCTTTGGAATAGAAATCATGGCATACAAGTTAAAGGAGGAACAGTGAGAGATATTAAAGTATCTCTTGTTAACTTTGCTTAGCTCTCTACTTAGTCTGTCAGTAAACCTGTATGTTTTTCTTGACATCTGTATGTGAGCCCTATTAAGGGTGAAGCACTGCTCATACTTCTCTGTTGAAAGCACTCTGGCAATCCATGTCTAAAGCATGTGTAGGCTACTTTTGCCATGCCATATTTAGTGATGCATTCATCACTATGATGAATACAAGTCAATAGGCTTGTATGTGCTCTAGCTCAGCTCCTGATTTTGTGCATGGGTAGACAGTGCAAGCTGAAGCTTCAAATGAATGCGTGTGGTAGTACAGATTGTCAAAGATGTGACAAAAATGCCTTTGCAAACTAGTTGGGTATCTTTACTTGCTTTATGTGCATGTCAGCAGGGTAATTTCAGAAGGATTTTTGCCAAACATAGTGTTACCAGAGATCTTCAGAAGGGTTTGCATAATTTATATATTGATTCTGAAGAATAAAAGTGTGTGAGTCCTTGTTGGATGAAGTCATAAACCTTTCTCTACTACTCAGGACATGCAAGCTGTGTAATTCCTTCCCCCTGCATGCACTTTTCTCAGCCTCTTCACATAATTAACTATTGGCTGGAAGGATCCTTGGGAGGTCATGTAATCCAACATCCAGCTTAAACAGAACCATCACCAGCACAGTGTTAAGTTCAGCTGTGGGTTTGGTCTGGCCATATCTTGAAAACCTACAGGGGTGGAAGTTTTCAGAACCAGCCTAAGTAGCCTCTTCTAGGGCTGCCCTACCCTATTAAAACCCATTTTGAATCTCCATGCTATCCCTGGTCTTCAGAACCCTTTGGATGCCGGTTGGAATGTTCTGTTCTCCCACCCAAGCATGCCAGGGTCTTGGGGGAGCTAGTACTCTCTAACTTCCAAACAAAATGTCTTAAGACACCTCTCTCAAGAGAATGATGACTGAACAAATATAGTAATGTCACTTCTGATGAGCATGTATACTTAAAGCTTTTTGGTAAGATTTAAGAGTATTTTACATCTTGGTATTGAAATCTACTTCCGAATTCGGTGAGGAAAAGGAATTGCACTTCTTCCTTGTTTATTTAGCATCTGAAAGACTGTGAGTAAAAGTATAGTGGTTTTATTACAAAAAAATGAAGGAAAAAGACCTAAGCAATGTATTGTGTAGCTGATAATTTCTAGATAAATCTCTTCAATATAGCCTTAATGAGTTTCTTTAGAGGGTTCGTTTTGGGGTTTCTCTGGGGGAGAAAGGAAGAGTAAAGGGTGGGGACCAAATCTTTGCTGTCTTCATAGGTAAAGAACCTGGTATTTTCTTTACTGAAGCATAGCTCTACAAAATACAAAAATTAAATGGGAATGCAGGGAACCCTTAGAAAAATAACTTGTAAGTAACAGTAGTTTCCATCTATTTGTGTGATCTGAGATAGAAGAAAATACAGATTTATGTGGGTAATATATATTAAACTTTCTGTTTTCAATTCCATAGTATATGGGTATATAAATCTTTTCCTACATGTAGTTGATGCAGAAGTTATGGATGATCTAAAAAGAGAACCTTATCTAGAAAATACAGGTGATAAGGCAGTTTTACATTGGAATCTCAAATGCCTGTACTTTCCTGAGAGATGTGTCAAAAGTACCCACAGAATTATTTAAATCACTTCTTTTTGCTATCTCAGTGCCAGTAACATGTTATGGAAGTGTTTTACAGGTAAAGAAAAATAGAGGCTTTAAAATAATATGGGAAGGGACCTGTATGTCCTGGTCTTACTGTAGTTGGTTTAGATTCTCTTTTTTACTGTGACATGTGAAGTCTGTTCTGTCAGAGATTCTAAATTGCATCTGCCAGTTTTGGGTTTGGTTTGGGTTGGTTTTTGATATCTGAGTTATACATAACATTGGTAAAATATGTTCTGGAGCTGCAGTAGGCCTCGGGGGGGGGGGGGGGGGGGGAGGATAAAATGGGTATAAAAGCATGTGTATACATTATAATAGCATAGCCTTTTTTTAGCTGTACCAGCAACACTTTACCTGCTGAGCTTGCATAGAATTTTAGGAACAATGAGATAAAGTGCTTGCTAGTCAAATGGATGTGGTATCCACTCACTTGAAAGGGGGTAGGAATGTATAAGGTGGTGTGATTTCTTTTTTAATGTAAAGTAGCAATAATTCCTCCTAATGAATGTGTCTAAAACTACCTTCTTTCTCTATGAAATCGCAGAGCTAAACTGGAGGTTGAGTTGTATATATATCTTGAGAAGCTTTGGCAAGTGGTTTTGATGATGAATTCCCTAGTTTTAAGCTAAGAGGATTTGGGTGCTGCAGTGTTCCCTTAGCAGTTCTTCTTGGGTTTCATTACATTCAGTGTTTAACAGAATTCTTGTCTCAATACTTTATCCTGCACTCTGCAGTCTGACATTTGGCCTACTTGGATAGTTGTGGAAGGTTGTGCCTGTTTGACAGGTTTAGATAAGCTCCACTGGCAGTAGACTGGATTTGAACTGAGTTAAGGCTTCCTATTTTTAATTAAGCTTTACATTGTGTTTTAGTGTTTTGCATTTTCTTCAGCTTTGTCTTCCTGCAGTGATCAAATACCTGTGTGATTTATTCATTAGCACCTGCTAGCTGAGTTTTGTTCTCTCAGGAGCCATGGAAGGGATTTGGGAGTATGAGGTTTGGCAGTTTTTTGAGTGCCAGTTCTGGGTTAGACTGATTGACCTGTGCAGTTGAGACTAGATTGACATGTGCAAGAGATTTCCTGTAGTCTCTTACACAGGTATTGCTCTAGGCTGATCTAGGGATCTTGGAGCCTGAAGCTTAGTCTACACCTTCACTGGTGCGAATTTAGTAGGTTCCCACATACTGTCGCAGTGAGCTGGCACTAATGCCACAGGAGGTTCGAGTTTTGTGTGCAGATCTCCTAAGCTCTGTGTTAACAAAACTTTATGTTGATCATTTCAAAAGCTTTCTGGGAATCTGTTGTCTTTCAGTGAGAGTGGGGAAAAAATGTTCTGTGATAGACTCCTCCATTTGAGAAAATGAGCACTTTCTACCACTGCATTGGAGCCAGTGCAACATCTTTGGCACTTGTGTTTGACAGAGGCAACTTCAAGGTTAAAACTAACTATAGATTAGATAACTAGGGTTGGGTTTCAAGGTGAAATCCTGTTTCATAAAGTACTTGAAGGGCAACTTGACCTCTGCATGAAAGTTGCTGACTTTTTTTCTTCTTGTAAAAGAAAGGACAAAAAAAGAAGACTGGAGTCTGAACATTATCTGCCAGTTATAGTGTACTGCACTTGACATTTCCTCTCATCATAAACATCACAAGAAGTGTCAGCAGAAGCAAGAAATCCTTATAGTTACCTGTTAGTATAACAGAACTGTTTAACTTCATGGTTAATATGCATGTATTTGTATTAATCTGCACTTAAATGTTGACAGGCAATAAGAATCAGAACAGCTTAGGATGGAGAGAGCTTTTGAGACTGGACTGAGTGATCCAGCATTTCTCCAAAGCATGTTGTAAAATGAAGATGATGCTCTCTCTGTTTTGTTTTAGAGTGTGCTTTCTTCAAAATTTGCTGTTCCTGCCATATATTAAAACAGTGAAAAATCTGAAAGTTTATCAGTGATTATCATATTTTCAGTTTATTGTTTAGTGTAAAGGTGGGTCTGTCTTTAGGCTTTCTTTCCTCCCTTGGGTTAATGCCTTCAGGATACTAAATGATTGAGTTTGTTCTGTTTTGTTTTGGTTTTCTTTAAATAAAACTTTAGCTTTTGTTTTTTCTCCTATTATTGAATAACTGATGTGGTCCTGGTTTTAGTCACTGTTGGTCTTTTAGAGTGTTTGAGAGATGGCTCTTGTGCTTTACCTTCTGAAAGTTAATCTAACATGCACTTAGTGGTACTGTATTGGAGACCCTGATGTGTGCTTTTCTCTCTGTGCTTTGAAAAGCCTACAGCATGAGCTTCCGGAGTGCTCATGTTTGCTGCCTGGGCTGTGTACACATTTCTATGAGAGGATTATTTTAGGGGTTTTTAAATCAAAACTCTGTAAGCAGTATTAAGATGGAAAATTGTTCCATACCATAAGACTGCCTTTAATTAGCAGATTTGTAGAGCTAAGATCCCTTGTGGCTTTTTCTGCAGTCTCATGTACATTGGAGGGTTTTTTGGCTCAAGAGAAGGAGTGATACATGCTATCATCCAACATAATATCTATATGAAAGTAAAAGATGGGGGTTGAGGCCCTTCAAACAAAGGAAAGTCTAGAACCCTGTTCTCCCACTTCAGGGGTGAATGCTCTGAGCTACTACATACAGTCTCTTCCTTGTCTTACAGACTTAGCATTTGAATCTGAGGGAAGGAATTGGGTACTAAAGTTCCTGAGCAGGAATTTGAGCTGTGTATGTTCACCATCCTCAAACAGCCTGACTGAAGAGGCTGAATGTGAGAGACACATTTGCAAGTACATCTGTCTCTGGGGGTTTTGGGCACACTGTCACTCAGTGCCTGTCTTCAGATATTTACCTCTGTCCTTTTGCTGTCCTGAGCAGGGACCTCTGGTGCTGCAGGTTTTATGAAGTGCATTCCTGGAGCTCAGGAAGAGTGTAACAATGTCTAGCATGCCTGTAAGGAAGTCTTCCTCTTGGCCTGTTCTTATCAGAGAATGTAACCCTACAGAGTTGTTTCCAGTCAATGTCCTTTATTGCTGCCTTAAATACTGCTTTCTAAAGCTTGTCTGTCTGTTCTGAAAGTTGAAGTACTGTCAGTTAGAGCTTCATTTACAAGCCTGAAACCATGCTGCTCACATATCTGTTCTGACACTGTTATTCTAAATTACATTCTTCAAAGTGCTCATGCACCAATGTATTTTTTCTGATGCATAGGTAAGAAGAGCTCATGTTCCCATTTGCTTTTGTATTTCTGCAAGCATAATATTGGAGGGGTGCTGGCATGTGGAAGAAAGCATTAGAACTCAGGCAGGGCTTGTATTTGATCTTTTTTCCTGCAGGTTTTCTTAGTGTGTTTATCCTTAAAAGTATGTTTTGACAGAGCACAGCAGTTATTGTGAAGCTGGCAGTGGATTACAGTATTGTTTGTTTAGGATTCAAAAGCCTAGTGTTAGATTGCTTCTTGTCAGCACAGTGCAGGATATACCACATGGTGTTTGCACATGGAAATGGTATGACCCCAGCCCTAGCAGTGGAATTCAGATGAAGTGATACTGTTCTCTAGCCTTTTTTAACATATTATATCTCTTGTAAGAGGCATGAGATTGTGAGTACAGCTTTATGCTGCACTTGAATGTGCTTTAACTTTGTAAAAGCAAGGATTTCAGAAATAGCTTGGAGTATTACCCTCTTATCTCTGAATACACCTAGTATTAACATACTACTAAAGCAAGAAAGCATATTACTAACATTGAAAGCTCTCGAGTTTGGTTAGTTCAGCCTAAATGTGTCCGCTTCCTATATCTAGGATCGCAGCGAGCTTTTGTAAGTTGAAAGGACTGCAAATAGATGAACAAGCAGGACTTCAACTCCAAAAGCCTTTTTTAATTAAAGGCTTTCTCTTCTGCAGGCTACTCCCACACAGAGGGCTGGAAACTCATAAGTTTCTATTTCCCTGGAAGGACAAGGGACAAGGATGCAGATATTGCAGTAAAAGCAAACTGCTTCCTTTCCAGGCAGAGGTTGGGTGCGAATGAAGATAAAAGCTGAAAGTTTGGATTGTACTTTTCTTGCAACCCATGTGCAACATGATCTCATTTTACAGAGAAATCCAAACTTCTGCTATCTGCTATTGACTGTGCTGGTTGCATGCACACAGAGGAATTCTCAGGCAGTGATAATAGATGTTCTAGATCAAGTTTTGGGCTGGTCAGCGTGTTGAGGAGGGAATTGCACTCAAATTCAACTTATGGTGAAAATACATTAAAAGTGACCTTACTGTGATCTTTAGGTCAGGAGACTGGATTTCTGCCATGAAGAGAAGGTTTAACCCTTTCTTTTCAAGATGTTGCTGAACTATATTGCTTCAAAAAGCAAAAAGAGAAGACCAATCAAAACTTTGTGATTGGAACATTGTGAAGAGCTTGTTCTTTTCTTATCAATAGCAGTATGTAGCTGTTGTGCTCCCTTGGATCCCTCAAATTTGTAGACCAACGTACTCTCTAAATTAAGCTTCATTTTATGAGCTCATCACAAAAGGAAAAAATATATAAGCAATGTCTCAGTCCCCTTTGTATAGACTAGTCTAAAAGGTGATTTTACTAATTCATCGCATCATGAGTTTTCTAACTCAGGTTCTGTAATTCATAACTCGCATATATTGCAAGTTATGAGTTGCACCTATGAGCAAGATGGTTATCTAGCCAGTAGTCAGAGTTCTCTTCCTTTCTCCTCCATCATGGTGTACACGTCCCATGTATCACACCACAAAGCACAAAAGCCTCGGGAATCAGCTGCTGTTGGATCCGCTTCAAAAGCTTTTTGGATAAGCTGACATATTTATACTTTCCAGCCTGGAAGTTTGGTCTGTACTGTTTCTTTCCACGAGTTAGCATACTCTGATGAAACCAGATAACCAGGATGCATGGATTATGGCTGCTTGGAGACAGCAAGCTGCAGATGATAATGGCTGCATAGTGACCTTTAGCTCTTTCTGGCCACCATGTCCTGCCTACGTGTTGTCCTCTCTTTGACCTAATGGTGCTGCTTCCACCATACATCAGGTTTTAGCATATGAGCTGTGTGTTAGTCAATCCCTGCTTGGAATTTGGCTGAACAGTCACATTATCTTTAGACAGCAGAGCTGAAAGTGTTTTCTAGGGGCTCAGGAACAGTTTGGGATCTCTCCATTCTCAGTGGAAGGTCTCTTCCAGTGCCTACCCTTTGAAGACGTGCAACTGCACCTCTACAGAACGTGGCTGTTTCTGAATAGTGGGTTCAGTGTGGGGTTCCTATATGTGCACAACTTGCTACTTATGCAAGAACAAACTTTTAAAGGTTTGAGCAATTCCAGTTCTCCTGGTTTTGATTGGATATGGATACACAGAGGAGCAGGATCATGAAATGCAAAGAAATACCATTGCAATTTCTGTTAAAATGCCTAATTGGCCGTATTTGGTTTCTTAATGGGATAACCATGAAATTATTGTAACTATCGTAATACATTCCCTGCATCATATGCAATAGGCTTTATACTAAAGTTAATCGTAACAACTGCATGTGTTGTCTGTACAGTTGTCAAGCTGCACAATATGTGTTCAATTGCCTTATTCTGCTGTTGTGGAGGTTACTCAGCTATTCCTGTGCCAATGGCTGCATTGTTTAGACAACAAAACAAAGGAAGAAGAAAAGGAGAAGGAAGAAGATCATGAAGACTTATATCAGTGCTGGTTCCAGAGCCTTTTTCTTTGTATGTTGGACTCTGTTAAAATGCAATCATTTTGTGAGGAGGGATGGTGACTCTAGAAGCTCTTTCTATAGCTGAGGAGTAGGAGGGTTCTTTAGCTGACTAAATTGCCAGGGATTCCTTGGAAAAACTGAAGTTCACTCAAACAAAGATTGTCTGCCCTTAAAATGAAGATACGCAGTGAGAAGGCAAAAAACCCCTGAGAAGATGGGGGTCTTAGCAAGAGATCATAATTCTGAATCACTGTAGTACATCTGTTTTGGGCTGCTCCATTTGAGGTGTTTGAAGTGATTGAAGTTGCAGAGCCTGAGGCCTCAGCACTTTCTGGAAATTAAAGCCCCTCAAACATATGAAACACATAGAAACGTGTGCTGTGTGAATAATCTGAAATTTGTTGCTATTCAAACTATAGGCCTTTATTATCCCCTCTTTAGTAACACAGATGTCCCAGAGACTTGCACAGTTCTGGTGGGCCTCTGTTTTTTAAGCTGGCTTGCATTATATGCATATAACGTAAAACTCTATTAGACCATCTATTTTGCATGGAAACCCAAGAAAACTTAATATACAGCTATGGTGAAGATGTCCAAACAACAGAATCTTGAACTATTCTTGAGGATTACTATGCCTAATACCGTCTTTAGAAGAACTGATACCTTCTTTTTGATAAAGGTACCTAGAACCATATGGGCAATTTAGACATTGATGTTTAATGTGCTCATCAAAAAAAATTGCTTATACAAATTTGCTCATAAAATGAAATACTTTGTGTCTTTTTCGAGATGGTTATGTAACTGTTTCTTATTTAACATTTCCTTGTTTGGGTGTCCGAACTTGTTAATGCTTTCTATTTTTTAACAACCTTAGATCTTTATTTACTCACTAGTTCATGATTAGAAGAAACCTTCTGTGGGCACTCCCCTTTGAGTTCTTTCCAGGATTTAAATTGCTTGCTAGGTAATTGTGTTTAATAAGCCATTCTGGTCTCCTAATGTTACCTGATATTGTGCACTTCCATAGCTGCATATCAATAAAGATTAGAAACCCCAGCAACCATTTCTCATTTAAAAGAAAACTGGTCAGGCTCTTTTTTTGGTCAGATCTGTTGCAAAGTTCTAAATCCTTAACCCTGTTAACTCATTCACTGCTGCTAATGGCTAATAGCTCTCTAGATGACACAGTCTGTCCTCTTGTGTTTCCCTGGAGAGGAAAGCTCCAGAAAACTGGATACTATTCCTTAAAGTTTGGTAAGGAAGAGCAGTGGAAATTAAAAATGGCCTAATTGGATCTCTGATGTTTATCTTTGGTTTTGTTTGTCCTGTTTCAAAAAAGAAATGCAAGCTGGACTTTGTACTTCATAAGCAGTATGATGGTAGTCCAGCAACTACATGAGCACCTTGGCTCCTTCACGCAGCATCACAGAGCAGCTGAGATGCTGTTTTGTTTAACTCGGACTTCAGTACCAGTGCCTAGCATCCCAGCCATTGCATAATTCAGAGGTATATGGTGAAGATCCACCATGATACAAAGAATGTTAAAATTCCTTCTAGAGGGACAAATATACTCCAAAAAGGCTCAATTAAATTGCCAATCTTCTGGATGCTTAGCAGGAGCTCTTTAGGCAGACCACTGTTTGTCTTGGCCTCTCTAAATGCAGTAGAAACCCCCAAAAAGAGAGCATACCCTACCAAAGGTTTGTAGGGCTTGTGGAAATGAGTAGATTAAGATCAATTAGCATGTAAAGCAGTAGGGTCACAGCATGCCATATGTTGGTCCACTGTGTTTTGGTAAATGCTATAGCTGTACAGAAGTAGGTTTGAGGGAGATTTTGAAGTAAGATGATGAGATTTAACCAATAACTTGGTGGAGTTTCTCTTCTATGTGTATGTCTGAGGTGACTTTCACAAATGAACCAGCTCACTTGGAAAATGTATAAGAAATAAGAACAGCAGAGATGAGTGGAAGGACTTCCTAAATGCAAATAAGTAGATTATATATAATGTACTAGAGAAAGGTAAGGGCTGCTTTGCACTTTCTGCTTTTGACAAGTTTGCTGACTCCAGAAAACTGTCCTGACATCATTCTGGGCAAATGGACAAGATGGGATTGCTGAGGGTGCAGTGAGGAGGAAGATGTAGTCATTAAGACTTGAGATGAAAGCTGGTAACTGCATGGGCAGTAATGAAAGGCTGTATATTAGAAGGTACAAAATGTAGACAGTGTCTGAAAATATGGGGGAGGGGGGATCAGATCAATAAGTGGAAAGTGGTACTGGCTTAGAAATTGTTGCAACAGAGAAATAAGTCAGGAACAGGAAAATAAAAGCTTTCTTTTTTTTCCTTGCTGTATTGAATTTGATCTAATATCTATTTTCCATTGGTGTTGTAGACTGTGACTTTTGTTTAATGTCAGAGGTTTTGGCATAAAATCCTGTTTTTCCTGAAGAGCTCTTTGCTGGGTCATTCTATGAATGCCATATGTGATCTTTGTAAGACTGCTTCCCAAGGAGATGTGTATTTATATCGATGTTACTCATTCTACACTTCTTGCTCCTCCCAGTGAATTTTAGCCAAACTTACATTCTAAACCACTAATTGTCTTGTATGAAGCTCATAATGCTTTCCTTAAAATTATCAACTGAATAGAGTAGTGATACCTAAGTGTACTCACTTCCTGAAGTCATATTGCAATTCCACATCCATTTTGAGATAGTGTGGCCAGTTGGCTAAAGCAGTGTAGATTTGGCTTGGAGCTGGCTGTAGCATCACCACTGAAAGCAGGACTGTGGGAATTAAGTAATGCAGTTACAGTATTTTAGTCCATAAGCTATTGCTGTGTATTATGATTACCTCAGATGTTGCTCTAACAAATAAAATTATCCAACCTCATAATTGCCTAAAGAGGGGCAATACTAAGTGATCCAGCTGGGTCTTATAAATAGGGAATAGAAGAAGCAAAGAAGTTCTTTCATGTTTGAAGAAATATGGAAGTAAGCATAACAAAATGGAAATTCTAGAAAGGTTTGGGTTCCCCCTGCCTATTTCTCAAATTTGCTTTAACTGTTTAAAGACTCCCTATAGAAACACATTATGTCTTGCAGACTTTTCTAGGTTGCCAGGAGAGTGCCTTGAAATTCCTTAGATAATGTTTAATGAATAATGTAGCTGCTCTCTGAATAAAGTTTTTGTGATTATAACTACTAAAACCAGTTACATTGATTAAGTTGAAGGTGCTTCACCTTATTTCTATTTTGAGAATTGTGTTTAATTAGAGTGAGATTTCTTTTCAGTAGTCATGTAATACCATAGCTTTAAACCATATTCTTAACTCACTTTGAAAACCTCATCTAATTCAAATTTAAATAGATACTTCAGTTGTAAGATATATTTTATCTCCTACATCCTTCAGGGCAAGTATGGACACAAAGAAATGGGCTTATTTGCATGTGACTTTCCCAGAAATATAGTGGAAGAGAGTGTTGTGTTTTGTCCCATATCTTGAAATTTGGGAAGTACAATCATGTTTTTATATGTTTTTTTGAGCTTTATCAAATTTGCCCTTGGTTCACACTTGGTGTGCAAGTAACACCTCGCTTTGACAGCAGTGACTCAGTGTGGCTGTAGTCAGATGACAAAGCACAGCAAATACTGCACGTGGGCTTGACTGAAGTACAAAGAACAGACTCAGCACTACAAACCCAAGAGTTAAGGCAGTTCTTGCCAAAACAGAGCAGATGACCTCATTGCTGTTAGTGTAAATATTGGGAATTGCACACAAATGTCTTCAATCAATCCTTCAACTTGCTGTAAGTGTTTGCAGACAAACTGTAAGGGGAGAGGGAAATGGTGAATGAGTGGGACCATATCTTCCTTGAAAACATCTGAGAGAATGACCTATTTTCTCTCCTTTAAACTAGGGCATCTTAGAGATGTAGAGCAACTTTGAAGTAAGTTGCACGTATTGTAGCTTTTACATAGATATTTCTCCTATAGTGAAATAGCTTGCTTATTCTTTTGCTCTTTGTTTTGCTTTCTTTCACTCCCACACAGTATTTAGGCCATATTAGAGATGTATAAATGTGACTTCCACTTAATGTTGCTGTTTATTAATAACACTGCGGTTGCTATTTTCTCAAATGTGCTATATGTTTGATACTAATGAAGAACAAATGCTTACAGGGCTTTGGAAGACATTACAGTGTGGTAAATATATGCCTGTTTATTTGAGACAATGAATCATGAGATGTTTAATGCATATAACTTCTTGAGCTGCTTGTCACAGAACTTGTATGCAGTGCAGTCTCCTTGGCTAGCATATCTGGATAAGGATATTCATCTGCCACAGAATAAAATGCATCTACACTGCTGACTGTTTTAACCTCTGATGTGCTGCTACCAGCTATCCAAACCTTCCTATAACAGTGATGAGCAGTGAAGCTTTCTAGAATGCGTCCATTCAATCCTACAATCTGGTAGAATTGTGATGTTTTGTATTGATAATTTTATGTTAGTAGCTGGCATACAGAGTGAAGAAAAGGAGTATTTCATGTAAAACCATCTGTAGATGATACTTCAGTCCTAATGCTGAAACAGATGCAAGGTTAGGATTTAGTGATTAAGCCTGCTTGAACCAGATTCAGACTTTTATCAAAATAAATCCTATCTCAAGAGTTGAAAGTAAGCACTGCATCAGATATTGTTTTGTTTTGCTGGTGAATATCCTTAATTTAATACTTTTCAGTTTTAAACTTCTGCTCTCAAATTGTCTGAGTGAAATATGGTTAGTATAAGCAAGATCTTTGGAAGTGTCTGACTTGAGAGCTATCACCATCTCCAAAATGCCCTTGGGTTTTTGTACCTCAAGTCTATGTGGAGTTCAGATGCTTTTTGTATCACATCTTATGGAAATGAGAGTATTAATTTCAGAGTTGTTGTTCCTGTTGTATTAATTCAAGTGTGAGGATGTGAAACTTATTGTTCACTGTTACTGTTTAACTGCATTACTGTTAAAAACATGCAAGGTTATATTCTTAGCAGTGACCAAATCAAAAGAAACTTTAAGAAGCCATCTGTTTCACTAACTCATCTGCTGGTTTGGTTCTTTTTGAGGTGACTTGAAGATGTTAGAGAACACAGTTGAGTCAAGCCTTGTGGCTTCAGAGTTGTGGGTCAAGATACAAGGTGTTATAGACCGTGATAGGGTTTGAAAGCATTAGCACTCCAGCCACCAATACACATTGTGATAATGGCTTGAAACTGAGTTTTCTATGAAGGCATGTGAGTTTTACACACAATTTGTGATCATGAAGTTTTCTAGCTACCTCATTTCCTGCAGCTCCCAAGCTGATGAATCCTCTTTTGTGTTGCAGTTAAATTGTTGCTAAATGGTATCTCTGGTTTCTTCAGTTTTATGATAGAGGAGGAAGAGCACTGATGCCCTATTGATGAATTTGGGGTTGATCTTGATATACTGGTGTGTCCTTCAGCTTGCTGTTAAAGGTCAGTAAGGATAGCAAAGACTTGGATTCACCCCCATCTTGTTGAGTAGGAAAAAGAGGGAAGAGGGGGAGAGCCAGGTTGTGCTCATGCATTTGAAATAACTGTCATTTGTTTCTGTGCATCTCAAAAGGAAACAAATTAGACATCAGACAAAGATGTTCTAAGCAGGCTTAGAACAGCAGGCAGTGAAAAATCAAGAGCTACAAGGGTTGCGATTAAAACACTGTGAGGGAAAATAATGCCCTAAAGACAAACATGCTGAAGTCAGAGATCAAACTGGGAATTAAATACTGAAGATAAAAATATAATTTTCAAGGTGGAAGAATTATTTCAACTAACACCTCACTTCATAGTTGCCATTAATAAAATCTACCTTTAAAAGAGACTGCGAAAGGTGTGATCAATTCTTTATTTCCTGTTATCACCAATACAAGTTGGAAGTCTCATTTGTCTTTGATTTTTCTGTGCTGTAAAGATTGCAGCTCAATGAGGGGGATGTTCTGTATTTAGGGGGAGCTACCTTTTGGTCTCTTTGCTTCAACAGAGTGTTCTGTTTCTCATTTCCCTGCGTCCCCCCTCGCACCCCTCCCCATGTTGTTAGCTGCATTGGACAAGCAGAAACTGCAAAACAAGGCAGTTGAGGGTTCTTGGATTAAAGTCAACTAGTAATTTGTGTGAGAAACTGACTTTGGGACTTCTGGGGGATTCTGGGTTATCTGGAGGGAACATTTCTAGCAGCCATTGTTGCTAGAGACATCCTCTCATAGTTCAGAGTTCCTATAAGCTCCTGTCATCTCACAGGTAGTTTGTGTGTGGCTTGGATATCACTTGTAGCATCTGGATTTTGGCCTGTTTCACATGGGATATTTTGGACCATCTTTTGGCCTGTTTCACACAGACATGTGTTAGACCATCTTTTGGCCAGTGTCATGTGAGGAAAATTCTTTGATGCTTAAACTCTCTCAAGCTTATTCTCAACACTATCATCTTCATGGTTGTGGGACCTCTGGTTTGTTTGTTTTGAGCGGTGCTTATTATCTCTGAGCATTCTTGTGGAATAGCAAAAGAATAACACTCCACAAGAGGAAACCACTTAGTCCAGCTAAAACACTTTAGAACACTCCTTCTGCATGAACACTTTCTTTACACAGCAAGTGATACACTGATTGCAAAGCCACAACCTGTTTCTTTCTAATTAAATATCAAGTGAAAATCTTCTGCAGCAAAAGTTTTGTCTTGAACATGCCATGAATGGTTTGTTGCCCATTCATTAGTGGGAAGCAGTGCATCTTGTAGGCTATTTCTCCTTCATCAATCCAAGGGAGGAGGCTTTTAGGTAAATACTAGTTAGCTTGCTTCCAGTAGCCAGTTCATTTGCAGTCATCTTCATCTGGAAAATGTTGGTTTGCTTTATACCAGGGTTCTTATGGTAGGGAGGATCTGCCAAATGCCTCCCTCTTCACAGGGGGTACTATCGTGCTCTTCTGGATGGTTTTGTGAGTTCTTTCTAGTTAGCTGAGCTGGCTTATTTGTGCTCTTTTTAGTTTTTCAGTCCAGTCTTGCTTGCACTAACTGCTCTTACTAACAGTTTCAGACCTGGGTGGAATAAGCTGCCTCTTTGTCTAAAGCCTCTTTGGTGTCATGATATGGAAAGGAACGGAATACAACTTGGCTATAATGCACAAAGAATAAGAAGCAAAGGGAATAGTGCTGAACTCCAGATGATGTTCAGTTATAGCTAATTATGAATGAAAGTGCTCACTTTAAAGTATAATAAGCAGCACACTGATTATTGTTGGGGGAACAGAAAGTTACTGAAGTGGTTGGTCAAAATTCTGCACTTGGCTTCAGCTGCAGCAGGGTTCTAACCCTGATTTGAGGTGCATGCTGCTTTCAAATATTGTGAACCTTCTAAAGATTAGAAGTGAGGTGAAATCAAAATCTTATTTTTAGCTCTCAGGGATGCTCATGACTTAACACTTACGTCAAGGTTAGATATTTCAAACATCTGCTTGGAATATCTTCTCAAATACAAGAAAAGCCCTTTGCACTTTGTCAGTTCTGCCTGTCTTCTGTGAAGCTGTAGCCTTTTTATAGTTCATAAACTAGCTGTGAAGAGGTAGCTAAGTAGTAGCATATATGTATATGTGTATGTATATATATGCATTTTTCTTTATACTTAAACCTGAACAAATACCTGACGGAATAAGATATCATCAGCCAATCAAGATAAAAGTAGAATTTAGGGTATATTTGTTTAATGCATGGCAAACAGTGTAATTGAGGAGGCTTCAGGCAAGGTAATGAAGAACAAAAAGCACATGGGAGAGAAATGGGGGGAGCAAGAAGCTGGTGGATGTCATGTTTCCAATGCTTGGTTCTACTCAGAAATACGTGTCACCATGGAGCTGACTACTGCAAACTGGGGGGGGGGGGGGGGGTTAGGGTGTGATCAGAAGCTGTGATCAGAGGGATACTTTGGCTTGTGTGCCACTCCTCAGTAAATTAGCTTTGCATTTATATTCTCAGTCATTGCTAAAATAAGTTACACACAAGGTGAACTGGTTTTGAACTCACAGGATTGTGAAACCTCAAATGAGCTATTTTCCCCCCAACCTTTTCCATTGGCTTCAGAGATAAATTTGTCTGATATTGTAGGATATTTTCTCGTCTATATTGCAAAAGCACAGTGTTCATTCTGGACGCAAATTTCAGGCTGAAAAATGTACCTGGGACTGTCATAATAGTCCTCAGTGAAAAACTAAATAAGCTATTAATGGTACACGAGTTACCTGTCAGCAAAAAAAGAACTGAATACATATGAAGAAAAACCAAATGCTAATAACAAGGTGTAATACAGTTACAGTTGGGAAGCAGAGAGAGATCAAGAGGTTTTCTGGTTTTCAGACCTCTCTGTGAACTTCTGCTGCACAATCCTAGAAACCAAACCAATCCTAGATACTTATTATTATTATTATTATTAATAATAATTCTAGATTAGCTTCGCTTAGAAACTATACTGAGACACTGATTTCAGCACATTAATCTTACATTTCTGGAGTCTGCATAAGGTTTTGGTCCTTGAAAGAATTCTGTTAGAGCTTGTGGGGCACACAATCCCTTAATTCAGCCCTGTATGTTGGTCTGACGGAAGCATGTACCACAGGCTGATTTTATTGGTTCGCTCTCACTATTTAGTCTATTAAAACTATTTGCCCTGTAAGAAATGAATGGGAACATTTCCCCTGAGCTCAGACTGTTTCAAAGACACTTTGTTCGGCTCATTTGCCGCTTTGGTGACTGTTGTTTTCAAAATCAGAAATGTCAGCAAATATTTCATTATTAAATGATGCTTCTCTTTAGTAATTTTTCATTTCTCTTTTTAAAGATGGACAGTAGGAAAACAGATGACCAAAACTGATCTGTACTGAAAGCAAGACTCTACATTGTGTGCTGACTGGGGGGAAAATGCACTTGCTGGCTTGCTAAAATGAGATAATAGTTTGGATGTTGACAGACAAAAACAATTAGAGCTGTTGGATGCTTTGCTGACGTGTGCATTGTCACATGGAGAGATGGCTTGGTTGGTGCCAGTAAATCTGAACTGTTCAACTCTCAGCAAGATATTAAGTTAATTAATAAAATTCCTTATGGCTGTGCTTGGAATGTGAGTTCTGTTTATGTGGGAAGACAGCTTGTCCAGGAACAAACAAGGGAGGTCACTGATGGGGCCCATTAGGTGTTTGCTCAGACTCTGTTCTATTACAGGCTAGTAAAAGACTTCTGCTTTATTTCTTGGTACATTAAAACAGTGTTACGTGTTTGAAGTGTTTCTGTATTTGTATGCTTGTGTGGATAAGTTTTCTTTAAAGTATTTAATTATACATGGGAAAATGTTTTATTAAAACTCTTTGACCTCTTTGAGTTTTTAGGTGCTTACTCATGTTTCAGAAGACTCAGTTTCTCTATACACTGTATTCTTAAAGCCTGTCGCTTTCTTTGTTGATTAATTATAGGAGCATGTTTGAAGTCTGGTTTCACATACATATTTGAACTTACTTATGTTTCTTTTGTTTTCTAAATGGGTATGTTTGGACCGGGAGTTTGGGCTATGTGTGCTGAACTGACTTCACAGCAGCCTTGCTTAGTGCTCCTCCACTAAAGCTTGTTCTCTCCATGTGCTGTGACCCCTCTGGCTCTAATGGACTTTGGGGTGTACTGCTGCTCACTGCCACAGCTTGACAAGGACAGATCTGTGCTTCTTCTGGATCATGTGTCAATATTTGTCAGCTGCCGAATGAAGCATTTGGTTGTAGAAGGGAAATAATCTTTTCACTCTAGCTTGAGGGCTGCACTGATACATCTTTTTGATGCAGAAATAGATGTTCACTTCACCAGCAGGAAGCAGCTCTGATTAGACTGTAAACATGAACTGTACTAAGGATTTGCTTAGTTTTTCTTGCTCCATTTCTGTCTTCATGTGCAGAATCTGTTCAATCCATCAGGATCATCAGATTCCATGTTTCTTGTGTAATCCTACCCTGCTTGCCTTTACTAATCTCCACTAAATAACTTTCAGATTTCTTTTACTTTAGTCCTGTGTTATCCATTTCCCTTGTACTTAATTTTTAAAACTTATATTGTCTTCAGTTTTATAATTTTATCCACATTATATTGCTTGAATACATGAGCTGTTTTTAACTTATTGTCATGATTTCTTTTTCCTCTATCTGCTTAAATAACTCTGCTATCTCATTAGGGGCCTGTTTTGTTTGGTGGGTTTTCTTGTTGGTTTTGTTTATTTGTTTCTAAGGAATAATCATTATTGGTGGTTTATTTTTTGTTTCAGTTTTGGGGGGAGGTTTTATGTTTTTAGGGAGACAATTCTTGGGAGGTTATACTTTGAAATGTTTGGAATTCAGCATCTCAGCAGTTCCGGTTAGAAATGAACTTTTGTGAGCCATGATGCCAGTGCAGAATTAAAACAGCTCTTGGAAAAGCTGAGCTCATAGCAAACCCACTGGAGTTCCCATCAGTAATTAATCTAGAAGCTAGCATTAGATGAACTTTGATTAGATAAACTTGACTGTTGGTAACAAGATAGCAGAGGGCATATGGCTGCTTGCTATGTCCTAATCTAGCTCTCTAGGTTTGTAACTTTATTTCTGTGCTTGAAAGTTTCTCTGGCATTCCAGTGCAGAAGAGTTTGGGACCTAGGGGATTTCTTTGTATCAGAAAAAACAGCCCTCTGACCTTCCCCCCACCCTCCCACTACTTACAAACCTGAGGAATTTTTCCTTTTTAAAGTTAATCTGGGAGCTGGCACACCGTATTAGCTGCTATGACTGCTGTTATTTCAGCAAAGGCTATAGAACTATACTCAAAAGCAAGTACCGACTAGATTATATGGTATAGCTTGTTTTATTTAGTATCATTGCAGTGCCTCTGGAAAAACCTCAGATAACATTAGTCAGTGTGTCTCCGTACAGAACCAACACAGTGTTATGTTAGCAGGGGTTAAACCACCTCTGCAATACATTCCCTGATGCATCTCCTTGTTTTAGAGAAAGAGAGAAGCAATCTGCCTGGTTGCTTTACTTTCAGGGCTTTCCAGCATTGAGACTAGATGCATACATTGGTGGGACTAGGAGCCTTCAGCTGCTTCTGTGTGCAGAGCAAGGTTGGACTGTAATTGAAAATGTTTCCCCTTGGTTTTTTGTGCCACCACCTGCTAGAAATTACTGAACAAACACTGAAAGCATCTATAACCAGTCCCTTGAGACATCCAGGCAGTATATAAAGAAAGAGGGGTACCTGTTGCTGGAAACTGTTATGAGTTTACTCTGGAATTGTTTATTTAATGCTATTTTTTGGTGCTCTTTTTGTAATAATTTTTAGTATTTTAGGAAATAGGCTGTAATGGAACTTCTGGTATGTCTACAGACTGGCTAAACATTGCTAAAGCATGGGATGTTTGGTGTTGCTTCTTCTGTTCAATAAATGTTAAGGTGAATTGTTAACTTTTAAAACTGGTAATGCCTCACTATAAACATCGAGATCTTTCTCTCTTGTAGCTGCTGAGAGAAGTCTGCTGCATTACCTCTGGTACAGCTGCAACTATGACTTGACTCATTTGCCTTCATGGCTCTTGGATGATCTAGTGAACCATGGAGCTCAAAGTATGGGTGGATGGAGTCCAGAGAATCGTGTGTGGGGTCACTGAAGTCACAACATGCCAGGAAGTTGTAATAGCCCTTGCTCAGGCTATTGGTAAGTAACTGTCAGATGGGTGTCTGGGAGTGGGAGGGGAAGCTTGTTTTAACAAAGCCAAACCAAGGGGAGGTGGGGTTGCTCTGACTTTCAGTAGAACATGAGATAACCTTGCAGTGTAAACTTGCAGCATTTCATTTTTAACCTGACAGAGATTAAAAAGGAAGAAAAGAAACACTTTGAAATCTATAAACTTTCATTTAGTACAGATTTATTCTCTAGATGATAATATGCTGTCATTTGTCATTGTAAATACCGCCTGTACTGCAGGAGAAGCTAAGCTGTCAATGTTTTGAGTACCAAAGTAGTATAAAAGCAGTGTAAAAGAATAG
The DNA here is from genome assembly GCF_012275295.1 of Melopsittacus undulatus. Classification (NCBI taxonomy): domain Eukaryota; kingdom Metazoa; phylum Chordata; class Aves; order Psittaciformes; family Psittaculidae; genus Melopsittacus; species Melopsittacus undulatus. The sequence goes on along the minus strand of NC_047531.1, from coordinate 82,062,245 downwards.
CTTTTCACAAGCTAATGATGTTCATTGAAATTATACACATTGTAGCTATATTGGGAACAGCGTAAATCAATTAAATAGATCGTTCAAGTTCTCCTCTTACTCCTGAACATCACATGATTCAGTACTAATGAAAGGGTAACTTGAAGTTTGCTCAGTGTTAGCTATTTGCTGAACACTTTAGTGGGGACAAAAACATGACAAAATTTAAAGATCTTTATGGCTCCTTAAGTCTTGTCAGATCTTTCTCAGTGACTGAGAGCATCCTGAATAAGCCTCAACTTCATTTCTTCAGTACGTGATATGCTGAATTGCAGATTTCTTTGCTAAAATGGTATAATTGACTTCACATACTATTCAAATTTACATGTTAAAATATATGTCTTTCCTAAAATTAAATTGATAAATTAGGGGTTTGCTTTTGCAGTTTTCTCTATTGCAACAGTTTTGCAAGATTGTGTTAGCAGTCTAACTCAACTGCAAAATAATGATTTTTCTAATAAAAACCAACCTGGGGCCATGAATGTCAACTAGATATTGTACCTGTAAGCATGAAGTCTTTTTCTCTGAACTTGTGATGCTTGTTTAAGTGTGCGCTTCTGAATGTTATTTCCATATACTTTCATCTGATGGAGTAGAAGACAGGCACTTTTTTGGTTTGTATCTTCAGGGGATGGGGCATAATGCTAGCATGTGTACTCTATCTGTGCCCATCAAATACCTTTTAAAGTTTCATTTAAAGAAAGTCACTATGTCTCAAATCTTGTATTTGGTGGTTAACCATTAAGTTTGATTTACTGCTTGTGTTAGCTGTAGCTTTTCATTTAATGCTAATTAGTTTATGAGTTGCTTGCTTCCATATCTCATTTTCTGCCTGTGGGTCTTTCAAGGCACAATTATGGTATCGTGATTAGTTCCTAGCACTGATTAAGAAGTGTTACATAGAGAAACTAAACTGGTTGTGGTAGACTTCTGGATTTTACTTTGTTTTCAATCTCTTTCATCTTATTTCTTTTGCCTCCTCCCACAATAAATAAATAAAGAAGCTAAGCTCCAAGTTCTAGACAGTAACTTAATATTCTTCTGTGTAACTTCTCTTTGTTTTTAATGTGTCCTCATTTATTAACCTCAGCTCTGAAAAGACTCCATGAGCCTTGGAAGTGCTCACAGTTTTTCTCAACTCATCAGACTTCCTTTTCTGCAACACATCACCAGTTATCTGAGGCATGTGACTGGTTCCACATGGAGATAAATTTCAGTTGCAACTAGAGCCAAATTAAGATAACTTTGGAAACTCCTTCCTAAGGGAAATACCTCTTTAGAAAACACCTTTAGTAATGATGCTTCAGTTTCTTACTGGGGCAGCTAGGACAATATTAAACACTATATAAATAACACTTGCATGTCTGGCAGATAGGACTTTCTGAACCCTTCTGTCAGGTTATTCATCAGAAAAGCAACCATATGTCTGCTCCTTTGATTTGGCTATAGGTACCAGCTTACCAAAAATAATTGTCACTAGAATTTGAATGGGAATCTATTAAAATGTGTCCCTGTAGCTCTTACCTGACATTTGGTGGTGGAAAGGAGCCAGTCTGAGTTGGCTTCTTCCTCGGTTGGCTCTGATCTTATTTTCCACTCTGCAGTCTGGCTCCTTCAGCAGTCGCATAGCTTAGCAGGACTCAGTATTATTTTGTCTGTCTGTTGGTCTGTCTGTTTTTGAGATGCTCCTTTTGTTTTACCGTGTCTCTCAGTTTATTGCTAGATCTTTGACTTAAAAAATACAGCACACACATACAGTGTGGTCGTCTTCACTGAGCCTGAAATATGAGCTGCAGTAGGTGTATTACTTGTGTTGAAGTGCAGTGTCTGGAATATCTGCAAATTAATGTATTTTACAGCTGTATCCACTGAAGAAAGCACAAGCCAAAGGTACTTGGAATAAGACATCCGTGGTTCAAGAAGCTTCTCATGGATAAACTGGAGGTGCCTCCATTCTAGAGCTGTGAAAAGTAAAGCTTTACAATGTATTTCAGAAACAGGAAAATCAAATATTTATCGAACAGGCTGTGGTTGGAAGGCACCTCTGAACATCATGTAGTCCAACTCTGCTGCTTAAAGCAAGGTCAGCTAGAGAGTGTTGCTCAGGGCCAAATGTGGTCAGGGTTTGAATATAGCCAGGTATGGAGACTCCACTACCTCTGTGGGCCTTCTGTGTCAGTATTCAGCTACCTTCACAGTAAGAGCGGTTTTTCCTTATGCTTAAATGGAATCTCTTGTATTTCAAGGAATTTGCTGTCACTTGATCAAACACAGTGCTGTGTCTTCTGATTTCCCACTGTGATAAGAGTAATAAAAAGGTTTCCGTCTATGTACTTTCCAGCTTTCTTTTTCTTTCTAATGCAGAGACGGGAACTTATGTTCTAGGGCCATTTTAGCCAAGCAAAAATAGCAAGTCATGCTGGGCTGTGCCCCTTTTGTAGGAGGTTCTGCTCCATACCCAAAGTGTAGTCTAATCCTTCAGCAGCAGAGTTTTGTCACTTTAACTTGCCTGGCTAATGCTCTGTGACCTATTCCTTACAGCTAGTGTCTGCCACCATTACTCTTCTAGTGGAAAGGCCTGCTTGTCTCTTCCTTCGGATCTGTACACCTGATGGTAACATTTATGTTACCTGTTCTTGCACTGGGATCTCCTTTTCCTGTTGCCCATCTCTTGATCATTTACAGAAAGGAAATAATTTTACTCCAGGTTTCTGTACAAATTAGGGTTTGGTTTTTTTATTGCCATTTGGCTTGAAATTAAAGGGTTTCAATTAAATCTTAAACTTCATTCGTTAAAACAAAAAGGAGACTTGTCTCCTTTAGCTATCCCAACAAATCTTATATAATATATAAATATATATAAATATAATCTTATATATAAATATATGTATAGATATATATATATATAATCTTATAAAATATATGCATATAATTAAAAATGTGAGAATAATATCAATTGAATACAACTTTGGATACTGTAATTGATTGTGTCTCTAACTTAGAAAAGCCTTAGCTGGAAGGAGGGTCCCTGAAATTCTGCTCAAGACAGACATAAAACTGTGCAGTTCCAGGTTTCAAAAGAGTGAAATCACCTCCCACTGGGGTCTTGAAGAACACTTGATATTACCTTTTATGGGTTTTATCCAGGGCTGACTTTTAAAGACAAACAAACAAAACCTCACCTTCAAGTGGTTTGCAGATTTTACAAAATGTAAGATTTGACCTTAAAATACAAGCAAGAAGAGTGCTCATTTCATCATGGGAAACTGAGCCCTCACCAAAAAGTAAAAATATACCACAGTATACAATTTAAATGGAGAGCCATGAGTCTTGTTTTAAAACCATTTTTGCCAGGAGAGATGAGCTAGATTTTATCACATCCATTATCGTCTATTTAAAAAATGTACATTTGTCAGCAAATTTTGCCTGTTCTTCTGTGTCCACTAGCTTCTCTGTGAAAATCATACCAAAATGGCTTCATACAAACGTTGCTTGCTCATTTGGATTCCTCTTCTTAATCTGGGAAACTTGAAAACCAAGTAAAACAAAAGGTATTGATATTTTTCAATTGTATACATGGTGAGATGGTTGGTGAATCCAGTCATAGTCTGTTTTGCTAAGTAGTATATGGGCTTACAGAATCACAGAATGGTTTGGGTTAGAAGGAGCTTTAAAGCTCATCCAGTTCCAACCCCCCTGCCTTAGGCAGAGGCATCTTCCACTAGACCAGATTGCTCAAAGCCCTGTCCAACCTGGCCTTTAGCACTGCCAGGGATGGAACAGCCACAGCCTCTATGGGCAACCTGTGCCAGTGCTTCATCACCCTCGTGATGAAGTATTTCTTCTATTACAGTCAAGTGTCTGTGAGCACAGTGGCTCCTCTCAAAAAATCATTGTAATACTGAGGGGGAAAACCAGACAGTATCCTGGAAGAAGGTGAGCTCATTGTGTTAGCTGATAGTTGAAGCCCATGTAGTTTGACTATAGTTTGTTGAGGGCTTTTTATTGGCTTTTACTGATTGTTTTCCATTCAAAGCTTAAGAAAAAAGTCTTCTAAAGGGATATGGTAATGAATAGCACGGTTACCAATACACTCTTCCTGTTTCTTCAGAAGTGTTTTTCTCCTAGTTCCAGCCCCTGTGAGGATTTTTACTGCTCTTGTTGCGATTCCTTTTTCCCTCTGGAGACTCGAGTATGCCTTCTACACTGAGAATGACATGGTTGTTTCCTAGAAAGAGAATATTTCAGTCTACAGTTGTGAAGCTTGAATTTCTTACCAAAGTGCACTTTTGCATTCTGCCCTCCCCTCGGTTTTCTGTGGCAAATAATTAAAATGGCAGACCTGCTTTAAGTAGTGCTGTGGATTTTGGTTTTCTGGCTGTAGCACAGTATCAGGAGAATATGAGCAACACTTGACTGAACAAGGAGTACAGCTGTCTCTTCTTAAAATTAAACAAATGCAGCTGTCAGGTTCTTTTTTATTGCAGTTGAGTATTTTTCCTCAAAGATAAATGGGGTGTATTTATGAAAATAAAGCACAGATTTGTTCATCCTTTTTCAGACATGCAATACAGCATTGTGAGGCTCAGCCAGAGTTGTATCTGGAAAAATCACACCACTTTATTGATGTCTCCTCTTATGTTCTTCCCTTCCTCCATATAACTTGCTAAAGCAAGTGCCAGAGCTTTCTGTCAGATACTTGGAGAGAAAGAAAAGAGTCTGAGGTTGAATTGAATCAGTGATGAGTCTGAAGAGGATTAGGAAAAGAGAACAATTCTTGTGTATGAACTAAGGTTTTTAAACATTTAAACTACATTAACCATGTAGTTTACTGCTAAGAATCACTTAAAACTTGTGTTATTTTTGACCCCAGAATTTCATTCTCTGCTGCTTTAAATAGCAACATTAAGAGGGATAGTAGGTATAAGAAAGCTGCGTGCTGTGGTGATCCCATGGAGTGATCATAAAGACTTTCTGGTTCAGAAACCTCGTGACAGTAACCTTGCTGAGAGGCACGGTGGTTGAATGAGAGGATTTGTTGTCCCATTTAATGGTGTGGTACGTCTAGCACAGCAGTGCCATGTGCAGCAGAGACCTAAGCTGCTTGATCAGCTTTGCCACATCTTGCTGTTCAACCTCAGCCAAACGGTTCCTCTGCATTGTTTTACCTGTTCAGAGAGTGGGTCTAAAATAAGTGCAGTACCTCAGGGTGCTTAGACGAGGGCAGTTGAATGTATCAGACTATTCTTAAGTGCTTTCTTTTGTCAGGTTGTGAGAAACTGTTGTATGCCTTTTCATTCTGACTGAAAGGGTGATAGTAATAAGCTAAGACTTCAGTCCTGGTAAAGACATCTTGAGCACAGTTGTACCTGGTGAACTAAGGAGACCCTAGCTGTGATTGCACTTAAGTCTATTTATCTCTATGGGCATGTTTTCCTAGGACTGGACTCCTACACTGATTCTCATCTTTTTCTATGGTATACATACATGCAAGTGCAAAATATGGCATCAGTGAAGAAATCTGAGTAATGCAAACACTAACATCTATTCTTTACTGTGAGGGTGGTGAGGCCCTGGAACAGACTGCCCAAGGAAGTTGTGGATTGCCCATACCTGGCAGTGTTCAAGGCCAGGTTGGATGCGGTCTTGAGCAATGTGGTCTAGTGGAAGGTGTCCCTGCCCATGGCAGGGGATTGGAACTGTATGATCTTTAAGGTCCCTTCCAACTGAAACCATTCAATGATTCTGTGATTCTATCTTGAAGGCTTTATTACTCTTAACCTTTTCTGTGTATATAATGAGTTCTCAGGTAGCTAGAATTATTTTCTTAATTGCTATGGATGTTAAGTATCACATAACGAATGAAATGTCAGCTTCATGTATCAAAGATACTGAGTTCAATTCATACTTGGTTTATTCAGATTGCCAGCAATTACTTTTCTGTTGGTGCTGTTAAAGATTCGGGAGTTAATGCTGTTGCTCCTTTGGTTAAGGCAGAACATTTTCTCTCACACTGTTCCACATGTTAAGAGTTCTTACAAGATTTTACCCATGTACAATTATTTCTCTCTATGGAGAGCCGTATCGAGGAAACCAAGTGGGTGAAAATGCTGTATCCAAACTGGAGAGGTATTGCATTTGTCAGTGGCTCCACAGCTCTGCCCAGTCTGGGTTTGGCTTAAGCATGTATTGCCACGCCTGGCTTTACCCCTGTGGAAACCTGTGCACAGACAGGCAACTGTATGTATGTTCTTACTGTGCACTGTTGTGAGTTTGGGATGCTAATTCAGATTGAGCTCCAAGAGCAGCACTAGTACATCTTCCCTTTTAGCTTGTCCATCTTAAAACTTCTGCCTCACATACAGACTTGGTTTTTTTTTTTGGGGGGGGGTATTTATTTAAGGTTGTCCAGAACGCCACAGATCAGGGCAGTGACTCACCTGCGTGCACTGACGCACTGCTGCAGATCCTGGCTGTGTAGCATGAGAAACAATGAAAAGATGGATCTTGGTGCCTGAAATAAACTTGTCTGTAGCCTGACCTGAAAGATCGGGCTTAGAGATGGTTTTAAATGGTGTATCCTGCTACCTGCATGCAAAACCAAAAATGTAGTCCCTGTCCCTTTGAATGTAAAGGATGTTGCACTCTGGGGAGGGAGAAAAGGGATAAATCTTTCCTGTTCTGAAAACCAGTATCGATGAGCTCTCAGGTTACAGTTCTGCCAAAAGTGTTGCGTGAGAAACACTGCTACTGCTTCTTCCCTTTGGAGATTCATTTTGACTTTTTGCAGCAGAGGCAGCCACTCATGTCTACTGTGTCAGCTGCAAATACTAGAGCACACAGAGAAGCTTAAAGTGAATAATAGTTATATAGATCCTACTGCCTTCATGAAGTGTAATTTAAAAGTCTACCTCTTGAGAGTCTTAAAAAAAAAGTTCACTTACCTTGTTCCTATATTTCATTAGTTTAATCACCATTCACTGTAATGGAATCTGTGTTTAAATTACCAAATTACATCAATCCCAGGCTAAGACTATAGTGGTTGGGCACATGACATAAGCACTGAGGCCCAGAGCTTTCTCTTTGGTCATAGAGCAGAGCAGTGGCTGACCCAGGATGTTGGCTGTAGTTAGCTCTTGAATGTCTCAGGGATTAAGTGGTAAGTGGTGGCATTAGAACCAGGTTCAAACCACTTGCGACAGCTAGTTGTAGGCTATGAGGACATCAGTGTTCCTTTTTTTACCTCTTTCTCACTTTTAAAGTGAAAGATTGTTTTGAATGTCCCTGCATTAATAGAGCCTGTGGTAAGTTTGTATGGTTAGGTAGCTGTGGGTGTGAATTTGACCTGTTAACCTTGGCACTGGCTCTTTGTGCAGTGTGCTTTATATATATAAATATATACCTACTTCTGTTTTAGCTTGTCATTTGCTGTCTTGCAAAATGGATACAAATAGACACAAATTCTTGATGCTTGTTTTGTGATGGTAATATTATATGGTCCATGGGGGGGATCATTACACGGTCAGTGGGTCAGCACAGAGTATTAATGAGAAGAAACTGACTTGTGAAGGGGATGTAAAGGCTCTGTGCTTTGTCCAACTCCTGAACTGTTGTTTTCTGAAGATAGAACCAGGGAACACAGCACTGCTGGTGCTTGCTCTGGGCTAGCTGCATTGTTTTCTCTACCATTCTCCTAAGTGCAAGGCTTTGATAGAAGTATTAAAAAAAGGAAAAAAAAAGTCTGGTATGTGCTAGTCTTGACATATTCTGAAAGAAAAGCTTGATTTCAGATGTTGTAAGGGATCCACTGACAAGGCATATGCCCATTGTGAACATCACTACAATAACTAAAGCTGTGCTTTGGCAGCTCCCTGAACTGGCTGCTTAACTGCTCATCCAACTTTACCTGGAAGTACTTAATAAATCTGCATGAGATTCAATGTGTTCAGTAAGCAGCTGTGAAAAGCACACTATGGTTTAATGAGTGCCATGCGTTGCTGATAAGGGGCACATTACATGAATATAACAGTAACTAATTTTTGAAATGATACAGTTTGCATGAATGAGGTAGGACTGAGTTCTGCCAGGTGCTGTAGGAGCACAAACAGTCTCTTGTTTTAGAAAGCTTATAGGCAACGTACAAGACAAGAAGCAGCACGCAGGTGTTGAACTGTTCTTTGTCAACAGCCCAAGCAAGCTGCTTTCTCCTTCCAGTGGTAGCACATCAAACCAGCTGTTTGTTACAAGGATGCCTGTGTTCTGAAATATTCTGTCATTAGTTTTGAATTAAGTCAGTCTCCCTTTCATTTGTGAATTAATCCCTTCTAATGCAAACAAACATCACAGTTGTGGTTGTCCAGGTAATGTTAATCTGCATCATACGTAGGCTGAACACACAAAACCTAAGTTATGATTTCAGACAAGGACAGCTTTGGTTTAGACCAGCACTGAGCTCCAGGTGTGGTAATTGAACTATGGAAGTATTACTTCTACAAAACACTTTCTTTTATGTGGATCTTGAGTGCTGAGGTCATTGTTTAGAACAGCATGCTGATTTGGAACCCTAAGCTAAGATGGAAACAGTTCTTTGCAAGTGTTTTGCTTAATTCCTGAATTTAAGTTTGGTTGAGATTGTTAGTTTTACTCCCTCTCCCCTCCTGTTTCTCTCTTTCTTTTCCTTTTTCTTTGCCTCTTGTTAAATGTCATCTAAGTAGTGCATTTAATAGCAAAGTGAGAAGAAGGTGCACACTGATCACTCCCCTAGTGGTATGAACTCTTGTTTACAATTTCAAGGCTTTGAACTTGGCTGTTTCTGATACAAGAAGAACATTAGTATCATTACCATGATTACAAGCTGAAAGCCAAAAGCTTTTAAGATTAACAAAGTAGAGTGGTGAAGTGCAGCCTTTGTCCTGGGTTCTGCAGTATGTTTTACTCCCATCTTTCTTCTCTGAGATTTTATTGTTAGTATGCTATGGCAAGCAGGACTAGATTTATTTTTCCTATAACAACACTGATGCCTACTACAAACTATAAATCTTCATGGATCAATGAACAATATTGTGGGTTGGCAAAAATCTCTGACTCTGTATCTTGGCATAGTCAGTTTGGTTTTGAAGTACTTTATTGTAATAAACCTTAATCTGTTTCTGAGAGTGTTGGCCAAGCATGTTGGTATGCTGTTACTTTTTTTCTCCTCTTTTTTTTCTCTCACTGCTTACCTCAAGTCATTTATTTACAGGGCATTGGGGTAGTGGATTGCTATTCTCATGCTGCTTGCCTTGTTTTGCTGATTGCTGTCAGTCAGATCTTCATCTTCTCCTCCAGCTCTCACCTCTAACTTGGAAATGAACATGGACATTTTGGTCTCTTACTTGGCCAGCTACCTTGCTCCACTATGAGCCAAAGCAGCCTGTTCTCTTGGTGTTGCCTGAACAGCTGATTTTTTGTCGTTGTTCTTTCTATTGGGAGCTAATTTCTAAGTGTGAGAAAGTGAGACCAGAAGACCCATTTCCAATACAGTAGTAATATCCCGGGGAACTCTTTATAAGGCTGGTCTGACAATATCAGGTTTTAGGGGGGCGCACTGTGCATTAATCACCGTGGTGGAGCTTGTCTCCTACAAGTTTGAGGTGGGGAATCCATGCAGGTGCTGTGGTTGGAAGCCAGAGGCAGATCTCCAACCTGAGATTAGGGTATTTTTGGTCTTTGGGGAGAAGTGTGGTGTTTGGGTGAGTGGTGTAAGGAAAGAAAATGCATCAAATGGTTTACCACTGATATTTATTCTAACTCCTCCACACCGTAGCTGCATGTATGACAGGTTTTGTTGGCATTTCTGTGCTGAAATAAATCTTCATTTGAATTATGATCTATCATGGAAATTGATGTATGTAATGCATTAAAATAGCTAATGGTCTTTTTAAGGTTAATGTCAGTTGTGGAGCTGTTCAGAAATTTATCAGGATCATATGCTTTAAAAGCAGTTGATCTTTCACATCTTTTTGTACAGTGTTGGATCTTTTAAGTGAAGTTCCTTTCACAATAAGGGAAACTCATTTCCTTTTGGAGAATGCTTTATCTCAGAGTAGTAAGAGTCTTTAGGAAAAATACAGTGGAAAACCTCAGATGCTGTATTTATGTAGCATTCAAAGCATCCCATAAAGGGTGTCAGTGGAAAAAGACTGCTGATTCAATTTTTAGATATGTTTAGTAGCAGCACAAACGAAGCCATAAATGTAAGTTGTACTTCCTCCTACCCCAAAAGCAAACCATACTGCGTTCATTGTACAGCTAGATGTCAATGCAGCGGTCAGAGAACATCCCGACAGTCACTAAAGGACTCAAGCTCCCCCTGAAGGCAGGGCACCCCTGTTATGGGTGAAGGAGTCAGTGCACAGACCAGGTTGCTCAGTCCCAGCTCAGGCAGCTCCTGCCGCTCTCAGCAGTCCCGTGTTCTGCTCCGTGAAGGTTGTCAGGTCAGCAGAGCTGCCGCGGCCCCGTGAGCGGCTGTAATGCTTCTGGGGCCTGGGATGGCTTCCTCCAGTGTCGAACCTGACCGGGGGCACTAGATGGTGAGCTGAGGCTCAGGCAGTCACAGTTGCCTCTCTGACTGGTGGTACTGTTCAAAAGCAAACGTTGTCTCCAAATTCTGATTTTGATATGTGACTCTGTGAAAGATGCAGAACTTTTCCTATTACTTTCCTCCTGTAGGGATGTATATTCCGTGTATTTCTTTGCTGTCAGCACCGCTTTCATTTCAGTGCCCACACGTGAAAGAGACCCCGGAGCCACGCAGCTTCACCCGGTACTCGCTTGTTCCGTGTCTGCGCTGTGCGGGGAGGGTTTACCCGAGGACGGTTGTAAGGAACCCCTCGGCCCGTGAGGGTTTACCTCACGGCAGGAACAAGCACCGGGCAGCCCCATGCCCAGCTCGGGGGGAGCGGTCGGTGCCTCAGCGCCTCTGAGGTACCCGTCCGCGCTGTGCGGCAGCGCCCCCTGGCGTCCGCCGCGCTGACGGCTGCCGTTGCCCCCGCAGGCCGCACCGGGAGGTACACGCTCATCGAGAAATGGAGGGACACGGAGCGGCACCTGGCGCCCCACGAGAACCCCATCGTGTCGCTGAACAAGTGGGGTCAGTACGCGAGCGATGTGCAGCTCATCCTCCGCCGCACCGGACCCTCGCTCAGCGAGCGGCCCACCTCGGACTGCGCGGCCCGCATCCCCGAGAGGACGCTGTACCGGCAGAGCTTGCCGCCCCTCGCCAAGCTGAGGCCGCCTGGAGACAAAGCCATGAAGAGGAGGGAGCCGAAAAGGAAGTCTCTGACCTTCACCGGAGGGGCCAAAGGGTTAATGGACATCTTTGGGAAGAGCAAGGAGTCTGAGTTCAAGCAAAAGGTGCTCAACAACTGTAAAACGACAGCGGATGAGTTGAAGAAATTGATCCACCTGCAGACAGAGAAGCTCCAGTGCATCGAGAAACAGCTGGAGTCCAATGAAGCCGAGATCCGATACTGGGAACAGAAGTATAATTCCAGCCTGGAAGAAGAAATCCTCAAACTAGAGCAGAAGATCAAAAGGAACGAAGTGGAGATTGAAGAGGAAGAGTTCTGGGAAAACGAGCTGCAGATTGAACAGGAGAATGAGAAACAACTGAAGGAGCAGCTGCAGGAGATGAGGCAGAGGATCCTGGAGTGCGAGAGCAAGCTGAAGGACTACGTGTCTCAGATCCACAACATGGAAAGTGGCCTTGAAGCGGAGAAGTTGCAGCGGGAAGTTCAGGAGTCCCAGGTGAATGAAGAAGAGGTCAAGGAGAAGATTGAGAAGGTGAAGGGTGAAATTGATATTCAGGGTCAGCAGAGCCTGAGGCTGGAAAATGGCATTAAAGCTGTAGAACGGTCTTTGGGCCAAGCTACCAAACGGTTACAGGTAAGGCTGTCTTTTTTATTCATAGTGAAAGAAAAGCCAAAGGCATAGCTGTAACAAATTTCTTTTGCACAGATTTGGAGAAAACATGAGCAAGTTTCCACAGGGAATTGGGATAAAAGATAGAAATCATTGCCCTCATTTTCAAATTGCATTTCAGATTCTTTTTGTTTAAGAGCAGACAGTTTTGATTTCACCTGTGTGTATTTTGCTCCTTCAAACCACCTGAGAAAAAAGCCGTAGTTAGTTCTTTGTCTCAAGATAAACCAGCAGATGTTTGGTGGATGTGTTCCTGACCATTGCAGGGTGGCCTGCAGGGTTAGTACTGAGTGCCCCAACACCTTCCATTTATTTACATGCTGGCTCAAGTTTCTTTCCCACCAGTCATGGCTTTGGTTTGCTACCATTCCCTGACTGCCTGGTGACCTCTGAGAAATCACTCGACACCTGTCATCACTGTGCAGCAGTCCGTGAGTGAGAAACACCAGAGCCAAAGGGAAATACAGCTGCACCCACGGCAGTGCATCTAACTGCCCACCCTGCCCTGCACCTCAGACAAATAATACCTCCTGTGTGAGCACTGAAGGTTTGCAGGAGATTGTTGTACTGCTGGGTGTTAAACAGGAACATAGTAAGTGCTCTCAGCCTAATGCCTTTACAAGCATTTGTCTTCAAACCCCTGTATTTGGGGATAGACATAAGTCCTAGGTCTTGGCAACTCCAGTGCTTCATATTGTTGAATTTCAGGGAAATTTACACCATCACAGCCTTCCCTGAGGCTAAACATCTGATTCTTGCTAGATTTGTCTGCCACCAAAATAGATGCATTAAAAAGAACAGTCCAAAAGCAGCACCTGGGTAGACAGATGTAGAGCTAAAGTGTTAGCTTACAGGTCTTTTGTGTTAAAGAATAGCATCTTCTCTTTACTGGGTGACTTGCTGTTGTTCAGGATTTTATTTTCTCTACACCTCAGGCATTTGTGGCTCACGTGTGTCAAAAGAGAATCCGGTCTGTGCTTCCTTGCTAAAGTTAATGGTGTCACCTGGAACTTGTGTTAGAGCACAAAAAATAAATGTAAATGGAAGTCCAGCTGTACTGAATGAGATGAAGGAAAGATCACAGCTTCTGGGATTTTAATGTGCCACATAAGATAGGACTGAGGCACCACATATCAGTTTGAGTTGCGATTGTTGCTGTATTCCTGGCACTCACAGTTATGATGTCCCACAGTGCTGCAATAAGGCAATTCTGCCAGTAAAATGTTAAGGGATTTTTTATCCTTATTCTGAATACCTAAAAACATGGCAGTATAAACTGGTTTTACTAAATGAGGAGGGGAAAAAATCCAAAGCAAAATGGATGAAAACTGTATGTAGTTTTGGCCTTATTTATCTGTCTCAAGTTTCCAGGCACACTGCGCTTAAGGATTTGCACTAACAGAAAGCATGAAGTCCTCTTTATATATCTTACCCTATCCTCAGTAACACACAGTGGGGCTATGATAGAGTTCAAAATCTTTATGGCTTTAGTTATTTTCATGGGCCAGGGTTTTGCTTTCTTGGGAAAGTTCCTGTTAAATTCAGTAGCTTTTAAGCACTAAAACCAGGAAGGCAGCATTATTAGTATCTTGGGAGAAATCTCTAGTAATTTGTGCTACCTCTTCTCTTTCATTCCTTTTCTCTAGCACCTCAGTAACATTACTTTCCAGCAGTATGAGGCTGTGTTCAGTTAAGGATCAGAAGCAGCACTTTGCTCTCCCTGCTTTTAGACAAAGACTTAAAGAAAAAGGAAAAAAAACCCCAAAACAACAGCAGAAAAGGGCAAAAACAAACAAACAAAAATATCCCCCCCCTTTCTTCAGGTAAAAGATTTCACTGAAGTTTCACAATTAGTTACTAAATTGGAGCTTAAACCTGTAAGATTTGGAGTGATAGTTAACATTTTTTAACTTATTTCCTGTGGAAGCGGAGTAATGTGGAAACCAAGTTATAATGTTAGTTCTGTTAACCTGGGTATTTCAGTGATTCTGACCTAAAAAACAAACCAATTCCTTTCAGTGTCAACTTTGTAACAATCTCATAAAGCCTGGAGTTATAGTAAGTACAGACAGTTAAGAATTTCCTGTGTCCAGGTGCCCAGCTTTAAAGTCTCATGGGCCTAAAGTAAATTGCAGAGTTTTTCTGTAGAATTGTCTTGAAATCTGGAGGGGACTTGGCTTCCATTTCTCAGTCCAGTTTCTGCAAAAGCTCGTAGCCAGTGAATGGGAACACAAGTGTATCACAGGAAGCTGAGGCCAACTGCATGATGTGCATTGACTGAACAGGTCAAACACATCAGTGGCAAAGCGATTGACATTTAAAAGGTCCTAATTCAGATCAATTGTGTTGATTTTCTTACTGTTGAATTCAGCCTCAACTGTAACTTACTACAAGCTTAAAGTGGATGAGGGCTGTGTTATCAGGGACCTGTTCCTAGATCAGATCTACAAAGCTATTCTCCCCTAGTCGTAGTGTGAGTTTGTGTATAATTCTGTTTACACAAGATAATTAGGGGGAAAAAATTATGAGTGTAAAATACCTTTCAACTCTTTCATTTGCACCTATATTTAAAAATAAGAGGCTTTCTCATCAAAAGCAGAAGTGTTAGTTGCCCAATTGCATACAGTCTTGAAAAGCTGTTTTAATGCACTATCCACTGCTGCTAAATAGATGTTTTCTTTCCTGGCAGGACAGGGAGCAAGAACTGGAGCAACTGACAAAGGAGCTGCGACAGGTTAACCTGCAACAGTTCATCCAGCAAACAGGAACGAAGGTCACGGTGCTTCCAGCAGACCCTGTTGAGGTGGAAGCCCCACATGTGGAGCTCGAGAGAGGTGCAGCACTCAGAATGTTTTTGGTTGGTGGGGAAGGGGATGGCAGTGCGTTTACCTGCTGCCTTAATGCTAGCACTCATGCATGAAGTTTCTGCTTTGTTAACAAAGAAGCTAGTAAAATACTAAGAAAAGCACAGTGTCAAATACTTCTTTTCATTTCAAGGGTTTAGCAAGCTATAAATACAGCACAGTATGTAGATAACTTCTGTCCTGCTGTGCGTTGGCATGCATTTGACCCATCAGTAATCCATTAGGCCAGTAGATTTCAAGTGTGGCTGCTATGGCTGCACACACATAAGCTGGCACGCAGAATGATTGCATGCCTGACATTGCTGTTCATCTGGGATCATCTTCTTCTAGTGGGATGTGTAGAAAAAAGAATGCACCTGGATCTCAAGAAATCCCAGACAGCAGCCATATGGGAATAAGAGCTAATCCAGCTGGGCTGCCCGCCATCCAGAAGTCCTGTGCATATGACTGTTACAGCATGTGCAGACTAACTTTGCCTCTAGTGAGATCAGCGTGTTCTGCACATGCCCACATCTAAATTCAGAATTTCCCAAACAGGAGCATGGGAGCACGTTGAATGCGTGTCAGAACTGTGGCACAAGCAGAAACTCTGTTGGTGCATGGCTCAGCCTCTGCTGTCTTGTGCTTATCCAGTGCCTGCTTGCAAGGTGCCTGTTTCTCTCAGCATTCTCCTTAGCTGGTTCTGTCCTTTCTTTTAGAAAACTTTCTAACTGAAAGTCATTGGGAGGGTAAGGAGGTGGGGGGAGGAAGCAGCCAGGCCTTTGAAAGTCAGTGCTTGCATGAACTTTCTCTTTTAAGTGGGCAGGAAGCTCAAGCTGTGAGTGACATATAGGCTCAAGCACTTTCTGCATGTTACTGTGTAGATGTATAGCATGTATCGGTGTGCATGTTCCTCCTGGGAGGGCAGTTATATTGTGCAGGGGTATCCTGCTGTTTTGAAGCGAGTAAGAAGTGTGCATCTTGGATCTCATCACGTCCCAGTCAGGCATTTGACTTTGTTGTTGTATATGGTATGTAATATTTCTGTGCCGGACTAAGCCCACACTACACCAGGCAGAAAGAAGTGTTCTAGAGACACCACCTTGGTGAGGACTTTTCTAATTGCCCTTTTTCTTACACAGAGCCAACATTTCAGTCTGGGTCACTGAAGCGCCCTGGCTCATCGAGGCAACTCCCCAGTAACCTTCGGATTCTACAGAATCCCCTGTCATCTGGTTTTAACCCGGAGGGCATTTACGTATGACAGTACATACCTCTTATGGAGAGGACCTAGCAAGGTACCCTGGACAAGATACACTTTTGTTTTGTTCTGCCAATGATGAATGGAAGAAGATTTTTTTCCTTTTTGTTTTGTTTCTTTGCTAAGCCACCGTATTAGTTTCTCTTCTTCCTCCAACACACCACTTGGAGCCATACCCTGTGCACTGATGCTAAAGAGACAGAGCAACTGTCTCGATTCATACTTGGCAAGGATGACCTTGCTGTCAACACAGATAGAGTGCAAAAACCTTCATTTGTTTTTGCCACTTCAGAAGTGTTTGGGAAAGTATTGTTCCTTGTATAGGCATAAATAAAAGACTGAGGGTGAAGGAGATCACGTATGCAACTTTCCTGAGGTTTAATTTATTCCCTTTAATCAATGGACGTGTGAATGTTGACCTTTTATATTTTTATTTTTAACTTGTGAATAATCATGTATGGCTGTATGTCAGTCTGACAAGGTGACTTTAGTCTGCGAGTACAAACATCCACCGTTTGATCAAGTACAATGATTTGCAGTGCAGAGTTCTGTGGCGTACCGAACCATTAAAACGGTTTCTCACCACTGACTCTGTTAATTTCTGTTGTGGGTCATATTATGTCATGTTCCATCCATAGCTACCTTCTAAGGCTTGAAAAGTGAGCTTGTGGGATTTACTTGCCGTTGAATCTGCCTTGAATGAAGCACCTAGTGTTCAAAAGATTTATGGAATTGAAACCTTGGCTTGGTAAAAGTATTTCCAGTATATGATTGAGGATGCACTAGTTAGATGATATTTTATTATATAGAATGTATATTTGAAATATTTTGCCACATTGTATATGCCTTTTGAGAAAAGAGCAACATAAGAAGCTGTCTTCATATATCTTACCAAAAGAAAGTAGGAAGCTTTCACTGTGTGTGATTTTGTACTTTTTTTGTTCCACTAGCCATTGCAGTGTTCTTGTTTTGCGGTAAGTCTTGCTGTTGGGGGAGAAAAAAAGACCAACAAACACCCACAAAACAAATGAGTATCACCTTCCAGAATTCATTCATGTTTTGTGGAAGGAAGAAAACTGGCAGAGTCCCCTGACCTGAGTTGGGGCCAGGATTTCATTCCTGGTCCCCAGTCTTAAATGACTGACATTTAGTCCCTTTGGAAAATGTATTGCTGCTCAGTCGCTTACAGTGTATAAAGCTTACAAACAGGAAATGCACAGGTTTGGTAGTAATTTTTTATAAAGCACATGAAAACAGAATTTTATCATATATTGATGTCACTCAAATACAATCAGAGCTGAGCAAGGATTAGACAGAATGGCTTTTATGCAGAAAGTAAGACACTACCAAACAGCATTTTGGGTACAGGCTTTGAAATTAGATTGCTGGAGTGGACCCTGAGTTTGTAGAGAAAGTTACTGGCATCATTGGGACACACCATATACGTTAGGAGGTATAACCCATCCTCGTGGATGAATTAGAGAAGGGATGGGCTTTACCCAGCTGCATTCAGATTTCCTGCTCTAAGAGCAACTCATATCCTCATCCCCACCTTGAGGTGAAGAGGGGTCACCATGCTTTAGCCACTGTGTAGAATACCTGCACTTCAGTTAGTGCCAGAACGACAGAACTCTGGATGCCCTTGAGAGGATCAGGATTTTGCCACTGGTAGGAAACGTTAGTCTTTTTGCCATAGAAAATACTTAAGAATTCTTAACTCCTGGCATCCTCTTGTGTTGGTTTACTGACATGCAGATAAATGTTACATGAAGTTTCCTTTTTTAAAAAAAGGAGCTTCCTGACAAGTGGAAGTTTTATAAGATATAATAGAAGATGAAGGACTCTTGAGTGTTTAATGCATTTTTTTTTCCTTTTTGACTTATTAATGGCATCATATATTCTAAAAATGCTGCTGTATTTAGACTAACAGCACCAGATAAGGTTGTGAATATATAAAGGACCTTTCCAAATGAGCTCTGAATTTTTACTGTTTAACTTATCAGGTCTTTTTTTTATTATTTTTATTTTCCTTTGTGAGCAAACTGGAAAATGAGATGTTCCTACCTGAGGAATCTTGGCAGTGCTCACAGATTTTACTGTTTGTTTATCACATCTCTGTGCTCATGTTCACTGTGCCCATAACTTTGTATTAAAAAAATGAATGTGTGTATATATATATATATATATTAAAAAAGAAAGTAAAATATACATAGTTTTGGGACAATCTGTCCAAGGTACTTGAGCATATATGCCTTACATTGTGAGTTCAATTTACAGAAATGAAATGGCCCTTTCCAGTGGGTATCTTGCATTGTCAGCACCTCTTGATGTTAGAGAACTGAGGCACTCAGCACCTTGCAAAGTCTGGCCCAAATTATGCTGCATGTGGGTTGGGGAAAACACAAGGAAAAGCCTATTGCAACTTCAGTCCAGTGCTGAGGTGAAGTATTTTTAAGGCAGATCAACATACTTTTACCCAGCTGATGTTTTTGTCATACTCTGGCTGTTCCATCTCCCACAGATGTCAGTCTGAGCTGAATTGGACTCTTGCATCATAAAAACTGCTCTCTTTCTCTGTCATGTTATTCTGTAAGAGGAAGGGAGGAGGAAAAGGTTTAAATGGAAGGGTTAAGAGCAGCTTTGGAGGGCTTGAGTTATGGCTTTGTAATAGAATCAAGGAAGGAGTTTGCCATTTAAGTTAAAAAATAGCACCTGCTGACTGCAGCAGCTGTTTGATGGGAGAGGCCAGCGTGGAGCTGGCTCAGGAGAAGCCACCACATCATCCCTGAATGGGCCTTCCTTGTCAGGACTTTAGCATATGTCAAGGTGACCTGGAAAATGTTTGTAGCTTCAGCCACTGTTATGTCAAAGGAGAGGCTTTAGTACCCAAGCCTGTCATTTGTGAGACACTGACAAATTCCCTTGCCCCTCACCATGCTCCTCTTGTTAAATTTCACCCAGGCTGAAGTTCTGTAGCATTTTCACCTTCTGTGTAAATAAACCAAAAAGAAATGGCATGCCCTTGCATTAATGTGAACTGAACAATGTATTACAGTTATAAAAATTCCTCACATTATGGCATTAAGAGTTTTGCTTCTGATCAACTGCAGAACCTCACTCTTTCTTTACAAATGTAGAAAAACACATTTCAGAAGTGTTTCAAATATGCTTATGGGGCATTAGCAGCAAGGAAGCTACACACACTAATTTTAACAAGTGCCATATGGTTTACTGGGCAGCATGATAAAAACGGGGTGTTTTGCTTGCGTTAAATAGTTGACTACACAAGCACTATTTTCCAGTGCACAGGGAGTTTATATGGAGAACTCCTGTAACTTATTACTAATGGAAATTAACTGTGTTACCTCTCTCATCCATGAGGATACAGTTTATTCTTGCTGGTGATGCTATGTTGTTAGGGAAAAGGGGGGTTGAAAATGGTGACAGTTTGAAAAGCCAGTAGGTTAAGGCAAACATAAATGTTCTGAATGCCTGTGCAAGGGAGAAACCCAAGTCTCACTCTGAAAAATCAACTAGGAACCTGCTTCCCATTACCTTTGGGTGGGACTTGGGTTCCCAAGTCCTGAATTGCTTCTGGAAATGGTCTGTTAGCTTTGAGATTACTTGCTTTTCTGCACCCTAGCAAGTTGGAAGGAAGCTCTTGAAGAAGAGAACTAACACTAGCATTAGCAATATGCAAAATTGCTTTTGTTGTGAGGTAAGACAGGAAAGATCCTTTAGTGAAATAAAAATCTCCTCTTGGGGCAATAATTGCCTTGTTTTTAGCATGAAGAGTATTACTTTATTTTAGTGAACTGGGATCCAATGAGTAAAATACCTGATCTTATAAATTTTAGTGAGTTATCTTGAAGCATATAAATTCCTGACGTGCATTAACTTGAGCAAATTGGGCCTTAATGATCCATGTAAATAACAAACTGTATTCAGATATTTTTTCCAGAAAATAGTCTCTAATGGTCTGTACTGTATTAAAATAAGTATCAAAAGTGTTACTTTTATATTCCCTTTTTTTTTTAGAACATTGAAACATGCATGTTTATTCTATTTGCTACAGTATTTTAATGTTTTGGATGAAGGCCATCAGTTGTATGGAGATGACAAAACAATCATTCTGTCTATTTATTCAATATTGCTGCTTTAAGTTTTGAAAATAAAGCTTTCAGTGCCAATATAGTGACTGATTGAAAGCTGTTCTAGCTCTCTTCAGGTGTTTTTTTCTATGTTTATAGAAAACTAAGTGAAACTTGGTATATAAATTGTTACACCAGCAAAGAATTACTGCAATAATATTGTAGGGAGGGGCTGGTGTTAAACGTGTCTAGTATGTACATAAATGTATGCATGCAGTGAACACATTTAGGTCTCAAGTAAATGGAGTGCTGAAGAATGTTTGAATCCTTTGTGGTCTTGAAAGCAGCTTACCTGTGCAATCAAATGCTGGTTAGTGCTTCATGTCAGTGTGCAGTGCTTATGAGGTGGTCACAGAGGATCAACTTGGAGCCCTTTGAACCAAATGGGATTTAAGCACATTCTTGAGTATTCCATAGATGCAATTCTGAACTGGGCCTAAAAGCATATTCTGATACAAAAATCTTTCAGTTGCAGCCAGGGTGACTTGTTTCAAGTATAGCTGGTACCTCTGGAAATCTATGTGGTTCCAAGATGGATCCAGTATGCCTGCTTTATTGTGAAGGATATCAAAATGCAGAGAACTTTCACCCTCATGATCACCCTGTGAAACTACTGGTTCTGACTGGAAGATTTGAGTTGCTGTTCCTTAACCTAGAGAAGCAATGCAAACTAACTGTAAAAACACAAGTGAGCATTTTATTACTGCTCTGCTTCAATGCAAGATGAAAATCTGTACTATATGTAACTATATTTTTGTCATTTAAAAAGCTTCTATTTTTTATTATCCTCATGAATGGTTAACAAAATATATTGGGATATGCTCCCACACAATAAATTCCCCTCTGAAACTTTGGGTCTTTACAATTCATGGTTTGCTGGAATCGCACTGTTCATCTCGCGCGCATCTCATGACAGCCACTGGAACTCTGCCTGTCAAAGAACACTTGGCCTGAGAGCAGGCCAGGGTGAAGTCTGGTGTGTCTGGAGCTCAAACTCTTTCAGAAGTGGCCATGTGCCAAGCATTAGGGCACAATGAACCCCCCTAAATGGCAATTTATGTCAAGGTGTGAGAGATGCAACTGGTTGGTATAGGGCATTTTGGCACACAGGAGAGGTCCTCTGCCATAAATTGTGCACATGCTGTATTTTTAAGTAGATATAGCCCAGGAGCTATAAAAGAATGGAATTGCAAGCTTGTTTTCAACTGAGGAACTGTTATTAAGATTAGTATTAATCCTGAAAAGATAGAATTGATCAGTGACTCAGAGGCAGTGTAACTTAAAGCAAAGAGGCAGGGGTATGTTTGCAGATGATCAGGGGTTGGAACTGAATGTACAGGATCATCAGACAACAGATACAAGGTACACCGATGTTTCAGGGAGCAGGACAATATTAAGCTTTGAACAGGAACTGAAGACCTTTCAGGTACTGTGCTGAAGACTGGAGCACCTGTGAAGATCATTTGAGTTAATCAATATAGGGAACTTGCTGCAGCTGGGAACTTGTGATTTTAAGCCATCCAAATGCAGTTCTTAGTCTAATATCCCAACAGATGGATTTTCCTAAACCAGCTGGAGCCTAATCTCCTTAGATGTGAGAGGGAAAGAGCTCACAGTAGTAGCATTGTTGACTGGCAATGCGATCAAGAGTGTCGTGAGCTTTGCTAAAGCCCTAGCACGTGACATTCGTATTGGTGGTACCACGTAAATTGCAGAGGACCTCTGCTCTGGAAAGGTGCTCCTTCCTGCTTCCGTGCTAGGGTTTGTGGTAACTATAGTTTCCCATCGTGCTCAGTACAGCTCACAGTTCTGATCTTTTTCTTTGCCTTAAAAGAACAAAGTGGTACATTTGTACATGATGGCTGCAGCACTAGTTAGTTCAGTGTAACGGGACCACTAATGAGTTGCAAAACCAGACCAATCAATGGTCTGTTTCATTTAGAAAGCTGTACTGAGTTGTTCTGCCTGTCACATCTCTGTCAGCTAGGTGGTATTTCTTTATAATTCAAATTTTTAATGATTGTTTCAACTATATTGTGTAGTGTCTGCAGTAGGGCCCTGTGAGCAACAGTCCCTATTACTTGAAAATTACGTATTTGCTACCTTTGGCATTGCAGTTAGTGTTAATAAGTATTTTCTAGGTCAGCCACTGCTTCATCATTGAGTTTCTTCAGAAATACTGGATGGAGACAATCTCAACTGGTCTTGTTCCATTTTTCCAGGTAAGTATGCAGTGTACTTTTTCCCATCCTTTGCAGCAGGTTCCCTGTTCTGTATACTGTCAGGTCAGCAAACCGCAGGGTTGATTTGTTAAACATGAGCTACTGTCCAGTGGGTGACTTGAAAAGAGCCTCTGCAGCAAGTGCTAGTTCAACAAGGAACTAGATGCAAGCAGAGATTATAATTAGGCAATTTCACCACTTGTCTGATCAACTCAGAGACTGCCAGTGCCCCCATGCCACTTCCAGTGGGTCTGTCTGGTGCCTCTCCAGGGAAGAAGCCTCCTTGCTGTCATACAGACAGTCCTGGTGTTTCTCTCCTGTGAATGTGTGTTTGCTGTGCACCAGCTCCTGGCTAGGACAGATGTCCATCCCTCATGCAAACTAAAGTTTGATTTCTAGAGGCTTTTCTGATCTGAATCCCTGGCTGTGGAAAAGCTGCAGGAATTTCTTCATTCTCTGGCAGAGTGTGATAGTGTCATCATTGCATTATCATGCTTTTTTGTTCCATCATCTGGAAGCTGACAGGGGTGACATACAGCTACAGCAGAATGGGTTTTCAGCTGCGGACGCTGGCCATTGGGTTTTAATCTCCAGTACTTGCTTCGGGCCACATGGGTTAAGAGATTTGATTTCAGTTTCCAGTCCTCTGAGTCACAGGTGTATTGAGGAGAAGTGGAGTTATGAAAACGACATGAAGTCCAATCACCAGGACAAATTCCCGTATGGTAACACATTTGGCCTGCAACATTTACAAGCTCTGACCCACACCCCTATTGTATAATGTAATTATTAATTACCTATGTATTGGCTTGTTCCCCAAGAGCATGCTTTCATAGATACTATTCCTGCAAAACACAGAATGCTGTTGTTCAAGTTATGGTTTTTCCTTTCTATACATATTTGCTATTCTGTGCTTACGCTTTGTCTTGCTCTTCTGCACAAGGAGGGAGGCAGTAAGTAATTGGAAGACTTAAGTGAGAAAATGCAGTATAAAAGATCTAGTGTTCAATCCTGGGTCAAGGTGGAAGCAAGAAAAGTTTCCTATGATTTCTTTTTAATGAGCAAAGTTTGAAGAAAGTACTCAGGAGAGCCCAGGTGGGCTTATGAAAAGTCCACTTAAAAAAAATCACCTTATCCAGTGACATACAAATGAGTGCAGATATTACCTGCCTGGGTATTTTAAAAGGGAGGGCATTGGGTTAAAACAGTAAGGCAAAAAAAAAATGGACATACACCAAGGAAAACAACTTTAACCTAATTCATATTTGCCATTTGCCCTGGAGTCCCTTTCACTACCCATGTGATGGAAAGTGAAAGGAATCATGGCACTTTAGAACCAGTGACTTGGTATCCATGACGTGGTATCCCATCCATAGCTGTTGCTAACATAAAATTCAGGCCACTCTTTAATGGGAAATTCTTTGTTGTTGCCTATGGAGCTTGTCAGAAATTACTGCCTGTCACAACCTGCAATAGCATATCCCTTTTATCAGGTGTACCAAACTGCTTTCATTAAGTGTTATGTGCCTAGAAAAGATGATTTTACTTCAGCAGTTACAACCAACCTGAGGTGAGCTTTGATCAGTGAGGTAGAACTGGTCCTTCTGGAAAGCTGAAGAGAAACCGGATAACAGCAGCTGACCTTTAAGTACCCTTTCTTGCTACAAAGTTGTCTTAACTGTTCTCTTGACCTAGCAGATCTGCATCATGGTTACCAAGACTATGACCTGGATTCTCCATTCCCGTGTAGCTTGTCTCATGTACAAAACAAGCGTGGACCAGACAGTGACACGGCAAAATGAGAATGGTAACAATGTCCATTAGTTGTGTGGCTGGTGTGAAAGGTTACCGCTACATGCAGCGCAGCAGATAATTTTGTCCCCTTAGGTCTGTCACAACGCTGTAATTACAGCGAGGTCTACACGAGAGGGCAGCAATACACACTGCCATGCCTGGAGCTGCAGAGGTATGCAGCTAGTTGAAAAGCAGCTTTTCTAGGCATGTATAGCACATAGTAAAGAATGATATAAAATATGCAACTTGCCATCTTTAAATATGTTCTTTTAGAAAGGACGCAATAATACTAATAAAGAACCACATCCCAGTCACAGCATGTGTGTAGCTGATGCACAAATTATGCAATTCCTGCGGTTTTGATGAGGACTCAGGCCCAGTAGGTGTCTGAAACCTGTAGATAGTGGGCTGAAAGATTCCACTTTAGAGATTATCCTGTGCCTGGTGTATCAGCCTGTGCCTGGGAAGCTCTTGCTTCATTTCCCAGCTCTGTCACAGATTTCCTGTGTGTGACCTTGGGCAAGCTATTATAATCCCCCTGGGTTGGAGTCCCCCAGATATAAGCTTGAGATAATACTGCTTCATCCCTTTGACTTTGTCTATATATACGGCAAGCCCCATGGGGAAATGCATCTCATTTCCTATTTGTTTGGCAAATAGTATTTAGCACAATGTGGGCCTGATCTTGGCTTTCTCATATAGCTACTACTGCAGTGAAGCACATTTTTATATTGTACCAAGAGGATGACAAGAAATTGCCCTGAATTACTTTTACCTTGCAGTGAGAGCAAGATGCAGGTGTGCTGAAGGAAGCTGCAGGGTTCTGAAGGTGAATTATTTAGCTTTAAATGTATTTTTCTTTCTAAAGGGATAAAAAGGAAAGGCAAGTAAAGGAATAAAACCTCTTTTAATTCTTTCTCAACTGTTTTTCTTGCAAAGTGATGCTATTAAAATAGGCAGCCTAAATCCCTCTGCAAGCGCTGCTTAGGAGTGTGTTGCACCTAACTGATATAGAGCAGGCTGACAGTTGCTTGGTGGTCCTGAATGTTCCAGTGTTTTCACAAGTCTGATGTTCTTACAATGTGCATGCAAGTGATAATCCACCGACACAGGTTGCCATTTCACACTTTTCTGTAGACTCCCAAGTGCTGTTTGGTATTAGGGGCTGAAAAGAAAATGCACAAGAGTTAGAATTGTAGGAGAGTGCCTTTTTTTGTTTGTTTGTTTGTTTGTTTTTCTTAATTCCAAAGTGTTTTCTATATGCTCCAAATAATTTTAATTAACTAAGAAACACTTTAGCTGTGCTTAGTCTGGAGACCTGCACAGAATGAGCACCCTTTAGCATGCCTTAGTACAGAGACTCAATCCTAGTGCCAGTTCTGAGATTAAGGATCATTTTAAGATGTTGCCATCTGAGCCCATTTATACATGCACACACACATATACTTGTATGCAGTAAAATCATTAGATATCATTTTCCTGTTTGTCAGCTGAGAAAACTAAGGCCCAGGGAGCTGCAGGGTCTTCACAAGAAGTACATACTCTTCATCTCCATGCACTTACTTTTGTATAGGGATCTTTCACTATAAAGTCTGTTCTGATCACACAGAAATACAGTTTCCCAACAGTTAAGTCAGGCTAGAGGGCCATCTGGCCTAGTATTCAGCCTCTAGTTTTGTAATAAATATTGGATAGGCACAGGCAGCTCAACAGTAAACAGCACCCTTTGGAGTTTCTAAAATAAGCTATTTGGAGGGAAAACTTTCCCTAACCCCTTCAGTCAGAGGTTAAACTTCCTGATAGCAGAGGATTTATCTCCCTTCCAAACTAAACAATGTAAGCACTTCAAAAGAAGTGGTTCTTAATCTCTTCTTTTGCAATTGTTGAGCCAGGTTCAACCAATAAAGCTTTTACCTTTGAGATCAATTAGTCTGTTTCAAACTTAAAGCTTTACTCTGCAAAATTAATGTCTTCATCTGCCATTGATTTTAGCATACTGATTTCAGTATGTGCAGTTCAGCTCTTTGCAGAATTAAACTTAAGTTCTTTAGCAGAGACTGCAAAATGGGGAAGTCGAAATTAACAAGAATATCAAGATACCTGATGTTAAAGTGTCAGGTTTGTGTTTTCTTGTAGGTCACCAAGAGTCCAGTTACCTTCATCATTTTGTCACCTTTGAGATACAAAATACTCTTAGAGCCTGAACTAAGAATAAGGGTAATCTTCCTGGCATTGTTCTGTCTCATTTTGGCTATAGAAATGCATACACGCTCTGAGGCACAGGAGATGGGCCATGTTTCTCTGCCTCTGTGTCTGATTAAGGCTGGAAGGTGAAAAGGTAACTGAGGTATTAGTAAAAGGAGCTCAATCTGAGCAGTGCAGTTCTGGGGTGTCTTTGGTGTGTTCGGGGTTAAAAATATGAGTCTGTTCTGATTTCTTCTTCAGGTACCATACTTAGCTTATTGCTTCTCTTGTCAGCATATGTAAGTAACCTGCTTTGCATGGTAACTCTAGATTTAGATTTGCATCTGTCCAAGAAACTACAGTGGTTTGAAAGCATACATCCAGAAAAGCTGGCATTTCACAGCAGTGCCCCTGCTACAGTTCACTGCTGCATGGCTGAATTTCAGTGCCACCTACTTTGTGGTATTGGTAAGAGAGATAGGTCAGAAGGAAAAAAGTATTCCTGTCCTCAGTTTTGCAGCAGGCAGTTGTGAGGCAGTGATTCTGAACTGCCTTTCTGCTCCTTCTGGCCCATCTGGAAGCATGAGACTCCTGTAATGCAGAGATGCCTTCAGTCAAGGGCGCAGGCTTGCATCTTGAACACACTGCCACGTGGACTCATTGGAAGCACCTGGGGAAGGGGAGGAGATGCTCTCTTTACAGGTTTGTACAAATACAAATTACTTGACTGTACCCACTAGGGGAAATGCCACTGTAGCCTTAAACTACCAGAGTGCTGTCCCAAGCCAAGCAGCTTTGCTCCTGAGGAAGGTATAGATGATCTCTGAATAAAACAAAAGGGATGCACAGCACCTTCTCCCTAACCAACAGGAGCTGAATTGCCCTCTACCCCTTTCGAATGCATTGTCCTGGGGTTACTAAACTTGAGCCACCCCATGACATCACTGTGTACTTTTGAAAACAGTTATTACAGACTTGTTATGTTCAGCAATCACAGCAAACAGCCAGGCTCTTGAAAGCAGCTCCAGGCCTGGCAGGACACTGATGGGAGCATGCTTCCCACAGATGGCTCCTGGGCCATGGCACACAGATTACTCTCAAAGGTCATTTTAAATAACCGTACTTATGTTGTAATTTACAACACCAGAGTTGCCCCTGTGACTAGTTGTGTTAGTCATTTTGCAAAGCCACTTCATGTTTTGCAGACAGATACATCTTCACTTTCTTATCCGTTCTGTAGAACAAATTGCAATACATACATACAGCTTCTTTCTGTTGTGCCAAGGAGAGGGAACACTTGCAGCTCAGATTCACACTGACACATTTATTTTTACAGATGGACTAGGAGTGCCCATCAGGATTATCTGATGATGGCAGCTTTTTAGGCCATGGTATTTCCTTCTCTCTCAGCTGTCAGATGTTGAGGGATGCATAGGCAGCCTTAACTCTGACCCTTGCCCACACACATTCCCATGCTCCTCAGTTACCTTGGCAGCACCAGTAATAAGCAATTCTTGCCTATTCTACACAGTTTTTCTACATTTTTAAGTGGTGTCTTGTTAAATGGGGTTTTTCCTACTCATTTTGGTACATAGCCCTCTACAGATGTCTTTTTCCTGACTCTCAAATCCCAGTTGCTGCACATTCACGGTGACAGACCCAGCAAACTGCCTGTATGTCAAAACCAGAGCTCCTCTAAATTTGAAGTGCTTGAAAACAAAAGCCAACCTCCACATTCATATGTTCAGTCCCCTAACTCATAGCAGCTCCTCTCTAAAACAACAGAGGGCATCACTCTTCACATAAAAAGGTGCAGCTGGAAAAGGAACAGCCCTGAGTTTGAATGATGGTTTGGTAACCAGACCATTTCTTAGTAGGTGATTCGTATTGAATATTCTTGCCTCAAGGAGGTTCACCTCTGCATCTTCTGCTCCCTATGGGAAGACCATGGCCAAAAGCTGTTCTTAGACATGTATGTACTCTTTCTCTTGCAGATCTTGGCCTAGTTTGCACAAAACGATTAAGCAATCACTAAGGAATGGCTTTAGCTAATTGATTAGCATCTTCACTTGGGGGCAAGAGGAAATCAAAGTCCAGGTTCCTACCACAGCTCCTGTGAAGATCTGTTTTTATTCCAGTGGGTTTGTAACATGAAGTGCATAAGCATGCTGCAAAGCAGGTCTGGAATCTAAGTTTTCCCTCTCAGATGGCTGTATTATCTTCTGATCATCCTGTGCTGTCCAACAGGAGTCCCCAGCCACAGCCTCCCCTGCCACCTGCTAAGCACTACCACCATCAACAGTTTTGATATAAAAGGTAGCAAATTAGTTCAGATGTTGAAAAACACTGATTTGTGCAGCTACCTCTGTGGAAAGCTT
This sequence comes from Melopsittacus undulatus, assembly GCF_012275295.1. Taxonomy (NCBI): domain Eukaryota; kingdom Metazoa; phylum Chordata; class Aves; order Psittaciformes; family Psittaculidae; genus Melopsittacus; species Melopsittacus undulatus. Next base: position 82,033,412 of record NC_047531.1, on the reverse strand, counting down.
TAGGGCTGAGATCCAAATAAAAGGCAGGGATAATAATGTGAAGCCCAGAGCAAGCAGGGGGTACAGATGTGTCCAGTTAACTACTTTGTATAGCTCTTCTGGTCCCACTGGCTGTAGAGAATTCATCTCCTGGGCAGCTGTCTGCAGGGTGGCTGCGGCTTTCATGCAGAACCTAACAGCTCTTGTGTCCACAGTGTATCATGTGAGCAGCAGTAGGGTTATTCTTGGTCAGGACTGATGCCTTCTCTAGGCCCCTTGGCTGTGGTAGGAAGCAAACTGGCAAGAGCTGCTGACACTGGTATTGATGGCTTTCCCTGGCACAGGCAGGAGGGTTCATGGGATGCCATCCAAGGTCCTCCAGCCTTGGGCTTTCTGAGGTATGGGAGGACAGAGTACCTGACAGGCAGGGTAAGGGAGGACTTGCAGCTCCTAAATAAAGAAAAAGTTCAGGTATATAAAATGCATAGCAGATTCTGCTAGGGGGTTAAGCGCTTTTGGTTCCAAAGTCCTTTTTTGAAGCTACAAAAAGGTCAGGTGTTTGAAAACTAGGCTGGTTTTCTAGTGATATCTGCTGTGCTAATGAAAGGTCTTGCCTTCCCCTACAGACCATGTTTTGCTTACAACCATAGAACTTTGCAGTACCATTACTATTTGAGAAGAATCAAAGTGAACAAACAGCCTCTATTAAGGAGTTCCCCAACCATGATTTATTATTATGCCCTCAAGGGCTACAAACCTCCTGGTCTTTGTTATTTTCCTTACAAGAAAGCAGAATTGGTCTATACCTGCACAATATTGCATTCTGTTTGCTCAAAATGCATTCAGCAAGTCTTGAATGCCAGGACTCCAAATCCAACTTGTTTTAAACCCCTGGGCAGTGCTAAAACTCATCTCCCATAATCGGCAGTGATATTGCTAGCATTATTAGCTCTACACAGTCCAAAGGCCACGGGTGCCACTTCACCTCAGCTGCTATGCTCAGAGGGGTACTTGAAAGGGATAAAGGCAATTCAGTTTCCTCAAAAGACCGCAAAGCCCACAGGGGGCTGCCAAAACCCCGAACACCCTAACAGCTTTGCCTGTGGGCCGGGGGTTCCGAGCGGAGCTGCACCACATTCGGGTAAGCCCTCAACTAGTGGCCGTTTCTCCCACCCCGGCCCAGCGGTGCTTCACCAGCAGTGTGTACCGGCATCCGCACCCCGGAGCCGGCTGAGGCCGAGGGAAGCCAGAACCGGAGGGCAGCGGCTGAGTGGGAGCCGCGACCGGAGACGCCTGAGGTAACGCCCGCAGCCCAACGGCTGCCCCGGCCGGCGGGGGGGAGGCCCGCGCCGTTGCCAGGCAACCGCCGCAGCTCCGCCGGCCCCTCCCCTCACCGCGCTCTCCCCCCCCCCCCCCGAGCCTGCGCGGCCCGCGCGCACGTGCCGGGCAGCGTGCGCCGCGTCACGTGGGGGCGCGCGTGACGACCGTTGGCTGCCTCAGGGTGCCTCAGGGCAGCCCTGCGCTGTGGGCTGTGGGTTTCTCACCTCTGTGCCATCGTGTGGGGGCTCCTCTGCGGCGGACCCACCTCCAGGCAGATCCGATGCTTTCCTTCCGCCGCAGAACCGTGGTCACCGGCATGCTGGATGCCTGCCTGAAGCTCTAAAGGGAGTGCAAAGTAGCCCAGGTGACCTCTTTACGCCCTCAGGGTCCGGGCTTGTGTCTCCTGGAATTGCTATCCGGCACTGACGCGTCTGTACGAGCACTGGCTTTTAAAACCAGAAGTAGGTGCGCAGGCAGCTGTAGTTTCACCTCTTCTGCCATCTGCACAAATGCAGATTAGCCCTGTCAGGCCGTCTCTTTCATTTCAAGCATAGCATAAAAGGTACTTAATCTTTAGAAGACACGTTCTATTCAGCCTCTCAGTCACTTGCAGAATGAAAGAGTTCAACCTGCGTATTTTAAAAAGAACTCAAAAACAACCCCTGAAAAACCCAAGACATTTTGTTTCTCTGTTAGTCCTGCAAACTCATTTGAAGATCTGGCTGCCAGGCAAAGCCTTTATTTTCTGCACCTCAGGCTTCATTATTGTTACAAAATCTGCCCTGAGTGGTGTGATTGTTCCCATTTGGTTTTGATGGAGACACTCATATTCCAGCAAAGGAGAAAAGTAGATCCTGTGGTTGGAACCTAGGTAAAGGTCTTACAACCTTCATTGGAAGCTGTGATCTCTAAACTACAGAAACAGTGATCAGGTCACTAGTCACAGAATCCAAGTCTGAAGTCAGTTCAGTGGGTTCTAACCAAGTCCAAAGCCTGTTATGGACTAGGACCATGCAGAGGGACTAGTGCTTCTGCATAGATGTGCTTCTTTGCACATAACATTGCATGTGAGCAAAGCTGTGTGCCTGCCTGGCAGCAACCGCAAAGCTGGATTTGTTGGTAAAGTACAGTGAGAACAGAATCTGCTGCAGTATTTGTCAGCTCAGTTGGCTCTGTAATGCAGGTACTACTCCAAACACACTTGAGGAGACAGTTTTCTGCTGAGTAAGAAGGTGCCATATTTACATAATTCTTTTCCTTAGGTGGTTCTTCAGAAATTGCTCAGTTTTGAGGCTGGCTTGGCCACAGAAAAACAAGTCAACAGGCCTTTGCACAGGCTGGAGAAAGAGCTTTCCCCAGCCCCCATGGCCCAGTAGGCTATCTGGGATCACAGACCCTACTTTCCAAACCATGAGGTCACATCTTCCCACCAGCCACCCCGGGATGTATCCGGAATGCCAGGCAGGGAGAGGCATGCCTGCACCCCAGGAAAGGGCAGAGGTGGCAGCGGCAGGTGTGTTGCCACTGGGTGCCCCTGAGTTCAGTGAGGCAGAACAACTTCTGCTGCTCAGCCCAGGGAAGGGCAGCTTCAGGCAGCCAGCAGCACTGCTGTCACTGAGGCTGTGGTGAGTTTAGTGTTTGTGACAGATGGCAATCCAGAGACTGAAACACTGTAGCCATGGGAAGGATGCAGAGGGAAAAGTGACAGTGGCAGCTCAGCTTTGCTCACGTCCAGCCCTCACGTGTCTAGGACTTGCACAGCCGCTGTTAGTGGCAGGCGAGCCACTGGCTCCTCTCTACTGCTTTGCTGCAAGCTACTCTGAGGCTTCAGTATAGCCAGAGATAACTAATTAATAGAGATTCAGACTTTTTTGAATGCAACCAGCACTAAAAAAATCCAGCTGTGGTTGGTTTGCTTGTTTTGTTTGGTTTTTTTTCTTTTGTGGAGGGGAAGGCTGGCATTTTTGTTACTTCATAGAATCACAGAATGGGTTGGGTTGGAAGGGATGTTAAAGATTATCTAGTTCCAACCCTCTGCCATGGGCAGGCACACCTTCCACTAGACCAGGATGCTTTCCTTGAGGTCATACTTTCATGTTAATTTCTGGAACTAGCAGGGAGGAAACTTGTCAAAAGCGATGGTGATCACAGGATTCCAAAGCTGATGTTTGAGAGGAAATGGAAATACCTTGTGAGACCCAGAGTATGGGACAGACTATAAAATTGCCAGTGCAGAAATGCATATTGTGCATAATCTCCAGGGTTGCTGGATGTCAAAGACATTCAGTCTTCCCTGACTAAAGGTGAAAATTAAACAAGGCCCAAAACATAGACTTAGGACCTACTCCAAAGCCCATTGCTCAAGAAAAGGACTCCCACTGACTTAATTGGTAGGTCAGGCTTTTCTTAATGGAACTGATGATCAGTTTGAGTTCTATATATGTGATCTTTCCAAACATAAAATTTCCATGACCTTCAGTGGGAGGTACATTATATTACTTTCCATTGGCTTAACAACCTCAACTGTGTTTATTTAATGCACTGTAATGGAGCCTTTCATGTCACTATAATATACTGGATAAATAAGACCTGTTTTCAAAGTTTATTGCTTAAGAAAATACATTTTACCAGCTTACATCCTTTATCTTGTGGTTTATGAGAAAATAAGCGTACTCAAGTGTATACAATAAATGTAGCACCCGGTCCTGCATGCTTAGCGCTTGGGAAGTGCAGACAAAGGCCCATATAACATGCAGCTATAGAAAGCAGGTAAGAAATAAGCTTTGATAATACATATTTGTAAATAGGTTAATGTATTTTTAAACCTGTCAGGCTCTTGTCCAGTGCTTGTATGATTGGGTTTTTTAACCTTGGGAAAATATGAAATATATTTCATATATAATTTGACTTAGGTGCCAAAGGGATTTGAGGAATCCTGGGATTTAATAATTAAAGCTGACACTAGGGTCCCTCTTGTCAGTCACCTTTTGCCTACAGCAGCAGTTGGTTATCAGCCTCAACTGCAAACCTTTCTTTCATGTGTTTGCTTTTGTTAGGCATTGAGATTATCTGAGCACACATGTTTTGTCTTTATGGTTTATGTGATAAAACTTACTAGACTCCACTGATGGGGCAACTTGGTGTGAAGTCATTAAGTATGTTTGATTCAAGGACTGGTAAAAATAAGCTTTCCTGTTATTATACTTGGAAAAGAACTGAAATTGATAAAGCCCTGAGAGGATCTAGGTTTAGAAGGATGGAAATTTGAAAAAGGCATAAAGCCTGGCCCATGCCCAGGTTTCAAACAACCCAAGTGTTCATGACAGGTATGATTCTTTTGAAAAGTGCTCATGGCTCCACCCTTTCTGGGTGTGTAGTAAACTGGTAGGAAGGGCTTCCTTCATGCACAGTAAGGCAAATCCCCTACCCTAGCATGAGGAGTTGGAGTGTGTGAGCATGTTCGTCCCTGTGTAACTGGCCACGTAACAAGTGTTGAGCTGTTTAAGTATGCAGGTCAAAGTGAAGTGGTTGGCAAGATACCAAGCTGGAGGGCTGAAGCCAGTTCACTTTCGTTGCTGCAATAGCACGAGGTGCAGAGCCAGATTCAAACTGCAATCAGACACAGGTTTTTTTAATTACCTTTAGTAAGCTTTGACTTCAGCCCATGAACAGTTGGCTTCAGTGGGTATCCTGATGGAATGTAGCGGCCTTTGGTCCATCAGCATCATTTTCTGGAAAAAGCACCACTATCTGTCCTCTGGTATTTGTACAGACAGCCTGCCTGTATCTCTGTCTAACAGGAGTTAACTTTTCTATAGCTTCTGTATGAAAAGACTTATACCTATTTCATAGTAATCTCACTTGAACAGTTTTAAAGGAGCACTTATTTTTCACCCGATTTAGGATCCCTCCTCTATTTTAAAGGACTGCTGGAATCAATGCGAGTCTGAAGAGTTTTCTATTACTTTTGCACTCCAACTTCATTCCTTGTGAGCATAGTCATTGGTATTGAAGAACCGGCAGAGGGAGCATGAAACGCTTCCTTCGTGTTGCGCTCTTACATAAACATTGGCTGCTGTTTGAGGGTTTCCTTAATTTTATTTCTCTGGAGCAGGAAGGATTTTTGAAAGGAGAGGTGATGTGGCTTAGATATTAAATCCGTGGAAGTCTTTCAGTTGCTGCACTTCCATGCGATGAATTGCTTTTCTGTTTCCACCACTGTCTTCCCCCTCCTGCTTACTCCCCTCCTCCCCCTCCAAATGTTCAGTTTTCGTTGAGGGTTTCCAAGCTGGGACATATATCATTCCTCCAGAGCTGATGATACGTCATTAGATTGTCAGGCAAATCGTGAAGTTTGCTCGTGGTGAACAAAGATAGCTCCTGTGCAGCACCAGGGCTGTGAAAGTATTCATTGTAAAGATTATTATTGTGCAAAAAGAAGAGGAGAAAAGTAGATGTCAGGAAGAAACATGCATGTTCCACAGGCAGGCTTTACGCTTTGTGAAACGCACATACCTGCAAACAGTGTTTGCCAAAGGGAGTTAAAGGAAACCAAGGAAACCCAAACACAGATTAAAAATGTGAAAAGGCATTAAAACAATTTTCATCAGCCACACAATCATACATTTCAAAACTCAGTGCGCCCATTATCATGTCTTATCATTGGATTTTTAATTAGAAGACAACCCCATTTTGTGTATTAAAGTTTTTATTCCTTAGTAAGAATTTTTTTTTAATCACAAAATAGTGTGGAAATATTTAGATAATAGAATTCATGGAGTGCTGGAAAATACTGAATATAAAGATTGATTTCTAATATATCACATACTAAACTGTTCTAAACCAGCTGGTTTCTTGCAGACAGGATTTATTTTTTTTTTAATAATTTAAGACAGCATAAGCTTGTATCAAGCATAAGCATTGTAACAAAAGTGCAACTTTTTCAGCAACCCCCCCCCGAAGTTTTTAACTGAAAATATCATTAACACATATTTTCTCCCTACAAAAATAGCATGTCAGACATCATTAATTGGATGTATTAACAACTTATTTACACACAGCCACTCTGTAGGCCAGTAAGAGAGTAATTTTTTTCTTTCTTTTTTTTTTTTTACGTTGTTTAAACACAGCGTTTGAGGCAAAACAGTAGCAACAGCAGCAGCGGATGCACCAAACAGACGGACAGAGCCCGCACGGACGGACGGACGGATGGACGCGCTCATGCCTCGCCAGGCTGTCATGTCTCACCTCTTACGTAACATTCAAGTGAGATTTCTCACAGTGCTACCTTGGCAACAAACTAAAAATATCTAGGCAAGGTCTTGGTTTAAGCCTTCTTCTAAAAGCTTTATCCGTGTGATTATCTGGCAGTCTGGTTTGTCTCCGGGAAGGGAAACAGTGGCATTTGAGCACAGGATGACGGGGAGAGCCCACTTGGGAAACTTACCCCAACTGGTCTAATCGCTTCTGATTGCACAGTGAGGTGTGTTACCTACGGCCTCCGCTTTGTGTCCCTCGGATTTAGGATAAAGTGAGTGAGGAGTAGTTCAGGCTGACGAGTTGCTCTGTGTTTTCTTGAAGGGGAGAAAGGAGGGGGGGCTATTTTTTTGTAGTTCAGTGCAGAAACATTCATTTCATACAGCAAGGTTCGGGGGGAAATCTCTCGGGGACATACTGAATTAAATAGAGAGGGTGAGAACAAATGCACTTGCCACACCTGTATACCTTAGCCGAAAAGAAATAATAATTATAAAATAAACACAAGGTTACATAATGGGTCTGCCCCTCCTTCCCTTGCACACCCAAAACTCGCCGTAGCCAGCGGCAGCCCCGGGTGCTCAAGGCACTGCAGGTTCGGGCTCGGGGTGCTGCCGTCTCTCTGCGCTCCTGCTCTCAAGTAAAGTGCTAGCGCGGGTGCGGGGGCCTGCCCTCCTTCCTTCCTTCCATTGCTTCGCTTTGCCCCGCCCGCACCCCGAACCCACCCGGGGCTCCCGGGCCGCGAGTGCAAGTTCCTATGAACCCATTGCAAATAAGGTGCAACATTTAAGTTACCTTAGAAAGAGAGAGAGGAAAAAAAGTATCCTTACTATTTCTTCTTCTTTTTTTTCCTTGTTTTTCCTTATTTAAGCATGTATAAAGCCAAACATTAAAAAAATACTGAGTAGCAAATTTTCTCCTTGACGGTGCTCTGCGGGGCACCGAGGCTCCCCTCGGGGAGGCCGCTCCCCACCATCCCGCAACCGCCAGCTCCCGGCTCGGCTCGGCCCGGCCCCGGCTACCCCTTACAGATGCCGCCCTGCCCTCCATAGGAAACCGGGGGCGCAGGTGCCGGCCCGACGGCCCCTCCCTGCCCCGCGGCGGCGGTGGGGGCTCCCGGCCGGCGGCGTCTCAGGGGCCCTCGGCACCGGGCTCCTCAGCAGTCGCGGTATCGGCCTCCTCGCCGGGCTCGGCGGCGGCCATCCCGGCGGCGGCGGCGGCAGCGAAGGGGTGCGGGAGGTGTGGAGCCGGGGGCAGCCCGGCGGCCGCGGCCACCACTTTCTCGGAGGGGCCGAGCACGGACGAGAGGCAGGGGAAGGAGGAGGCGGCGGCCGCGGCCGCGGCAGCCGCGGCCTGGGCCGGGATGCCCGGGTAGAGGAGCGGGATGGGGGCGGCGGGGTAGAGATACTTCTCCAGGCTGCCTTTATCCAGGAAGGGCTGCATGTAGGCTGCGGCGGCGGATGGGGAGATGAAGTAGAAGGGTAGGCAGAAAGGGGCCGCAGCCGGCTGTCCGAAGGGGACCCCACCGCCGCCCGCCCCGAGGGCCATCAGCGAGCCCAGCAGTGCGGCGTCGGGTCTCACCAGGGCTGCCGCAGCCGCTGCCGCCGCAGCCGCCTCGGCTCCCCGAGCCGCCAGCCCCGGCGGGGTGGGCATGGGGCTGCCACCGCGGTCCAGCTTCAGCCGCTTGGGCGCGGGGGGAGCCTCTTCCCCCGACGGCTCCTGCTTGATGGCCAGGGAGGGCAGCGCGCTCCCGGTAGCCGCAGGGCCGCGCTCGGCGCGAGCCTCGCCCTCCCCGCCGTAGCCACTGTCCGTGTCCGTGTCGGTCTCAGCGCTGAGCTCGGCGGCGTGAGTCCGCTGGATGACGGGCACGCAGTTAGCCTGGCCCTCCGGCTTGTGGCCCGGCGCGCATGGGGGGGCGGGCGTGGAGGAAGAGGAGGAGGATCCCTTGCAGAGGGGGCCTGGCGGCTGCGAGAGGAGCTGGGGGCCGGGGAGGAACTGCGACGAAATGGAGTGCAGGTGGCCGAGGAGCTGGGCGCATCGCTGCTCACGGGGAGTCCAGCTCTCGAAGCGGGAGAGGTACTGCAGCACTTCCTTGGCGCACGTCTGAAAACCCGAGTGGAAGGCGTCCAGGTCGGCCTGCACGGGGGACTTCATGGACCGCTCCCCTGCGGGGGACAAAGAGAGGGGACAGCGTTTGCTCGGGGCTCCACCGTGGGGTGCCCCGCTCGTCGCCTTTCCCGCACCCCCCCGTCCGCTGTCGGTGCCCCCCTCTTACCATTCTGCAGAGCAATGATCTTCTGGTGCTGCTGCTCCGTTAAGGCTGTTAACGCTTTCAAGTGTTTCAAAGTCAATTCCAGCACCACCGCTTTCTCCAGATGTCCCAGCGTCTGAAAGGCAAAGGAAGGGGGCAGCTTGGCTGGCTAACTCCCGGCATGCTGTGGCCACTGCCAAACGCCCGGCCGCCTCTGTAACTTAGGGAAACTGGTCCCCGAGGCCAGTTATGGGCAGGCAGGCAGGTAAACGGGCAGGCAGCACGGCGTCCCGCACCCCGATGCCCCTCGGGCTGCGCGGCAGGCAGGCTGCCGGAGCCTGCATCTGCATGTACATCTACGCCCCTCTGCACCTTACCGTCAACTTCAGATGCTCGGGCAGTAAATCCTTCAGCTGGGCAATGCACTCGTTAATCCTGTCTCGCCTCTTCTTTTCTATCAGTCTATGTGGCAGTTTGTATGTTTCCTAATTAGCAGAATCCGGAAAAGCCAAGCGTTAGACAGAGTCCCTCGGAACGCCGACCAAAACCAAAACAAATGTCACGCCGACCACATGCCGCGCAAATTATCACCAAGGCACCGCTCTCCTCGCCGTGCCAGCTAGCTCGGAAACCCGCTTGTACTTCGTGGGGGGGGAAGTTAAAGCGGAGCCGTCCGGGGATGCTCCTGGGGGTGCAGCTGCGCCGTGAGATTTAGCGACCCCCAAATAAGCGCTCGAGTGAGAACAACCCCAGAAACTTACCTTGCTCTCGTCCCTCTTCACGCCTCTTTTGGGTTTGCACATATACAGGGAAGGGTAGTCCAGCCTGGAGAGAAACACAAAGATCCGGCATCGGCAAGAGCCAGGACTAGAGGGCAGGCAGACGGAGGGCCGGGGATCGGGCAGGGGATGGCCGGGAGGACGCGGAGGGAGGCTATCCCCGCGCACTGGCTCTGCTGCCAGCGCCTCACAGCACTTTCTGCAGGGGACCAAACGCCGTAGAGCCAGGAGCCGGAGGTGCTTCCCTGGCTCCTTACCCTATAAAATCCCTGTGCTCCAGTAACTGCCTCTCCGGCAAGCGGGAGATTCCTTCATCCATGTCTGGCAGCGGCTGACGTTTCGTCGCTGCTTTTGATGGAGCCGGCGGGATGCTGAGATGAGTCCGTGGAGATCCGCGAGCGCCGCTGCGCACATGCAGCCTCCGTTCCCCCCTTCCCCGTGCAGCGGCCAAAGTGTGCGGCGGCTCTTCCGTCCCCGTCCCCGTCCCCGTCCCCGTCCCCCCCTTCCCTTCCCCTGCTCTGCCTCCGCCGCTGCCGCTCCCCCTGCCCGCCTCGCTCCCGCTGCCGCGGGGCACGCGCGCCGACAGCCGGCCCCGCACACGGCTCACGTGCGGCGGGCGCCGGGCGGGGGGCGGGACCGGGGCGGGGGGAGGGGAAGTGGTGTCGGGAGGGGGGGGGGGGATGTCCCCGCCGGCGGCCCAGGGTCCGCCCTGCCAGACACCGGCTTCCCCCCCCCCCGTGTTACTGCTGCTGTCATCGTCGTTGCCGTAGTTATTACTACGTGAACCCTCATTACTTCTCGCAATTTTATTATTATTATTGTAATTTTATCATTTTACTCGTACTTGGGGAGAAGAAGCCGCCCGTGGAAAACGTGCCCACGGGGGGGGGATCGAGCCCCTCTCCTCGGAGGAGTAGGTAGGGCGTCACGTTTTGTATACGTCGTATACACATATAAGGGTGCGTGAGCACGAACAGGCGCACACGCGTAGTTGTTTTGCTGTGCCGCAGCTTTCGCCCTCCGGTGATACCGCTCGGCAGACCTTTGGACTGGAGAAGAGTCCGCCTGCAACGCCAGACCGGGGCCACACACGCTTCTTATATATGTACGGATACATACATATACCAATTATATGCCCATCTATATATATGTATATCCACCTAAGACAAGCCTATCTGTACGCTGACGCTGCCCTCCTGACAGGCAGCCCGCATCCCCTCCGGGCGCAGGGGGTGACATTGGAGCCGATTTACACCGGTGCAGCGTGACCGCCCGCGGCAGTCCCTGGACGGGGCGGAACGGGAACCCCCCCTGCCGCCGCTCCCCCCCTCCGCCGGCGGCGGCACCGACAGCCGCCTCCCTAATCCCGTCTCACACTGGTACGAGCACAGGGCCGGCAACGTGACCCGACCTGCTGCCACATCACTGCTGCCGGCAGCAACTGCTGCCGCTGCTCCGCCTCCCCCCCCCCCCCCCCCATGGGCACCGGCACACACGGCGGCACCGGGCAGCACCGGGCACTCCCCCCCCCCCCCCCAGCTCGGGCTATGGGGCACCGTACCCTTCTAGCCGCGCACCCCCTCCCTTTGCTGGGCAGCGCACCAGGACGCGGACCCCCCCATTGGAAGGTGGGGGTGCTGCTGCTGCCCCGGGGTAATGGGGGGCTCTTCCCGTGCCCCGGGAGCAGGCGCTGTGTGTGTCCCTGCGTGCGCTGTGTTTGTGTGCACGCCGGCGCCGCATGTGCGGCCCTGCAACGTGCGGGGTGTGCAGTGGGGGGGGCGCGGGGGGATATGCGGGGTGTGCAGAGGATCCGTCCCACGTGCTATGGGGAGATAACACACACACACACCCGAAATCTCCCCCTCCCTGCCCCTTATTCCCAGACACAGGGACGGGCAGGCGGCGTTCTCTCTGGTATTCCCGGTGGGAAGTGTCAGCAGCAGAGGAGATCCATAGCGATGTGTTTATCCCCCCCATTCGCGCAAGCCCTGGCCGCTTGCCTTTCGTTTGGTTAAGCTTCTCTCTCTCCCTCCCTCTCTCCCTTCTGCTCCAGCTCCCGGAGGTGCGGGACCCCCAACCGCAGGGCACACTAAGGAGGGGGCAGCTTCGGGCTCCCACAGCTCGTGGGAGGGAATTAGTCCACAAGCATGCCCCCGACAGCCGAAAGAGAAAAGATCTTCGTCATTCCTTCCTAACGATGGTGCTTTACAGGTAATCTTGCCGGGAGCGTAACTCGTGATGTTAGATGCGGAGGGGCTGGGCTGCTGGAACCCCACTGCCCCGCTGCGAAGTGCGAATGAGGTTGTAGGAGCACCAAAGGCTCTGATGAGGTGTTGGAGGCTCCTGCTTGGCAGGCAAGTGAGTGGCTCTGCAGGCTGGTATAGCCCTTTTCCCTGTTACAGCCTGATGGCATCTCCACACTGTCTGCAAGTAAACTGGGGGCTAAAAATAACCAACATAAATGTATACCAGATGCCCATAGGTTATGTTTGGGAACGTCAGAAGAGGCTTGTGGACTGCTGCAGAGGTTGTTGGGAGAATCTGCTCCTGGTGGGAAAAATGAGCTGTTACATAGGCTGGACTGTATGGACCCTCAGGAAGGATGATTGTAGGGTGGTGTTGGTTGCCTCAAGATAGGCATCCATGTTGGACATCTAAAGTGGAGCTACAGGCTGTCTTGCTAGGCAGTGGAGAGAAACAACCACCTTCAGCATGAAATTCCTCTCTTCCTGACTTGGACTGGTCTTTGAGGAAAGCATCAAGAAAACTAGAGGCACAGTCCCAATAAAAGAAGGAGCTTAACCCTGAGATAAATCACATGGAGACCTTTTGGGGGAGTGCTGACTCAAAGGGAGCTTGAACTCTGAAAGGAAAGACCATTTTCTTTAGCTGATTACTCCCATGGGCAGCAAAGCAAGGCTTTGTGTGGCTTCTGTGACTAATATAAGGGTGGGGAGATAGGGGTAAGCATTTCTGGAGCACCTTCTTGTGGGGCACCTGGAGCATTTCTGGACCATTTTTGCCAGTTCCATCATCTCAGCAGCAACCTGCAAACCTTCAAATTATGGAAACAATGCCCAGAGTGAGACTTGGCCCCTAGGAGAAGAAGTCTTAATTGTGGGATTCCTCTGGAACCAATTGGGAATGGAAATCAAAGATGAGCAAAGGATGCAAAACATGAGCCGAGACAGCTGGAGACTTTGTAAAAGGAGTTCAAGCAACATCTGGAAGCTTCTAAGAGAGGTTTATAAGAGGTCACCTGCAGACAAGGATAAAAAGCTTCATTGTCAAGGGAGAATGCAAAGTTCTCCTGGAAGACTCCCAGTTTAAAATGGCAAGATGGATCAAAGATGTGATCGGCAGCATGACTGTCATGGAAAAGAATGCGTTCCAGAAAACAGGAGGCACAAGAAACCTTTGACCAATGTACAAGCCAAGATGAACCACACCAAAGAGTTAAGAAACTGAACAAAATCATTCGGAAAAGGAAATCAAAAGCTTGCAGGTCACTGCAGGAAGAAACAGCCTCGTGCTGTAGACAAGGGCTATCCAGAACACCGCCTACTACCAAATGCTCACCACCATTTTCAGTCTGCAGGAGGAAGGAATCAGACTGACTATCCCAGCTGAATAAGTGTAAAACCCACAGTCTTTGAGGAGAATACCTCTGGGAGTGTTATTCAACTCAGTCCATAACCACAACGTAAGGAAATGGCTCTGAAATAGGGCACCTAGGAGGCAACTTGATGGGTTCAGCTCTTACGGCAGACAGTATTTGCCTTCTGGATAAAGGATTAAATTATCTAGCCTGGCTATATGACTAGAATTAACCATCAGAGAGAGCTGGTCAGCCACATACTACAAAGTGAGGGACAAAGAGAGTTCAGCTGAAGGACCTGGATCATTTTAGTTGAGTAACAGAGATATTACTGAAGACTTCCAAGGTAAACTGGACATTGACTATTAATAGATTTTCAGTTATGGGATGACCGGATTGAGACCAGGGGAAAAGAATGAAGCAAGAGCACATAAAAACCTGAGCTGGGTAAGGAAAAAGGTCTGGCTGCCCCAGAGTCCAGCAGGAGATGCCTCGGGAGGAGCAGACAAACAGAGCATGCATGTAATGAATGCCCTGCAGGCTGGTCTCCCAGGTCCTGGTGTCCTGTGGTGCAGAAACTAACTGAGCCAGAAACGATATCTGAGTGTTTAATGGGAAGCCAAAGACACCGTGAGAGGCAGAGGAATTTGCCAAGGTGCTTAAATCATGAGCTGCAGCAGAGCATTGGGCCAGGAAGCAGACTGATGAGAAGCTGGTCAGTCACCAGGAGTCCTGTCAGCACAGCTCTGTGGCTAATGCAGAGAAAAGAAAAGAGAACTTTCCATTTTTGAGAGTGCCACACTCACCCAATGTATGTAAAACATACATTCAAAAGAGACAGTGGCCATGCAAAAATGCAGCTGAATTCAGAAGCAGAAATAAAATAACCTGACTGTGGGAAGGTGGTAAGCCAAGACAAGATAGGACGTGCAATGAAGCCTTTTGCAGTGCTGTAAAATGGGGAAATAGAGGTAGGTCCAGCTTGGGAGTGCAAAGTCAGGTCCTCATTTTTGTGCAGGACTGCTACAAAAGCCTTACAAGGGAGCCATTGGTCACAGAGACCATGTGAAATGAGTGATATTGACAGAGATGGCCCAAAGTCTACCAGAGCAGCCAAGCTAGACCAGCACTTGGGATAATGGTGGCTGAGCTAATCAGATTGAAATGGATAGTGGTGACAGGAGAGCACTGATGTTTCTAAACCTGAGAAAGTCAGATTGGTGAAACAGGGGCACTGGAGCAAAAAGCATGATGTTGTCCTCAGTGCCCCATGTCTGTAGCTGTGTGATAAACACCAGGAGCTGTGCCTTACTCTGTCAGTTTAGAAATACCCTTTAAAGCTGTGTTTCAAGTGTAGTAAATTACTTGTGGGTAGCTGGTCTGCAATGAATGGCTCTCCTGCTTCCACCATAAAGGTGGCTCCACTTCGAGGTCACTTCCAGCTCTGACTGATGAGAGGGTCTGAAACCTGCCTGGAGACCTGGGACCCTCATAGATTCTTAACCAACAACTCAGTCAGATCTTGTGGATGTGAAATAGAAATCATCTCCATCTGCCTGCTGGATGTTTTCCAGGAGCAGCAACCAGGGACAAATAAAACAACCTTCCCTGTAGGTCCCTGCTCTGAAGTCACTGGAAAGCAGCTGAATCTGTGAATGAAAATGCCTTGGGTGATACCAGTGGGTCCAGTTTGGTCATTCACAATAGATATTGACAGGCAGAAGTGGACCTTAAAGATGGGGAAGACTGCTTCTGAGCAAAGTCCAGTCTAAGTGATGGTCAGGGTTTGCATAATGCACCAGCTCCACTGGAGAGGCTGGTGGGGAAGGTCAGGCAGACCATGCCAGCAGAAGGCCTTGAGTGGCCTCAGCCTTTCCGGACGTCTGTTGTTCTTTGGCTATTTATGGGTGCATGCCGAGACCTTTGAACAAGAAGCAGTAGGTGCAGTTGCACATGGCTTGTGATAAGTTCAAGGCTGACAGTCTGTAACTGGTCCCAAAGGAAAGGGAGTAGTTTCAAAAGCAGGTAACTTATGCCTCCTACACTAGTGGTGATGGGGAATTTCCACTGAAAGGAACAAAACAGACTGCATGGAGCTGGCCCTCTCCCCAGCCATTTGCAGAGGTGCAGGTCTGTAGGACTCTGCTCCTATTACAGAAGGTTTGTTTGTAGATTTGCTAACATTGCAAAACCTTGCACAGGCAAAGTGACAGAGGGAGAGCTTTTTAGTGTCCGACAGAATGAGATTTAGCAGTTTCAACTAGTGCAATTCCTGCCAGTAGTTAGATTTACTGATAAGTTTTGTTGGTGTTTGCACTACCAGGAACACTACAGTAAGGGGAGGCCATGCATCATTGCAATAGCTCACTCCATGGGCCTAGGAATTCCAAATGCAATTTGGCCAAATATTAAGG
Source organism: Melopsittacus undulatus (assembly GCF_012275295.1). Lineage (NCBI taxonomy): Eukaryota > Metazoa > Chordata > Aves > Psittaciformes > Psittaculidae > Melopsittacus > Melopsittacus undulatus. Next base: position 82,017,815 of record NC_047531.1, on the reverse strand, counting down.
AAAGTGTCAGTTTTGCAACTGCACAGTTAACTACACTTCTGGGCATGAATGGAGTAGCAGTGTTGCCTACTACTACAGTCCAGGCAGCAGCTTTGGGGCACAGTGCAAACAATGTCGTGGGTGCAAAATGGAAGAGATGATTCTTCAAGGGGATGAATGCAGAGAAGGAGATGCTTGTTTCATCTCTTAAAACTTGCATATGTGCAAATGCTTCTAGTTCATCCAAGAGAATGGGAAGGGCAATGCCAGGGAGGGAGCGTGGGCTCCTGAACCTGTTCACACCAGAAGGTGCATCACAGAAAGGATCCCAATAAGATATGACTATAAAATGAGGTGGGAAACTCAATTGTCCTGAAATGAGGTATACGTTTGGAGCACAATGAATTGTGTATTTGGAGTATTGAGGGGAAAACATTCTGGTAATGGTGGGAAAAATTGGGATTTAGGGTGAAATACTTCATGAAAGTTATAGTGCATGGAAGTGACCTGTAGAGCACTTTGTTAGGTGACATCTGGACCAGGAAGTTCTGAGATTATTATTTCAAAACTGGAGAATGTTTTGAATGATTCTGGGTTTCTGTACATTCCCAAAAAGCCTTAGCTAAGCTAAAGGAAAAATCCTATTGGGTAAGATCCAGGAAGGATGTAGAAGATGCGTGCAGGAGATGAATGCCTCTGTTGCAAATAACAGTCCCACAGAAACACAGAGAGCTGCCATGAAATAATATCTGTCAGAGTAATTTCATTAATGGTCTGCATTGCCTGATGTTGGGTTTCTGTCTGAAGCAGATTCTGGGAGCTGCAGACTATTTCACAAAATGCCCTGCAGCTTGTCTGTTAGGACACCAGCGCCAGATGTCCGAGTGAAAGACGTCCTCTCCCTCCAAGTCCTAGGAGGTATGGGAGTATTGCACAAAGCTCAAGGGAGAAACACTGAATCCAGAGCATTTCAGCAGATCTGTGAGGTGGTTGGGATCCCTAAAACATCTCCATGTGACCACAGCCTGAAGGGCTGGGGGGTGTTTTATTGCATACTCTTCCAGTCAACTGGTTTGCTCCTCAGAACTGCATCAAGGGGCAACACCCAGCACATTCCCGTCCTTTTGAAGACCTCAGGAGTAGCAAAGCACTTCCTCACAGTTCTGGTGAAAAGCTAAGGACTTCTGCATGCCTTTTTGTGGAGTTTCAGGAAAAGAACAAAGGTTTGGATCATGCATAGAAGCACATGTTTGTTTGGACGGGGCTTTTTGTTTCTTTATTTTTTACAGTGGAAATCTGGGATATTTTACAGTCTTAGAAAAAGCAGAATGAGACTCTTAAGGATAAACCTAGAGGAATACTATGGGACTTGTATAGAAGGGCATACAGTCCTGACCTGCATATTCACGTATGTATACTCTGGTATACAGAGTACAGTGGGGTCCTGAAACAAAATCCCATGCTATCATGAGGCTGATTAGAATATGCACTAGGGGAAAACATGTGGGGAAACAAAACTTCAGGAGTTTGCTCTTTCTCTGCTCTTCCCTTATTGCAAATGTAGCTGTGAAAAGCCAAGGCAAGGCTGGAGAAGCTGAAGCACAAATCCCCTTCCTCCCCACTGGCACCAAATGGGCAGACATTTGCTTGCAGGCTGCAAGCACACTGAATGCACCTTGAGAGTACTGTGAACAGCTGCCTGGGAGGGAATGAAGGAGCAGAAAACGATGAGAAAAGGGAGTACAAATATTTTGGATTAGCAATGGGAAAATACCTTTACAGAAGCGTACTGTGTAATTACAGATAAGTAAGAATGTGTCATTCATCATTTCTTAAATGATTTCCCCTTGTTCTCTGCACGGTGGGTTTGTTAGAGCCTTGTCATTCTGAGCTCCTTCAGGATAAAGGAGGTGGCTGAGAGGGCAGGTGTGGGAAGGGGGATGAGTCCTCCTAAACCTAAGGGTGTAGGACAGGCAGGACAGTCACCCTCCTCTATGAAACAGTGACTGCTCCATCCCAGACACTTGGCTGCAGACAGGTAAGTGCAAAGAAGCTGAGAGAGAAGGCAGGGAAAAAGCTCAGTGATTGTTTTTGGGTACAAGACCCAGGCTCCTCTTGCATGAGTCCTCCTGGGTTCAAGGCAGAAGAGCTGTTTTTTAGTATGAACAAAGACTCTAGTGGAGACCCTCCAAATCTCTGTTAGTTTTCTCTTCAGAGCTGGGATGATCCTGAAGAACCTGCATTTCTGATAGACCTTTAGGGGCAGAAGATGCAACAGTGTTTTTTCTGTCTCTTTCATCATAGACCACTGTCCTCAGGCCATCCTGCTGCCCTCTTGCTACATGATAAGGGCGCATAAGGGCATACAGGTTTGGAAGTGCTGAGCCTTTTAACTGGAAAGACAGTAGGAGAAATCAGGGAATCTCTTTGTGCCTGTCTGCTTCTGTCACCACCCCACATCTACCTGGAGTATGTAAGCAAGGAGAGACCCTCTGCACTGTATAAAGGTGCCACTGGACAGGCAAGCCAAATTCTTCCCTGCTGACCCAGGATGGGCACCAGCTGCAGTCAAGATCTGGATCATAATCAGGACAGTACAGAGCTCAACACAGACACACAGGAAAAAGGACACTCATGTCTGATGATCACTAAAACCTGTTGTCCCAGGGGGAAGGGTAAGACACCCCTTAGACCCATCCTGGCTTGTCAGAAAGTATCTAGGATACCTCTGGACCTTGTACCAACTGGGAAATACCCTCTCAACCACTGTGCCTGTATTCCCTGCTCCCTCCGGGGTGCCCTTTGCTCCAGGCCAGATGGCAGGGATGGTCGCCTGTGCTGGCAGTGTTTCCTGAGGCATGCAGTGCCATGGGGTGCACGCTCTGAAGCTCTTGTGATTCCTGCATTGCAGGGGTCATTGCCTGCAGTGTTATTCATCTCCCCCTTGCTTTCCCAGGCTGCTGCTGCTGCAGCCCAGGCTGGAGCACCAGCTCTGCATGGTGCCTGGCTGCATGCGAGCAGTGGCAGTGGCAGGCCTGGCAAGGCTCCCTTCTTCACAGGGAGACTCTCCTCCCCTCGGATGAGCAGGTTTCCAGACAGCTCCTTTTATGAGGACAGATTTCAACAAGGCTCTAAAACCCAGCCTCGTATAACTTGTCTCCCAGTCTTGTCCTCTGTGTCCTGCTGGGGAGGTATTGCATGACCCCCTTTAAGCTGTCGGCAGCCAGGCTTTCAACGTGGCAAGGGGGCCGGGCTGTGTCTGGGCAAATGTTTTCTTTCTGCGGTCAGAAAACAGGGCCGGGCAAAGGCGCTGTGCCCGAGGCACATCCTGACAATGAGCCCCTGCCCACCCAGGCCACGCTGGGTCCCGATCTCCCACATTGATGGCAGGAACAGCGAGGGTGGCAGAGACCGTGGGTCTGCCCCAGGGGCAGCGCTTCTCCCTCTGGAGCAATGGGAACCTTGGTGTGGAGGAATGGGGTGGGGGGAAGTGTGCCAGGAAGAGATCCCAGGGTGTGCCAGTGGGATGGGAACATGCTTGTGCCACCCATGCAGCTCACTTCTGAGGCATGCTGGCATCCTCTGCTCCAGCGCTGATGCCCTGTTAAAAGGTGGTGGACAGCCTGCGCATCTCAGTGTGATCACCAGGGACCCCTGCTCTCAGGCAGACCTTGCTGAGGTGCAGTTGCATCATTCCCCACACACACACACATGCACCCCACAGCCATGAGGGTCCAGATCATCTTTTCATAACAATACCTTACATCTGGTCACCAGGCACAAACCCACCATGCCTGCATGGCCTTGGCAAAGAGCAGAGACTTAAATCACCAAACCCAAGGCCACACTTCAGTATGTTCACTATGTACCTATTAAAGCTCATGATTTTATGTCAGGATTTGAGGTCCGTGGTATAATAAGATCCATGGTTTTATTGTCCTTTGTTTACTGTTCTGAACAAGGTGTGAGGAGGAAGCAATAGGTCAGAGGGGTGCAGGACTCTTGGAAGCAAGCAGGTGAGCCAGGGAAAGCAGTGGGTGATGCTCATCACACCTCCTAGCATTCAGATCAGGGCTGGGGTGAATCTCCTTTGTTGTGAGGAGGAGAAGGCATGCAGACATTTCACTTCTTTCCTTGAACCTTACTCTGCCATAGCCATGGCCAAAGTTCAGCCCTTGGAGCTCTGCACAGTGGTCCAGTCCTTTGCGAGGGTGTCTTGCCTGTGGGCTTTGCAATGTGGCACAAGCCCCTATTTAAGACCCCCAGTGTGTAAAGTCATGACCAAGACAATAAGGCCTTGACCAGAACTGTGCTCCCCGAGGAGCAGAGGCACCATGAGTCCATGCCCTGTGAGCTGAGCTGAGGTGATGAAAGCCCAGCTGGCCAGCAGTCAGGCAAGCAGGACCACTACCACATTGCTGTTCCCCAGCCCCACAGACCTAATGGTGAAGGAGATGAGAAAGTTTTGATTGTATTACTTTGTAATTTACAGATTAATACTATAATTCATGCTCTTGTTTGTTTGCTTTAAACACCTTTTCCACTGTTCCTCAAGGCATCTGTACGCATGGGAGCCCTTGGGGGTTTGGCTGTCACATAACTCTGGCTCTGCAGGACTGGCACAGGAGCTGGGCACCAGTGTAATGGCCAGTGCCTGCAGTGGGACAGTATGTCTCCTTCAAGTCTTTACCTTCTGTGGGGCCAGAACAGACCCAAAGAAGAAACATTTGCCTCCAGGAGTGCTACCCCAGTGTCTGTGTTTTCAGTCTCCTTTCTGGGGCTGTGCGCTGGAAGAATCTCCTCAAAGCACTTGGATACATCTCAATGTGGCAAAGTCCATGCCCGCAGCTTGAGATCCTGCTAGCACCAGCAATGGATGCCAGCATCAGGTGAGGTTCAGATCCATGTCTCCATGCCTGTGGAGTTCAGGCCAGCTGAGAAGTGTGGACTTTCTCAGCAGAAGGAGGAAAAAGAACCCTTGATGCCATGTTGACTTTAATCGCCTTGCTTATGCCACTGTCTGGCAGCTGAAACCCTGGCAATGTGAGACCTGGTAGCAGTTTCTAGCATGGTCCTGCATGCAACATGGTGCTTTAGGGTACTAGAGTAAAAGTTGAGATTATTAGGGTAAAATTGGTCTTAAAGAGAAAATAGAATGACATAAAATGAAAATGCAGCTATCTGCTTCCCTTGAGTTGAACTTGATGTATTTTAATTTAAATGGGAGGCATCACGTAACTTACAGATAGCACTTTAAAGCACTAGTCAGAAACATATTGCCAGTGCTAGATAGTGGCACATTTTAGCAGTAGTACGATGGACATAAAGCTCTTTAATACACTCAGAAAACAACACCTCAAATACTCTGCGAAGAGAAACATTTGGGCCTCATCAGGAAAGCACAGAGCTAGGGGCAGGAAGAAATGCACATTGTCTACTGCAGTATCTTGTGTGTACCTTGGTGTCCTTTTGTCAGTGTCTGAAAGTTTTGAATGGCAAGAACAGAAAACATCCATCACAAAGGTGCAGCGAGGCGAGTCTGTGCACGTGAAGCATTTGGAAACCCTTGGGAGCCTTGCCCAGCCGTCATACTGTGACCTTGGGCTGGGGTGAATGAGACAAGCTCCTTATGTCCCTTCATCTAATGATCAGAGGAGCTTCACTTGAATGCAGCTTGCACCATGGGTCCCAAGAGCAAAAGCTCTCAAGCTTCTGGGCTTCTCCAAGGTGGTGTTTATGTTCATGATGCATTGCAAGTGGAATAAGATTCCCACCCCCAGGCGAAGGCTTTGGGGAGGTGCACAGAGCTCATGCCTCCAGAAATGCCCCATCACGTGGAGCTGGTGCCCAGGTGACAAAACGTGTCTTTCTGCTGCAGTCCTGGGAAGGCAAACCTCTCCCAGCTCCCAGTGGAGTGCTTGAGTTCCCACTCAACACACAGAGTGCCGAGGACAGTGTGGAGAGAGCTGCTTTGATGGCCTGGCATCGATATCAAAGCTGGGTACGGGGCCCTATTTTCCACTCAAGGCTGCTGCAAGACGGTGCCTCTTTCCTCTGGAGGGGGAAGCTCGTGTGCGGGGCAGGAAGCCACCATGGAACAGCCAGCTCAGGAAGGGGCCGGGGCCAAGATTTTGTTTTTAACCTGTTTCTTGTTTATTTAAGCCTTTGAGGAAGATGAATAAAAGCAGCCGCTGAGAGAGGCCAGCTGTGTCGCAATCGGAGCTGTGTGTACTGACTGGGTCACAGTGGTGGCAGGGAAGGCAGCCCATGTGATGGCAGGAACCTCCTCTCTGGTCATCCATCAGTCTTGCAGACCCACCAGCATCTTGCACAGGAGCCAGAGCGCTCAAAGCAGGTATCCTGGGCACACCAATGTCAAGCCAGCAGCAGCCATTCAATGCTGCTGCTTCAGCTGGCTGCAGGAGAGTTGTGCTGCCTGTCAGGCAGTGGTACAAGATCAGGGATTTGAAGCTTCCAAGGTCTCTGATGAAGGAAGAGTTAGAGATACTTTTGTCCTGGTCATTTTCTGCAGAACAGGTAAAAGTAACTTGTTCCCCACTGCAGAGCTGCATCAGTCCAGGGTAGATTTGCCCCTGGGGCTGATTGAGCCTTTGCCCCTGCCACCTGTTAATGCTGCCCATACCATAGGGCTCACTGCCTCCTACCCTGAAAGTGAGCATCTTACAGACTTCCTGGCCCTCTGCACAGCACAGAGAGATGTAAAACCACCATGTGCATGATGCTGCAAATAGGGCAGCAACAGGTTCGCCATGGTCAGACATTTTTGTTGCTGTTCACATTTCCACCACGTCATTCATGCTCCCAGCTTTGGGCTCCTGGTTTTGGTAAGACCAAATTCCCACTCCATCACAGCAGTGCTCAACAGTGAGACCAGATATGGGCTGTGGGGGAATGTCCACCTCCTGTCCCCTACCTGCACTGGCTGCCACCTCCCCTGGCTGTGATCCCACAGTGCACTAGTTTGGGAACTTACTAGTTTGGGAACCCCCAACTCTTCCCACCAGGTGCCACAAGAGGTCCTGGCTGCATGGGGATTGGAATCACTGGGCTTGATTTAAAACCAGAATTTGGCCATAGAGCTGGGAGGTAAACACACAGTTTCCTATTCCAGAAAATATAGATTGGGTAGAGGTATCTTTCTAGGCTATTTTTAAAGGGCAAAGAATGAGTGCCTGCTTGAAGTTATCCCAACTTTTAAAGAGGTAAATGTAAAAATTGGTTAAAGTGAGAGCATGACCATGGGGAAGGTTTGACTGGGGGCTGGGGTCGGAGTACAATGCATAGAATAAAGTGAGAGACTCATGGGTTTGGATCCTCTAACTTTCATCAGTAGGTGCTAACTCCTGTTAATCCCTGTGATTAACAGAATGACCTGTAAGGGACCCTTGGTTTAACCCACATGGGCCTGTGCATTTCGAAGAGCACTGGGGCCCATTTTAGGATGAATTTCGGGAACATCCTGCCCCCTTAAGAGAACAGGTGGATGTATCCTGATCTATTTGTAATTCTACTTCCAACTTTGCTTAAAAAGTAAATGAAGATGTTACAAAGATCTAGCTGACCAAAAAACCCAGCTCTGGCCAGTCACTTCAGGCTAACCTAATGCAATTATCATTCTTATCCATATTGTCATGCAGTTAGTCCTGCTGAGCCTAGCACTCAACTGTCCTGATTTTTCATCATGAATTCTCTTTGTTCTTCTTCAAGTATTACTCCTGATTAAGGGCTGTGATTTGAGAAACTTAGTGTCAGGTTTTAAAGTGACAGTTGATTTTTCTTTTGGCAAGTTTGTTTTGTATGGATAAGCTTTTACATTGCATTGACATAGTTTTCACTCCTTTGTACTGTTTTGGTTCCCTCTGTATATACTCTTCTCTGAAAACACTGTGGAGTTTGTGCTCTCAGAGAGGGTGATAAAGCCTCTTGCAGGTGTTTCTATGCGTGGGGGAATGATCTGAGATGGAAGTAGGCACCAGGAATGCAAATTCCCGGTGCAATTTGGGTCACATGTCCAAAGGGAATTATCATTCCTCACATGCTTTCTCACACAGCAGGACGCGGGAGCAGAGGGGTTTCTGCCTTGGACTGGGCTCCCAGTTCATCTCCTCCCCTGCCTTGTCTCTGAAGGTGCCCAATTGCCAAGTGCTGTAAAGCCAGAATGAGAAATGCCAGAATGGCCAATCATAAGTTGCCCATAGGAAAATACTTTTCTACCCCCAGGCATTTGTCACTTGGCACATCCCCTGGAGAGTTCTGGTTTATATCCCTTCTGCATGATTATCTCAGATGAGGTCACTCCAGTGATATCCACAACCTATATAAATGCCCATGCAGTTTTTTTCAGACCTCCTGAACATTTTATCTTGGCAATCTCCTGTGGCAGCAAATCCCCATCTGGAGGTGCATTGCCAAAAGCATCCCCATTCCTCTGGCCATCCACTGCTCATTTTTAACATCAAATCAAACAGTCCCATTCTCTTCTACTGAACAATATCCTGGACTTCCTTGTTCCAGCCTCCCTTGGACTTTGCTCTCTGTATCAGTCACTCAGTACCACATTTATTAATATTCCCTTCCACTCCTGGTCCACCTTTGCAGGTGGTTAAGGAGGATAAGGATGTTTCTTATCATCTTGAGCAGGGGTCTTTTTGTCCCTTGAGGCACAAAACTGCCTCCCACCCCACTGGTGGCTCACCAGGCCTGCAGGTATGGTATGGGTTATTTTGAGGTCCAGGCAGAGGTACTCGTGCTGTAGGTGCAACCAAATCAGGAGCTGTCTCAGCTGAGTTGCTAATGAGATTTGCTCCTGTTACCCTGATCCGGACCAAGACCTGTGGAGTGCAGGCAGCCTGAGCTCTACCTCAGTGCCTGGTAAAACAGGTGTAAAAAGAGGAGCCAAAGCAGGAAAGTGATTTTAAAAGCAATTGCAGCTATCAGAGAGAAAGGAGGGGGAAAATCTAGCACACACATGGTATTGTGGCACATCAAGAGCAATGGGAGTGAGGGTTTGAATGGCAGCATCCCTTTGGAGGTTCCTGTGAAAAGGAAAGCAGATCATTTAAGTGTTCCCCATTCAGCTTGGGCTGTAGCTGCCCAGAAGAGATTTCCTGTGCTCTAGATAACATGCAAAGCTAGTGGGAAGTTGCCAGAAAACACCACTGTGGCTGCAGAAGAGGTCTTCTTGTTACTCATTATGGATGCATGACACAAAAGGCTTTTTCTCCTTCTGACTTGTAGTTTAAGCTTAGCATTTGGTACTTCTGGAACAGTGGATGTCCAAGGGCATGGCTCTCCATGACTGTGCCCATGTAAAGTGACCTGTGTTGGCAAGAGTGGATGACAGTCAGAGACACCACTGACATCATTTTAAGGCTGGGTGAACACATTGCAGCTGGAAAAACACTCAAAAATGGCATTTATACACCTTGTACAGCCAACTGCAGCATAGGCAGTGCTGGTAGGGATGCTTGCTTTTCAAGTTATTCAATACATCCACTATACAACCCCATTTTCAGTCAACTAAAGCATTGCCAAACATTGTAAGTTGATTTTTTTCATGCCGTATGACTGTCTCTGTCTTCTTTGAGGGAAAGATCCAGCCAAAAGGCCAATGCCTGGCACCAAGCACAAAAGTCAGGGCAGAAGAAGGTTTTTCACACCACCCAAAGTGCTTCTGTGACCTTCAAGCTGAACATGACCCTGCTTTGGAGTAAGGACTTGAAATTTGGCAGGAGGGAAGATGTGCCAGGATGCCTCATCCCTGGCAGGGTTTAAGGCCAGGCTAGGCTGGGCTTTGAGCAACCTGGTCTAGTGGAAGGTGTCCCTCCCCTTGAGATGATCTTTAAGGTCCCTTCCAACCCAAACCATTCTATGATTCTGTGATAATGATTTGCCATGGGTCTCTCAGTTACCTCCCACCTGTGAAAGCCTCCATCTCCCATCACCTCCTGCTTGGCTGTGGCACCTCCCTGCTGCTGCCAGGCCCTGTGTTGTCTGAGCTGTCTGTCCTCTGCCTGGTGCCTCTTGGTTTTACAGCCCTGCTAATGAGCCACGGGGCTGTCATAACGGTGTGAGACCATGGGATTTCTGTCTTTCTGTGACTTGAAAAACTACATCCAGAAAGTTGTGTTAAAGATTATTACAGCTGCACAATGAAGTATTGAGAGGTTTAGAAGTGCCAGGATTGAACTGACCTGTGCAAATTCAATTCACGTCCAAAGCTGGTTTAAAAGAGGTATCTATTGCTATTTTGCTTCATCCCACACAGCTGGCTTTCACATCTGAAGTCTCATGCAGTTTTAGTTACGGTGTACTGATAAACCTCCAACCTTTTGTTGCTTTTTTCAACATAGCTTGAACCAAAAGTGTTTGAAATCAGTTGAGATTTCACAAATGTTACTGTTGCTGTGTATCCTAAAAGCAATACTTTTCCTTGCATCTTGTGCAGCAATCATATGAAAGAGGCATTTAGGGCAGAGACCCAATTTTTGCCATTAGCCCATCAGCTTTTATCTGGATGCCCATGAGCAGACAGGCTGGTGCAGATGGGGCCCAGCTCCATGATGCCCTGAATTACAGGATGGCACAGGATGGTCAAGTGTGGTTTTGGCCACATGGATCAACCCCATCATAACTGACTGTCTCTGTTGTCTGATCATTGCTGCACCAGCACCCTTGTCAGCTGATATTTATAAAAGAAATACATCCAAGGGTTTTCATAGCAGCAGAACTACATGAGCAGGCAACTGAAGTTTCATTTCCTTCAGCACAGTATTGCTAATATATAGCTATTAATTCTTTACAATAAGATCATTCATGCCCTTATGCTTAGAAAAGGCACTTGCCTGGGTTCAGATGGCAGGGGTACAGCTCCTAGCTCTGCCACAGACTGACCTTGAACAGGCCTCGACCCAGCTCACTGGGCATATTTAGGGATGCATGTCCCATTGATACTACTTGGAGACAAGCACCTGAGTACTCCAGTGGTTCTGCTAGACTGAGAGTCCTCAAGAGAGCCTAAGCTTACAGAAGGCAATTACTCTGTGCCTCAGTTCTTCATTTTGAAACAGCAATACAGGCAGGTCTTGGTCTTTCTAGGGGCACCTTACCATGCTCTTGAACAACTTTACCTTGACATCCTGCATCACAATGTCACAGAGATAGAGAAAAGGTGCTCCCATGCCCCACTCTGCCCCTGCTTCTCTTCCTGCAGGTCACTGTCTGCAGGTTTTCCAAATGTGAGTGTATCTAGCCTGTTTGTTCAGCCAGTCCATGGATCTTATGTTGTGCATGGCTTTGCTTTGAGATATCTCAAAATTCCCTGTTACTCTGTGTGGCAGAGCTTTCTAGCGTGAGCTTTCTCTCATTCTCTTTCTCTCATCATCTGGGTGGGCTCTGCCTCTTCCTACATAGCCAGTGCCCTGCACACCCCATTAGTTTGGAGACTGAGGTCTCTTGCTTTGCTTTTCTCACACTATGGGACTTTCTACAGAAAGAGAAAGGGCCTGGAAAGCCTTCCTGAAGGATGAGTCCACCACTGCAGAATGAGATCTTCTAGAATTGATGACTATTACCAAATATTGGGAAAGCCCATTGATGAAGTGATGAAGCTAGATGGGGGGCCCTGTTTTAACATGGGTCCTGAGGAATGGATAATAAATTAATACCAAGAAATGCAGAGGAACCCAAGCAGGAGGGAGTGACACAACAAGACAGTTGCAGCAACGGCACCTTTGACTCTACCATGCTGGTTGGATGATTGTACTTTCAGCCTTGTTCTTTTCACACAGTTTCCCTTTTGTCTAATGTACAGCCCCACGTGTCTCACAGTTATTACCTATGGGTGCTCAAGGGATTTATGCAAGAGCTTAACTGTCTTAGGTGTAGTCAATTTAGTGGGAAATAGTGATGTGGTAAGCAGCATTTGCAGCTAATTAAAATGCTACCCTTTAAAATAATTTTTGCTAATTACTAATATTTGACAGCACTATTTTAACTGCACTTTCCATGTTCCATGGGGATTTGAGCTCTGTTAATTTCCCACTGGCTCTCTTGGTCCCATTTAGCTTACCAAAATGACCATGAAATTAAAAAACCTTAGTCATTTTACTTCTCTGGGAATTAATGCTAGCAGTAACAGGGGAAAAAATAAAAGCTGATGGGAAAAATATGACAAAATTCAGGCCATTTCCCCTTTTATTCCCCCAAGAAGGCAATTATGCTATAGTGCTGACTGACCCACTGGAGCAGAGAAGCTGCTCTGAGCACAAGCTGTGTTTGCTCTGCCAGGAGGAAGATGCACAGAGCTGCATTTCCGTTACAAACAACACTGTTGTCCTGTGAGGGTGGGCAGTGAGTTAGTGCTAAATAGCATTCTCTTGGCCTCAAAATGAGTCAGTATCTGTCAAAATGGGTTGGTTGATCTTTTAACTCCCACTCTGGGCATTGGCCACTAAAATGAAGCTACTAACCCTGTGCAAAGCCAGACACTAAACCACCGGCAGGATGAGCTCTAGACCCCACGTGTGTTGTTTCCCAGGTTCCTGCTCTGCTTAACAGACCACTGCTTTCCCCTGTAAGACAGAAATGTCCTTTAAAACAGATGAAAAAGAGAGTGGGAACGTGAGACTTCTGTTTGGAATAAGGCTGAGTGTATTTGCAGCATCCTCACATCATCACAGCAATCCAAACACTGAAATAACATCACTATGTGAATTTGCAAGAAAAATTGCTCAGTTATTTAGCAATAAAATCTCCAGTTTTATTGCTAAATCAGCCTCCAACAGTCACTCTGAAAACAGTGTAAACATTCAACACGAGATTGTTCAACAAGGACAATCAAAAATATATCCGTTGTTTTTTTAACTGAAAGGGAAGGCTCACATCCTTTCACTGAACGCATGTCTGCACAGATCACCGTCAGCTCTTATTCATCGGATATGTTTAGCTATTTGCATTAATTCCTGTCACTTGGGTCTTACTTGCCTAGCCATTGTGATAGCTTTGTTCTACATGCTTTAACTAAGTTCTGGGTCTTTCTTGGAAGTACAGGGTACATTATTTTCTGGTCCTCTATTGTACACCCAGCATCCTATACCTGCCCTGCACACATCCCTCCCTGGCAGCCTGCCTCTCATTCTCTCTTCACAACAAGAGGGTAACCAGAAGAGTTACTGCCCTGGTCCCATCACTTGTCAATCCTGTGCACATCATATAACCTCTCCTTGCCTTTTAAAGCCATGAAGCTGCATCAGTTCTGGTGGGATGAGCCTAGCAGCAAGGATTTGTTCTTCTGCGTTTGCTTTCCCCACTTGTAAACTGAGCATCACAATACTTGCCTAGATCAAAGGGGGTACAGGGAAAATTAAATAATGTATGTATGTAAAGCATTTTGAAAGATGAAAGGTGCTATATAAGTACAAAGTGTTAACAAAAAAACCCACCCAAAACAGCACCCTCCACACACACAGAGGCTGGCTACTGATGTAAGGCTCCAGTTTATTCTGTTAGAAATGCATGAAGTCAAAATAATTGCCACTAACAAACAAATGAAGAATTAGGTTATGCCAAGCCCTAAAACAGCTAGGCAGGGGACCGAGAGCCTTGCCTCCTACTGTGGCTGAGTTAGGGCACCTGTATGAACAAGAAGGAGCTGAAAGTGTGCCCACAATAGGGATTTGGAAGGGAAGGTACTTCCTGCATCACCAGATCATCTCAAGCAACCATGTCAAATGGTGCAATTCAAAAACTGATAGCACAGTGTCTTACAGCAAGCTATGTTTCTTGCTATTCCCCAGCCTCTGTGCTCCCATGGTTAGAAACCTTCTGGCTTTCAGGCTAAATGTACTCATGGCCATTTGTATCCATTTGTCCTTGTGCCAACATTGTTTTAAGTTTAACACAAGGTATTTATAGGCCAGTTGTGTCCTCTCTAACCTTTGATGTTGTTAGGCTGAACAAGGCAATCCCTTTCAGTTTCCTGTTGTTAAGTAGGGTCTCCAGTCCTCCACCAAACACCCTACCAACACTTAGTTACTCTTGTTCCAGTCACAATTCATCTCTCTCAAATTCAGAAATAAAGCTGTATGTAGCCCCTCATGGGGTCCACCAGTACTTGTTCTCCATCATTAATACCTTTCAGGCCCATGTTAGCAATACTTGGTAGTGCCTGGATCACATTTGCCTTTTTCCATACCCATGCTATGCTGCCATTTCATCGTAACCCTGTGACTAGCCAAGGCGCTTGAGACTTATTTTCCCAGAGAAACATTGACACTTCTGCCTTACGTGCCAAACCTTACATTTGGCACAATTGAATTTCATCCTATTCCCATTGTTCCCACCCTCAAGGTCACACAGTTCTTCCTGTTTGATAGGCTGGGCCTCTTGTGTATTGACAAGCACTCGCATGTCTGTGTCATCAGGAAATTTCACGATGCACTCCTCCCTCCTTTGTGTGACAGGCAAATATTAACTGAAAGCAGTCCCCAAGCAGCCCTCAGACATTTCCACTAGCAACCGCATTCCAGATCTGCTTTCAGCACATCTTGCTTTCATCTCCCCTCCTGCTATGTCTCACCTATCTTGAGGCATGGTTGGGGTTCTTCCAGAAGGAAAGATGATGCAAGTCCGTAGGGCTTGCTGGACCTAGCCAGTGCTTTAAAAGCGGTTGTGTTCCCTTGAGGACATTGCAAAAGAGAGACAGAGAAGTTGCGAAGCACTGACATTTCATAACAATGCTAAGCCAAGAAAATAAAATACTCAGGGTAACTTTGGATGGGAGGGAGTATTCTTCAACATCTGGTGGAGCACATGCAATAATTCTGGCAGTGCAGAAAGCCCCGTGTCCTCAAGAACCCTTTCACATAAAAGGTCTGAGAAAACGGAGTACACAAAGCCGTGCTGTTATTGCTGATCAGAGGGAAACCGAGGCCAAGGAGAGGTGGAGTGCAGAGGCAAGGGCTGGGTGGCTGTTTCAGGGGAGAGGTGGGCAGATGTCAAGGGTTCCAAATCTGCTGTCACGCAGCTCTGACCTGAGCCTCAGGCCTCTGTTTTGCCTCAGATAAAGAGCAGGCACTTTGGTGTTTTACAGAGATGAGTTATAGATGGTTTACATCAATGCAGAAAGAAAAGGAATACTGGTTTCTGGGAGTAACCAGTTCTTTGTGAGGCTGAAGATTATGGCACAGCATCTGGTCAACCCTATACTTGCTGAGACAAACTCAGAAGGAGACTGGAAGATATTAACTCCAATATACTCAGGTCTCCTGTCTCCATGGAGTCCATTTTCAACACAGCCGAGAGGCAGGGGCAAATCTTGGCCACACTACACTGGGGTCAGGAACAAACTTTGACTGGGTTGGGGTCAGCTCTAGTACTCAGGTGCTTTAGGGCTCCAAAGGTGACTCTGAGGAAAGCCACCACTTATGGTGGAGCCTGGTTGGAGGAAGATCTTCAGCAAATCCCATCTAGTGCCTTCCAGAAGACCCAGATGTGGGCTTCGGGCAACTGTGCCTGTGAGTACATCAGACCTCGAAGTATGGCTGGAGTAGTGACTAGCACAGTGAAACTACCCAGGTGCCAGCGTGACACCTCGAGCCAGCTGCAGAAACAAAGGCCTGAGTGTCTGTAGCTGCCAGAAAGTCTGAGAAATGAGATACATATGCATATGCACCACCAAGTTTGTCCTGGATCTTTGGAGAGAGCACATTATTAGAGCTGCCAGTAGTGTTATACCAACTTAGAAACACAGGTTTTCAAGTGCCTCTTGAAAAAAATGCTTTTCTAGTTCCATTACAAAGCATCAACTGCATGGGACAAGCTGAGCATGTCTGGCACCCACTGTTGTGAGGGAGACCTCCTTGACTTCTGTGCCAACTGATGCGTCCATCCCAGCTGTGAGTCCCACTCATGCAGTCAGAGCTTGGGAGTCAGTGCTGAGCAAAGCCAGAGCTTAGATGGACTTTAAGTATCATCTCTGAACCTGGCAGGATTTCTTGCAGGCCATCCTGCCACTCTCTGTGGGCTCCTAGCTCTGTGTTTGGGGGGTGTGAAAGAAATGGAGAGTTGAACAGTGAGAGGCATGTCTGGCTTTTCTTTTTCATCCCATCATTGTGCTGTACAAAGACAGCCAGATTCCTATGCCCAAAGCCCTTAGCTGGGCTTCCTCTTTGCTTGCTTACCCTCCTTGGGTTGCAAGAACTGGTGAGGGGTGATGGGGAAGAGGCACCTGCACTTTCTCCAAGGTGAAATGGAGATCAGCAGCCCATGAGGGCGATGCTGCTGTCAGCTGTATTGGCCATGCCCCCAGGGGGAGCTGCCTTTGGAGGAGAACCTCAGAGAGGTTGGTGGGTTTTCCCCAGAAGGAGAGTTTTGGTCTAATTCAGCCTCATTGCCTGCTGAGCCAGCGACACGAGCACAGGAGCTCCCTTTGGCAGGCAGCATATGCTGTTGGAACCCTTGAGCATCGCCTTCACTTAGAAATAGTGAGACCGGAGCCTTTAAATGCAAAGCAATTGTGTTGTGAGACCAGTAAAATGGTTATTAACAGGATTGATTGACATCAGGGTGTGAGTGATGGATGTGGCTGCAACAATGCTGCTGCAGAAGCTTCTTTTTTCCTCTTGTGGGGTCAAGGTCCTTCATTTTATCCCTCTCATTGATGAAAACTGAGAGCAGAATCTTTTGCCTTTTCCTTTGCTGCCCACAGTGTCCTGCAGTTTCCTGGCACTCCTGCATATTGTCTAAGGTGGCAGCTTGAGTCCTGCATGTGTGTGTGTGTGCATGTGGGAGTACGTTTGCATTCCCGTGAGCACATGCACAGAACAGGTCTAATTGTTATCCTCGACAAGAACATGAGTAACTGTTTAACCAGGTAATAATTAACACCTGGTGAGAAAGTCTAACGGCCATAGCATCTCATTAACATATTCTGATGGACAAAATCCTCTTCAAACATACTTTGAAGAAAGAGGACCAGCTTTGGCAAGGACACGGTGTTTGTAAGCTAGTCATCCCTTGTATTCAGACTCCTTAACTCTGCTCAGTGAGATGCAAAGGGCTCCGGGCCAGAGCATGGTAATGAGTACACCAAGCTGCAGCAGTTAGCTCTACTTTCCTGTAGTATCACAGCTTCTTGTCTCTTTCTGCTCCATCCCAGTTCTGAGGGACTCTCAGTTGCAGCTTGTAAGGACTCTCTCCAGGCCTCATGCAGAAACGTAATCAAATATGACTTCCACATTCCACACCAAGGAACCTGCCCTAGGAGTAGAAGGCAAGACAAAAGCAGTCAGATCATCATGGACAGCTTAACTACTGGGAAGTTTTCTATAGGAGACCCTAGTAAATTCTGAGCCACCATCTGGATTCAGGGAACAATAGCTGAAGGTGAGGAGCTCCAGGCACAGGGCACCTAAGTATGCTTTAGCAAAAGCAAAGATTGAGCAAAAACCACAAACCAGTTATTGTGAACACATTGCAAGACATGATTTATTTCTAAAATAAATCTAAATAAATTAATCTAAAAGAAAATCTGATTTCTTTTGTAAGCACAGATTTACCTCATGGTCAAACGTGATGGCTAGAGGGAAAAAGCAAATGCACAGCCTTTGAGTGTGGAGTAATCTGACATAAAACAACTCTAATACTTCCCACCTCTCTCACCCCATGCAACTAAATTGGAGAACTTTACACCTTATCCCTAGTATTGCCAAAAGGGCACATGGAACACACGTGGAGAATAATGTGGGTTAGATGGTTCCTCTGGACATCAGCTGGCCCAAACCAGCGCTCACAGCAGAGCCTACAGGCACACAAAAGGATGTGAACTGGCCTCAAATGTGTGTTGAAAACAAGCCTCACCTCCAGATGACCTGAACATAAAAAACGGCTGTGTCAGAAGCCAGCCTGTATTGCGTGTGTCATATCCATTTCTAATTTGCCTTGTCTTTCATGTAATTGTGCTTTCAAAACCTAGATATTATTATAACCCGTTGTCAGTGGGCATGAGTCTCCAGAAATCACAGCAGCTCAATTCAAAACTCTGCTTTCAGGGAGAACCTTGTCTTTTATTTTAAAGGGGAACCCTCTGTTTAGCAGAGCATTGGTGTGCTAAGTAAGGCTACTCAACGGTGTATTGGTGCTGCTCTGTGGTCCATGGCTTGCTATGGGGTGAAGGGAGCAGGGGAAGAAGGAGTGAGGATGAGGCAGGGTTTTGGCTTCTCCATAGCCCCGACTGACTTGGCAAGTGGGGGGGCCTTTGACTGGCTGCAGCACATTTGGCTCCCAGTCATGGTGCTGGGGGTGGCATCTCTGAGGGGATACTTGGGTCAGCAGTCTGTCGTTTTGTGGAATGGCTCCTTGGGCAAAGGGAGCCAAATGCCCCACAGTCCTTGGGGCACTGCTGCAAGCTCTGCCCAAGCCTTTGTTCCTTATTGATTTTGCTGCTCCATAGTTGTGAGCTGCAACCCTGTGATTGGCGCTTGGCTGGACCGCTGATGCCTTGAAGAAATATCTGTATAAACGTGATTATGTGTGAGTGTGTGTTTGTGTGCCTGTGTGGGTTCAATTGCACCAAACACTTTGTTTCCAGTGTAAAAATCGCAATGGAGAAAAACCTGAGGTTTCTGAAGTCCCATGCAATGCTGTGTGTCCTCACGGGTAGGAGAAGGAATAGGAAAGACTGTGTCATTGCAAAGCTGCAGCCCAGATCTTGCCATTTCTGTGTCTGACGTTGTGTGTGCTGTTTGACTTGTCACCATCACCCGGTTTGCGCTGCCTTTTGAACAAGAGCAGGCAATGTTTTACAGAGGACAGTATCTGGCTATGGAAAAGCTGTGCAACATGACTCATTCTGTGTAAAGGACAAGAAATTACAACTGCATGCCACATGAGAGATGGTAGCTGGGCTCGAATCAAAAAACATCCTCATCCAGAAGGGTATTCAAGCATGTGCTTAATTTAAGAACATACTTAATCGGGGCCTTTGGGCATAAAAGGGTAATGATTATTCTGGTGTTGCTGAGAAACTCCAAGTGACGTCTGGAAGATGTATTACTTGAGAAGAAATTAGTGTTATTTCGGTGTCCTCGTTTAATCTTTCAATTTCTAAAAAAGTAATTCTTTTAATTTGTCATTGCTTGCCAGTGCTGTGAATTCCTTCACAGCTGCTTTACACTTGATTGTTAATGCCAAGTGGAATCAGCAAATACGATCTGGTTCAGATAATAATTATGGGAGATCAATCCTGCATCTGCCTCTTTTTTCTGTCCCCATTAAACTTCCCAGCATGTAAGATGTGCATGTTTGACTTTGCAGGGAGATATAGCCACAGTAAAAGAACCTTATTCCCCCTTGTATACACTGTTTAATAATTTCAAAGCAACCAAATCCATGCTCCAAGTTTTTCAGTGTATTTGGCCCCTATTTTTTCCTCTATGTGTTCCTGCAGAGATTAGACGTAGTGTAATATGATTTTAAGTATGCAATCTGTTGGAGATACTTGAATTTTATGACAAATGACTGTCTTTATTAGCAACTGGTCAGCATCCATCAAAGTCCCAAAGTAAAAGCAGCTCAGTAAAAAGTAAAATCTCACTGGTAAAAGCAGGTGAGCTGTTATCCGATTAGTATATGTTATAATGACCATGGGAACACCAGGAGCAGCAAAGCAGAGAGCTGAAAGCTGCTCCCACCAGACAAGGTCCTGCTGCCCTTCACCATGGGCATGGTGTCTCCCTGTGTAGGCACACTGTACCCAGCCTGTCTCAGCATGACCAGGGCAGATGGCATCTGATGTCTTTGGTTTCCTTGGGAAAACCAACTGCTCCAAGTGGTACAGCTACTCCAGACCCAACAGCTGTGAGAAGGCAAACTGATCTACACTGACTGTGTTTCATAGTTTCATACCCATGGCTTTCAGACTGTGGACACCAGCCACACAACTAGGATGTTCAAAGGGGCTGCAGGAGGCTGGGACCCAGGTGCATTTCCCTGTAGGACATGTTCATCCTGCTGCCCATGGAGTGTGGCCCCCTTTTTGAGATACTTGCTGTGCAGAAAGATCTTTAGGTGCTGTTTTAAGAGTGATTCTTGGACCAAGAGATAAGCAACGACTGTTACTGGTTCTAAGGTAAGTGCTAGTTCATTTTATTGACTTTGGGTTAATTCCTGTTCATCCTCCTCAGGCAATTATTCCCCCTGAAACCAACATTCATGCCATATTGTCATAAATAAAGCAGCTGGATTTTGGCCCCTTTTAGGAGACAGCAAACATAAATCTAGCTGCCAATACAAATCCAGGTGCTAAAACCAGGGATTTTCCTGGGGGAAAAAACACAATAAGGATTTATGGGGTAGAACTGGGGAAATGGGTAGGCAGAAAGGAAAAGAAACTCTAACTTCATTTAACTCTCATATTAATTATGAGGGGAGATGTTCAACATGAGTTCTCAGCTTTGCCTCTGCTTCTCTATCTGACCTTGGTGAGGATCCTTGAACATCTCCCTCTCAAATCTCTGGTTAAACATAATTGTATGTGGCTTTGAGATCAAGAGTCAAGGTACACAGGTGAATGTAAGCTATCATAAGAACGTTTTAAATAGTGGATGATGGTGACAAAATACCTTGGAGAGAAGCTATGAAAGCATGGTACAGTAAGCAACATGGCCAGGGAAGAAGGTTTTTCTTTCTTTTCTTTTTAACCTCTAGTTTCTTTTTTAAGCAACATATCTTGATCTTGCTCTATGGATCTAACACGAGAGTTGTGTGTGCAGAAAGCCTCTGAAATCACTTTGTTTCTAGTTTTCTTTCACGAACTCAGTAATATAAATAACCAAAGAGGATATTGCTTAACCCATAAACCAAAGTGACATCATAATTTATTAATACAGAAGACACAGTTCATTGCTGTTAAATGCCATAAAGAGCTGGAAATAGAGTAGTTTCTCAGAAGGCATTGCCAATATGTCAAAGGAAAGATTTCCTTGATGCTGTCTCAGCATGCGTAAGATCCTCTCCAAGTACTTCAACATTTTGGTTATCCCCCCCTGAACCACTCTGCAGCATTCAAAGGCAGCTTTACTGCTGACTTCCCCAACATCTGCCATCTTCTTCCTGCCTTCCCTACTCCTCCCAATGCTTTGCTCCTGTCATTTGCTCAAATTGACTCCTCTATGGGAAGGGTAATAAAACCACATAGACAAATGATGGGGACAGAGCTGGCTGGCCCCTTTATGCTGCTCCAGCTGATGGTGGGTCAGCACAAGGCCATGTGTCCTCACACTGTTCTGTGACAGTGGTGGGGTCAGAGCTGCATGCACAGAGGAAGGGTTTCAGTGCTTCACTGGTCCCGATGCAGCTCCTGGCTCATAGGAGGGCAATACATCAGGCTGTACGCATCCCGGCCATGCGCCAGCAAAGCATTAAAGCACCTGCTTACCCCTAAGCTTTTGAGTAATTCCTCTGGTGTGAGCTAAGCACAGGCATCATGGCAGACTCCTGCTTCCTATGGACTTCCCTTGCAAGGACACGTGCATGGTCGCTGGTATCGCCTTCATAGGACTGCTCACCACCCACCTCCTTTGCTCCCTCCTATTCAATGTCTAACTCTTCAGACCTCAGTGTCCTGCTCCGGGACCCCCACCAGCATCCAAGAAGCTGTGCCAGGGCTCCTAGCTCTGGGCTCACCTCCAGTATGATTTTAGTGTGGTGTGCTATCCCCAAGCACCAGCATGAGCCAACATACAGACAAATTGCAATGATAACATGTCCACAGTAAGACATCCCTCTCTCTTTTAGGTAAGATAAACAATCTTCCTGGTATGGACAGCTTGCAGCCCTAGAAACTTGCTCAGCAGATGTTCAGCTCTGTGCTGTACCTGTACTTGTACAGAAGCACCAATCCTCATTGCTGGTCCCTGCCTGCCTCATCATAAAGCATGCCCACCTGTGCCTTTGCAACTTTCAGGAAGAGACAGGATTCCTTCTGGCTCCCCAGGATATCAATTTGAGGTTTTATTTGTGTTAATTTCATGCTTTCCATACACGTAGTCAGCTCTCTCCCACTGAAAAGCACCTATTTAATCTGATTCAGCCGGTGCCTGAAACGTGTCTGTCGTGTGCTTGGGTTCACCGAGTTGCACTCTGCGTGCCAGTAATCCCCAGGGCAGCCAGGGCGTGATGAGCTCCTACCTGCCTCTCAGTGACACACAGGCACTGATCCCTCCCTCCTCCCTGGTGAGCCACATTTCCCCCCCGTTTATCAGCTGGCAATGCAGACTGCCTGCACGCTCTTTGGCTGTTCCTCCACTAACATGCACACTCATGTGTGCTCACCCCTATGTGTGTAAGCCGTGGTGGCACACATGCTCAGCCGTGTGTACACAGCCAGTCCCTATGTGTACACAGCAGAGCCGGTGCCTGCACGTTGGCAGTTCACTACCCCCCTTGAATCCCCCTCTTCTCTGGGCTATATGTGGCATTTCGAAGCTCTGACAATCTGCTCCAAATGTTTTCCATATTTGTTCAGCCTCCTTGATTCAAATACCAGGAACAACTCAGCCAGCACAAAGCAAAGCTTTGGGGGGCAAAAACCCTCACACCCCCATCAGTGTGCGCACACACACACGCACGTGAAAACCTAAAGTTCATCGGCATGGGAAAGAAGGAGAAGAAACCCCAGCACAGCACGTCCCCGAAGGCACCTGAAGGGGAGAAAGGCACTGACTCGAACAAGACGCAGGAGTCTGAGATGAAGAAGAAGAAGAAGCAGAAGAAAACAAAGGGGGATCCCAAAGCTGGCCAGGAGGAGGAATCCCATACTTGTTGTGGCTGCCGTTTCCCTCTGCTGTTTGCTTTGTTGCAGCTGGCATTAGGCGTCTCTGTAACAGTGCTGGGCTTCCTTATGGCAGGCATCAGTTCTTCTCTGCTAGTCAGAGACACTCCATATTGGGCTGGGATAATTGTAAGCATAAAGTCTGTTTCTCCATAAAGTGCCTTTGCCAGCATTAATGCAAGTTGCATGACGCTCCACTTTAGACTAACCAACTGCATGCACAACACCATTTGAGTTATGCTAACTAAATATTCCTGGGATTAAATGTCTGGGTATACTTCCCCAAGGAAACTGCTCCTGCAGAATAACACAATCTTTCTTATTCTTCCCTGCTATACCCAACAGACCTTAAGTAAAATGCAGGGTTGCTGTTCACTAGATGTATTTATTAACTTCTGCTTTGCAGTGAACTCCTCTCTGGTGATGCTGAAAAAACCCCGTTGATTACTTACACTGCCTTCCCCATTTCCCCACCAAATGGTAACAATCAGGTTTTAGAAGTGAGAGCACAACCCTAGAATTTGCAAGTTTTAGCTGGGTGTGTTGGTAATGATGAGAGGAGAGACATGGCTGTCTTTCCAGCTCCCTCGCTGTGCTGTGTCATAGAACCGCTGTGATTTAACCCCCTTCCTGCCTGCTGCTCCCACAGCTGAGGGGCAGACTGCATGTGGCCATGGGGAGGGGGATGGCTCACTGGTGGGTAATGTGGCAGGGAAAGAAAGCACATCCCAGGGCCCGCTGGCCAAGTCACATGCAGTTGTGAGTGACACACCAGCCTCGCCGCATGGGCTGGTGGTGACAGGGTAAAGGGCAGGGTCCTGCTGGGTGTAAATAGGAGGCATCCCTGGTGGGGAAGCCTTGGCTGGTCCCAGCACCTGCTGAGGTAGGGAGGAGGTGAGGGGTCTCAGTGCTGTGCCCAGTGTGGCTGTGTGCTCAGGGATGTGCTGTTTGCCTGTGGAGGGGCAGGGTCAGTGATTCACTAGGGACTGTAGTGACAGGACAAGTGATAGCAGGTTCACACTTAAACAGGGGAAGTTCAGGTTAGATATAAGGGAGGAGTTCTTTACTGTAAGGGTGGTGGGGCACTGGAATGGATTGCCCAAGGAAGCTGTGAATGCTCCATCCCTGGAGGTGTTCAAGGCCAGGTTGGACAGAGCCTTGGGTGATATGGTTTAGTGTGAGGTGTCCCCCAAGGCAGGGTGGTTGGAACTTGATGATCTTAAGATCCTTTCCAACCCAAACCATTCTATGATTCTATGATTCTATGATTCTGAGTCTGGGATGTGCCATGGATGTAATTTAGTGTGCATTTTCCTCCCCTAGGCAGCAGGCTTCAGGAAAACACATACTAATGTGTTAGCACTATTTTGTATGTTGTTAGACTGTAAGAACTCCCAGCAAATAAATTCATGGTTAGGTACTTAAGGATTTTTTGATGCACTAAACAGCTGTGGGAACCTCACTTTTCTAGTCAGAGGATTATCTGAACACCTGAACTGTTTAGGGTTTGCTGTATTAATCCTGTTGGATGACCCAAAGAGTGGAAGGAGCAGGGCCTGAGCTGCCAAAGGAAGAGGTCTCTTACTCATCTGGTCCTTCTTGTTTCTCTTCCAGCTGAAGAGGTATGTGATGCTTTGCAGGGCGAGAACCTGCCCTTGCTCGGGAGGAGAACTTCCTCCTGGGGTTTTCATTGTTACAAACCAGGGGATAGTACAGATGATAAGATAGCAGCATGTGACATTTTCACTGGTTTTGTTTATTTTGGGGATTCTGGAGGTTAGATTTTGCATTTTCCAGACCAGACAAGTGGTATCCCAGTTTTGAAATGGCTTTTTCATTAGAAAAAGCTAGGGAAAGAGTGAGCTGGACTGAACTAGAATGAAGTTAGGCATATGAGAAAAGCCAGCGAATCAGCCCCCGGCCCATGTGAATGTCATCAGTGTCCAAACAGCATCCATCTGAGATATTCACATATGCCTGATCTCCCTCGGGGAGGCCTGAAACCCCTCAAAAGTCACTGCTTTCTGAAAACAGAGCTCTAATCCCTCACTTTTATCAATAGCCACAAGAAGTAGTGACATTTAGATGACCGCATCAGGCAAAGCTCGACCATGGCTGATGCGCTATGGGAGCAGTGAAAAGCATGTATCTTAGGAGCAAAATGCAGGAGGTACAAAATGGTGCAACATTTACTTTGTTCCTGTGCTGTGATGTCTCTATGGAGGTATTTGGTGCTCACTGGGACATTGGATGGTGATGTTCGGGAATGGCTGAGCTGCAGTTTCTGGGTGTGCAGGTCACAGAGTGCTGCTACTGAGCTGTGGAGTGGCCTCTGGAGAGCTGGGAGGGTAGACAGGTCCGTGAAGGAGGACCCTTGGCTATGACACCCTACATGTGGCTGGGTGTCCTGTGGGCTGGCTCTTGGGCTGCTGTGAAGGGCTGCATGCAGGGCATATAGGTAGGGGCTGGATGACCCACGTGCTGCTTGAGAGCAAACTTCATGGCAGCAAGTGACTTCCCAAAACTCATTTGTTTGCAAAGAAATGAGCAGCAGAACAGAAAGATGTGGTGTAAAATACCAGAGCATATTTGTTTTAGTAGCATCCCACTCAAGTGCTCTTTTTAAAGGACTTGATTAGTATTCAGAATCAAGATCTTAAAAAATCTATTATGGAGACCTTTTTAGCAACATTAGAGATAATGGGTGAAGCTCATTCCTTGTGTTACTCCTTTGGAATGACACCAGGGCTGGATTTGACCCCACGGCTGCTAATGCAGCATGACAGAAAAATGATGGAGAAGTGTAAATGTGTTAAATAGACCCTGATTGACTGAAAGGTTGGTTTTTTCCCTTTTTTTCTTAATTAGTGGCAAAATGGTGATACTGTTCCTTGCTGAAAATCAAGTGCTTTAGTGCATTGCCATGAAAGAAAAGGAACTTCTTTAGAGAAGTAACAAAGAGTAAAAAGCTACCAAGGAACACCATGCAAGGCAGTCTAAACTAAACTGGTTCTAAACCTGACTGCCTAGGTCTGTGAGAATAGCACAGGCCAGGAATTGGGTTTACCATCCTGTGGAATAAATGTGGCCAGTGATTCACTGACAGGGAGAGGAGAAGGTCCCTAACATCCCTCCCCTCCTGCAGCTCCTGCAGAAGGAAGAGATACAACTTGTGTTGCATCAGAATCATTTCACCATGAAACCTGGCTAAAACCTACTAGTTGGAAGTGCATTTCATCTGAAATCTGTGGGACATGAGTCAGAAACCAAACGAAAGGTTTATGGACAGAAACCACGGAGCCTACGTGATTTACCACTTCTGCTTCAGTCTCAACAACCTATTCCCTGCAAAATTACTCTACCACATTGCTAGGAACAGGATAATAAATACAATTAAGATAGGCAGGTGTTTGAAACACTTGTTTCACCTACCTGTAGCCATTGACAGTGAAGATGTCCATGTCTCTCCTCTCTGAGAACTGTCTGGGGCACCCAAAACTGCAGGCTATACCACCCTGGCAGTCTCTTCCTTCTTGCTGTTTTGAAGGAGCTTGGACAAGATCTTCACAAATCCACCCAAGACTGCAGGGCTTTATTTTTGCTTTTCTTCTTTCCCCTTTATTCTGTGTCTTGCCACTGACTTGCTGCATAGCTTTGGGCAAGTTACTTAACCTTGCTAAGACTTTGTTATTTTCCCTGTAAAGTGGGGTTAATAATGGCTATCTGTCAGCCCTTGCTTTGAGATACTCAGATGAAAAGTGTTGCAGAAACAGTAGATATTAATGGTATCCTTTCCATTCTTTTTCATTAGCCTGTGGCCTTTTGACACTCAGAACAAGAAACGATATATTTCCCCTTGAAAAATCTGCTCTTAGATTATTTCCTGTGATCAAAAGTTGAGAGTATCAGAGTTTTCACAGGCAAGCTCCCTTTCAGCCCCGTTTTGCAGACTCAGGCACTTAAGAAAGTTACAGAAATGCTCATCAGAAATGATTATCCAGAGTGTTTATTATTTCTGTCAGAATTAAGATCCATATATATGGTTGGATGTACACAAAACTGGGGTTTTAAAAGGCGTTAAGGAAAAAAAGCTGTTTCTCAAGATGCTTCTCCCTGCTCAGCCCTTTCATGGCCGCATCTCCTCTGTGTTTCCCAGGCCAGAGGGTGCCTGAGCTTTACCCAAGGGTAGCCATGGCTTGTTGCTTTCTGGCATCGGTGTCCAAGTGTTGGCTTCTCTGCCCTGTTGAAGTGAGGCTGATGTGGGGCTTTGTGGTACAAAAGGCAGGCAGACTTTTAGCTGAAAAAGCAATTTAATTGTTCTTCATTTACTTGGAGTCAGAAATGTTTTTATATATTTTTAAAGAAACTTCAAAAAGGGAAAAAAAAACCCCAAAACTTTAGGAAACAAATTCTTTGCTTTGAGCATCTCACAGACAAGTGAGACAAATGAAGATCCCATGATGGTTGAAATAAGCAGCTGTGCGGGATGGTTTGCTGGAGGTGTGGGGCATTGCATGGGCACACCAGGGAATGGTGCAAGGCAACCTGGGCTGGCAGAGGAGTTTGCCTCTTTTTCATGCTTCAAAGATCTTTTAGTGCTTAGTACAGCATAGGCAGCAAACAGCCAGGACTATCTCCTGACACTGTGTATTCCTATCAGATGATGATAATAATAGACATGTTTGTTTAATTGATGTGCTCCTGCATGAGTCTGACTCAGATGGTGGGTCCTGCCACTGACCCAGCACGTGCTCATGGGCTGGTAAACCTGAGTGCCAAAATCAATAGCGCTGCCCGTAACAGGCGGTGCTAACCCAGCCTCTGCCTCTTTAGGCTGTCAGGGTTTGTTAAAAAGAAGCTTTGAGAATGTTGTTGTGAGATGGATGCTGAAGGAATGAAGCATTGTATACAGACATCTAGGGAAAGAAGGATGCTACCATGCTATACAGTGATATAAGTTAGAAACTGGGTCTGTGTCCTGATGATTAGCTGGGGTTGGTTAAGCCTGTGCTCCTCTGGACTGGAATGAATTTGCTGTACCTGTAGCTGTTCCTATAACATAGATGGCTTCCCTGGCTCCATGTAACAAAGCAATTCATGGGCTGCATTGTCTGTGACAGTTTCCCCACAGATGAGGCTCTGTAGCTTTTCCCACCTGAAAGCCTTTCTTACATGATAAAGCAGGCAAATCTGTATGGGTGAACCCCTGTCAGCCTCCTTGCCTTTCTCTTTCCAGCTCCTCACACCTGCTGGATGTAACATATTTCCACAAGGCTGGACGCTCTGGCTGCACAGTGGTGGCCCTGCTAATCATCAGACAACCCCTTTCTGTGTGAGGCAACCTTTTTATCTTCCTAGAAAGGGTCAATAATTGGGAAGCCTCCCCAGCTAGAGCGAGAGGCAACCGATCCCCGTCCATATTGATATGGGGGATGATTGACTATTCAAAACCCCCCGAAACGAGTTCTCTTTTAAAGCCTGAAAGAAGAGAGGTGCTTTCTTGTTAGCCCTGGCTCCTTGCTGGGGTTTTGTTGTTGTTGCTTTTGACACCTTTCCTACAGCAATTGTGGAGGTGGCTTTCAGTCAGGCTTTCCCTCCTGTATAGCCTTGCTGCGTTTTTGACTTTTACTTGTTATTAGGGAAACCCATACCAATTTTAAATGAAAGGTGGCTCTTTAAAACTGTGCCATCAAAGCACCATTCCACTAATGGAAATTATAGGCAGGCAGGCATCCATTTTTATACAAGCTAGCTTCAATTAGCCATGGGCTAATATCAAACGGTCTGAGGAAGGACTGCCTTCAAGAAGAGCCTTCGAGTTTAAGTATTTAATTGAACCTTCTCCAAAGTATGTGAAGCTCTGGATGGTATGCGAGGTACTGTGCATGCAATATGCTATGGTGAGGTTTCCAGTGCTTGTTTGTAGCCATATATGTGTGTAGCACCAGAGCTGTGTTCCTCAGAGCCCTCTGCCATTAAATCTCATCATTTTCTAAGAGTGAGTATGCATTGTTGCTTCATTATCTCAAATCCATACTTCTATTTTAATCAGATATAAGTTGGGAAACTTTGATGGGAGAAACTGTTGAAATGTTCTGTAAGAATGGTTTATGTGTGATACCTGGTCAACTGCTGATCTCATTTTGGACATCAGTGTGTTTTAGCTCCTTGGTCTAGCTACGGCCTTGAGGGGAATGGGGGAAGTAATCAGAGCTCCTGGCTGAACTGTGCTTGTGCAAAAAGCCTAGGTCAGATTTGGAGAGGGAGATTGTTCAGACAAGTTTCCTCACCTAGACAACCTTATGGCCATAGAGATCGTGGCTTTCCATAGGTTCATAGTCATGGACACGTCTCAAAGTCCTTTTCATGTAGCACTCAGCCATGCTGCACTTCTTACATTGCAAATCACTACTGGCTCTTGGAACTTTTAATTTTGTTGGTTTTGGTTTTGTTCCCTCAGGCATTTAACCACCCAGCACTATATTTCTGACTTAACAGCAGTAATGGACTGCTGCTGCAGCTCCTGCTTTGGAAGTGATGCTAGCCCTTGATTTTACCATTGCACAAGTGACCATTTTCCCTGCTGAACAACTGACATAAGCAGCAAATATTGCTAAGGAAAAATACCATTTCATTTGATTATGAATGTTCTTGCAGGGGTTTGATGACTTTACAGAACTGTGCATCTGCTGCGGTGTGTAATCGTATGGCTTGAAGGGACCTGTAGTAAAGACATCGTTGTTTTATTCTGTAGGTGGGACAGGGATGGTCAGTTATTATGGGTTTTATGGCTGTTAAGAGAACGATTTCCTAGTTGATGATGGCCTTTGCCTGCAACCACAATATACATGTTTGTCATTATTGTTACAGCTATTATTTCTGGGAGTAATTTATATGCAACTAGACTGTCCTTAAACCTAATAAGAAATCTGTAAGCAGAAAAAAGAAACATTAAGGTGCAATACCTCTGTGTGGCAGACTGGCTTCTTTTACTTGTGGTACTGAGACCCAGGCTGACCTGAGGCTGATGAAAGCCAGCAGTGAAAGCTGCCTGTAACACCAGCTTTCACTGCAGCTTCCTCAAACCTCATAAAGTGAATAATCATCAGTGCTGCTGTCTGCAACAGCCTGTACAGATGTCTGGCATCAGAGATGATCCTGGTTCGTCATGGCAAAACTAACAAGAAAATGTTATTTCTTACATCAAAGTCTATGTCCATTGGGAGCGTTAAATTTGATGGATAGCATGGCTTCTCCAAAGTTGTGGATAGGAGCTAAGTCTTGCTATATGTGATAAAGCAGGTTAGCCATCAAGCCAAATACCACCTCTGAGGGTAAGCCAGAGACTTCAGAGATAGAATAACTAGATAACTTCTTTACCCTCGTCTCTACAAACAGGAAGATCCTTAGTATCTTGAAGTGAGTAACAATAAAATAACTTGTCCATAATGAAAAGTTCTTAATTATTACATTAATAATTCCCCTGAAGGTTGAGAGGTTACATTCTTATTAAAAAGGAAGAGTCCACCTGTGTGTCTCAGCAATGATGTGTGGTATTGCACCGTATATATTTGAGAGGTATTGCCCTCCAAGGTGTTTGCTTTCTGCCCCTAAAGGTTGTTGCAGGAGGTTCTTGCTAACAAGCCTCCATGATGAGCTGATGACCTATACTATCTCTTTGTGAGTGCTTGCAGCATTTGTCCTGTGATATGACATAGACCAAAGATGCTCCTTTGAACCAGATTGTTGCCTCCTTCCTTTATTTCTCAGTGGTTTCCAACTCTTCCGCTTTACCCACATGCCATGCCAGAGTTTCAAAGATGCTCTGGGTAGGAAACACTTTGCTGGTGAAAACCACCTAGTCTATAGCAACACTCTGGCTAAAACTGTAGCAATAAGAAAAGACAGTTTCACAAGTATACAAAGGAGAGATGCAGACAGATTAGAGAATCTGTGGTTTGAAATCTGTCGAAATAAAGCAAACCACATTAATATATTAGCATGCAAAGATAATGAATGCAAACCACAGCAGAAATACATGCTTTATGCATTCATATTTCCCCCAATTACATACATTATGTACCCATCTTCATCACTACCATGTGGTGCCCTTGTGCTGCTCGTACACCTTGTGCTTAGTCCTTGCAGGACCAGAGATGAATGAGCTGCAGGGAGCTGACAGGGAGAGCAGCTCCCTTGCCCCAAGCCTCGTGGACCTCTCTGGGTGGCAATGTCTGTGGGCTTTGTCCAAACACCCTTCTGCATTGCCATCTGTGTGTTCCTGTTGGAGATGACAAGCCTGTTTTTCTCACCCATGACACTTTTAAGAAGTGTCATAAGTTTAGTGGGAGGGACAGGCTTGGCTGATGCAGGAGGATGCTGGCACCATGCTGGGCAGGGCGTCAGCCTGCTGAGCTTCAGTGGTAGCTGGAGCTCTTCAGCACAAACATACCAGCTAAAGTAACGCTGATGGTGAGGGATTTGGGGTACACAAAGACTAAAATTGATCTTATTTACTGCTTGAGGTCTGGTTTTAAGATGATCAAGATATGTAAAGGCATGTTCCTTGCAGGTATCGAATGTGTACTGTGATATGGCTGCAGTCTCACTGTTGAGCCATCTATTTTGCAGCAGTGTGTGAGGCTCCAAGCTGTGAGAAACACCCAGTTGTGCTAGCACACAGGGAGAGCTGGTTTGCCAAAGTCCTGAAGAGCCCAAGGACTGCATGCTAGAGCTCTGTGGGTGCAGAGATGCTTCCAGGCAAATTAACTGGGACTCACTCTTCAATGCGGTTGGGTCAGGTCCTGCTCCTGATTAAATCCATCGAAACTTGATTCAGTTCTCATGACAACAGGCTCTAACCCTCCTCGGGTTGGGGGCAACTTGGAAAATGTCGACTTCAATTTTGTAGTTTAAAACCCAATAATTCTTCAGTCACTTTTCCACCCTGAGTTGTTCATTCCCAATGGAAGGAAGGTCTGCTGCTTCCCAGGAAACTAGTAGTATTGAAACTTGCATAAACTTCTCCAGTTTCTTAGCCAGCTCTAGTAAAGAGCTGTTTTCCCAGGATTGTGGACTAGGATGTTTCCCAGGGTATTCCTTAACCAAGATTAGATCTGTACCCTTCCTAAATACTTCTGTGTTACATTCATGTCTTTTTCTAGGCAGCACTTTTCTAAATATAAATTCTTTCCTTGGATAACCTTTCATACCACCACCTATTCTGCAAACGGTGTGTTAGTCCATCTTTGAAATAGGATCTTGAAATGAAGTTGAGTTGAAATTTGCTCAGCACAGAAATGCATATTTCTAGCTTTCCAGATTACAGTTACAAAAGCTGATCTAATTAACTGCTATTCTGCAGCTCTTATAGGATCTATTTTATTTGTATAACAAATGCGTATCGACTGGTGGCAAGCAAGTGGTAAAGCAAGTTCAATTGCGTTTTATGTTGTGTGCTTAGTCAATAAAGCATAGGAAATGTATGCTTCATGCTGGGGTATTGCAGTGGCTATTGAAGCATTAGGACACAGGATTACCTAATGCTACTTGGCAATCAGCATCAACAGCATCTGTAATGTGCCTGCAGCTGTCTTAGTTACTTAGCGGGTTCTAAAAAATATTTAACAGAGGATTTTTATAGTTATTCTATTACACTTCACAGTTATAATTCAAAACTGGTCTATTAATAATGTATAAAATAGAAGCATAAAGCTGTTTTCTATATAAATGTTCCACACTTTGGTTTGCTCCAATGATCGAATTTACCTTGAAAGAACCAAAATGTAAAACATCTATGGGTCATAATTCTCAGCAACATTATCTTTTACTTTTAGTTACAAAATTACACATCTCTGGTTAAAAGCAAATGTTGGTATATTGTTATAAAAGAAATATTTAAGCCTTCTGAAATATCCTGCCCAAGACTCTCCAGAATCCTGACCCAGTGTAATCTTTTCTAAGTACCTCTCTACAAGTGTGTCTGTTCAAGTATCCCTGAGTATATTATTAAAATCCCAGAAGAACTTTAGAAAGCATGTGCAGGAATGGAAACCCTTTTAAATGCAGTCTTTTATATGAGAAACTTCCTGAAGAGACCTGATCCTGCCACATTGAAAGCTTATGGGTTTTTGCAGAGACTGTGCGAGGCACTTGATGGTAGAGAGAGTATTTCACTGCTGGTATCTGACTCTGCCTTCAGCAATGAATGCAGTTCTGTTGGCTTTCTGTGGGAAAACAGGCACAGTCCCATGATGTCTCACAGGAGTAACCTGAAGGCAAATCTGGCCCTTGGTTCCTGTAGGCGTAAATGACTACTAGTGTAGCTGAAGCAAAGCAAGTCTAATTTATTGCTCATAACAAGATCCTTCAGCACCAGATCCTGGAAATACTTAGGTTTAGCTTTGACATGAGCAGCCCCTTTGGTTTCACATGAATTTGGGCATGTAATGTTAAGCAAGTATATTTAAGAATGTTTTTTCATTCTCACTTCATGTTCTTTCCTTCAATCACTGCTGCCACTGGAGGAATTTATCTTTTGGGTATCACTAGATATGATCTCCTTAAGATTTAAGTTTTATGGGCATGTTAATTGAATTAAAAGATTAATACACAGTCCAAGGGACCAAGGACATAGGTGATTAATCCTGAGAAATAAAACATGGGTGAGTCACATAGAAGCACTATAGGGCAAAAAGAAATCCAGCACTGAAGGACCTTTGACAAGGAAGGTTGTTTTTTCCCCCGACAGCCCTGTCAGCTATGGCTGTCAACAATAAAAAGAAGAAAACAAATAAATTGGAGGCCATGTGTAAGTCATAGGACCAGAATATAAATACACATGACATGGAAAGGAGTAAATAATACTGACTCTTTCTTTAGATATGTTCTCAGGCAATACTTCTATTCATGTCCTACTGAAATGACATGAAATAAAACTTTATGGGGAAAAGTGTCATTAATCACACAGGTTCTTGAGGGCATGACTACCCGTGTGTTGAGAGGCACTCTTCCTTCACAGGGCTGCTGCCTAGTGCCTTATACCAATAATGCAGATATAAAGAAAACTGGGGTATTTTATGCATCAGATCATAAAGGAAATGTGTTTCACCATTGCTGTCTAGAAAGAGAGTTATACATTGTTCACTTGCAGGTCAAGCAGTTCCCCATGGAGGTGGAAAACTGGATGTGAACAGCAGTACCAGAACACACAGCAAACAGGCAGGGATGGGGCTGTGAAGGAGTCCCACACTCCTGCTGGCATCTCCATGGTGTAGTCCCACCCTTGAGTAAAGGCAGCTCACATCTGGGTCTGGCCTGAAAGAGCAAATCCCACTGCTCTGGGAAAGCACAACAGCTCAAATTAATGAGAAGTCTTCAAACCCCCTGAAGTAAAATGAAGGAGGGAAAAAATACAGTTTCTTGCTGTTGTCACTGAGAATTTAATACCTATCATTTATAATCAAGGTGCTCCTAGCAAGGAGGTCAACATTTGCTTCTGGCCATATGTGAAGACAAGACCTCTGAAAGCATGCTGGCTGACCTCAGCTAAGGTCCCTTCTAATGCTTATCATACTGGGCTAGCTCCTCAGAGCAGGATCTTCCCCCTTACATGACTGGAAAATGCTTTCCAGTGAATATGTGCTCCTGCAAATAAATCTCAATCTTCAGAATTAATAATAAAGACAGTTAAATGAATAATAAAGTACATAAATACTTTTTCATTGCTGTTAATCTTCAGCAATTACTGCCACAGGGCTAAAATGCAATGTCAGGTTGCAGGAGAGATGTCTTCTTTGAGAAGGTGTCCGCTCTAGGAGAGGGTGAAAGCCACCCCTGTAAATTGTGCTGCTTCTTATCCAATGGCAGCTATGGTTACTGATTTACAACTTGTACTGGTGGCATAAAAACCCTGGCAGCACCCAGTGGTACACAGAATGGTGCTCTTTTGGCTTGCAAGTCCAACTTTATAAGCCTTCCGCTCCTTTTTGATTGTTAGTTACATGGGCAAAACCTCAAAATATATCCTCAAGGCTATTGCTGGGCTGTGTCTTTGTAGGTCTGATTCAAAAAGTCCCTCTGAGAAAGATTTTCACACTTCAGTGCCTGTAAAGTGAAAGATAAAGTTCTTCCCTGCTCACAGGTGCATCCACAAGTACAAGGCTCTTACATGCATGGCTGTAGCCCCTACTTGGACAACTTCACTTACACACTGCTCCTTGAGTTACTGTCCTACTAACACAGAAAGGTGTTTTGGCTTGAAAAAAGCAAAAAGAAATAATATTTTTGTGGGCTTATTTGTTAGTTTATTTTCTTTAACTTTGACACATTTTATACCTCTTCTGTTGCAGGTCTGCGTGGTGTCCTTAGTGGGATTTGTTATGCTTTGCATTTCATACCAACCTGATGAGAAGACATGTGTGCAGTTCACAGTAAAGGTACCTTGACTTTAATTTATTTTCCTTCTCATGTTGTTAAATATAATCAGTAAAACTGGTACTGGGGATATTTTTAAGACCACATGAAAAGAAGTGAAAATGCACCTGAAATGCAAGAATGGTTTTCTGGTATTTTCCAGGCAGCTAAGGAAGAAACTATACCTATAAAGGGGAAACTATAATAACAAATATTTCAAGTCAGAGCAATACAAGAACAAATCAGAATATGAGGGTTTTTTGCCATGTTTTAAGAATATCAAAGAGATCTGGGTCAACAAAGCTGGAATAATTTGGGAAGTGTTCAGTGAAAGGCTGAGGGCTACTGATGAAGTAGAAATACTCATAGAGAGTTGGATCAGATGTAGGGTGGTATAAAATGGATCCACTTTAACCAAGTTTCATTTTTTAATGTGATCTAAGAAGCATCTCAGCATCTTCCCAGCAGATCTGCTCCTCACCATGAAATAAGAAACTGCATAGGCACAAGTGGCTATAAAAATGTGTGGCTGCAAACCTCTACCTGCCAATGTCCATGGCTGGGGATAGAGAAGCTGTACCTGAGACTGACAGCTATGTATCAGCATACGGTACCTTGTGTCAGGGTGAGGCACTAGTGAACATGGGAAAGCATTAGCCAACCATAGAATAAAGCATTCTTCCATTAAGCAAATTCCCATTCAAGCATTGCAGTAGAGGTGCAGAAACCATGCACTATGCCCTGCCTTAGTCCCCAGAACTGTTTCATTGGTACTGGTAAATGGCTAGAAAAGAAAGGCTAAGAATGCTTGTTCCAAATGGGGCATTTTTAACACTACTTTCCTGGGCTATTTTTTCTTATTATTGTAATTTTCCGGGCTCTTAATATTTTGCAGACACATAACAACCAAGAAAAATACTGATGCGAGCAACACAAAATAACAGTGATTATTAACTGAAAAAGGCAGAAGGAAATAAAATGCAAGGAGTGGCTTTTTGAAACCTGGCATTCATCCTCCCTTTAGAAATTAGACCCCGGTGTATCTTTTGTGCCTCTCTCAAGCTTCTCCCATACTTATATAAAGAAAGGGAGAAGAACAACAATTGTATCTGCCCTTTGTTTGCCTCCACATTCTCGCCCATCACCTTTACACCCCCAAGTAAGCCTTATAGCTGCCCAGGGAGCTGCTGGGCTGGGCGGGAGCTGCCACGCCAGGCTTTTTATTGCTTGCCCTGCAGCATTAAAGTGAACTTGGCATCCAAGCAGGAAGGGAGTCATCCCTCGTGGTGGGAACGGCATGTTGGGCTGGGCAGCTCAGATGTCTCTGCCACCCTTAGTAACACCGCCCACCCTGGCAGTGAGGAACATGAGCCATCGCTTCAGTGAGGATGTAGAAGTGCTCCCCAGGCAATGTAAAATGGGTCATTCCTCATCACCTGGCAGAATTAGAGCTGAAGTCTTCCTGGCAAGGCTTCTGGTTCGGTCCATAGCCCATGGACTGATGCCTACCTGAGCCATTCTCTTCCCCTGAATCTGCCTTCCCCAGGTTTCCTATTGCAGCATGCCACAAAAGTCCATCTTGACCAGGCTGTTCATCTCTCCTTTCCCATGTCCTCACTGGGAGCCGTTGTTCCCTCTTCACTGCCTTTCTGAAGAAATGCCTTCTGGCTGCAGGGCACTTACCTATTTCAAACAAAGTTGGAGCTAAGAGTCTCCTCCAGCCCTTTGTCCATACATCTCATCTTAGGACTCATCTAAATCCCCAATATCACTTTTCAGATCTTCAGCTGTCAATGAAAGGCTGCCTCTAAACCAAAAACTGTCACAAGGATGAGGATGCAAAGTTGCAATCATGAGACAAAGCCAATTTACTTTGGTCATTCTTTCCTGCTCGGGGGCCTGATGCTTTGTCCAGCAGCATGGTTGGGTTCAGCCCTATCTGCTGTGGCTGTCCTCCCAGGGACTTGCTGGTGCCCACTGAGACTGCACATGGCTGCTGAGCATCATCCTAGAGGAATATCTTGTCTGGACTTCTCTGCAGCGCAAAGAGCATCCTGGAATCCTTTGCCTAACCCAAGGGCCACTTTGGAAGGAGGACCATACACAGTCACAGGCCTAGGGGATTTTGGTTAACCCCTGAGGTGACCCTATGACCACTGTGAGTGACTCCCTTGGGGTGGGAAACAGCAGGAGACACGTGCAGTCCTCTCTGCCTTCCTCCTTCTCAACAGCTGCTTCTTTCATTTCACACTTGCATGAGCCCTGGATCCTGTTAAAGGAGGAGGTGTTAGAACTCCTTTTGGCAGAAGTCTCTTCATGAGACTTCTGAGGGTATCCACAACACCCTGTGCATCCATGAAAAACGGAGACCACCACCCAAAGGGAGGGTGGCTTTGCCCTTTGGGGGAGCAATGGTGAGTCCCAGGCTAAATTTCTGCCTTGCCTCATCTCTGCATCAGCAGGAAGCATGCTCTGTAGTATGGCAAAGCAGCATGTCCAGCTATTACATGTGTATTTGAGAGGGGACATCCTCTTCCCTTGCCCAAAACCAACCAACCAACCAAAAAACCCCACACAGGAAAATCTTGAGATCTCCTGTGGACTTCCTGGGCTATCTGCTAATATTTGACACATCATTCACTGTGGTCCTCATCACAGCATCTTCCACAGTAGCATAACACCCTCCTGCTCGCACAGCCCCAGCTTCCCACACCATAACACACACTGCAGTTCCTGTTCCCTGCACAGTCGTGCCTGAGTCACCACCACCTTCAAAAGAGGTCCCCTGGATCCATGTCTGCAAACACTTCTGGTTTCACCTCTGATAATGATGAGAAGCCTTTTCCAGAAGAAACTCGATCCCATTTTAGGTTCTTGAATTTTATTTGGCACAGAGCAAAACTTTTGCCAGTAAATATTGTTAAAAGTTTCTTATATAAGGAAAATGGAGGAGGCAGAGCTGCCATGCTCTGACCTCAGTGCATGCTGTCTCTCCCTGCTTCCTTTTTCTTCTTCCATTCAAACAGCAATTGCAATGCCTGTCTCTCTGAGGCTGTTAAAAAACAGTTTTCCAGTGGCAAGTTCTGGTTCTTTGGGCAGAGCTTACTACAAGGTTGTATTTGCAATACTGAAGTTGCCTCCAGGCCTGGCATGTGGTTAATCTGCTGATGGGATCTCAGCACTTGTTGTCTTGTACTCCCTCACAGGCAGTACTTGCATTTACCTCACCTTTGATGTTTGGAAATGGGTTCATTTTCAGCAGCTTGCAGAGAGATTCCTCTGCAAACATCTTGTGAGACTAATAAGCTACTTGGAAATCGCCAATGGCCCCATGCATCTCTGTTTGTCTCTAATGGTTGCTGGAAGAGGTGACCATGTAATTTGGATACTGGGGTTTCCTTCCCTTTAGGTACGCAACAGGCAAATTCTTGCTTACTGTACTTGGAGTGTAGATTAGGCTGTGGATTTCACCCTATTTTGTCCTGACTTTGGGTAGAAGTTGGCAGCTAAATAAAATACCTGCCAAGGGAGAATCAGGCACGTTGTGTAGTCTTGGCTTAATATCTCATTTAATAAATGAGAATCAGGGAGGCCTGATTCTCTCTAATGCTGGTCTGAATCTGGGGACTTCCAGACAGTCCACTAGGACTCCTACATTGCACAGCTTTCATCCCTCAGAGAATGTCCATTTTCCATTCTCTATCAAACACTTTACACCATCTTTTGAAGTAATGCCATCAGTTTATGGATTACCTCATCTTTGTCGTAAGGGGCACATCAGTCAGTAGTTCTCCATTTTCTCTGTGCTTTATATGAGGAGGTGTCCCCATTCTCCAACTTCACCTTTCTTGTGGACCTTTCCCTTGAAAGTAATTGCATTTAACAAGAGCCACCCTCATTCTGAAGCTGCTCTTGGTTTAAGGCTGCACGAGAAGTCAATAAATATAACAGTAGCCAAGTCTTGGAAATTAAGATCTTGTCTTAAAAATTGGGTGATCTGGGGAGAAAATTCTTACAGTGCTTTAAGATCTGCAAAAAGCCCAAATATTTTCTTTTTCAAGCTGGCAAATGAATAGGAAGATTGATTTAATGCTGTAGGTAGAAGACAAGTACACCAGGAGCATGAATTTTATCAAGACGTACATACTTGGAGTTTCAAGGTCATAAAAAATGCTTTTATATTGATAGTTTGCTTGCAGTATTGAGGTTAAGAGAGAGAAATAGAGAAGCTACTGTTTAAAATAACAGATTCCCAACCATGCCATGTGTCTGACAGATAAGACGCCAAGAAAAATAAATGTTTCTACAGTGCTGAACAGAACCAAAAATGCTATTTTGGCTAAACACAGAATAAGATTTTAAAATACATTCACACATATTTTGTATGCAGCACAGCAACTGCCAGTTCCAGCTATCAAAAGTGAGGGAAGTCCATATGCTCTGGTATCTGCAGGTCTCAGGTGTAACTCAGAGTGACAAAGGGTCTGAGTTGCTGCCAGTTTCCATGTGTTTGTGGGGGTGGACTCTACATAGCTACTCTTGATAAAAGCCACCCTATTTTAAAGCTGCCACTGGTGTAAGGAGTAGTGGGGTGACAAGCAGACCCTTGTTCTTCTCATGCCATATCACTGATATATGAAGGGCACTCACTGCTCTTTCACACCTTTGAAAGACTTCTCCTCCATGCTTATAGGGCAAGTTTTAGAGGGAGATTGAGCACAGCATGCAGCTTTTGTGGACATTTGAATTCATGCTCCACAGTAGGACCTAGTAAGCAAGTAGGCTGGCTGCATTCACAGGGCCACAAGCAGAAGATCAGCCACCTCGCTGCCTGATTTGCAAGTATAAACTGGATTTGTTTGGGCATGCAAACCAAGAGCCGGGAATAACACATGAACAAAGTTTCAAAAACACCTACTTCTCAGTACAGGCTGGGATGTCAGCCCGAGCCTCAGCCTGCTCAGCTCTGCTTCAAGGCAACTTTATCGATTTATCTCAGCTGATGACTCTGGCCCATGCAGGTACAAGGAAGATGTTCCTTCCCTCTCTCTAAAGCTTCTTGCTGTATAGAGACATTGATTTCTCAGTGCTTTCTTCAGGTCTCAAAATTGCAAGGCAATACTCATATAAAATATGCAAGGCAGAGTTACTGTTCTTGAGATAACCTGCTGTCATGGTTTAATCCCAGCCAGCAACTGAGCACCATGTAGCTGCTTGCTCAGTCCCCCTGCCTCTGGTGGGATGGGGAGGAGAATCTAGGAAAAAGGTAAAACTAATGAGTTGATATAAGAACAGTTTCACAATTACAATAAAGTAAAATATAATGACAACAACAACAGAAAGAGCAACAATAATGATAATAAAACAGGGAGATAACAAAGAGAGAGGAATAAACCCCTATAAACACAAGTGATGCATAATACAATTGTGCACCACCTGCTGACTGATACCCAGCTGTCTCAGATCAGCAGTCAATCAGTGGGTCCTGGCCAACTCCTCCCAGTTTATACACTGAGCATGACATGCTGTGGTGTGAAATATCCCTTTGACTAGTTTGGGTCTCTGCTCCCTCCCAGCTTCTTGTGCCCCTCCTTACTGGCAGAGCACGAGAGACTGGAAAGTCCTTAACTTGGAATAGGCACTGCTCAGCAACAACTAAAACACTAGTGTGTTGTCAGTATTATTCTCAACCTAGATCCAAACCACAGCACTGTATTAGCTATTAGGAAGAAAATTATCTCTAAATTATCTCTATCCCAGCTGGAACCAACTCACTTGCTAAACTTTGCATCACTTGGGAGTTGTAGCTATCTTGCCATTTTTGAAGAGTACAGTGTCCAGGTAGTACATTGAATGCATGTGTTCCCTGTGAAGTCAATGTGCAAGCATTCATTCTATGTTCCTCATTATCCATGTAGCTGGAAAAAGCGAGGTTTTTGCTTTATTTTTTCTTTGTTTGCTTTCTTTCAGTTGATGTATTTTCTCCTGAGCGCCCTGGGTCTGGTTGCCTGTGTTTTGGCAGTGGCTTTTGCTGCACACCATTATTTGCAGATGACAAAATTTACCTGCAACACCATCTTTGAGTCCTGCCAGTGCAAACTGGACACTGCAGACCCCCTTGGTAGAACCTTCATCTACCAGGATGCAGCTGACTGTGACAGCCTCACCAGCATGCTCAACCTGTACCTACTTCTGCAGATGGCTCTCAATCTGGTCGCAGCCCTGGTGTGTCTATCGGCATGTTTCGTGATGTGGAAGCACAGATACCAGGTCTTCTATGTGGGAGTTCGGTTCTACTCTTTAACTGCTACTGAAGGCCAGAAACAGAAAGTGTAGGTCTGGGCTGGCAGGGGTTAGCCAAGGAAGGGAAAATGTCAGCATACTGCCACTATAGACACCACAGATGGATGAGCGTTTACAAGGTTTTTGACAGGGAAAAACACTCACACAGTTTAATGAATACATTTTTCAATCATTTTAAGAGCATTTCATATAGCTGCTCTTGCAAAAGGTCTCTTGTGAGATGATGTAGAGGTCACAAAGTCCTAAAGATGCAGCTGTACAAATACTCACCAAAGAGGATCTTCAATAGCCATAGACAAAATGAGAGCTTAAAAAATCATTGGGAACTCATCTGCAGGGCTACAGCTGTTAAGATAAAGGGTCCATTTCCATCACTGGTACCTGTCCTTGCCTTCAGAGAAGCTATACCAAGGATCTGGTCCAAAGTGCTTAATTATAATTATGCTGATCATGCCTAGGGAATATATTGTCTCTTGGATGCTTTGGGCATAACCCACACTAACCTAATGAGGGCTTAACATATGGAAAATTAATAAGGGAGGTCAAGACTTTTCAAATGGAGGCTGAGACCAACAGCAAAGTGAATATAAACAACCGCCATAGAAAATATATGTAAGACTTTTCAGAGTGACTAATGATACAGGTTACCAATTACTAACAAACAACAGTATGAGTGGGTTCACTAATGGGGATTTGGGGATATTTTTGATCCCCAGACAGATTCCTCCCCACTTTCAGAGAAAAGAACAATTAAGAAACCTTGAGTTGCACTCCCAAAGTGGAGGACCCTAAATCACTAGTCACATTGAAAACGATGTTGTCGTTGCTCTAATTGCAATCCCAGGTCCCAAACCCGGTGTCTAGCCAGTTCCACCAATTATACTCCAAGCACAAAAGGCCAAATGCATTTTTGGTGTAACTCCTCTGAAGACAATCAGCCTTATGAACCAGCAGTGGAGTTGGGCCAAAAGCTCTGAAAGATATATCCCTGCAACAATGAATGTTTTTAAAATGGGGTGGAGGGAGGGAAGCAAGAAGAGACTGCTAGTCTCCCAAAGACATCATTTATAATGATGAAGGCAAAAGAATAGCTTTCTTAATAAGCAGTATAGAATAACAAACCACATTCAAGCAGTGCTTTTTCACTGTGAAAGTGTGGCTCTAGAAGTGCTTTATGACTT
The DNA here is from genome assembly GCF_012275295.1 of Melopsittacus undulatus. NCBI lineage: Eukaryota > Metazoa > Chordata > Aves > Psittaciformes > Psittaculidae > Melopsittacus > Melopsittacus undulatus. The sequence goes on along the minus strand of NC_047531.1, from coordinate 81,975,086 downwards.
ACTAGCCTTATATCAAGACAAGTATGTTGGTTTGTCCCTTGAACTGACATTACTACTAGCACAGCACGGACTTCCAAATGTAGGAGCAATTCCAAACTGGCAGCATTTTGCACTGCCTGCTGATAGATATCTGTGCAAGGGCAAGCCAGCTGGTGCTCACACCCTGCCATAAATAGGGATTTCCCTATCCTGGCCAGAACATGGGTGTCTCTGAGGTGGGGTGGAGCAATCACATGCCTGAAAAGCTGTGCCATAATCATTAGCAAGGAGGAAGCAAATAAGATTTCAAGAAGGCTTCAAAGAAGCAAAACTTTTCTGTTTCTGCAGCAAAAATAGCCACCAGGAAGTCAAAACCCCAGTCTGGCAAAGAGCTAGTTGTCTAAGTAGTTCTAATATTACCCAAAAACTCTCTTCCTTATGGTGGTCACATATCATCCCAGGGCTAGACCTGCAGGATCAGAAAATCACAGTGTAGTTGTCTCCCATGGTCCACCTGCAGCACTGCTCAGAGTATGTACTCAAGTGTTTGTCATGGAATGTGTTTCTAGAGTAGACATAGTGTCACCAGGGTGCTCCTGCCAAGCTGCAAAGAGAGGAGCTTCAGAAAATGAAGGATTTTGAGACCAGCTTCCAAACAGCCTTTTTTATGCACCTAAAAATAGCAGTCACTAGTAAGCTTGACTGTGGGGCACATTTGCTTGCGTACGTGTCACCACACACCCGAAGTCCTAAGCCTGGCTCCCAGGCATGCCTGGAGCAAGCTGAGATAGCAGTGGAAGGTACAGGAAGGCTGGCGATGTAAGACCCTTCTGTCAGCATTGGCGGGGCCATCTGTGTGGTGCCAGGAACCAGCCTGTCTCCTCAACTCTGTTGGAGTGTGCTTGCAAGCAGCACTTGTGGACCTATACTGCGGCCAGCCTTCTATATGAGATGGATGCACAGGGGTGCCTCTTCACCTGCTGCTTGTACTCAGATGTCCCCTCATTCCTCACACGACTCCAGCTGTGATGTCTGTGGAAGTGCAGGGCAGAGGATACAACTTCCTCCTACCTACCCGACCTTTGCTGTGCCTGCTTTTCCCTCCAGTCAAAACCGTGGTCTCTGCTCTCTGCAAAGAAGATAACAAGAAGCAGGAAAGGGATTGAGAGGAGGCTGAATGACAGCTGAGCTTTAGTGCTTCCTCCTACCCTTGCCACCAGGCGCTGCTCCCTGATGGCTGGTGAAGCAAGAGGAAGGCTCTGCTGGCAGAGCAGGGCATGTTTTCCACCCTGCCCTTTCCCAAATATCCCTGTTCAGAAGGTAACTTGGTGTGCAGGACTATAGCTTAGGCTGTGCTGTCTGCAGGCTGGCAGCAGCAAGCTGTTGTGAGAAACAGCTGTCCTGGCTGGCCCTGGCCAAGTGGCATTTCCACCAGAGCAGGCTTTTGTCTCCTTAATCTTTTGACCTCCATCTCACTCACATGTTTTCATTCCCTGTCTCCCAACACTTCCAAGGTGCTGGGCTTCCAGAGGCCAGCCCTATTAGATGGGGCTGCGCTTGCATTGCCTGGCCTCTGCCTACCCACTCCTGGGATTAAATTTGCTGAGACTCCTCTAGAGCGTGAATGACACAGTGGTAATGATCTCAGAGTCCTGAAAATGCCTTCAGTGAAGCAACAGGGAAGAGACAGGAGATCTGGATAAGAGACCCTGCTCCACTGAACAAGATGGGCACCTTCATATAGGCAAACCCTCCACTTCCAGGGGCTGCTGTTACTGACTTCGGTTCACTGCGTGCTGCAGCTTAAACCTTTGCTTTGGAAGAAAGCAATATTCATCATGTATTCTGTTGGTGCTTTGCTGTTTAATGAATAAATATGGGGCATTTTGATCTAGCAAAGACTAACTTCAGTATTTCCTCCTTATATATTTCAAGAGCATAAAATGCAAAGAGAAGACATGGGGAAATGGATACGGTAGCGTTCTGAAACGTTTTCCCCCTGGGTTATGGTTTTACACATATTTTGCTTGGATGAAGATCTTTGGAAAGTACTAATTAAAGGTTTTTCACCAACCACAGTATATTCAGACAGCTCCCAGCCTTTTCCCCATGTCAGAGTCCACATAGACTGCACCAAGAGAAAGACTGGGACTAAAAGGCTTGGAAAGACCAGAGGTATTGAATAAAAAACCCTTTATTTTTTGGAAATTTATTCTTTGGGTGAATTCCACAGAAAGAAGTAGGATTAAACCACTACAGACACAGAATTTGTGAAGGGTTTGATGTAATTTACTCTCACAAACCCAGGTGTGATTCTCATTTGCACCCTGACCACTTTACACTGTTTTCCCAGTGTAAAGGGGTTGTAAAGACAGCATCAATCATTTTTACACCTACTTTATGGCCATTTTACACAGGTAAAGGGGCCCTTTGTGTAAATGAGAACTCAAGCCCTAGAGAATTTAATAGAGAAGAGATCCTATCTATAGACTGCACTAGACCCTCTAATAGGGTCTATTACTGGGATATAACTCTACTGAATTTTATAGCGTGACTTAAAGATCGTCAGTCTTGATTAAATTCAGCTCTGCAGAACTTTTCCAAAGGTGACATGCACGCTCCTCCACCCCAAACACATGCAGACAGTGATGGTGTCACATGAATAACTGCTTGCTTTTTGAAAGGAGAAACAGCAGCTACCGCTTTCCTCTGGCTCTGACACATTCTGATGTTGTGCTATGCAAATACTGGAGTGACAATAATGGCAACGAAAAGGGAACCGAGACACGGCACCTTACACGCAGCCAAAATGTCACATTCTCCACCCCACCAAGGTGGCAGCCACTCCTGATTAAGGGGCTGCATGCTGTACCCCTCTCCATCCCCTGCTGCCGCTGGACAGACGGTGCTGATGGGTGATGGTGAAGCACCGATGGTCCTGACCCTGTGCTGGGGCAGCCACCATCCCACTCCTCCCACCACCACCTTCATGTGATGGCCATCTGCACCTCATCAGCCCTCTGTGGGCACCACTTGGAGCTTTGCCTAAAGAGCAGCATTGCGCAAGAGCACTGGGAATCGCAATCAACTCAGAGGGCTTGTTTTTACTCTCTTTCCTTTCTTTCCTTCACGCTGCCAGCCAGTGCAATATTTGCTTTAGGAGCCTTTCGAAACAGAAAGCACGCTGCTGGCGTGTGAGAGGAGCCATGGTTCAGGTCCTCTATATTTAGATGGCATACGTCCTCTTGAAATCTTCATAGTCCCTTGCACCTCACCCACCCACCCGCGTACTCCTGCTTGCGTCTGGAAAATGCTTTTCGGTCTTAGCAAAGGGTGTTGGCTTAGGGGGATTCGAGGGACGTGCAGAGGAACAACAGCAGCTCAGTCCTGAGTGCGAAGCGCAAAGCCTCCTTAAGGCACAGGGCGGCAGGGCAGGCGGTGGGGACTCACCATGCTCAGGCAGATGAAGTCGGGGTTCTCTCCTGTTGTAACATAAATCCCAAGGCAGGGACAGCTTTTCCTGAGACATACGGAAGGTCTCTGCCATGTCACATAAGGCAGCTCTGCACCCTCAGCTGAAAATGCCTTCCTGAGCTCAGTTTTTGGTGGTCACACACGGTCCACAGCATCTGTAGCAAGAAGATGGATTTTGATGCTAATTCATGTCAGGTCTCTGTAGGTCCCACTCCCTGGAATTTCTGCTTTCTGCTCTGCTTCTGCCTTCTGTAATCACTCATCAGTAACATTCGTCCTCCCCTAAATTTGCTCTGTAGTCAAGTATTATAAGCAAAGATTGTGTCTACAAAGTTGGGGTACTTTTGGGTTTGGTACCCAAAAAATCTTTTGGGTTGGGTAACTGATTTCTATGCCTTTGTCCAACTGAAAGGCTCATCTAAACTTCAAATTTGTTGAGGGTGGCTGGGGATTTCTTTTTTCTTTTTTTAAGAAGATATGGGTAATGCATATTTCATGTGTTACCATAATGCTTTCCCTCTCCACAAACCCATCTTCACAATACAGCTTAGCCATTAAGGCCTGCTTACAGTGAGTGACTGCAGAGACAGCGTGGATCTGAGACCCACCAAAGCTCACAAATGACTTCCTGCTTCACTGGGTGCACCAAGATATTCCTGCCTGCCATGGGCATCTGAGAGCCAGTCAAATGCAAGTGGGAGCCCAGCCTGAAGCAGAACAATCTGCAGAGGGTGATTTGAATACTGTCAGCTGTATTAGAACAGTCAGCAGGGCTGACCTCAAGTTGCAGGACATATAGAGAGTGACACTGATTAAGGCAGCCCTCTGCACTAAGAGCCCTCATTGTCCTGGAAATGAAACACCTGAGCAAGGCAGGTTTTTAACCCCATTTCACTCTCTGTGGCCATGTAAAGAGAACTCCATTTTTAAATGGCTCAAAACTAATTGAAGTAGGATTTCTTCTTACTGCAGTGTGGGATATCTCTTTCACTAAAACTATGACAAGAGGATGCCTTTGCCTATGTGTCCTCTGTGAGGCTGGCTGGAAGTGTCGCTGCTGGATGCATGCAGAGCAGTGTGGAAGCCACCCTCACTTCTTTTTCTGGGACATTTTCTTCCAGCTCCACAGCTGCCAGTGCCAGCACAGGGAGGGCAGGGGCAGCTGGTGGCACAGATCCATAATGCGCCCAAGTCAACCAAGCCCTGCAGCTATCCCCATTTTACTGAATATACAAGTCACCAGGGATTTGGTGGGATAGTTTAGGGAACAATCACAATGCAAAAATAGAAAACAGACATTTACACTTTCCCTTCCACCTTGCAAATCCAAGCAGGCAAACAGCACGTACACAAGGGGAACCGAGGGGAGCTGATGGAAAAGCGAAAGCCTCCTGCCTTGTTTCACTGCTCAAGCCTACAGATGTGCTGAGAAACAGTGAAACAGTACAGAAATCAAACCACCATAAATTAGGCACTCTAAATGCTTTGGGGTTTCATGATCCAAGGTGTTGTTAGGTCAGGAACATGAAATAGAGTGTATTTGTTTGGGCTTCTCCCTGCTGGTCTGAGTATTCCAAACACCAGAGTACTGCATCAGATGGGGACACAGGCAGCCAGGCTTTTTGCTGATAGACTTTGCTGTCACCACAGAAATTAGATTTTGTAAGTTATCTGGGCTGGGAGGTGGGGAAGGGCAGTTTATAGACTGTACTCATATATCTATATATATTCTGTTAAGACTAGTGTTTTCAGATTCAGCATTTTTCCTTATATATAAAAGGAAATGCTAGGATCTCAGCTTGCACAAGTCTGCACTTCTGGGTTAACAGAAGTGTCATTTCCACTGTATTTCTAATAAAATTGTTGTCACTCACTGCACTCAGGTTTCAGTGTTTCTCTTGCTTCTGTGTTTTCCAAAGTGGCAGGGCTTCCTTCCTTGCACATCCCATACCAGCCCTGGAAACAGGCACCAGGTCTGCGTGCTGCATGTGAACAGACTGCATAGTCAGGGCAGGGGAGCAAACTGACTCCAAGACATCCCTGTTCTTCTCCAGATGTGCTCCAGTCACTGATTATACCATTGTTCCTAGCAACTTGTCAAAAAATCACAGAGAGAGTGCTTGAAAATCACACAGGCTAATTGCCTGCTAATAGGCGACAAGTGGGTTTCATTAGTGAAGTGGCATGTGTGGCTATTGCCTGGTGGGAACAGGCAGGACCTGGCCCTGTGCTTCCTCTGATGATTCAGGGGAAATGCAGGACCTGTGGGCAGCTGCTGGAGACCAGGATGTGCTCAGGAGGTGTCACACTGGGCAACAAGGCATGTTGTTGGGAGCAGTGGGATCACTGGGATGACCCATACCCCCACATCCCCAAGGGAAACTGTCATTTCTTGAAGGGATCTGTGGGCAGCAACATGCTGTATTGACCCATGGGTGAACTTAATGCTGTTTGTGGCATGTACATGGATAGACAGCTGTAGTTGTGCCCATGTTGGCATATATACACATGTACCCTTGCAGAGAGGGATATGAGGAGGCACTATATAACATGAAGTTTACACATGGATGTGCATAAAACTACACCAGAACCTGCCGTGGATGGGAAAGCCACAACTTTATGTAGGTGCCTGACCATGTATGAGTGCAAAAAGGGCCTGAATCATGGCATGACTTGATCTGGGCAGCTGTGTTTCAAAATACCAGTCCTGGTGGCATACTCCTCCCAGATTTACTGCAGCATTCCACATTTCCAAACAGCTTTGAATCCTTGTTTACTCTTTAAAGCAACCTGCTCAAGAAGCGTTTTCTCCTTCACCTCCCCTCTCAATCATAGGATCATCTTTCACTACAGCTGGGGCTTGGTGCCAGACTTGTTCCAGTCCTTAGCTCTGCTCAGCTTTGGGGCCACAAATCCTCACCTAGGAGGAAAAAAGCAGGTAGAGTAGAGGGGAATAAAGACTTGGTTGATTTGTTTATTGTCTAGGCATGGCACATCTTACTGTAAGGTTTTTCCCACTAAAGGAACACGTTGATTTTGGCTGGTTTGAAGTTTGATGGGTTTTCTATTTTCAGTGGCTATAAGGACCTGATTCAAGGCCCCTGAAATGGCTGAAAAATTCTGTGCCCAATTCAGTGGCCTTGGATCAGTCCATGAAGGAAATTCATTCTCACTTGCCCCTAGCTGTGGGCTAACTAGTATTTCACATGCTTAATAGAAAGCATCGCTAGACCTGCTGCATCACACTAGAGGAAAACGAGTTACTCAATAAAGTGGGTTGATTAAGGGACAGCCTTGAAGACTAAAAATAATCAGGGAAATAAGAGTCAATGCCATATGAAAGCAAACATGCAGTCAGTTGTTATCATAGAACTTTTCACGTGATAGTCCATGCCCTCGTCTCACCTGAGGCATGTTTGTTTTGGACAGTCTTAAATAGTGCAGCTCCATGTATTGGCAGCAATATATACAGATTGATTCAAGAGCTCAGGCCTGACCCAAAAAGCTGATGGAAGTCAACCCATTGACTACCCTAAACATGCCCCATAGGAATCACTCTGTGTTTGGAAAGATATGTTGCAGTTAGATATAAGTTATCTTTTACAGTATATTTAGGGAAAATCTTCTGACATCGTCCCTGTCAAATCTGCATGGAGACAAGCAAAGATTTGGGGATTATAATTAATAGGTATAACACCAAACAAAATATGGCTGAAGGAGACCTTGAGCAGTCAGGGGGAAATGGACTCAGTTCAAATGAACTGCTTTGGCCCAGACAGTTTCACAGCTCAGGCCATGATTTGAAGAGGAAGAGGAGAAGGGTGACAGGCACTCAGCATCTCACTTTTTCACAAGCCTCAAAAACATTGCAGGCAATGTGTGAAGAAAAAATAGATGGCTTTAGTTCTGTCTGGAAACATGTGGCACAGACTAGGAAAGAGGAGATTAAACTTGGCTTCACCACACCTTTCCCCTCTCTTTCCCCCCCCTGTTCTTTGCTAGCATTATCTGGGTTGCTCAGTCCTCAGCAAACATCCAAGGAGCCAAAATATAAGCAGGATACTTGCCATAACCAAACCAACCAATGAATGAAATAAGGCACTTGTGTTGTGGGGCAGAGGGAGGGGGAGGATTTAAACATTTCTCTGTGGTGTAGGAAACCTACCTTGAGTAGAAGCAGTCCCTCAGCTCACTCAAACCATCAGTGCTCCTTTGACGTCAATTGGCAGCTGAATGGTTTGCACCATCCCAGGGGTTGCCTGCAGTGGTGTAAGCAGACAGTTCTACCTGTCAATGAGAGATGGCAAGTGTCAGGTTGGAGTTCTGCACTCCTTCCCTCTGTTTTACTGCTTTTCATCATCACCTACACCATTGTTTCAGGTGCATAAAGGTGCAGACCAGTTACTGCAAGCATCTCTTGGGCAAGTGACATGTCAGGTGGTGATGTACAGGCAGCACAGGGTTACAGCAGGGCTGATGAATGCCCGAAATATGGGGGTGTACTGGGGAAGGTCTCTGTGCTCATGGGACCCAGGGGCTCTCGGGACATCTGGCAGGGGCACACTGCAGGAGGGAAGTGATGCTCATACAGTTATGTGAGAGGTTGTACCTTCTGTCCACGGGGAGGCTGCTGTCTCCATGAACGGATGGCTGATGTCCTCCAATCTCAGTCTGTGTGCTGATCATATTGTCTAATGAGGGAAAATTTGGGCGAGTTTATTAAAGGAGTCTGAAAATGAGCAACTGCAGGAAGTACCAGGGGCGTTCATCTGCTCTCCCCTTTACTTTTTCCACCAAACAGACTCCACATCCAAAGAGAGGGGAGCAGGAAAAACTTGGTTATTTTAGTCAGGCACTGAAATCTGTTTGCAGAGTGCAAAAGGATGAAAGGGAAGAAGCAGCCACACAGCTGGATCCCCTGCCTGGACCAGGTTTCATGCCACAGCTGCATATCCCAGCCGTGGCCCAAACGCATCCTGCAGAGGACAGGGACAGCTGCAGTGTGCAGAAGCTGTGTCCCAGTGCTGCTCGCAGTGTGGTGCCCTCAGTTCCAGGGGGATGCTGCTGTGCTGGCAGCAAGAGGATGAGGTCAGCTGCAGCAGGGAGTGCCTCTGGGAACCATGCACGGCTGCGTTCCTGGACTGCATTGTTCAGCAGCAGCAACGAAAGTCACTCATTCGCTTTTCCCTCCTGAAAAGCCTTCAAAGGCTTTCAGAGGAGTGCTCTGCAGCACCTGCAAGCCAGCTCTGCTGAAGCTGTCCTGAGATGAACACCCCGAAGTGAAGGCAACCAGAACTGATGATCAATACAGAAAACAAAAGCATCAGAGACCTTTAACTACCGGATCTCATTTCTTACCTATGCTGAGCGCTGATGGAGGGCTTGCAGCATTCAGTGCAATGCAAAACCCCACTAAAGGCCCTGCTCCTTCATTCCTGCAATCAGCACTTGTTTCCAGAAAAAGGGGTGCTTTTCAGGGCCATAGGCTGGAGCTAAAAGGTGCAATGGACAAAGGAGGCTGGACATAAACTTTTCCCAAGCCAGAACAAGTTTCCCTGCAGCATGTTTGCTGCCTCTGCGGCCAAGAAGGTGGGCCATAAGGGTGTCTTGTTATTTCTCTCTACAGCAGAGCTCCATCTTGAAGGACCCTTCATGAAGTATCAGGACCAACTTTACAGCGACTCTAATGCAGCTGAAACAAGGCATAAGCCCAGGCTTGCAGTTTGAATCCTTAATTTTATGGGATGGTGGGAGGAGATGAATCCCTTTTCCCAAACCTAATTTTACAAGTTGCATTTGAAATGCCTGTAAAGAAAGGCAGAGGGCCCAGCTGACCTTCTGCAGTGATGGAGGAAGACCCAGTTTCAAGGCAGAACAAATATAGTGACCAGCCAAGGGCTGTGGGCTTCATGGGTAGGCACAAACCCTGCCGGATGGGGATATGAGGTGAGAACACCAGCTGCCCACTAAGCTCGGGGGCTGGCTGGGTGGAGCAGAGCAGCAGGCAGGTGTTTCCATCAGCAAAGCCTCTCGAGAGCAGCTAACTTGGTAAAATAGACACCATGGGATAAACCGAGAAAGAAAGCACTAGTGCCCAGGTGGTGCAGGCAGCTGCCTGCCTGCCTGCTGCATGGCATGGAGGAGAGCAGCTATGCTTGTCAGAGACAGCCAAAGGCTGTGGGGGCAGCTGGCAGAAGTCTTCCCTTTGTTCCATGCCAGAGCTGCACCCTGGCAGTGCCCCTTGCATGGCTGGTGGTGGAGCCGGCCGGCTGGAGGGCTCCCTAACCCTAACCCTAATCCTAACCCTTCCCTGCAAGCTGTGGTCACCATTAGCAGCACCTCTTCCTCCCAGAGATGCCCTCACTGGCACTGCGTGTCCAGCCCTGCTGGGCAGGGAGAGTAAAGGAACAAACCAAAGTGCCCACATTGTGCTGGACGCAGAATCACAGCCAAACAGAATGAATCAGCCCCTCCTGCCTTAAATCATGCGATCAGCCACCGGGTGACCAGTGTGTGCGTGGCACTTGGGAGCCCCACTTCAGGCCCCTCTGCACAAGGGTATGAGTGCTTGTGCAAAGCACAAGTGCTTGTGCAAAGCAACCGAGGCCTCACCAAGCAAATACAGCACTAAGCTATTGTGCAAGCAGAGGAGAGGGTGGCTTTTGGCCATGCTGGTTTTTGCAGCAGCACAGTGCATCACACAGACAAACCTGTCTCCTCTGGAGCAAGATGTGGCAGCAAGTTGTGCGCTCCAGGGTGTGAAATGTAGCCCTGATCTGAATTTCACCCACTGCCTCTACAAGCACCTGAGTGTACCTGTCCTGAGGCTTATTTGCTTCCACACATAGAGCAAATGACCTTGTGTGGCAATGAACGACACAAGGGGTAAAACTTGCCCCAAGACACTGTGAGAGAGAAGAGGAAAAAGAAAGGGATGACTTTGCCCATCGTGGACAAAACCCTCAGGTCTGACAAATGTCCGTGTTGTGATCCAGACCCTGAGCTTGGGGCCACCAGCCATCATTTGGGTCATTTAAGAAGCCAGAGGTTCAATGACAAAGGTGACTATAGTGGAGCACATGCCTGGGAAACATGAAACTGGCTCCATTACTGAGCTGCCATATGTCCCTGGCAAGCCATGCCACCTCTGTGCCCCTGCTTCCAGCCATTTCCCTCCCTAGCCTGCAGGCCTTATGGCTGGGGATTCAGGTTTCATGTTTGCAAAGAAGAGCATGAATCATGTGGGGTAAAATCAGAGCTGTGTTTCTGATTTACACCAGTGTAAATGATTGCCTCTGCTTTAAAAAATGTTGGATGGGGTCCCAGTAACTCCACAAAGGAGGGAGTGGGAGAAGTTCTTTGTAGATGGACTTCTTACCATTTATTTACCCCCAGCTATCATGCAATTGCTTTACTTGCGCAAAACCTGTGCTCCACACGAAGGACAATAGAGAACACGAGCAACCACCTCTCACCAGGGCCATGCAGTGAACCAGACACAGTGCAAATGGAAACCCACCTCCTGCTCTGGGATCCCCCAGGCTGGCACCAGCAGGGCAGGGATGGACAAAAGCCTTGTCCTGAGCATCCAGGGCAGAAGCACTACTCTTCCCTCAGAGTGAGCCAGGAGAGGTCTGCTGTGTGGTGCAGCCCATTAGCTCCTGCTCTTCAGCCCTCAAAGCAATCTGGGTATCTTGGCTCTCTTTCTGTTCCTTGGGCAACCACATGGAGCTGCTTGGAGAAGCTTCAGCAAAAAGATGTATCAGGGGGTTTGTGCCTGTTAGTATTTGAGGTGTCTACAGCTCATAGGCTGAAAGAGAGGACATCCCTACAAGTGGGTGAAAGAGAGGACATCCCTACAAGCGGGTGAAAGAGAGGACATCCCTACAAGTGGATGAAAGGGAGGACATCCCTACAAGTGGGTGAAAGAGGACATCCCTACAAGTGGATGGTGTCTCCAGAGCACATGGTGCTATACGAACGAGGAAAAAGTTGACTGCTTCTAGCTAAGAAGAAGCTCACATGGTGTTTTTACACCAGTGCAAGTAGGAATAAAAGGTGAGGAAGGAGATCTTACCAGTAAACCATTAGTTTTTACCCAAGGTATTCATTCATCCTTCTAGTAGCAGGTCCAGTGATAGCCCCTTTGATTAAGAAAGAAAACTCTCCAAACATAGATTAGGGGTCAAATACGAAGCTTAGACAGGAAGAAACTCATGCACCTAAGGGGGCAGGTAGCTGCAGGCAGGGCTGGTGTGGGAGGGACAAACAGGCATCTGAGGGGCAGCCGGTGCTGCGGCAGCTGCCTTGGGGCACTGCAGATGTCCATCTTGCAGTATGGCTCAGGAAGAGAGGGCACAGCTCTGTGGGGTGACCCTCCTGCTGGGGCTGCTGGAGCTGCGGAGAGGACTTTGATTGCCTTTTCTTGCAAGAATGCATTTATTCCTGGGTAAAAATGACTATCTGGTCTCCAGCTACTGTCAATCTGATGTCTCTCCTTGTTGGTTAATTCACTTAAAGCAGTCTGAAAAAAGTATAAAGAAAAAGACTTTTCTTCTTCATCACCTTCCAGTGATGTTTAAATGACAGATAATTATTGGTGATATTGATTCTAACTAGGGCAGAAAATGAACAGGTGAGTGTGAAATAGAAAGATGTAATTGAAACAAAATCTATCCTGCAGGCTTGAGAGTTTAAGGGGGAAAAATGCATCTGCTGGTATGTCTTTGCTGTCTCTGATGATGTTTGGATGTTTCCTTGAGGCCACCTCCCTCAAAGCAACTGGTGCCACATCTTCTCATGGGTACTGGGACAGGGGCTGCCACAGACTTGGGTGGTCACAGCTGGACTCCACATCCCATTTCCAAGCAGATTATCCTCTTGGACCTCAGTTCATTTATTACTGTTCTTCTGAAGCGCAAGGTTGATTTATTTGGGTACCGGTTTAATTTTCCCTCAATTTTTTGTTAACTGCTTTCTGGTGAAGCCTGGGAATACATTTCCAGCAGCCTCTTTTTCTCCTCCTGTCTCCTAAGCAGGCAGGATGGTTACTCCATGTCCCTGCCATCATAACATGAGGCACAGATGTGGGACAGGGGAGGCAGCAAGCACGGGGTCATGACTGCACATCCCAGGAAGTCACAGGAGCAACCCTTTTAAAGGGGAGGTCTGATTTGGCTATAGAGCCATGGATGCTTCACAAGAAATATCTCTTGGGCCTTCTCAAGGCTGAAATAAACAGCATGGAAACAGCTGAAAAGAGACATGAAAAGCAGCCAGGGAAAGAGGCCCCAAGCCCAAGGCCAAGAGGTCCAGTGCAACATCCATCAGCCTGAGCTGGTGCTTGTTCAACTGTCAGCAGCAGGACGTCAACAGCAAGATGCATTTTTAAATGAAAACCAAACTCTTGCTGTTGCAAATGTGGTTGTACTTCCTGCAGTTCTGGGACATGAAATGTCACCATCACTGGTGAGTCTTCCCTGGCCCCACTTGTGTCTCCCTGGCTGCAGACCTGGCTCCACTTAGGGCCATGCTTTCAGGTCCTTACAGCTTAGGAGATGCAAGTCTCATCATTGCAACGCTGAAGCCCTCTGCAGACATGGCCCTTGCAGCTCTGTCAGAGGCCCATGGGAGGCTGTGCTGTGGCTGCTGGCCCCAAGAGCTGGGCTTGCTTTCTCTAGCAGCTCCACATGTTCTCAGCCAGGCCAAGACTAATTCCCTGGTTTCCTTGGACTAATAGCCCAAGACTGGCCACAGACTGGTGGTGACGGTTGCTGGGGAGAGAAGGCTTTTGGCAATTTGTTATTAAATCACAGTGCTATTTATACAGCATTAGGCTGTTTGGGGCTAAATGCACAGAAAAAGTTACATACTCGGCTTCTGCCAGATAGCTTGGGATGGTGGTGCAGGGAGAGGTGGGTCCTTGGGCATGGCTGTCTTCTTGCAGTTGACTTGCATCTTTGTCCTGCTCAGCTGCTGTTGCTGCCAGCTTTATGGCTCCCAACCTGCATGCTGGGAGGGTGATGCCCTCGGGGGCTGTGGTTTTGGATCTAGCAGATCAGGAACCACTGCAGTGCTGCTGTCCTTTTGCTGCTTTATCCCTTGATGTCCAAATCACCAGTTCTCCCCCCCTTGAGCAACCACTTCTAACAAAGCTGAGACAGCTGAGAGCTATATATTAAGTGAGCAGGTAGTCCCAGTTTGGTTCCCAGGATACCCCCAAACTTCTGGGCTGTGAAGAGCTGAGCTCTGAAGCATCACAGGAGGTCATGTCCCCATCCCCAATGATGATGGCAAGGACATCTGTCTAGATCCAATTCCCCCAGGGTTGGTGGTGTACCTGTCCTTATTGAGGAAGAGGCTGTAGTTCCTCCAGGGCTGTCAGTCTTTCAGGAGCAGTTGAAATAATGCAGGAAGGCTTATGAGCAGATGTGGTTCCTGCACCACTTCTGCCAAGGCTCTGCTCCACAGACATCAGCTGCAGAGAAGTGTTTAAACCAAGCTGCAGTGCCGTATGCCCAGTGTTTGTACGTAAACAGCTTCTAAAAGCATGAGGGGGAGTGTGTAGCTCTTTCAGAGCCGACCGGATGGTTCTCTCACTTGACATGTTCTCTTCTTGAAACAACATCACTCTGTTGAATTTTGTGGCTTTTTGTGTGGAACAACATTAGCTCATCCAAGTCTGTGGTTTATTTGAAAATGAAATTCCGGTAAGCTTTGTACCATCTGGCAAAGTCCAAACAAATTTGGTTTAGCAAGAAACCACTGCACACGTGTGTGCAAACACATACACACCAGAAACATTATCATCATCATAATCAGTAAGCACAGGAAGCTTGACATCTTCGGGGCAAGGGGAGGGGAAACAGATCAGTGCTGGACTCATCTCCCAGCCATATGCCTTGTGTGGGCCTTGGTCCTTCCAGCAGAGGGCATTTTGCAAGCTCCTGCACTGCTTCTATTCCTTCTGTGGCAATGCCTTTGACGTGAACTTCCAAGTAGATCCAGATGTAAATCAAACACAGCTGGATGAGCTGCAAGACAGCACGCCCTGTCAAATTCACAGCTGCTGTCAGGTCATCGCACTGGTTCAGGGGAGCAACTCTGATTTACACCAGCTGAGGAGCTGGTCAGACATGTTGAGGAGGGACTGAAGTATATAGGAAAGGTTTGGGGCTGGGGTGGTGGCTTCTTGGTTCTGTGCAATAGCTGGAGTGGTTCATTAGGTGGGACCAGCCACAGATTCCCTTCTAGCTCCTCTGGTCCAGGCAGGTAGTGGGACACATGACGGATTCTTGACACCTTCCTATCCACTGCACTCTTTATCTTCTCCTCCTCCCACAACTGTGCACACAGGGGACCGCAACTGACAAAGATGAAAGAATAGATGGGGCAAGTGAAAAGCAATGGCAGGAAACATGAGGTGTTAGTTACGACACATAGAACAGTTTACTCTGAGACCCAAATGCAAGGTCCACTGGAGTCAGTAGGCAAGTTTCCACTTACACCAGCAAGCACAGGGTCTCTACACACATTCCTCTCTATAAACTGGGAAACAGGGGAGAATATATGTATTGACTTTAAAATAACCATAAAAAACAGAAGAAATCTGCTTTTGAGAAGAAACAATTGAAATCTATGGATGAGCTCCAATGATGAGCCAAAGCCACTGAAAGACGTTAGATCCATGGAGGTTGTAGGTGTTGCCCTGTCCAAGGGGACTCTGTCCAGCAGCAGGCTCTATTTTTGTATCACAGTCTATGATTGCATGAACAGGATTTTCATTGTAGACATCTCCATTCAGAACATGCTGTGGGTTTTCAATCTGCATTGCATGCATTTAAAGCTTGTGCATGTACAACTGAGAGTATTTTCTCCATGAGCTGGACATGAAGAGAAACCAGGGACCCCAAGGAACACAGAGGATGGCAGAGAAAGGTGAGATGGCTGCAGCCCCAACCTGACAGGGGCTGCTCTTACCTGACCTGTGTGTTCTGGCTCCTTCTTCCACACCAGGTCAATGATACCATCTCATCCCCTGCTCCACCTATAGCTGCTCATAAAAGCAGAAATTTGGTTCACCTGAGAACATGGAAAAAACCATAAGATCAATCTCAGCAGCAAAGGCTTTTAACTGAGGAAGTGTTTCATAAAGGTGGCCCTGGTGAGGCACCGCACCAGCTGGGCTGAGGACAGGAAGCTGACACACTGTGATAATCCTGCTCTAATTCTTCTTTTTTTACACTTTATTTTTTTATATATACATATATATATAGTTTTGCCTCCGGCATATGCTGTACTAGAGTAGCAGCTCTTCAAGTACCATGTTTTCCAGTGTACATGTGAGTGACAGCACCTAAAAACAGCAGCTGTTATATAAATAAGGTTGGTGCTTCCCCTGCAAGCACCAGGATGGCAGTGGGGAGCTGGGCCAGCACAGCCCAGGAGGAAGACCCCCTTGCCTTGGGACAGAAGGTGATGAAGGTGGGGACAATCCTCAGGGCAGCCTTGGCCACCAACCTCCCCTCCATGTCATACCATCCATCACAGACCATCACCTCCCCATGGCAAAGGCTGCTGCATCAGTGCTGTCCATCACCAGTGGCACTCCTCATCACTGCCGTCCTGTAATACAGCAAATAGGTAGAAAGAATAACCAAATTATGAATTTATGGCATCTCATGGTTATTTTGCTGATGCTGCACATAAGGATTAAGGTAGCCATTGTTTCAGAATTACATATGCTATATCTTAATGAGCAGCTTAATTATTTTACTTAGGAGATGGTCAATGATGTATTAAGAAACCAGAATTGACATTTGGTTTCCTTTAATACTACAATGCAA
This sequence comes from Melopsittacus undulatus, assembly GCF_012275295.1. Lineage (NCBI taxonomy): Eukaryota > Metazoa > Chordata > Aves > Psittaciformes > Psittaculidae > Melopsittacus > Melopsittacus undulatus. Next base: position 81,958,788 of record NC_047531.1, on the reverse strand, counting down.
AGGTCTGGTTTGTGCCGCCTGTCAATTTGCTGTATCTCAGCATGCAAATACTCCTGAATAATTTAGGCTTTCTTTAAGCAAACCTGCGATACACCCGGAAAAGATTAATATTCAACAGACGTCCATCATCTAAGTAAACACTCCTCTTTCTGAAACTGTACTGAGTTCTCATAAGTTCCCTTAATGGGACTGCAACCACCCTGGCTCTTGTTCATGAGGTTTCTCTCTTTGCCTCAGTGTATTTATTTGGCAGGAAAACTTTGCCTGCATAAGGCTTAAAAATGATTGACCCCTTGGAAGGAAATGAGGTGATATTCTTCAAACACTTACCCAAAAGAAAATGGAAAAGAGAACAGCAGTGAAAGAATTGGGGTTACAGGTTGTGTTTGAATTCATAGCAAAAGGAGACGTCCATGCCACGTGGTCATCCCTGGATGGATATGGCTTTGCTCATACTCTTGCTTGCTGTGAGGGACAGAAGTCGTGTGAGGACCGATGGTCACTGAGGCACTTCCAGGTGGTACATCATGCATACTTGTAATTTTTCTGCACATTGTAACAGGGCAGTCGTGTACCAGCACTCCCACATTCCCATTTTGACAGTGAAATTCACTGAAATATGAGAAAGAGAACTGAAAAGTACTGTGATTTAGGCTCAGGTATCAGCAAGAAAAAGCTTTCTCTCTCTGATGCACCTACATCTTATATACCTGTGAGAAAGATGGTGCGAGACGATATCTGGAGAAAGGTGTGAGATTTACTCATACAAAAGTGGATATCAAAAAAATATGATACTGGGATTATAAAATAAGCATCAGCTTTGAAATTGGTGTTTCTACTCAGAAACCAAGAATTTCTGATAGGAAACAATCAGAGCAAGATAAAAATCAGCCTTGGTTATTAATTTTGGCAGAAGTTCAAGTTTCTCCATAGTAGCTCAGCGTCCTGTCAGGCAAGAACCACCTTGGTGTTTTGAATCTGGAGCTCAACTTTCTGCAGGTCCAGGTGCGTTCAAGTATCTGCCTTTGGCTCACGCGCCTTTTAGGCTCATGGCAGGCCTGGCAAAGGATAAATTTCAGAGTATGGAACCTTGGGGGTAGACATCAAGTCATGGCAGACAAGTGTTGACGCAGGAGTCATGGACAACTTGGAGATGATCAATGTGATCAAGAGGTTGCCAAAGTTTATTCCGATACAGTGCTCCTTTTATAGCCTTACACCCTTAGGTTTCTTATGTAACAGCCTTGGATACTGAGCTCTAATTGGTTAGTCTAGAGGTTACTACCGTTTACAAAGCTAATGTTTACAGCTTGTTATAATTGTGATTAAATACCTTACTCTAAAAATACAGTGGGAAACTACAACCTTGGCAGAGATCATTCTCTGCACGTTTTCAGTGGAAAATTACAGAGGCCTAACAAGACAACTGACCTTGCTTATGCCTGCCAAGAATCTTCTTACTTTAGAGTAACAAGGCTCAGGGTATTGGGATCGCTCACTACGTGGCCTTGGCTCTTTAAGAGTCCCACAGACAAGAATTACTCTCTAAAAAGTATTATTCTAAAACTAAATGCCAAGACATTGATCATTATGGATGGAAACCATAAAGGCTGAAGGGAATGAATTGCTTATTGGAAGTGACAGAGTCTCATAGGGAAATTCCCTGGTATAACTGATGCTGCTCAGCATTTATCAACAAGGCAGCCGAGTTTACTTAACTATGGGCTGACCCACAGAGCATCTTCTGCCTCAGTGTCATGTAGTCAGGCTTCCTAGGATGGCACTTGTGGACATAATACCTATTTGAATAACCCCAAATTCCCCTGTAAAATCAACAGTTAAACCCCCTGCCTTGTCCTAACAATCTTTGGTGATTCTTGCCCAGGGTTTGACTCTACAAATATGGCAAATCTTGCCTGCCAGCGTGCCCAGTGTTCCCTGGTCTGAGTGGGAGGGAGGGGGTAACCCACTGCTGTGCGTTGAGCTGGGTGGGAATTAGGAAGGCCCTGCAACAAGGGATAGTAGGGAGTCTGCAAAGTGCAAAGACTGATTCTGTATTTGGAGAATGCTTGGTTTCATTTGGACATAAAATTGGTTGTGAGAAAAAGGGACTTTGGATGAAACCTGAGGGTTTTGTTTTGTCTCCCTTAGCCAAAGGGTGTGAGCATTAATGTTTTCGCAGCTGTGAGCAGGCAGCACTGGCACACACATTTCCATACACAGCTAGAAATATTGCCTCCATGTTTTTTCCAAATATCCAACTGAATGCCCTATTATCACTAAAGGAACGTGCCTACATAAAAATCACACTTCATCAGAGCCACATTGTGCTTGTTTGTCCATCCCCTCTAAGACATGGAGGCACCTTGGTCCCACCAACACTGATGCACGCCAGGAGCACCAGTGCATCTGGGGATGCAGGTCCCACTCCCAGCTCTGGAACACACGAAGCTGAGCTTCTCTTGGGGGCATGGGGGACAGTACACTTGGGAAAGGTCCTGTCCAAGAGCACATGCTCCTCCACCTGTTTGGCTGCTTTCAACCATGGAATAAAAGAACCACAAGGAGTCTTCTAACCTGTATCCCTTGTCCTGACATTCCCATATGATACAAACCAGCCTAAAACAATTGAGACTTTCTAGGTCCTGAGCATTGCTACTTTTCGTGGCTGTGGGTATGAGGCAATGGATGGGAAACTCTCCATGAGCCACCACCAATGGAGTTTTAAAGAAGAAAGAGCCTCTGGGAGCATTTTGGAAGGCAGGGCTTGGTATTTCTCTGAAGTGCTGTGCCTGCCAGGAAGGGTATAAATACAGCCATAAAAGAGATCCCAATGTCTAGCCCCTGAATTTCAAATTGCAAAGTCAGTAAGACTATTTATTTCAATAAATATTCAAGGAAGTATCTTCAGTCAAGTGACAGCTCGTTCCCATACTGTAATTAAACTTGCAGCTCAATTACTGTTGTGTAAGTCAATGGCATAGATAGGATTATTACAGGAAAAACCCCAGGGACGCCGAGACTAGTACAGAGAGGTGGAAAGGTGAGTTCAATATGGGCTTTTATGGCTGTGCTATAAAGCTGAACACAGACCAGGCCAGGTCCTGCTGGTCCTGGGCTGCACCCTTTAAGGTGTGCATGAAACATCACTCATGCAATTGTCTTCTCCCTGCAAAGGGGGGTACAAAGATGCCGCAAGCAGGTTAGCCCTGAGAAAATCAATGCAAGCTGGACATTAGCTTTTAGGGCTGGAGCAGGCACTGCTCCCTGCTACATCTGTGCGTTGAGCCCTTACCTGGCTGGCCTTTGCTGTGCCGAAGCACGGAGGGGTGATGCAGAAGCTGCAGCTGCGGATGGCAGCTCCAGCACAAACGTGCCTTCGCATGCTATTAGCTTGTTAGCCTGCAGGTTGCTGAGCACCTCGTTTCCCCTCGGGAGGATGGTTTCTCCAGCTGCGACAGAAGTGAGACAGTGCCAGGCTGTGCTGGAGGAGCAGAGGGAGGCAAATCCCCCCTGCTGGCAGGGCTGAGGGCCTCCCAGGGTGAAGGACCACCCCTCCCTATTGCTCCCCAAGGAGAGAGTCAGACACGTCTGCTGGTGTCCAGCTTGCAGCTGTTTTCCCTTTGCTCATCTCTAGTTACTACCCGAGAGCTTCACTTCATCCTTGCGGCTTCCAAATCCTTCAGCTGCTTCTCCTGTTCATACTGAAGGAGGAGAAAAGGGAGCAAAGCCTAAACTGTGTGTTCCCACTCCAGGGGACAAACAAGAAGAGTATCATCACATGTATTTGGCTTGTATTTAATAAAACAATAAGAAAATATCTTAAGTTTTGCAGAACCTGGGTGATAATCCAAAACATGGGGCTCAGACAGCACCATTCTGGGACTGTGACTGGCTGAAGCCTGTGTGCAGGCTAAGCTCAGGGAACTTTTTGCATGGGAAGTGGGGATGGTTTTTCCCCCATTTAAATTTGTTCATGAAGTACAGAAGAAAACAGAGCCTCTAAGCTGTAAATTGATAGGTCTAAGGTAATGAATATACTTTTCACCAAAAAAAGCTGGTACTGATGGAATTACTGGTTGTACACCTAAAAAAGCCTGTTCTAATGCAATCCAGAAATTATGTGATAATACTCTTTCTTTAAAAAAAGGTATCTTTTGTTTATTCCTGCCTGCCAAGTTATGTTCCATTATGAAGAAGTTTCTTGCCCTTGTCTTTCTTTTCTAGCTGCCCACTCATGTTCCAGGTGTCACAGCTTCATGCTTCCCTTTCTTTCCAGCTTTCCATGATTGCACAAAGCTACAGCTCTTTGTAAGTTATTTACTTTCTTGCTTTGAATTTCCAAGCATGGAACACTGCAGAAAGCTTGATGCTAAGGGTTTCAATGAGACTCATAGATTTGACCAGCTGCCTATGGCTAACCAATGTAACCACAAGCTTTAGCACACCACCACCACCACATCACCACTGATGCTCTGTGACCATGCTCCATGCCCTGCTTTCTCTTCACATGTGCTGGTGGGCACACAATGATCATAGAATCATAGAATAGTTAGGGTTGGAAAGGACCTCAAGATCATCTAGTTCCAACCCCCCTGCCACGGGCAGGGACACCTCACACTAAACCATATCACCCAAGGCTTCATGATGTCCACTGGTGCTAGGCACACATCCTGTAGATGTGGGCTTATGCTCCAGAGGTCTTTTCTTCTCTGGGCAGTGACTGCTGCAGTTTCTCCTTGTTGAGCTCTCAATGGGTCTTGGTCTCAGAGCTGGGGATTACCTCCAGGCACTAGAAACCAGCTCAGGCCCCATTGTCTCCTCCACACTTCATCTGCCGCCAAGGAAAGTGCCAATTAGTGCCAGCTGTGCTGGGCTGTCTGTTGCAGGGCTGAGAGGGGCTGGATCCGGCCCCCCTCTCTTGTTTTCTCTGTGCGGCATCTGAGTCTGCCCATTGATGTCCAGGGATTTATTTCTAAAAACTTAAATATTATTATTCAGACAGTTTGCTGTTCATGCCCTGGTTTATTTCATATGTTTGAAATATAATAGATTCTTATTAAAATAGAGGAATGTGGTAACAATTCTCCATACTATGAGGATGTTGAGGAGCCAGAGCAGCCTGGTTTGGGAGACTTGCAGCCCTCTTGCCCCTCTGCACTTACTAGTCCCATGGCTGCTTTCCAAGTCCAGCACAACTGGCAGGAGAAAATCAAGGGGCATCTCTGACGAGTAAATACTTTTGTGTCTCAGTGTCACAGTGCCACCAGAGTAAGCTGAGGTGTCTTCAAACAGCAGCAGCACATTTCCTAGCACAGGTTAGCTTGTTTAGCTGCCATACCTAAATGATGGGCACCTTATCTGGGATTTAAGCTGACCCATAGGAATGAGTTGGCTAGTATATTTCCACACTCTTACCATGACACACTGGTGAGGGGTGTGCGGATGTGTTGAGCCTGTTGAGTGCTTGTCCTCCTGTGAGATGTCACTCTCAGCCTGAAGGTACATTGGGTGCACTTTGGCACCAGGGCACTATGTCCATCCTTCCCTGCTTGGGCTGTTGGGCAGGACCTAGGTGATAAGACTGGGGATTGTTTTAGTTGAGGCAGTGCAAACTAGTCCTATTTCCAACAAGAGGTGACTTACCTTCAGTTCAGGGCCCTGCATGGAACTGGGTGGAAAAGCCGAAGGTGAAGAGATTTTACTATGAGATGGAGGGCAAAGCAAAAGATATTTTATTCTGAAGCTATGGCTTCATCAAACAAATTACTATTCCCAACCTTTCAGTAATTCCCAGGCACCAGTTAGCTTTTCTAGATTCATAAACGGCACGTGGAAAACACCTGAGCCAGTCATTTAGCCATAGCGTATGTGCAATTTATAGCTTACTTCCTTAGAGCCCTGCTAAGTCATTAAGCAGCCTTGTGGTTTGAGCAAGGGTTTAGGAGCCAGAAGAATCTGGGATGAGTCATTTGCTCATGCATTGGTGACCTGAGCACATCAGTTGACCTCCTTGTGCCTTGAGGGGAACTGGCTCCCCTGCGGAAGTCAGGGGCTTGCCTGGCTCCAGCCAAGAGCAAGCCCCTGGCACCAATGTGTAGTGCATGGGCTGGGTGTCCCAGAGCCAGGACCCCATGAAGCTGCTGCCGTTCAGGCTCCCTCAGTGGGGGTGCCAGCCCCAAGCCCTTGGAAAGCCAGGGAAAGACTTTCAGTGCACTTCGGATATGGACTTGATTGCTTCCCTCCAGTGTCTATCTGGCTTTTGAATAGCTTGTATAATAAGTTATAAATGACAATTAAAACATAAAATGAGGAGAGAACCAGATGGCTTCAGGCAACATTTAAAAATATAAAGACTATTTCTAAATGCAGATCACCAGATACAAAACAGCCTTGGGCAGACTTAGCTGAAGGTTGTGTGCTGGCTTGGCTGAAAGGACATGTGTGGTCTCAATCAGTTCTCAGAAGCTGCTGTTAATGACATTTGTTGGCAAAAGCAGGAAGGAGGCCCAGGACTTGGGCAGTCCTGAGGATATGGACCTTTGGTCCTCCTTTTTAAGAGGGTTGGTGAAGGCTGTTTTGTGAGCAGTGACAAAGGCAGGTTGGATTGAAGTCCCTGTTTCAGCCCAAGGAAGGTGAAGTGTTCTTGAGGTTAGCTGAGGGGAGAGGAGCTATGCAGTGTCATGACTACCCAACCAGCTACTCCGAAGGATGGCTTAGTGCCCAGCTGGAGATGAGTGGTGTCCCTCAGGGATCGGTGTTGGGACCGGTCTTGTTCAACATCTTTGTCGCTGACATGGACAGTGGGATTGAGTGTGCCTCAGCAAGTCTGCTGATGACACCAAGCTGTGTGGTTCTGCTGATGCGCTGGAGGGAAGGAATGCCATCCAGAGGGACCTTGACACACTTGTGAGGTGGGCTGATGCCAACCTCATGAAGTTTAACCATGACAAGTGCAAGGTCCTACACCTGGGTGGGAGCAATCCCAGGCACAGCTACAGGTTGGGCAGAGAAGGGATTCAAAGCAGCCCTGCAGAGAAGGACTTGGGGGTGTTGATTGATGAGAAAATGAACATGAGCCAGCTGCAGTGTGTGCTTACAGCCCAGAAACCAACCATATCCTGGACTGCATCAAAAGAATCGTGACCAGTAGGTCAAAGGAGGTGATCCTGCCCCTCTACTCTGCTCTTGTGAGACCTCACTTGCAGTACTGTGTGCAGTTCTGGTGTCCTCAACATAAAAAGGACATGGAACTGTTGGAACAAGTCCAGAGGAGGCCATGAGGATGATCAGGGGACTGGAGCACCTCCCATATGAAGACAGGCTGAGAAAGTTGGGGCTGTTCAGCCTGGAGAAGAGAAGGCTGCGTGGAGACCTCATAGCAGCCTTCCAATATCTGAAGGGGGCCTATAAGGATGCTGGAGAGGAACTATTCATTAGGGACTGTAGTGACAGGACAAGAGGTAATGGGTTGAAACTTAAACAGTGGAAGTTTAAATAGGATATAAGGAAGAAATTCTTTTCTGTTAGGGTGGTGAGGTACTGGAATGGGTTGCCCAGGGAGGTTGTGAATGCTCCATGCCTGGCAGTGTTCAAGGCCAGGTTGGACAGAGCCTTGGGTGATATGGTTTAGTGTGAGGTGTCCCAGCCCATTGCAGGGGGGTTGGAACTAGATGATCTTAAGGTCCTTTCCAACCCTTACTATTCTATGATTCTATGTGGCTGCTCACACTGTCTGTTACTGCTGTGGATACCTGACAGCATTGGCAGCATTTTATTCCCTTACCTGCCACTTTAGTTGTCATAACTTCTGCCTTCAAAAATTTGGCCAGATGGGAAAAATTATAGGTAACCCATAAGATAATTTATCACTTGACTGGGGAAACTGGTTGTGAACCTCTGGCTAAGGAGAGGCCATTGGTAAGGAAGCTCTCACCAAGAGTTTGCTCACCCAAGCAAAATTAAAAGGCATTTCCAGAAAAAAAGGGCTGACCTGGCACCACAGTACCTGCCTAGACTCAGTGTCTTCGATCTAATAGATAGTTCCATTTTGCCATGTTAAAAATAACTTGATTATCACTAGCTTTTGCTGTTCTTTTTCCTGTCTTGTACATGCTTCCATCTCCCACTTTCAGCCAAGGCCCGGAAGAAGAAGTATCACGTTACTTTAAGAGAAGCTAGTTTTGTGGTATTTCCATCCCATCCAGAGCCAGGAAACACAGGCAGTTTTGCAAGACAGCTTGTACTCAGTAAATTTCCAGCTCAGTTTGTATTTCTGTATTTATTTATATTTGCGCTAACCATGTAAAAGAGCACTCATCTCAAGCGAGGTGCTGGGGACAGACTTTCAAACACACAGATTTCAGACCACGGACCCTGACCAACAGCTTTTTCACTGGACCAGGATCTTCTGGCTATCTTCTATTCTGAAAAGATATCCAAGATAGACTGACAAAGATACGGACAGTCAACTGCTGATGACACCAACTCTTCACAATAACTCAAAAGTAACTTTCAGTAAATCCCACAACATTTCTGACAACATTTCCCTGTACCCTTGAGACCTTCTCTTGAACTTTCCTTGCTTCCCTTTCTTCTTCTGCATGATAAATTGCGTTTGTGACACATTACATTTACAACTGTCAGTCTTTGGTTAGGTGCATGATACCCCCGCTAGCATTTTCCTGTGTCCCAGCTGAGAATCAGGAACCTGGGCAGATGTTTATACTTACATGGGAAGAGCACAATGGCTCCAGGGACCAAACTCATCTCTTTTGACTCCTCTTCTCCTTCAGTAGCAAAGTCCTGCCACAGGCAGAAAAATCTGCATTGCCCATGGGATGGCAGCGCTCACACCAGCTGCTCTGCTTGCTTAGGTCTGCAGCCAACCCGTCCTTATTTCTGCATGCCAGTGTTCTCAAATATCATCAGACTGAGTTACATGTGTGCAAACCACACACACTCATACATATATCACAAACACCCTCAATTCTTAAACCAGGAAGATGAAGGTTTTTTGAAGGCACCAAGAATTCTGCTGTCTTTATGAAATTAGGGTGAAAACTTCCATGCCAGATAAAGACACAGTTACAGCTCCCTGGTGGGCTACAAATGGGCCTGAACCAACCCCAAATCCAGCAAAAGTTGACTTTGAAACAAACCCCAACAACAGACTCTGAGACAACTGCAATCATCCAACATCAGCTCAAGATTGAAAATGGTTATTTTTGAACCCTGTTTCAAAGTCCTGCACTCTGCTGAACTGCAAATCTCTGCAACAGTGCCCAAGTTAACAGCTCTTGGGTGTTTCATACATGCTGGCAGGGAAGGGAAGAAAGAGCAAGTGAATATATCTTTGGTAAGAGAGCAAATGCTCCTAAGAGACGGTTGTGAAATGCAGGTTGACATATCTCAGTTGAAGGCCATTACACAAAATGAGGACAACGTGCCAGAGTCCATGGTTCATGTGGCAACTTGGTGTTATTGGGAAAAAGCCTATAGAGTTTATTGCAGACTTTGGGGGTCAGATGGGAATATTTTATAAAGGGATTTGGAGCCTTTGGGCTATAACTGGATCTCCACACTGCTCTTGCCATCTGGATGAAATCATAGGGTTTTGAATGGGGGGGGTGATAGGGTCCATGTAAAGCAGCATCTTGGTTGACCCTGAAGCCTTGCACATGGATGTGTGCTGCCTCAGCAAAGGCCATGTGGCTGCTCCCCACCACTGGCCACAGCAGCAGCCCTGCTCCCCACTTCCTAAGGCAATGGCATGGCTTTGACAGTGCCCTTGTCCACCGACAGCCATCTCAGTGCCATGGCTTAACATAACTCAGGCAATGGATTCTCAGCTGGCTCCCACCTCTGGGGTATGGGTTTCTTCCAGAGGGTTAGGTTAAAATCTGGAACAGAAGCCATTCATATCTTCACATTAATTTGCCATCCCTGCAGTTTGTTTAGCAGGCTATAGATGGCTTCAAACTCCAGCCATGGGCTTGAAGACTGTGCAACAACTTACTACAAGAAGGGCTGTTAAAAATCACCTGCTTGTACCAAGTCAGATACTGGATGTGTTAGTTGACAACATGACCTATGACATTTAGACAGTTATTTAAGTTCTAAGGACAAGACACTGCCAGTTTGACCATGATCACAGAGATTTAGCTTATTGGTTTGTCTTCAGGTAACAGACCTTGACATGCCTAGGTCTCACCTTACCTGAGCAGCAGTGGATGAAGATGGAGACATAGAGATGGGTGTCACGGAGTGAATAACCTACTGTAGAAAAAATCTGCTGTCGACTGTTTGCAGCAAGAGAAACACGTTGAAATGGCGAAGTTATAAAGGCTATTTGTCTTGTGCCTGCAGCTTCCTGCTTCGAACTAAAAAAGTACAGTATATAAATAGAGCGGGCAAGCATGAACTGATGATAGCAATACACTACACTCCACGTTTAAAATCCCTGGAGCTCGAGCTTCTTTTCAGTTGTTTGGAATGATTTTGTGCAAATACAGGACGTTCAGTACGGGCACTTGCAAACGGGAGTCACACTGCATCCTGGGACAGCAGAGGGGTTAGCAGCCTTAAACCTCAGTTTTCTCCACTTGAACATAAACTTGGCAGCCCTCCCCAGAAAACAAGCCTGCTCTTTCCAAAGGAAACATCCTCGCCTGCAGATGCTTTTGTCACAGTAGTGGTGACAGTGGAAAAGGAGATGCTGAATTCACTCATAGGCCACACTGGTGTGAGCCCACTGACATCTGTGCGGCTGATGCTGCAGGAGGTGTTTGCTCCCTGAAACGCCTTTTGGATTAAAATATACCTTTGAAGAAATCATCTTAAAAAGAGAAGCCTCAGCATTAGGTTCTCAGTTCTGTGTGTGAAACTGCTCCCATTTGGGCTTAGGAGCTTAATTCTGGTTTTGGGTTTTAAATACAACTGCAATCTTAGGCTGAAAACTTATTGTATGAAACACCACTTTCCATTAGGACATCCTTTTTGTAGAGCAATCTGAGAAACCTAAGAGCAAACAAAGTCCTTTCTATTTAACCTTAAAGTGATACCTGTTAACTGAAAGTTAACTGTCCTCAAAACCTCAGCAGGTTGGTACAACAAGTGCACAGAAGCAATAGCACAGTCTATTTGGTAGGGGTTATTTTAATTAGGAGGCTTTTTCTCATGAGAGAGGCCTCATTCTTTTCCTTGTAAATGTTGACTTTCTGTCATAAACACAGCTGGGGGGGAACCCAAAAACACTTGTATGTCATAGCTCTCCTATCAAAGTTTGTAGGGGGCTTCCTTTTTTCACAAGACCACAGACTCCCTCAGCCCGCAGTGTCTCAGCTGAGAGAGACAAAGGTTTTGGGCTGTTTGTCTTCCTCAATCTTTCCACCTAGAAGAGAAGGGAAAACCCCATGTCTCTTTCTCAAGGTGCTACTTGAAGGAGCGACACTGAAAGCATAAAAAAGGCAAAAAAAGGCACGCTAAAACCCTCACCCACACAAAAGCCCACACATTGGCAAGAGAAGCCACATTAAACCTTCAAGCCTCTGCATTTGTATCATTTGAGGGCTGGATTTCTGAAATTGAAGTCTTGGGCTGGCACTGGGAACATGTGGTGAGCAGAGAGGCTCTGAAGCGCCACCAGTAGTTCTGTCTTGAAGTGCCATTGCCTGGTGGAGGCACATATCCCCTATACGGGTATGCCCATGACTGTGAGTGTCGCATACTCCCTGTTACAAGACTGATAGCCCTGGTAGGACTGCCCCGCTGCTCCCTTGATGAACACAAGGATGGGATGCCACCTCGCTCCTGCTGACTGCAATTCATAATGCTCAGGATGGTCAAAACCTCACAGTGTGTTATCTACCCCTTGTCAGACATAAGGAGGCAGCAAGCTTCCCCTGGCTCCAAGCTAATGTGCCTCAGGCACCAGCAGAGAACCCTGAGGATGTTCAGCTTGAGCCTGTTCCTCTTCACTGGTGACACATACACCATGATCCCTCTGTCTGCCCACCTTCAACCAGGGCTTCCTCTGGCCTACCAGTTATGGACCAAAGAAAAAGCACTTGAACAAGCTATAAACCCAACTGTCACCCAGCTTTAAGGAAAGGTGACAACCTGACCTATTCTCCTGAATGAAACAATGTGTGCCTGAAATTAAGTAAATCCTCGCTTTAATTGATGGATTCACCCTCCATCCATTCAGGACCACACCGATTCCATCTGCTTTGTCACTTAGAAAAAAGGGATGCATACTCACAGCCTGGTCTGCCATCCAAGACAACCAATTTGGGTTTCCTCGCAGTCTTCAATTCAGCAACACACACTTTCCTGCACCTTAGCACCAAGAATAAGTGAGACAGCCATATATAAAATGACATACTTTATTAAAAGTTACATTCAGCAGCAATGGACATATTTACTTAAGTAGATTTTAACTGTCAAGGAGCTTATAATTATAAATCTCTCTAAGGCATTAAAAGCTCTTAGATATTTTAACTTATTTGCAATCATTTAATATAAATAGGTAAGGTAAATGATGCTTGCCTAAGAAGAGGATACCCCAGCTGCATTAAACAAAGATATACATATAAATATATGTATAAAACAACAATTTTTGTTATAAACTCATTAATGGGAATATTTCACAACCTTTAAGGCTTGGACTCTGGCCCTGCAACTATTATTCACATAAGAAATCTCCTGTTTAACTTACCACATGTAAGTGTACAAGACTGCTCACATGGACAAGAGCAGGGCAGGGTCTAAGTTTTGACAGAATCAGCAAAAATGTCAAATCCCTCAGTGAAATATATTTACAATCTGTGCAAGTAGCATCAACTACTGTTATTGATTATGGAGGTCTCTCATGGAAGCTATCAACAGCAGAAAGGCATTGTGGCAAAAGCTAATCAGTATCTGTTAGCTCTTCATTTGTGACATTGTGGCTCTCTCTTCTGAAGAGCAGTACTTGAGCTCTTGAGCCTTGGGGACCGTGTTTGGGGTGTGAGACAGAGGGAGTGCCAGCAACATGCAGCTGGGCTCAGGGCACAAATGCATCGAGGCTCAAGTTTTTCCAGCTCCAACAGCAGAAACCTCCCTTGATGTGCAGTGGTTCAGCTGCTTTTTCCAAGTGTAAACAAGGAAAGTGCTGACCACTTCCAGTATTAGCCAACATTCCACCCCCAATAAATAATGGCCATTTAATTTATCTTATTGCTTTATGCCTCTAATAACCAGGTGTGTGAGGAAGAGGAAATTGCTTTGAAACAGAAGCTGTGACTAGATCTGACGAACTGTGTAAACTGATTTGAATTAATATAGCTGCAGGGTCTGATTCTCTACCAACTTAGTGCTTACTTCACGTTTGTGTGCAACTCCTTCGGCTTTGTGACGTACAACAGGTCTAGTCAGAGAGGCTAATCTGGCTTTGTCTTACACCAGCAGCTGGTTACTGCATGGCTGCGGCTGATGTAAGCTCTCAGAACTGGTTCACTGCATGTCTCTTGGTTTTGAACACTAATTGGTACATGAAAACCCATCCTCACTGAGAAGCAAGGCTTACAGAAGGGATTTTCACTATGACAGAGGTGCTGCAGCAGTAGCATTAAGCCCACATACAGTAAGCGTGAAAGAAAAGCACACTCTGAGCTTTATTCCTAAAATATCCCAGGCATTCATTGAACATGACTGCTTTTCTGTATTCTGCTTTGACCTGGCAGCTTTGCCACCATTGCTTCCCTGGCCACAGCCACATCTGCTCTGCTCTGGAAAAGGTTACTCCAGCCTCAGAAGCAAACACAGCATCAACCAGCTCAACACAGTTCCTGCTGCCTCCACACACTCCCTCTGCCTGAGAAGCAGCTGATGTCTGGCAGCAGCAATGCTACAAACCCACCAGCAGAGAAGTTGCAGGAAATTTAGTCTCCCACCACCCTCATCTTCACTGGCTTTGTGACATTTCTGGTAACTACCACTTGCTCTTCATCTTAGTACATGGAGGAGGAGTGATGGCTGGATTTGGGTGAATTTCTTACAGGGAAAACAGACCCTAAAGCTGGAAGTGGCCATCACCTCTCATAAGCAGGATGCTTTATGAATGAATGTAAACAGAAAGAGATCTTCTTTCTATAACATACAGAAATTCCTGCTTTCCACACATCATGTTTGAAGTACACAACTGAAGCCAGTGGGAAATATTTTAATAGTAGAAGAATCAGACCCTAAAGTATATTGCTTTTATCTCACATACCTCACTAGCACAAAAAAAAAGTGATGGCTTGAATCTAGGATTAAGAGAGAGAAATGCCCCTTCCTTTCCTTTACTCTAGGTCTGTTGGTGTGAATTATGCCTTAAATAAGAGAACAGCATTTCTTCAGGCAGAAACTAGAACTAGTGGAGCCAATACTGCTTTCACCTTGGATTAAAATGGCCTTTATAGCAACATGGAAATAATCCCAAAAATATTTTGGTTTAAAAAGTGACTCCATGTAACAAGTGCATTTTCAAGTGCACTGAGGACAACCAGGTAACCAAAACCCACTGCAAAGGAAAGTGAACTGGGACCATAATTCCCATTTGTGCCCCAAAATCTTTTCCTAACGGAGAAAAAGGCCCTTTGGGCTCGGTGGAAACCCTGTGGCTTTTCTTTTAAAGCCATCCCAAGAAATACAGGATACAGCAGGAACCTGCACAGCTGACTCACTGCCAGAGCCTAGAGCTGGAAGGAGCTCCCCTGGCATTGCCCCTTATCCCCCACCAGTGCCAGTCCTGCCAGCCCCTGAAAGCAGGAAGGGGAGGCAAAAGCACAAACCCACAATCTTTAGCTCAGAAGAAAGCTGGCAGAATAGGGTGCTTATTTACTTAAGTCATCTCTCACTGAAGATGAGTTTATGGAAGGTAATCACACCATTACAGCTCCATACAGAAAGACATTTCTAAGCTTTTTAAAAAAATAAAACCCTATACGTGCTTCAAACTACAGGTATAATTGTTTTTTCCCCCTGAATCCTCCACTGGAACTTGAATTTAAAACACAGTTTAACGCCTCAGTATGTGAAATCTCACGGCCATGTTAATCGAGAACATCTGAAGCCAGGAGAAAGAAATCACTTCCAGTTATGTTGTCAGTGTTAGGCGCATAACATTCCCACAGCTGTAGATCCATTGTGCTCCATGTTATAAATAAGAAATTGCATGGTGACAGCTAAAATTCAAAAGCGTTAATGTTTCTCTTTGCAACTCTTTTTCTATTTTTTTTCTATTTCTTCCTTTTCTTTTTGTTGTTGTTGGTTTGGGGTTTTTTTCAGGCTTTTGAGGTTTCTCCTCTTGGCTTCCTAGTAGAAGTTACCTGAAGCAGCATTATTGCTTACCCAACTGACATACTTACGGTAATTAAGAAATAGTAAATGCCAAGCAAATATGACTAATGTTGCTATTTGGGAACTAAGCCTGCAATGACTTCTACTGATCCTCAACTGGGCTGTTGTATTTGCATTAACAGGCATTTCTCCTTCTGCTTGTCTTGGCTACCCCAGCAGTCTGAAGGCTGCTCGAAGGACTCGGACAAATGCTGTCCCAACCTCCATCGCACATGACAGCTATCACTGAAGCCAGTGAGTTGCAGAGCACAAACGCAGCTGAGTCGGGCTCCGTGAGCAAATACAAACAGGCTCGCTTGTATCTCACATTCTAGGTTGTGGTCCCTTTCAACCACGAAAAACAACTACAAATTGTTCCCAGAGCTAAACCACTTAACATCTTGGCACTTGGTTGTTTTTTAACTTTATAACAATAGGCACTGTTCACTCCTCTCAATCTCAGTTTTTTATTCTATAATAAAGCAGGAATACTGATGAAAGGCTAGTCACGGCTTCTCCCCGTGGTATCAGGGTGGTGGCATGTGATGATTCACATGGGGTGTGTTTGATCCAAGAAAGCCCAGCCTCTGCTTATTCTTCCTTTGTTCTGTCATCTAAGGTGGAAAGGCAGAGAGAGAAGAGTTGAGATTTTTTTCCTTTTTACTATTATCTAGCAGTCACAGAGCAAGATACATATAAGCAAAACAACAGGGAGTGGAATTCTTTTCTTCAGCATTGAAAATTACAAGTGAGAGATGCCTTTGAAGTGTGAGATCTGTTTCCTGCGAAGTATGGACATTTTATTCTCATTTGTACATTATTCTTATCCACTGTCAGGTCTTACAGTGCATTATTTGCACGGCTATCCACTTGTGTAGCCCTGCAGAGGGTCAGAATTTCCACTTGGTACTGTACAATCACAGAATTAAGAGATGGTCCCAGCCACAGAGAGTTTAAATTTAAGCCAGGAAAATAAAAAGGCCACCAGGACAGTATGGGTAAGCACAATAAGCAAACGTCTCAGCATATCCAGTCTAAACCTTTGTTGAGTTTTTCACAGGGAGTTTTAAGGAGGTATTTGAAGGGAGATAATTAGGTGACTCTGTTGGTACCACTGAAGTGCTTCCCATAAAGAAACACAAAGATGCTTTTCTGAAACTGTAATGAGCCAACCTAAGGTGACCAGCATCTTGAGCAAAAAAGGAGCTGGCCTTTTGATCCTGAAGTAAGAGAACACATAAGGTGATTTAGGCAGGAGCAGGGCTTTAAGGGAGGCCAGCAGGTTGTGCTCTAAACAGGACAGATGTGGGAGCTGTTGCAGGGGCACAAAAACAGGGGTGACACAAGAAAAGCAACAGGCTGGGCAATTTGTTTTCACAACAGCACTGTTGGTATTCTTAGTGGGGGAAAAAAGTCCAAGTGTAGGATCTAGAAAGCTTTTTTAATGATTCCACCAGTATGCAGGTGTTGCTGATGCTACACCTTTTTTATTGCCAGGTTGTGCAGTACCTGTGTATGCATCACTTCTCTCCTCACACACTCACGGGGAGGATTTCATAACTAATTCCCCTTACTTGTTCTCTGCTGTTGCTAATAGAGTATAATTTCATTCCAAACCCATATCAATGTATCTACTTAGAAAGCTTACCGGAGGGTAAGATAAAACCTTTCTAAGACAAAAGTCTCTTTTGTAACACTGTCCTGACTGTGACCTGATGAAAGCTAGCGCCTTCACCCACACACACTCACGTTGCTACCCACTGCAGGGCACTTACCTGTTCCTTGAGCTCAGCAAGCTGACTGGAAAGCTGTTTTACAAGGCTCATGGTTGACTCCAGCCTCTCTTGCAGGTTCCTGATTTCGTTCTGCTCACTGTCGCCTTCGTTGCTAACCAAGGACATGGCTCTCATCCGAGGGAACCAGTCCAAATTCTTCTCCTGCATGGGTATTAGACAAAATAGCAATGTTAGCAGGGGTTTATGCAGTGCTACTAAGCTGACACTAGAGAATGAAAACTCACGACTTTTTCTCAGTGGATGACACACAGCAAGTGGGCTTAAGATGTAAATTCAGACAGTATTTTGCACAAACATTGTTATCCTTGGTTCTTCTTAGCTACAAAGAAGGCGCCAACTGGAAAATCCTGTTTCCCCACAGCTGTATTGCAGCATCAGCAGTGTTGGCACATTCATCAGCATACAGAAATGCCCACTGGGTGATCTGGGAAGACTCCTCCGCTACACTAGCACCAGGAAAACCCAAATGCTCCCCGTGCTTTGATCTTATGTGTATGCAGGGACACATTTCTCCACTTCAGCTTTGTCAGTCTCCATCAATTTTGTCTTTCCTTGCAGCAATGTCAGCAAGCCAATGTCAGGAAAAAAAGACAAGTCACAGTCCTCTCCAGGCTGGCCTACAGCACGCCTACTGCAAGAGCAGAGGGGCCTTGCATTTAGCTACCTGCAACAGATTAGTGGTCCTGTGAATGGCTTAGGCTTCAGCATGCTATTCAGATTGTATACCTTCAGTAAATGTAAGCACAAACCCATGGCCAATGACTACCCTGCTAGGGATCAAGCATGGCATAGCACTGAATTGGGTGTTTCCTGATTCATGGACTCAGGCTATGAATTTAAGCATAATAAAAATACTGTAAATAAATGTTATGAGTCAGGAAGGTGCTGCGTATCAGCATGAGCCTGAATTGTCTCCATGGCTTGGGGGCACAGATATCTGTGTGCAAAACATAACAGGCAGAAGAGAGAGGAGGGTGCGAGCCTAAGAGGAGTGGCAACCATGTGGCAAGCAACCCGGTTTGCCTTAAGGCACGAGACAAAGGAGTCCTATAGCTGGCCATGCGTTACCTTGGGGGGAGTGGGAGGATGTGGTTAGGTCATATGCATGGTGTTTTGCAATGGGTCTCTATGGACACGTGCACTTGATAACTTTAGAGGAGAAACAGAATTAATTGTAGCGTGCCTCTTCCAGGCTCCTGTGCTGTGAGTGGCCCCACACAAATAGCACTATATCAAAAAGAAAAGGGGGAAACAAAACGAGAAAAGGACTTCTTTCCAAAAGTCCCTCTACAAGACACTTGGCAGGCATGTGTTTTGCTGCCTCTGTTGTCCGTGCTTGATATTTGGTAAAGTTTTAAGTGCATTGAAACTTAATGTAGTCTCGGGCTTTGTTTCACCATGAAAACAGAAAAGACAGCAATGATTCTGCAGTATTTACAGCTGGGAAGCCACATGTGAACAGGGTCTGCATGGGCTGGCCTGGCAGAGCCATGAGCCCAGGGGTGTGCAATATGATTATGGCTCCGTCATGCTTCCAGAGATGGTTGCTTTCAATTAAGTAGTGCTCTGCCCTAATCACCAAACCCTCCCTCCTATAGCAACATGGCTTAAAAACAACTGAGCTAACCCTCAGTAAGCATGAAAGCACTTACAGTATTCATGTTTTTCCCCTATTTGCATTAGCCCAGTCTCCTCTGTTACCCTGGATAAGACTGCAAAGCCATATGTATTTTGGCTTGTTTTCTTCTTTTTAACTCAAAACTTGTAATGAGGTTTTGCTTGTCTGTGCAACCTCTGGTCCTGTCACTAAATTGACATGATGCTCAGGGAATAAGACCGTGCCTCTCTGCTGCATTTTGCAGCTCAGGGCTGTCAGCCGTGTGCGCTGGTGGAATGAGGCCTCTTTCCTCGCTGCCCACTTTCTGAGCCTCGTGATCTCATTATGACAATTTACTGTGGTTACGCATGATGCCATTTTCAATGGGTCATAACTCATTCAAATCAAAACCTGTTTTCACCAGCTCTGCTGGTGAGCTCAAACAGAGCGCACGTGACCCTCTCTGCTGGATATCCCCAGCTGACACACGGAGCCTAGACTCCTATTTCTGCTGTATGAGTTTCTGCTTACAAGACCTGCATTCATTTTCCACGAGTATGCCCCATATTTATTTTAGATTTATTTTGGCTGGGATCTAGCAGAGCATTCATCACGTGCCCAGCATTAAGCACAGGTGTACTCACTTATACTAAGCTTGGTTTGTGCACAGTGCCCTTCTGGATCAATGCCTTTTTTTTTCTTTGCAAAATGTTTGCCAGCAAATTTGTCTGCCACTACAGGCACAAAAAGTTAATTCAAAGGAGCTACAGTGAACAGAGCTGCGCTTGTATCTGAGTGTTTCCTGGAAAGCTCTGGTATCTGTACCCATTACAGCTTCTCATGCTTGAAGCACCTGAAGATACCAAACGCAAAGCTGCACAGCCATAGGAGCCAGCGGAGAGGCCAGGAGCCCTTTAGGGCTCCCTTTAGGAGCCCTGAGGCTCCCAGCATCACCTGCTTCCCTCCTCCTTGGCATAACCTTATACTTCCTGGGAAGAGATGAGCAGGAGCAGGTGAAGACAGGGACAGAGCGCACAGCACCTTGCCTGCTGCCACATGATGCTGTGGTGTTGATGGTGACTCTTCAGCCGGAACCACTCTGCATCATGTGCTGGCTCATCTCGGTCACCACAAGCCTCAGAGTCATGGGAGCTCAGTGACAGACTCCACTCATTCACATGTGCCCAGCTTTGCCTTCCTAGCAATGCTGTGGCAATCTCCCCCAAGAAAGAAATGCAATTGTAGTTTAGCTATAGAGCAAAAAGATCTAGGCATTTTTGTCAAAATGTTGGGGAGGATCAAGCAAGGACTTGATCCAAGTACTGAGAAGGTGGGTTTGTATGAACTGGAGACATCATGAAGAGATACCCTGACTCCTATAGGTTTTCCTGGAAAAGGAGAGGCAACAGGTCAAGGAGCTGACCACAGGTCTTTCACTTAGTAGTCCCAAGTACTGTGTTGGGTGCAGGTTCTCAACTGCATATACATCTGACAGTCCAGCTGTTTATCTTTATCATGCAAAGTATCTGGACTCAAAATTCAGTGCATTCTAGCTTGCCAAGCTGTCTTTAAATTAAAAATACTTATCTAGCTTTCACCAATAGCTCCATTATAGTGCATGCAGTAATCACATTCCTTGCTGAACTGCACGCTTTTGCTGGTCAATATTATCTTAAGTTTTCATTCCACTATGAACTGCAGGATTTTATTAAAGGGCATCATGAAAATCAGCTGTGGTGCACAGCCCTGTTTGCTGAGCCTATACCACAAACAAACAGCAATTGCTGCTGGGGACAAAACACTTTTGATCACAAACCTGCCAGGATCCAGAAGGCAAATTGGACAAGGCTCCTCTGCTGAAAACGTCAGTGATTTGTAAGTGTTCACAGGGGTACAGGCACTCTGTGACTGCTCAGCTATGGGAGAGCTATTTTTACTCCAAGGTAATTGCTTGCCAATTAGCTGGAGATAGTTAACATGTTTGTACAACCCCAAACGCTTGTTCTGGGACTTAAATGTTTATGGGCTCAGTCCAGGGTTCACCTTGACCACCTCACACATGTTAAAGCTGTAACATGCATCCTTTATGCTGCAGGTGCGCTCCTGCTTTGCCTTACTTGACTGGTGCAGGGATGGAATTTTGCAGGGTGTTCTCTGTTCATGGCTTAGCTTAGAAATACAATCATTTTACTGACTCATTCACTCAGACATTTTGAACCCTGCCTGGAACTGAGTCAGGGTTCATTTGGATGAGGGAGGTAGGCTGCTGGCATTGAACAGGGCAAACCTCTGCAAGCAGCTGCTACAGGACTCCATCAACAGCCACCAGGATAGTGCAATGTGACATAACTGCAGCATAAATGACCTCGCAGAGGGTGAGGTATGTGGATGGGATGCTTTAAAATGAATTAGCTGCCTGGACACAAAATTAATTGTTACAGTGCACTGAAATCTTCTTTCTAAACAACCGGGGCTGAATGCAGTGTATTGTTACTGTTATTTCATTCTTGTGCAGGATAGCAGCTATTCGCAGCCCAACCGCAGCAGCCCACCTACTGATCACAGCATCCTCCTGCTCCACACTCCCTCCACAAGCATAATGTGTGCCTCGTAGAACTCATATTCAAGTATCCATCTGCGGCCAGGGCACAGAGTCAGCCAGACAGGAAGGCTGCAGGGACAGAAAGGAGCCACAGCCTCCTCTCAGCAAAAAGGCAGGAGGGGCCAGCCAAAAGGCTGCCGGCCAAAGAGACTGCACACGAGCAGAGCAGACATTTCATGCGGTGATCCAGCATGCCTGCTCCCTCCGTCCTCCCCCCAGGCTGGAGGGACTCCAACAGGAATCACAACTCACCTCTCAACAAGGTACTGCGGGTACACATAGCTGTGAGGTGCCGACGGCGAGGGCACATGCCTAGATGATTTGCTACTCGTGTTTTCTGAGAAACCTCAAACCCTTCTTCTCGAGAGGCATGCTCAGAGCAAGAGTCTGTGTTTGCCTCCTGAAGTTTTCTATGCAGCTTTCTCCTTCCCAGAGGAGGACAGAGCTATGGGCTATGTTCCCTGTCGATAAAACACTGCCATTTCTTCTGACTTTGCTATCTCTGTTTGAGCACGGACAGAGGAAAGACTGAAGAAATGTATTTAGAGTTCCTATACTTTGTACAAAGCCTCTCTCTTGCCATCCCTGTCCTGTTGGCACAGCCAGCTGGCTTCAATCGAGCTCTCACGCTGAGCTGAATCCATGCCTCCGGAGTAATTGGCAGAGGGACGTTTCTTTAGGAGGTGCTGCTTTCACAGGTTAGCCACGAGATGGATCAGCTGCAACCAGCAGGAAAGACTGGGCTGAGCCGTTAAAAAATAGATTACTAGATAACAATGAGAGAAAATAGGTCAAAGAGTAGGACAAGAGAGATGAAGTAGAGGAATGAAGCAGCCTAATGCACACTGTCTGCCGGCACCACTGTCATGAGCTGAGTGCCATGCCACTGCCAGCTGTACCACACTTTCATTTCTCTAGCAGACTCCAATGCAGTGACTCTTAGCCCTTTCTACCCCATGACCCCCTGTTGCAACATGAAAACAAAGCTGTTTCGGGACTTCCCTCCTATCTATTCAGAAAGAAAAGCGGTGATGACTGCTCATGACTCCTCCTGGGTTGTGACCTCCCCAGCTGCACACATCAGAGCAGGAGACGGGCCTCCATGTCCTCCAGCCCCACCATTCCCCTGTCTCACACAGATGGTTTGCTCCTTGGCAACTCAGCCAGTTAAGCGAGACGGCTGTCAGGAGGGTTGTTACCTAATAGTAAGGCTGAGAAAATGACTATGCTTAAAGACCTCTTTGCTCCTCAGGTAGATGGCTACCGAAGGGTGAAGAAGAGGACTATGGATACTGCCGGGAAGCATGGCACAGCTTCACCCCCTGTGACCACACTGTGCCCCAGGACCTGTGCTTCAGCATGAAGGCAAACAACCGGTCAGCACTGCTACCCTCGGCAGGCAGCTCGTGTCCTTTCAGGCACAGGAACGAACAGGCCGTTCACTCCCCTTCTTTGAGCCAGCAACTTGAATAAATAGCACTGGGTACAAAGAGATCTATTTACTAAGAAATCTGTCTGTATGTCTGAAATGTAAATAAGTCCATCCATTCCCTTCCCAGATCTGTTGCCCATATAAGCAGAGAGTGATCAGTCCAAATGACCTTTTGAAAGCTATTATTTTTCTGCCTAGGGACTGAGCCTGGTCCTAAAAGTCTGTAGCTACATCGCTCCTATAGCCACCTTAAAAAGTGATTCTAAGGATTTAAAAAATCTTGTGCTTTAGATGACACAGGGCAATAACCACTTTGTGATTTAATCACAGACAATAATAATTTGGTTCAGTGCATGATTCAGCTAATCCACAATTTGATAAATGTTCATCCTAAACTACAAACCCAAATAGCTTCCTGCAAATCCTGTTTGACACTTTAATGTTAAGACTCCTGATGATAAGCAATCTGTGCTGTACAAGAATATAGGGAGGGAAATTAGGAATTGTTATGCATCTATATGCATCCACAACAGTAATTCAAGGAAAATAAAAATAAACCTTGGCAATTACAAATAAATCTTTATGCAACAAGCAAACTAATAGGTCTGGCTGGGTCTGTATTGGATTGATACATGCTACAGCTTCTACAACTCATGGGAAAATATAGAAATCTGTTCCCCCTGAAAGCAGGTTGGAACCATAACACAGACCTACCTTCTGCTTTAGCAGTGTCATTGATACATTTACCTTCATTTTAACTTGGCTCTATGTTCTTGAGGGCTGCAAAAGAATCTGTCACCATAATTCTGAATAACTGTGAGTTCTTCAAGACTGATAACCAGGCTAGTCAGTTATAAATGTCTCAGTGTTTCAGTATCAGCATTCCCGCTTGTGATATCCCTGCAAAAATTATGGTGAGGTATGATAATGAACCTCAAATTGCAAAGGTTTTTCTCTGATGCTGTACTGTGGCAGTTTCAATACTCAGCTTCAAACTCTTTAAAAGACCCTGCTGGTCCAAGAACAAGCACCCCAAAATTTCTGCCTATCAAACACACCTGAGGCACTTGGCTTTTACCTCCAAGACGTAGAAACAACCATGAAAACAATCCTTTACAGCTGAGACCTTAAGTTTGAATGTGATCTCACATCACCGTTGTGGGCAAACCCATGTGCAAATGGTAAGTATATGAGTCAGCAGTGTGCCCTTTAGAGTGAAACAGGCCACCACGATCTGAGCTGCACCAGCCAGAGTGCAGCCAGCACATCAAGGGAAGTGATCCTGCCTCAATCTCAAGCAACTTTGCCCTAGAAGGTGGAAAGTAGAAACCAAAATAAGCAGCTTTGTCCCCACCACACTGAGACTGCACCTTCCAGCTACCCTCCAGGTGAGAACACTGGGGACATGAGAGGTGAGCATCACTTCTGTGTGCTTGGAGGCCCGAGGTTGTATCCCACCCCAGCACCACACTCCTTGAAGCCACGCTTGCTTCTTGTGTCTTCCCCTCCCTGCAGTGCATGTTCATTTCTCAACTGCTGATTTCTTGTGCTGCTTCAATTGCTCTTTGCCACCTTATCTCTATCATAACCCTGAGAACTGATATTCTCCTCTGTGAATCTTCAAGAATCCCAACACTACCATCTGAAGCTAGGAACTGATACTTAATATTTGTGCCCTTAAAAGAGATATAATTATAGATCTGTGAAAAACACGAGTTTATTTTCCCACATTCCTATGTCTTTATGCTGTTAGTGGTTACGGGACACACTTTAGGGAAAAACACTTCAGATTATTCATTTAAAGTAATTATATTATTTCTGATATTATCCCTGGATCCTGTGCATAACGAACCAACATCTGGTACAGAGATTAGAAAATAAATGTTCTTGGCTTATTTTTTCTTCTTTTGTCAAACAGATGTTGTTGATACAAAACACAGAACTGTAAATCATAGCCTGCATGTGGACACAGACCGTCACTACCGAGCAGAAATTTACTGTGGCTAGATAGAGGTTTGAAACAGCAATGAATCACTGGCTTACTAACATCATTCACGTGGGTATGGTTTCAATATTCTGACATTAAGTGCACATGTCCTTAAGAAAAAAGAACCTTTTAATGGCAGCATGGGAGGCTCTGGTACAGTTCCAGCTGTCTCAGTGGGGGAAGCACAGTGCAATGCAATGGCAGCCTCTGTACAGAAGAACCTGGCAGTCCTCCGTCTCGTCCCTCACAGCTCACTGTGGCCCTGCTATTGAATCCTGCAGACTTGGCTACCCCAGTACTGAGAGCAGCCCTGCATAGTGCCACACTGTGTAGGGCAGCTCTGTCATAGCAGAGAGGCTGAGCTGCTCATGCAGCCCCACCACTGCCACCAAAGTGCCTCCAACTCTAACTTCTTCCTCTCTCCTTCCCCTGCTGCTCTTGACATCATTTCATCAAATTCACCATTCATTTGCTGGACTGGCTCACACCTAGCTGAATGGTAATGACATTTCTGCTTCCCATTGAGTTTAAAGTGAACAGAATTACTATGGTTCTCCAGGCCCTTGCCATGCCTACCGCACACTGCCTCACTGCTTGCACTAGCATGCTGAAGCCCTTCTTCTCCTTTCTTCTTTTAACAGTGATTTTCTTTTGCAAAACATACTAGTAGGCATACTCCAGCTATAGAACTCCAGACAAAAGCCAACAGCAGTAGTCCCACTGCAATGTAAACATACCCTACAGTATCATGCCACTGCTGGGGACAGAGGTGATGTCTGCTCCTTAGAGACTTATTACCATTCACCTGGTAAGGACACCACAAATTCCGACCTGTTTTTGTCAATGTAAGTGCTGGCTTGATCCAGCGGATCAGGGTCTAACTGCATGGTTAATCTCCAAACCATCATTTCCACTTCATTATCATTTGTGGCACAGGATTCAGGAACATACTTGGTGAAGTTTATGTTTTGGGGTTTTTTTTCCCACTTACCTTTAATCCTCTAGTCCTGTCACCTTACATTTTACATGTGCTGTCCATTTCCTAGCTTTAGCTTCAATTTGCAATAGAATCTTGGGCAATACAATGGCTCTGCTGGAGACTCGTCTTTCAGAGGCTCAGGACTTGACCTTGTTCTCAGCTTTACATGAGCAGAGCTTCACTGATTGCTGTGCGATTGTTCTGGTTTAAGATACTGCCGGAGTTGAGGCATTTTGAATTCTGATCTGAATGTTCCTACTTGGGGCCCATTTGACTCTGATGTATTTTGCACATGGTGTGGTATGAAAGGATGAGTTAAAGAACAACATTTTCTGTTAAAATTAATAAGAATTATTACCTATCACCAATGGGCTATACAGAACTGTTTTTTTTAAGCAACAGTATTATCATGGCATATATCATACACGTGCATAAGTGCATATACTGGAGTATCAGTCAGAAGAGTAGAAAAAGATCTAGGTTTCTCTTTGAAGGGTTTCTTGACAAAACATCTCCAAGAAATGGCCATCTTTCAGCCTTATGTGCCTGAACACTACCAAACTGCTCTTAAATCACTTGCTCTGTCCAAATGCTTGCCCCCAGGTTTTGTACACTCCTCTGCACAGAGAGCACAACTCCTTGCCTGTGCAGACACGACAGCCAAGGAGAGGCCCTTTGGCAGGACTGGCTGTGGCTGGGTGAGTGTCAGATCCCACAGGGCTTCACCTGCCTGCTGGGAAGCACAGGGCACTTTTATTCCCTTTAGGAAACAAGCAGAAAATAGCAAAAATGTGCCTTCAGGTATATTTGTTCAGGTTCGTGTCTACTGTCTTTGGAGTCTGCAAGCATTGATCAATAAGAGAAAAAAACACCATGGTACTTTGTGAACCTTTATCTGCCTATACTACACTTTCATTTAGTGCTCTTGCTCACGCTGCTAGGAAAATATTGCAATGGGTCCTCGCTACAGATCTGCTTTTTCTTTGGGTGCTTTTTTCAGCCCCACATTTAAATACGGTTTGCTCTGTTCAATTGAACGTATTTTCTCTTGAGAACAAGCAGATGATCAGTTCCACAAACCTGGAGTTACAATTTTTCTTCAGCAGCACCCAACAAAATGAAAAACAGGCAAAACATTTTAATCACATGTGTATAAATAATGTTAAATATGATTTAAAGTTGCTTGTTTGTTTTGGAGACTCTTTAACGCTCCCACTACCCCAAACTCATAGAAGTGTAATGGGATTCCTGATCTATTGAATTTTGTAGGATGGCTGCAGTGGGTTCCATTATATATAAATTGGATGCAGCCAAATTACAATCTCCGATACATACTTTTATCTCAAAATGCCCGGTGAGGCAACTGCGTCAAGTACTTTATCAGGGATTGTTGTTGGTAATATTGCAAGATTTCATGATGTAAAAAATACATCAATGTCATTTAAATTGAACAAAATGGTTCCCACTTTTTTTTTCCAGTAGAGCATTTTTAACCATCTTCTCAACAAATTTGTTCAATAAATACTGTATGAAACAAACATTCTGCACTTTGTCCCACAGATACAATTTGCCAACCTGATTGATTTCTTTCTGTACAACTAATCCGATTTCTTAGGCTATATATCTTCTTTTTTATTAAAGATGATGCAGTCTTAGCTTTTTATCATACATACATCCACCACACTAAAAAGAGAGAAAATTCCATGAACTAGCCTTGCAAGCAAATCAAAAAACCTGACACAAATCTCATAAAGTTGATCCCAAAAGATAAATGGCACAATGAGACCACAGTTATACAAATTCAGAAGCTCATCCATGCAGAGTAATACAGGCTGGTGGATTTTTCTTCCCAAGACAGATACAGAAAACAAGTCACTTCTTCATCTCTAAAACATCTTGTAAAACAAGCTCACATTAATATTGCACCAAACTCCCCCAGTTCTTGCTGTCTCTGAACCCTGAGAACGCAGAACTACACTTTTTGTAGTCCTTCCCTGTTTCACTCCTTGCAGACTCTCACCACTGCGTTTTGAGCCCAAGCAAAGTTACACTTATTTACTTTCAAATGGTGTTCCTGGTAAGGCAACAACCTCAAACTCATCTCCCTTTTGTTTTACTAATTGCCCTTTTGTCTTTGGGCAAACCTGTAGTCCTTCCTTTCCTTAGCATCTGCAGTTGTCTGCCTTGGCTGTGGACAATTTTGGAGTCTTTTTCCCATTCAGAAGCCAGAAGCTTAGTACCACTATAATACAAAGAATAATAATTGTTTTCAAATGTTGCAATAATGTTCTCAAACAGCATTGAAGTGTTTTGTGTTTGTTGCTTCCCCCATAGTAGAAAATCAAATGAATCCAGTTTACACGCTTTGGGATCTGCTCATCACATTGTTCCTCTGAGGCTGAACTTCTTACCACTATCTGTGACCCCAGTAAAGGTCCAGCTTTCATTAGGCAAACCCATACACAGCCAGTCCCAGGACAACTGAGGCTCTGCTACTGCCAGGATTTTAAGCACAACAGTAGGTGCCTATCCAGTGCCTTGGTCTTTCCATCACTTGAAATTACAGAATAAAGGTCTGCCCACACACAGATCCATCTCAGGCCACATGCTTCTTTAACAAAGGGATAAAAGATGGCTTTTGCAAGCTGCCTGGAAAGTTAACAGCTCTAGTCTCTGGCAGGTCAAGGCAGGAATGGATTCCAGCAGGGAACCGCAGCCCATGTCCTGCCAGCAGCACTGCTCTGCTTGAGGGCGCTCCAGCTGGAACACTTCCACTCCATGTTCATGGGGATGTGCAAGTTTCAAGGAACACAGCCTCATGTCCAGACCCCTCCTCGAGTTTTTAAGGCCAGCAGCAAACAAACAAACAGGAACCCAAATTGTCTTATTTATTCTAATTTGCAAATTGAGCAAATTGAAGTTGGAAGGAGGACAAGGAGCTTGCGACTACACTGTATTATCAAGGCAGAACCATTTTTATGACAAAATCAGTCTTCAAAACCTAATATTGTTCAACAGACAGTTGGCCAAATCTTTCAATCACAAAGGAAATCAAGCTAAGCTTACAACTGAGCCACAATACCACAGGGTCCAAAAACCTAGTGCCAGGTAGTATCAAACCACTGATTCCAGACTTTGGGGAGAAAACCCCCAAATCTTAGTGAATATACTTTGGAGAAGCTTTAGGCTCCATGCTGTAACTTGCAGTTACATGACAGCTTTGTATTCAGAAGTGATTGGAAAGGGAAGAAATAAAAAGACAGGGTTGTATTGGTGCTGGGACCTGTCCCTTTAGGAGTTAACAAGAACACGAGGGGCTGAGCATGGAGGCAGCAGGGACAACAAGGGCAGGGAACACTGTCATGGCCATTCCCCCACCGAGCAGGCTAGGAAGATAAAGGTAGTCACCAACTACACACAGTTAATCTGCTTGTGCTGCAGCACCTGCTGTTGATATCAATCTTTCTCCCGCTGCAGCAAATGGCATGATTCCTAAGGAGGCAGGATCAGAACCGTGGTTTCTCATTCAAGCAACAGGATAATTAATTTTGCCTGTCTGGAAAGAATGTGTATAAACTTAAAACCACTAAAACCTCAAGCTTTTACAATGAGGTACCAAATGAAACTCACCTTTCCCTTTATTTACCCATACCTCACACATCACCTAGCCAAGCAGGCCAACTAAGTTATTTATGGCAGAGCAAAGAGCCCATTTTCTGGAAAACACAGAGCCCTTGAAAGAGAAAAAAGATGCTCAGCTCTCTTGTAGAATAGGAGCTTTGTGCAAAGATGCAAAGTCCTCAAGTGGTGCTAACTTTTCATGCTTTGAGCAACACACAAATGAGCAGGAAATCAGCTAATTAGGCACATTAGTGTAATTGCTTATTTTATGAAGTGGAGAAGGAGGTGTTCAGCACTTCCATAAGATAACAATGCAAAGCAAAACTGTACTGAGAAACAGAAATAGCATTGAACTACCTACAGAAAAGCAACAACAGAAAAATCATTCAGTACCTAACAGCAGAAAAAAACCCAATGCTTCAATTTACTGCGTAAATGTAAAATGCGATAACACTTTAGTATATGAGGGGAAAGGGACCTCCCCTCATATATCCAAGCAGTGGTTGAACCTGTGCAAAGCAGTTCCAGTTCTATTGTTGTGACTCCGTATCAGCACTCAATAGCTCTCACATCCTCTGTGAATTTGAGGCAGGCCTTGAGACAGGACTTTCTCTGGGATGCAGTGCACCTAAACCGAAGCCCTGAACTCCCTACAGTGCCTGCATCCATGTGGAAGGATGCAGAGCACTGCATTCTTATTTGCTTTCCTGCTTTGAGCACAACAAAAAATAGGAGCAGTAAATCACCTATTTAGGCCTATTTCTTTAATTGCTTATTTTAGGAAAACCCAACTGCAGACAAAATGGACAACGTGTTTCCTAGGAAATTAGCCTGCCAGAAAGACTTCAGATCTTATTGAGCAGCCCCCTTTTGTGCTCTTGGTATTACTGCTATATAAGTAATTACTCACAATGTGACATACAGCATATCAGCCTATTAAAAGTAATTAAGAAAAAGTTACATAGCGTGATGATATGTACATACATCTTATCCGTGCAAGTTTTGCTTTGATTACATCTGCTAGTTTTTGGAGGAAGGCCAAGTTTAAAAAGTAAAATAAATCAGTCTTAACAATGGGAGCACTATTAGCTTCCCAAAAGTTATAAACTCCATGCCCTACTCCAGCAGAGCATTTGTGTGCACAAGTCCTGTTAAGCATTTTCAAGTCCGTCAGTTGCCAGATCAGACACTCCATGTTGAACTAGAATATATATGATAATGAAGCCTTAAAAATACAGTTTATTTATAGTGAGACAGCTAAGAATGCAGGTCACCATCCCCAGCAGATTTAGCTGAAGGGGTCACCCCTATCAGCTGTGTGTCTTTTCTCCCTGCTGATATTATCCTGCCTATAAAGAGACAGCAGAATTGGTACCGTGCCCTCTCCTCAACCAGTCCAGTTCAGAGCAGTGTGACTTCAAAGGCCACCGGTTTTCACATTAGGTCTCTGGGCTACGAACTGCAGAGCCTCAGGAGCGAACAAACTCATTGCTTGTCCTCCCCCCTCTGCTATTGTGGGTAATTTCAACAGAAGGGTATGGTGAACATCTTGGGGAGGAAACTCCTTAAATTGCCTAGGATGAATCACCAGAGTGCATGCAAAAACACACAGAGTGTCTTCCTGACAACCCAAGTGTCCCGTCTGCAGCATTCATGTTACCTTGGATTGACGTTTCTCTGGTTTAGGTCATTCTCTCTACCTGTACAGTGTTTAGCAAACCTCTAACGTAGTAAGAATATATATAGACTCGAGATAAAAATCAGTAGGGAAAACTTTTGCCTCCAAAATTCAAAAATACAATAGATAACTGAAGAGAAAAATCCTGGATGTCAGAGCTTCTTTTCTTCTCCAAAGAAGTTGTATTTTAAGAGCTGAGGTCAACAGCCCTCTTAGTACATACTATTTTATTACATTCTTTGACAGAAATCGACAGCAGTAAGGAACAGTTTGTTCCACAAACCCTGCTCCTCCTCACCCGCCTGCTGTCAGCATGCACTTCCCCTTTCTGTATGGCACTTTTTCACTGCCTTCACCTTGCCTGTTTGTGTTTCCTTGGGACCTGCCTCCACTAGAACCTCCACATGGCCCTAGGGAGAGGCAGGTCCTAGTGGGGATTGCCACTAAACACATTGGACATCAGGCTGGGGGTGCGCACCAGGATTTAGCATCAGTGAAATGACTTTACATTCACTAACCCTGGGACAACCTCTCACTGCCCCAGGGTGTGAAAGGACAGGCAGCCAGGCTCTCAACCCACAGCTGCTGGGCTCTGCAGGCTCTTGTCTCACACTTGGGCTGTTTTGACAGGCAGCAAGTTCTGCTGAGGCTGGCTAAAACGAGAAAAA
Source organism: Melopsittacus undulatus (assembly GCF_012275295.1). Classification (NCBI taxonomy): domain Eukaryota; kingdom Metazoa; phylum Chordata; class Aves; order Psittaciformes; family Psittaculidae; genus Melopsittacus; species Melopsittacus undulatus. Next base: position 81,927,065 of record NC_047531.1, on the reverse strand, counting down.
CCCTTTTACAGGCCACACACGGGTGTGCCAGGGACAATACGCAAACAACTCTGCCTCCGGGAGGGAGCCTGTCCCCTGTCCCAGTGGATATGCTGGGGGGGTCACAGCCTCATGGAGCGACTCTGGCCAAGACCTTGCAGCAATACTGCTGAGACTTGAAGCTGGGGAGCAGCTTTGTGCTGTCACACCTCACATCACACCTCCACTCCCGAGGTGGAAGCATGGCAAAAGGCAGAGCAGTGAGGCAGGAGAGAGAAGGATGCCAAGGGAAAAGGGTTTGCGCTGCCCAGCACACAGCACAGACAGAATGACAACTATTGTGAGACTTCTCAATGGCTCGTTTGGCATTCTTCCCAGTGCTGCTTTTGAATTTAATACCCACTTCTGGGTATCTAATAAAAAAAGAGGCAAAACCATGAGGCTGGAGGTAGGAAGAAGAGAGACAACAGCACCAGCTCAAGGGAGCACTAAATTCAGTTCAATTTTCAAACTTCAGTATTTAAAAAAATGGAAATGGCCCTAATATTTGGTAAATACTTCATTTAAAAGAACAGTAACAAAGTTTAAAAAAGGCTGACACCTACAAAATACTTAAAATGAAGTAGTTACAGCCTTTTGTCACATTACCAATGACAGGTCATTGCTGTGACACAAAAATGCTTTTAAAAGAACTGAATAAGATCATCACCATGTGGAATTTCAGGCTGCTGTTGCTCAACCTGTCTCTTCTGCTTTGTCCCTATGATGTTGATGGGAATTTTGCTTTTCATTTCAGCGAATCCTGAGTAACCTGAAGAGAGATTTAAGACTAGGAATTTGCCTTTCAGGAGGGACACATTTACAGATAAAACAAGATGTAAAGGAACACTTTAAAGATACAGTTATAGTATAAAAGGCTTATGGTCCCACTGGCTGCAATGTCAGGAGAACAGAACCTTAAATTTTCCTTGCCTTGCTTTAGGGAGATGGTCTAATGCATGGCAGTATCCTTTACGCTCATGAACAGAGAGTTTTAGAGCAGTTTTCAGCTGATTGAGGAGTTGTGTAATTGCACCAATTACATTCAATTACATAATTAAAGTAAATAAGTAATAATATAATTACGTCTGTAATTCTGTAGTTATGACAGGTAGCACTAATGCTGATAAAATCCATTATGAAACTTGCTAAGAACTATGGACAGGGCACCTGAGAACAAAACTTTTAGGGCTTCATTTGCTAAAGTCTGTCATTCTTCTAATGGGCAAAGTTATTAATTTAATTACTATGCCAACAGCCTTTTATTTCTGCAAATGAATGGAGGCACAAATTATATCAGTCATATCAATGGAGGCTAATTCATATCTCCATTTTGTGGAAAAAAAATCAGTAACCATCTACATTTTTTGCCTCCATTTATCTATTTACAGCTACCATAGCCTAGGTGAAATCTGCATGTACAAATTGTACCTCTGAAAAGAGAAGTCTAAAAATATGGATGTTAACCTTCATTGTTCCAGTTATCACATTAAACTGTCTCCTCTGACAAATGGACACAAGGAACATTCAATGATTGCTGTATCGATGTAATACAGGTTACATGCACCTCTCTAGGTTTGCTAAGGATGGTATGGCTGGTCAAATGGGTCAGATAAGTTCTTTTCTGCAGGCATGAAAATTCAATAGGGGAATCATTCATGCAGGTTCTCAGTGCAAATGCAAGGCATGTAGGCAGCTTTTCAAGGTTTGTGTCTTTTCGGATATTGTATAATACCTATCTGACTTCATAAAAGAAGCCTGGATAACAAACAAAAATAAAACCTACTGCCCTGATTTAATATTCATTAATATTTCACACAATAACTGATATGAGATAGTGTGCAAGAAGAATGGGCATCGCTGGAAGATCTGAAGTGCTTTATTCCCACCAACGTCTCCATAAAGTAACTGTCTGAAAAGCTAGAGGTGAATAAACCGTGTGTCGTTATACAATACATTTTATATACTTGATGCCTTTTTCTAAAAAGGAAAAGAAAAAATAATACCTTGCTTTATGAAAGCTGTGTAACTACTGATTACTTCTGTCACTGCTCAGAGCAGTACACTAAGCAATGAAGAAAATACAAAGCTGCTGGGAAAATCAAAATCACAGGGAACATTAGGAGTTTGGAGTGCTGATGTCCACAGTCCAGAACAAGAAAGCAAAAGAAGTCCTCTGCTTCAAGGTCTTTTGAGTCCAGAGATACGCAAGATAATGGGAAAGCCTTGAAACAAGCCACCCCTGGAACAGCGAAACAAGTGAACACGTGAACCTGCAAAAATACTGGCTTTGAGTGACGTGTGTGTACAACATCACCTACGAGTTTCTTTTCCCTTCCTGAACTGGAAAAAGTGCAATTAGATGCGTAAATAATTCCCATCCTTTTTGACATCCAGCCTTTCAAAGCAGAAGCTTCACTGTTTCCTAAAGCAATGACATAAAGAAGACTGAAAGTCATAATACAGACAGTCATATTTTTGGGTCCTGATGAGTCTGGGCAATGGAGAAAAGAGACTACCAGAAACAGTAGATGCTTTCCCTGATACTTAATCACGATACTTATTCTGCTGTTACTTTTTGTAATACTTTGCAAGACAGTAGTAGACAAGTACAAATAATAATTGGTTCCTAACTACAGTTGTAGGAGTTGTGAGGATGATATTTGGCACTAAACTCTACTTTCTATTAAGGAAGTTACTGCAGCATACTCCAAAGCTTTGCCCTACATGTATTTAAGGATGGATCTGAACCTTGAAGATCGGATTTGATTAGAAATTCTCTCTAAGTAATCCGGCTGTGAAAATACAGAATTTGGGTTTGATCCATTAATGCTACAAAAGCAGCCATAAAAGGCATACCTAGTCATAATAAAAACCAGTAGAGTTAAGAGAGCTTTTCCAGGAGTATGATTCATAGAGGGTTTGCAGCCATATTCTGTATCACCAGAAATATAAAATGTCATTCCAACTTGTCCTCTTCTAAAAGGTCCCGAGACTGTCCTGTTCTTCCAAACACCCTATTCTTATAAATATTTGTCACATTCCTATACAACCCCTAGTGAGCTTCATTCAACAACAACTCAGTTCTACTGGCAAGCCCCAGTTCCCTTGTGAAAGGTTCCTTTGAAGTCTGCCCCTCTTGTGCCAGCTCCTAAATGGGACTTGGTCTCTTACCAGGAGCTTGGTCACCTCTCCCAGCATCACAAAAATGGTCACTCAGCATTCAGGCTGTCCCAAAGTCTGAATCAGCTTATTTCTCTCTTCAGGACAAAACCTGTACCTCAGGCTTAATTTCTGCATGGAACATAGTACATCTCACATGCTCGTCATGCAATTTCATTACCATCATGCTGTGTTTGAAACACACCAAACACATATGCTACATCAGCTGACAGCTGCAAAACTACCTCCCAGGGTTTTTCTTTTCACTCTTCTTTTGGTCCTAGGCAAAGCTGTATCTCTAAATTTCTTCTGGTTGAATATCATACTTCCAGAATACTCTGCTCCTTCAGTGTATTTTCTCTGTTAGTATTCCTTGCACCCTGTGGTATACAGTAATCTCTGGCTCCAAGTGAGACAGTTCTTTTCAGTTCGCTCAAACACTCCCAACTGCTTCTGCTACGTAGCACCAGTATTTCTGCAGTATACCTTCCCTAGATTTTGTTCTGGGGAATTTAAACTACACAAAGATACAGTCACTAATCCCACACCAGACACTTGTAGTTTGTTCAAACATTTGTCCCCACTCCCTCACTCTCTCTTCCATGCCATGTAAACTTTACACTTCTAGGTCCATATATACCTCTCCCATCATCCAGAACAACCATTAACTTTACATATACCCATGGAAAAAAAATATGTTTCCTTCAGAGGGTTTAACAATCCCAAAATCTGGATTATTATTAACCACGTAAACTATCAGCATTCTGCCACAGAGAAACAGGGGCTTTGAGAAATCAGTTCAAAGCTTGAGGTCACACGTGTTGTGGTGCTTTCCTGTTAATATTTTAGATACTCAAATAGGAGATCCCACCATTAGTTTAAACATAAATTACATGAGTGAATTACATCAGTAAAGTCAAACCAGTGCTGACACAGGATGAATACACTTACTATGAATATTACCACATCCCTTGGAATTAAACATTAAAACTTAACATACTGGCAAAGTTTATAATCATACACACACTGGAGGTAGAGGAAGAGGAGCAGAGAAGGAACAGGCAAATGAGACAAGCCCTGGAGTCCATAAATTAAAGTGAATTTCTCAGGTAAGCTAAAATAATTTCATGTGTAATAGGACAACTTGCTGCTATGAATAATTTCTTGTAATGGAACAGAGGATCCAAGCATTTGTTTTAGTTTTTCCATCTCTCCTGCAGAAGTGTAGATCCATTACTGCCTAGTGGTATAAATGCCCTGAGCTGGGTAATGAGATTGATGGTTCAAAATTCCCATGGACATAGGCTGTTCTTCTGTACCTGAGCACCGAATTCCCACCACCTGCCACACCACCTTCCCATGTAGTGGTAATAGGACTTACCAAAGCTCCATTTCATTGCAGCATTCAAGCACGCACTCCTGTCTAAACATGAGCCATTCCACTAATGTGAGTTCTTCAAGGTAAGCCCTACATAAGCCTGCAGAGTGGCTGGGAGTCATCTCCTCTAAGTTTGGCCAGCTCTTACTTAGGCATCTTGTCTAAAATAATCACTTAGGCTCTCCACGGAGTAAGAATGGCAATGCCAAGGTGAGCCAGCTATCCTAGAAACCTTGTCTAAGGCAGGATAAATAACCCAGCTTTCTTCACAGACAAGGCAGAGAGCTGGGATCAATTTAAACTTGGGGCCTGACTTGAAGACAGCTGAAGTTACAGGAGAAGAATCATCCCCTTGGCTAAACTGGGACTAAAAGGGCACCCAGAATCTCACTAGTGAAGTTGGTTTGCACATATAACCAAAGGGCCAATGAGGGATAACTGAGCAGATACTCTCAACAGCAATGTGGTTCCAGAAATGCATAAACAGCAAAGTCTGATGTGCACTGGTTACACTTGCCTCTGGGATTCAGCCATAAGAAGCTCTGCAACCACAGACCCTGGCACAGGCCCTGAGCCATGCAGTAGCTGCCAGGAAGTCCATGGGAAGAAAATGCTGCACCAGAATATACCAGCAGGTAGGAAGGATCCCTCAGAAATGTAGCCCCAAGCCAGCCAGCCTGGATAATGCATCCCTCCCACCAGAACGAATCCTCCTCAGTGGCAGGCTGGAAATGAAATGTAATTGAACATCTCTCTGCCCCAGTGTCATCAAATTTCCCTCTCTGAATCCAAGTCATACTCTGACTGCTTCACAAGACAGTTTCTGTAGCTCTTCAAATCCCTGCAGCAGCTCTTCTTGGTCTTTTCAATAGCTTGTTCAGAGCAGTCATAGGAGAACAGCACTGCCCCTCAACACTGACCCTGTGTTTCACTGTTCAGCAGGAGATGTTATTTTTCTGGACAACAGCCCAGAGATACTGGACAAAGCCAGAGCAGCAGCAGATGTTACGATGCATGCTCTCCTGCCCCTGGTTTGGCTAATGAGGCAGCAGAAACCACAGAGCATGAGAGCACAAATGACAAGCTGAAGACTATGGCCTGTGCCTTCATCTTTTTGATAATGTTTAAGACTGGGCTTTGTTGCAGACTGAGACGTGTGAAAATATCTTTAAAAATACAGATCAATGCCTCCTATTGTTCAGAGAGAGGGAAAAAGAAAGATATTCTCTGCTCTAGCTGCAAGGAGCATCTCTCCGTTTCATAAAGCATGTGCCCAAATTGACTTACCACAATCATTTGCGCCACGTAGCTCTCCGGCCCCGTGTATTCAGTTGGATCTTTAACTTTGACAAGAACTATGAAGTACAAATAATGCCACATGTTGTGTTCTGACTTTATATGCTCCTCAAATGAAACGGTCTTGTTATCGAATTTGTCTCTCTCCAGTCCTGCAAGAAGACATGGACGTAAAGCAGAAAAATAAACTTCAAAGTAAAATATGCAAATCTTTTAAATACATTAGAGAAAGAAACCTAACTTAATTTAAAGGATCATAACTTTGAAAGATCTTAATTTAAAAGCTGTAACCACATACAGTAACTGTCAGGCAAGAAATACCAGGCCAGAAGGCATTCCTGACAGGATTCTTTCAGTGCAGCATTTATTCTCTTTTGTGATGTTTCCTCTTAATAACAATAACAATATAATAAATATGTTACAGTTTTACAGTGCCTTCTATGCTGAGGGCTATAAAGTGCTTTACAAGTGTTGGCTCTGCTTCTTTCTAAATCTATACTGGTAAGCACACAATGTGCAATCTAGGTCCTGATCTTGCAAAGATTTATGTACACATTTAGCATCAGGCACATGAATAGTCCCACTTAAGCTGCGGTGGGATTGTTTGTGTGCTTAAACCTAGCAGGGAGTGTGAATCTGCAGCTCTGTAGTCACACAGTCTTTACAGAACTGTAGTCATAGGAAACTTTACATCTTTCCTGTAATGGGTCAAATCTCTGAAGAAGGATATCACAGTGAGGAAGAACAGGGCTCATAAATGTTTGCCTTTGTGCTACAGCTTTCCTCCCTGGATCTCTTGTGGAGCCTTCCACAGACACTAAAGCTGGTGTGCTCTGCAGGACACTCATCCCTGTAAGTACAAGAATGGAAACAACACCCAGTCTGCAAAAAAGAAGGTATTTCTGAAGTTCCCTGGGGGAGTGAACTGCCCCTTTGCAAGTGCACCTCAAAGGAAGAGCAGTTTATTCATGGGTTTTGTGTGGATGTTTTTAATTTAATTCTTTTATTCCCTGTTTCATATCACCTTCTGAAACAGGCAAATTTTGCTGTTGTTACCCTTCTGGAATGCACTGTGCTGTGAAATAGCAAGCTGTACTTTCATCTGCATCACACTCCGTGAAATAAAGTCAGCAGCTGCACCATCTCCATTAGCAGTGATGATGAGTGTGAGACATAGCTCTTCCCCCTCAGATCCTGGGTGGAGACTGCAAAGCCACCTCTTAGCAAAGCTAGCTTTTGACTCATACACTTAACCTTTTTCTTACTGAGAGGGAAGAAGTCTGGAACCAAACTGACATTTTTACACTTTCCTTATATGAGATGGACCCCTTTGGTCCAAACTTTATTTATTGAGGAATAGTTCATTTCACTCCTTTCCTCATCAAATGTCTCAATAGCTGAGTAACACCTACCACAGATGAAACAGGTTGTCTTTAATATTTCCTCCTTTTTCTGCTTTTCACTCCTGAGATCAGCAAATGTATCAATAATGACTCCAAAGATTAGGTTTAGAACAATAATTATGACGATGAAGTAAAACAGAAGATCATAAACAACTCGTGCAGCAAACAAGGGCTCCTGAAACAATAATAAGTTTCAATAAGGTATAAAAATAGCACACCTTTAAAATATTCAATATTTTCACGTTAGCTTATGCAAAGCTACACATCTTTTTTTTTCCATATGCCAAATTTTCCTATCCTTACTCACAGAAATGGAGAGGGACTACCTGTGTGTTTAGGTGATGAAGATTTGGCTTCATGTGCTCTTACAGCACTGAGACTCCTTTTGTCCATTATGTTTCAAACAGCATAAAGACTAGCTTTTGTATCAGATGCAACATAGATGCGTTAGTGTAGTGCTTGACTGAAGGTAATTACCTCACCAGTAGAGAAACAGGGATATGCGGTTTGTAGTACCCACTGAAAGCAATCATAGTTCTTAATACTGCCATGTGGCATACAGGGTTATGCTTATGGAAGGTCTTGGTGGAATACTCCAGTCCAATGCCAAGTTTTTACACCGAAAACCTGGAAGCCAGGGGAGCATGCTTCTGTGATGCCAAGGCCAGGCTACTATGTGCCCAAGCATTGCATGTAAATGGTTTTAGCACTGTGCTAACACAGTCACACGGCTATAAGTTGTCTCAGAGTGAGCAGGCATAGCAAGTGTCGCTTGGGAACACAAGATGTGCATGCATACAAACATACACATGTGCCTGTGCACACTCATTAAGTGCTTATATTCCTCATCTCATCACACTCTTGTATTTACATCATAGCTACTTTCCATCTTTCAAAGGCTGAACTGGACTCCCATTGACACCTCTGAAAATAGCAAAGGTGTTATGTAGCAAGCAGGAGGCGACAGTCAGCGTAAGGAGGAGAAACACAAAACTGAAGCCTTTTTCTTCACCCTGACACTGACTTGGCTGTCACTGATTTTGTCGATTTCCCACACATTCATTGGGATAATAGTGCTTCCCTTTGTGAAGTGCTTCAATGTAGTTAGCATTAAATAACTGCTAAGTGGCAAGAGGAATTTTCAAAGTCTGTAAGTGTTTACAGACTTCATGGGGATGAACTATGTATATAAGATAGGACCTAGATTCCTATTACCAGCACAAAGAGCTCTTCCATCCAGATCCAAGTTATTTGTCTCTGGACTCCTGCAAGAGATCCTGCCTGTGAATGTAATCCTTGTGCAACAGTATGGCTTACCAAGCAAAGTGCCACTTGATTGCCTTCATATATTATGTTATTTTAGAACGTATATAAAAATGCATAAAACCACCAAATATTAAGAATAGCCCTTGAATGAGTGAATTTTGGAGGTAACTTCTGGAAGAAGACATATACCATAATATATGAAATTCTGCCTTGACTTTGATGCTAATTGAGTATAAGTAAACAATAGGACCTATTCCAAGACAGATGTCATGCTGTATTTCAGCTAAAAATACACCTTGCATATTACAGTGGAGAGTCTTGACATATACTCATCAATCAATCACTTTCAGAAGTTTACATTTATAATTCCTAGTGTAATAGAAAAGTGATCCCATCTAGCAACACTTCTTAGCAATGCTTGGAAGGTTACAATATGCTCCAGTTTTCCAGAAGGGGTAAACTACTATCTAGAGTTCCTTTCTTTAAGTATCATCATCACACCAAGCTTAGCTCTTCCCATGAAATAGTCCATCTGGGACGTAAAAATTACATGGATAAATCAACTGCGTGACATTAGAGCAGACTAGATACAAATACTGTCTATTACTTCCAAAAATTGACTTTGGCATTCATGAGATGAACAGGGAGTAATGCGTTTACTCAGCCAAAGCACTTACATCTTTGGAAGGCTTTCTGAGCACGTCTCCCACACCACCACCATTTCGCAGGCCTTGGTTTAATACGGTCACAATGCACATGAGCAGGGTGTCGCAGGTCCTTTCTATTCCATCCTCCTCCTCTTCACCTGCAAAAAGGAGAGCACCAGCTTTAGGAACCACAGCATCAAACAAAGGCACAATTCTGTATTAGAGAAAGCAACTGCAATACACATCTGCCTTTCATATTCTTCAGCTAAAATGTCACTGATCAGCCGTATACATTTGCAGTGCTGGTGACATACTTAGGCACATGAGGCATACTTAGCCTGAAGAGAGAGAGAGAAAATCCCAAGCAGTTCTCCCTCCAGTAGCTCTGTTAATGACCCAGAGCTGCAATCTCTGTTCATGGGAGCATCCCTTTTCCTTGCAAGTACTCCAACTGGTTTTACTGTGACTGCTTTTTCAGTGGGCCTCCTAAGTGAGCAGCTGACACAGAGGAGAAGCAATATAAACACAGAATTAGAAGCACATTTATAAAAGGATTGTCTTCCTGTGAAATCATTCCTCTACCTACCCATGTACAAGCCAAGTCATGTTAGCATTTCAAATCATTAAGGAGGGGCTGGCTTTTATACGAGCAAATCTGTCCATGGTCTTTCCACTAGCACACGTGCCCAAGCGCAGGTCTGATATATATTAAATGAAAGACTCACCCTGACCTCAGCTTCAAAACTTGGATTCTATTCTTATCTCTGCTGCAGAGCTCTTGCGTGGTTTTGGCCGAGCCACAGAGGGTACTATTGTGCAGGAGATATTTGAACGTGCAGAGGAGCTGGGCTGGAACACCAGTCCCAGGGGGAACTTCGTCTGCCTTGGCCAGGATTCCTCCCACCACCACTCACCCCCATGCTGCGGCTGCATTGAGAGCCTCCTTTTGAAGAGCCCTGCTTGAGTTGTTCCCTGTGTCCTGCTGGCTTGCACTGAAGGGTCAGGGCTGTGATTGCCATTTCTCCTGCCTTCCCTTCTCTTTAGGGATACATTTGCTTAAGCAGTGAAGGCAGCAGTTCTCACTTGGTTTGCTTCATGCACTTATTGTAACCAGTTTAATAAATAACAACATCCTGCTGTGACAGTTAACTGAAACAGCGTATTTAACAGCCCCAAACCACCACATCTGGGGCACCAGATAGACTATGATAAATTGAAGTGACTGAAAGCACTCACATTACAGACAAGCAATTTGGATTTAAAACATGGGTTCCCAAATTGTGGTGTATGCATCACAACTGGTATTTGCAGAACAGAGCTGGTATCTGCTGATTTTGCCACCGCTGCTTTTGCTATGCAAGCAAATTAAATGAGAAAAAACTCCTGATTTCAGGAACTCTGAGCAAAACGAAAAGCAGAAGCAGACATCACTGCTCAACTGGAAGGTTATTACAGGCATTACTACCACTAGTAACTCCAGATTTAAAACATAGCAGCTTAAATATTGAAACTGAAAGGATGACTGAAAATACAACTTTTTTTCCCTGTCACATCTGGAATTTTTTTACTAGAATGGTGATCTTAGTCATAGTAACTAACCTCCTTTGCTTTTGTAGCCTGCCTTCCTAGCTCCTTCCTAACATTACTCCATCATTTTTCTTGGAGCTAGTATCTTTTCTTGAGAAGATCATCATCTACAAGGTAAATGAAAAGCTTTTCTAAAAGCCACAGCTTCTATTTCATTTAGATAACTACTGAACAAGATTTTCACTAGTCACAAGACCAGTGTCAGGGGCTTGTAACAGTGGATGTTCAGATTCTGGTGAACGATAAGGATAAAACAGGGCTGAGGATAAAAGGATGCAACTGGAAGCTGCAACATGAGAGAAAGTTGCCTACTAGAAACCCTAACTCACAAGTCTCCATGTCCACTGAGATGCAAATTGAGAGCAAGCTTCAGAGAGATGCAAGATACTACTCATCAGCTGACTGGCACATTTTGCAACACAGAGAATCACCATCCCACATTGCACCCAGAAGAGCAAGCTCAGGTTGCAAGTTCTTTGCCAGAGAATCAGAAAGCAGACAGCCCAAAGTTGGCAGAAACCTCCAGTGCAGTAATATAGGCTATGGGGAGTGTACAGACATCCTTATGTCTACTCTCCTTCCACTCCCACATGTGGAATAACAAGAGCTATCTTTGCTCTGGGAGCAAGGTAACCCTGCAGGCTCTTCTTGTGCCGCAGTTGGTTTGCCCTGCTGCTCAGCAGCACTCGTATCATAGACTCAGCCCCTGACAACACAGACTATGCCCACACCACCAAACTGAGGGGATCTGTAGAGTGAATTGTTGAGAAGGACTGAGTATCAACACTAACTGAGGTTCAAGTGGTTTACTTGCAGTCACCTCCAGTCTGACAAGTGGTCCATGAGTAGGCAGGCTGCCATCTGATCAAGTTTAATTCAAAGGTAATGCAGGTTAGGCACTAAGACCACCCTGTAGTGTTAATCATGGGGCAGTTAGTGGTATTATAGGAAGGTTTCCTTTGAAAATCCTCACCTGATGATCCACAGCTACCTGGCTTCTGGGCCTGGTTTCCAGCACAAGCATAGGCAGGAGAGACACGAGTGCCCATATGGATCTGGGTGAATTTGCACAGAGCAGTACCAGGCCTGGGAGTGGAATGAGTGTTTGAAAATGTCCTCTTCACAAACAGGTATCTGTGCAGCTTTCTAGCACAGGCCTTTGTGGGCTACAGAACATAAAGAGCCATGTACTGTAGGCTGGGAAGTTCCTTTAAGCGATTAAGCATTTCACCAGGCACTTAAGTGATCTGGAAAATGCCTTTGGAGTGAAGAGTGGGAGACTCCTGAGGGAGGTAAGACAAAGTATTTTTATGCTGACAGCTCAATGCAGCAGTGAGGAAGCAGGCTGCAGACAGGGGATGCTCTCTGAGCAGAGCAGACTGGCTCCCAGCATGAGCCATGACTGAGCACACACACTCAACCAGTGAAACTCAAGGAATAAGTGGAATCTCATCAGAACAAATGATCAGGAATGACCTGATCTGAAAAGCAAGTTATTTATGTCTCCACTCTGGACCTAAGATGCACTGGGAACATATAATGTTTCCTGCAGACAGCTGTGGACTCCTTCATGCTGCTACAGCATGAATCTCTCCAAATCTCAGGCTCTGCATTCCACCAGTCATGCTTTTGCCAGAAGGGAGACTGTCCCAGGAGAAGACTGAAGGCAGAGCACTACCTTTTGACAGGTGACTCCTTGGCAAAGATGAGCAAAACAGTGCACTTGGATGTTTTGTACAGCCTCCTTTAATTATTGTTTCATTTTAAATTAAATAGTATCCAAACAATAAGAATTCTGAGATATCTATCATTTAAAGAGTCTGGCAAAAGCCACACTATGCCTCTTTTGACTGATTGATTACTCTTTCAATGCAGCAGCTTTGCCAATAGCTCTTCGACTGTTTTCTCTATCTAGTCAGACAGCTTCCCATGCTGTTTATGAGGACTGTTTACACACCAGCTGGGGAGAAAAAGCCTACTTTTATAGCCCTCTCCCTGAAGCCTTTGATCCTAAAACCTCAAAAATTACTAGTGGAAAAAAAAAACTTATGAAACAGCTTTATACTGGAACACAGGATAGGAAGGGATGACTTATGTCCTCAGTTGCAGCCCCCGGCAACCACAGGCAACCGTGGCAATAAATATTTTAAGCCTGTCGATTATCCACTTTCTTCCTAAGGTCCAATCTAAATCTAACCTCTGTCAGTTTAAAGCCATTCCCTCTTGTGCTATCACTTCATGCCCTTGTAAAAAGTCCCTCTCCAGATTTCTTGTAGGCCCTCTTTAGGTACTGGAAGGCTGCTGTAAGGTCTTTCCAGAGCCTCTCTTCTCTAAGCTGAACAAGCAGAACTCTCTCAGCCAGCCTTCACAGGAGAGGTGCTCCAGCCTTCCAATCATCCTTCCTGGCCCTCCTCTGTCCTTCTGACATATAGATCATATTCATAATGCAGCTATGAAAGTAAAACCAGGTGTACTCATCTGCTGAACCAGAGCAATCAAGCTCTTCACTTGCCACAAGCATGAAATAATACATCTATTGTGTGAAAATGTCCCCATTTCTTCGCATTTGCCACATGCTAAGAATGCGCAGATGGACTGCTGCTTGTGCTTAGCTGAGCCACTGTGACTCGTTCAGACATAGTAGCTTGATCCTAGATCTGGGCTATTAGGTCTTCTGACTACACTACAACCTTGGGCTAGATACATGTAAAAATTATACACAAAAGCTTGCTGATACACGCTACACCATTTAAATCCTTAAATGGGTCCAGTAGTGGCTCGTGGCTCAGTGTGTGTGCAAGTGAGGATGCTGCAGATAAGCAGCAAGCTGTTTCTTCCCAGCAAAGTCAGTTGGAAAGAAGCAGCCTATACATTCAAGCATAATGATTCAGCAAGCTCATTTAATAACAAAATTAATGTCACGGCAACTGGAAATCAGGTGTGGGAAGCACTCACGTTACAGGCAACTTGCCAGATAAGCTCCAAGCCTTGCAGAAGTTGAGCACTTAAAGCAAGGATCATCACTTCTCAAATTAGCAAATGTCTCCCCTATAATGACACACAAATCTCTCAGTTCTAGCTGATCATCAGTCTGTGGAAACTTTTTTACTGACCTGGGTTAGTAATAGGGATGCTTGCAGAACAGTTCTCTTTTGCACAGGCTCCCATGATTGATGTGAGGGTTGTAGTGGGGACATCACCAATACCTGTGGAAAAAGCATGACACTGACAAAAAAGACAGATACTACATTTGATACTAAATTTTGTATAATTATTTTCTAGAAGCAAATTACTGAGTCGGAAAGTTGAGAAGAAAAAGCAGAACAAATGATGCCACCAACACCTTCTTCCTCAAACAGTCTGCCTCAACAGCTCAAAGCAATCACAAGGAACAAAACCACAGTTTTATATTTACTGTATATCACAGCTATTCCCATTTCATCTCCTGAAATTAATGAATCTACATCAAATGCTGCTACTTCTCGTTAGAAAAATATACATTCAAAGCAAGAAACAACTGCCAGATAGGAAAATAATGTCACTTTTAAATCCATCAAATAAATTATTCACAAAAGCTGACAAGAAGGACACCAAGCTGATGTCAGTTATCCTGAATGTAGAATATTTAAGAGTTTTCAAGGATTATAACACAGTTTGGCACTCATTTGTAAATATGTATGGGTTTGTGTAAAACACTAATTTAACATTCCCCAAGTGGGTTAATGTGTACATCAGCTTGATTTTATCAAACCAATTTTATCTCATGCATCTTCAACAATTTTCTGCATTTCAAATCAGATACAAAAAGGTTTAAGGAAAAAAAAACAACAAAAGTAATAGTCTAAGAGTCTGTGTAACACAAAAAACATGAGCTCTGGCTTTCTCTTTCTGCCACTTTATAAACAAAATACTTAAAGAACTCGTCTTGGGATGCATAATGTCCCATCAATATACAGTCAACATATTTTCTTGAAGAGTTTTTGATAAGGAATAGTTATGTATAAAGCCATCAAGAATAGACCCACACCACAAAAATCTGCCAACAAAATAAACACACAGAGAAATTACTCCACTGGACCAGCCCAGTGCTGCTGTCGTCTTTATCTATTCTCCTAAGATGGTCACAATTACTTTTCAAAATGAAATTCCATATCATAGCTTCTGTCCAAAAATGAACAGTAAGTCAAATATTAATTTATATGAAATAGAAGCCAACTTAGCCCTTTATAAAGATGATCAGTGGCAAAAAAGCAAGAAATCTGTCAGGTTCCTTTCTTTCCATGTGGCATCAAAACAGCTACATGAATACATTATGCCCATGTGTCTTGAATGACCTTTGTCTTGTTTGTGTGCTTTAGATCCTGAAATAACAAATTCAGGAAAAAGCTGGCAAATGCTGAGTACACACAGTCCAGGGTGGATTCCACTAGTTGTTCTGTGCTTCTGTACAGGTCTGAGGAGCTCAGCATTTGGGAAAATCATGCCTCGAGGAATTTAATCACAAGCTATTCTCGGGCATTTCTATGCAGACAGTTACTTCTTTGCCCGTGCTCCCAGCAGGCTGGTTGGCAGCATATACAAAGATCTCAACAGACGAGACGTAGCTTTTATCTAGCAAAACAAGTTTGTAACTCTCTATTCACATTGGTAAAATCTCTCATTCCAGAAAACCTGACCTTTGTAAAACTGATGAAGAACCTCCCAATGATTATACTGACGCTGAGATTATACACTAATGTTGATCATGAAATACACACTGCATTTAAAAGATACCCCAGGAAAGCCCCTATTAGTAGAAGTATAGATTCTGTAATAAATTCCTGATGGATGAAGATTAAAAAGTAATCAAATGAATATATCCACTGAACATATTAAGATCACATGCTTCATACAGAACACAGAAAATAGTATGAGCTGCTTCTAAGGCAGAATAAGAACCATCATAATCAACTTTGAATTGCTCTTCCAAATACTTAGGAAATACAGGTACTTTTTTTTCTATTAGCCTGTTGATGCAGGAGTCACAGACAACGCGGAGACGATCAGTGTGATCAAGCGATTGCCAAAGTTTATTCCGATACAGTGCTCCTTTTATACCCTTACACCCTTAGGTTTCTTATGTAACAGCCTTGGGTACTGAGCTCTAATTGGTTAGTCTAGAGGTTACTACTGTTTACAAAGCTAATGTTTATAACTTGTTATAATTGCAATTAAATACCTTACTCTAAAAATACAGTGGGAAACTACAACCTTGGCAGAGATCATTCTCTGCACGTTTTCAGTGGAAAATTACAGAGGCCTAACAAGACAACTGACCTTGCTTATGCCTGCCAAGAATCTTTTTACTTTACAGTAACAAGGCTCAGGGTATCGGGATTGCTCACTACGTGGCCTTGGCTCTTTCAGAATTCCCACAATTAGCCCAAGTTTGAAAAGAAAACATAATAAACCAAGTATGTTAGATTTTAGTATTTCAACAGATAAGCCTAATCTGAAACAACCCTATAAACATCACATTTTACCCAGAGACTTAATTGAGTTCTAAGGTATATAGAATTAGCTCTGCTCTCATAGATACGAAGAAAAAATGTTATTTCCTTAGATGAAAGTTAGGTTAGGCAGACAGAAAACGTATATGCCAGAAGCAAATTTTGATATAAAAAACCTACCTGCAACAGGGGTCCTGATTTTCAACCTGTCGACCTCCATGATAAAATCGTCCTTCAGGAAGAGGAACCCAATGATGGAGAAGAGATAAACTAGGATGAGTGCTAGCACTGCAGTGAGGATAATGGAACGACCATTGCGGGTAACACTTTTTATCACATTTAGCAATGTCTCTTCTCTGTAGACCAGATCAAACAGCTGGGAAAAGCATAGAGGAGTGGAAAAATGGACAGAAATGAGACAATATAAGGATGCTACATAGGAAAACAATCTGAAACATACATCTAGCCATGTTCTAAATTCTCAGCTTCATAAACACACAAGTCACATTGATTTCAGTGGGAGCTGGGCATGCTTATAGGAGGAGAAAATCTAGCACAGAACTTTAAATTTAAGTCAAGTCCAAACACAAAGTATGTATGAGCCTGATCCAAATGTGATTAATGGTTATCAATAAGATCATTGTTTCCCCATGTCAAAATCAGGGCTAGATTAAAATTAAAAACCAGTTTCTTCATACTATGGATCTGTATCTGCAAATCAGTTGTTCATGTTATCTCCCATCTGATAAACATACATGGGCTACAATTCAAAAATGCACTCATGCATGTAACTAATTGCATGCCTGTAAACTGTTTCTTTGAGCTCATGGCATCATTTAAAAGTCACTCACATGTACACAGATCAGGGCCACCGCTTTTTAGGACAAAGTTAAATTCATTGTAATGTTTGTAGAAAACTAGAAACTTGCACTCTTCTTCATCAGGCACTATATACTTTCTTGGTATTTAAAGTACACATCGAGATAATACTGCTTTGAATGTCAAAGGCCTACAACAGCAATTAAACATGATAAGAGCTTTTCAAGAAATTATAGCTTTTTTCTCTTACAGTTCTATTGATGTTCTATAGTGCTTTCGACCTTATCTATAATGTATGTATTTCCACTTCAAAACATTCAGATTACAGATATAGCGACACATTATGATTTATCAAAATGGTCCACAGAAGAAGGTATTAGCCACAATTCACAAGGTCTGTAGAAGGATTTGTGGAAGGATTAATCTTAAATGAAGAAAGAGGGAAGGCAGTTATCATTCATTCCATACAAGACAAAGCTTAGAATGAGGAACAAATCTCAGAGTTTAGAATATATCCAGTACAAAGTGAACAGCTGGAAGGAACTTGGGAACGTGGGTAATTATAATATCTGTGAATCATGGACATTGGTCAATAGCAGTCACTGAGAAAAGTAAGTACATAAAATGTTTCTTAAACTACTTGGCACTTTGGAAAGTATTTTAAGATAGAGATCACCTTACTCATTGAAGGAATAACAGATAATTCACTGGGCATTTTTTAAGCAGAAGAGTTACATTCATTTGATAAAGGTCCTGCAGCTACAGCCACAAATCTTGGCTCCTTTGAAATCTGCCCAAACTTTGAAACTGACTTTAATGCCAAGATATGGAAAACCTGATTTCAGCAGGTGCTCTACCAGAGTAAGCATTGAACCCCTAAACACTTTAGTGTGCTTAACACACCTCTGTGAAAGGCTGGGAGCTCACCATTATTCAGGGAGCTGTGAAAAAGACGACAACAGGAAAGTGAACCCATGTAAATGACCACAATTTAGTCAGTCTCCCTGCAAGTTTCACACATTCCAGTATCAAGCAAAAGGATTAGAAAACAAAAGCAATGAAATACCTTTTACTGCTATGCAGTATGAAGGGAGCAGTTAGCTGAGTTTAGCATAATTTTCTATGATTCATTTTCATTGCACCTGTATCATATTATAAAAAGGCATTCCATCTGGGTAATGGCAACAAAAGAAAATGAAGTGGGATACATTTAAAGTGATGAATCTTCCTGCTACACCACGGGCATGCCATCCCCATTTCCCAAGTAATTTCTTTAAAATTGTATTTATTTTATTAGGGCTGCAAGAAGAACTGAGGAATGAGATCCTTTGGTATAGGTATGATGCACACACCAGTGGACAACTCCTGTCCTGGAGAGATTAGGACTGACGCAAGGTATGGAACAATGGACACAGAATACATGTATGCTGGGGAAGGGGGAGAATAAGGAGTGGCTGTATGATAATTGTCTGAAAAGAAAGGGGCAAACTTTCAACTCTGACCCAGACAAAGCAAGTCCTAACAGCAACAGGTTCTAATGAAAACAGCAGCTCCTAAGGGGCAGCAACACAACGGCATGCTAAAAATACACACGATTTGGCTTGACTGTCAGGAAGAAATTGAAGACAGCTGCATGGGTAACGGTATTTTCTATTTTTGCAAAGTTTTCCCCTCCACAGAAGCACATACTTACCAGGAAACTGTAGAAGAATTCGTGCACACAGAGGCCCAGCATGCAGACCAGGACATACGCTACATGATAGAGAAAAGCCATGTCCATGATAACCGCTCTGTAGCCACGAGTAAAAGTTCCACGGTTCCCAACAAAGCTCACCAGAAACACTATTTTGTTACAAAGCTGTGGGGGTAACAAAAGCTAGGTTTATTCCATCAGAAAAAATATGTTATTTATTGTTTGCATTGCTGTAGTGCTTGATTTGACTAAAGTGAGAGTGAGATGGAAGAAAACCAACAACCAGCGTACACTGGGAATGAACCCATGAGAGTAAGTGGAAGCACAT
This sequence comes from Melopsittacus undulatus, assembly GCF_012275295.1. Classification (NCBI taxonomy): domain Eukaryota; kingdom Metazoa; phylum Chordata; class Aves; order Psittaciformes; family Psittaculidae; genus Melopsittacus; species Melopsittacus undulatus. The sequence goes on along the minus strand of NC_047531.1, from coordinate 81,907,979 downwards.
CACCCTTCTAACACTGCACTGTGCCTCATTTACTCCTATTGAGTACACAATTCATTTACTCCTATCACATGAGTGAGTAGGTAAGGTGGGATTATTGTCATAAGGCATTAAAAAAAACCAAGCAGGGAGATTTTGAGTTTGGATCTGAGACTATGTAAGAGCAGCTAGGCATGCTACTACAAAGGGAACCATAGGAACACAACAGAAAGTGTGTGGGGTGTGTGAGAGACCTACTGTTTCCTTCAGATTGTGTTTTTCAATATAAAATCTCTAAAAGAAAAATACTGGGGGCATTTTTGAAGTATTTAAGCAACAGCATCAGATTCTTCACTGCTCTTCAACAAACAGTGGTGCAGAAGTAAATACTAAAGGGACTAACCTCATCAGTTTGATAGTCCAGGACAAGCAATGAGGACTTAACATGTTTTTTTTCCTTCACAAATTTGACAAAGGCAAGTACTGCTTACTTGCCTTTACCTTTGACTACGTGTCTGGGTAGCTTTAAGTATGTGAAATTCTCCCAGAGCTGGTAGCAAATAGCCCAATACTTTGTGCTAAGGTGAATTAGAGCTGTAGCAGTCAGGCAGAAATCTAAGTAGATGAATTGTAAGCACGACTGATGACTGTATATCTTACCAAGCTCAGTAAACACGCAAACTTACTCATGTCTAAGTTAAAAGATCTGGCAAAGGGCTGAGAGTATATTTAATTTCCAAAAGCTTTTTCTTCTCAAAAACATATTTAATGTAACAGACTAATCTCACAAATTTGTGTCACTGAATGAATTGGTAAAGAAAAGTATTCTTCTAATATGAGAAACTAAATTTAATTGCCCATATTGAGGAATATTTCTTTACATTTCACATTGTTTTTATTTTTTAAATATTTGCATATGCACCAAACCAAACCAGCTTTTATTCTTAGCTTCCTACTTTGCTGACACTGCTGTTTCACAATGACTGGAAATGATGTATTTTTTGGCTTAACCAGCGAACCAGAAAAAGAAGTTCTTTGCACAGCTCTAATTAAGGGCTTTTTTAATAGGAGAGCCTTAATGTCTCTGCTTCTGCTGAAAGAGAAATTCTGCTTGTTTCGTAAGTACTTACATTAGCAGCACCAAGAAGTATCAAGGTAGGACCGAGCCCTATAGTATATATAGACCTGAGAATAACAGACACCAAAAAGGGTCGAATACCAACAGGCTTGGAGATGAAAAACAGCATTGCTGTACAAAATGCCACTGCTATCCAAAGGAGGACTGAAAACAACGGAGAGAGCGTGCCTGTATAGAGGAGAAAGGGAGATTTCAGAAAGGCATCTTTGGTGAGTCCATTTTTCACCATGAAACAGGTCCAAAACATCAATTCTTTTGCCAATATAGCTAACAAAAAGTGTGATTCACGCACCACAACTGCTGACCACAACTCGCCCTAATTGCAGTGAGAGCTATTATTATCATAGTATTGTTGATTTTTGCACAGGTAATAACAAGAGCAATTACAGAAATTTCCATTAAAATCCAGGGAGTGCTTAGGGATGACAGTTTATCCTTCTCCTGGAGCAAGCTACTAATCACTTCCCTTCTGCAGGGATCATTAAGGGTTCTTCCAGTCTAATTCCATGATTACTCAGCTACAGAAATAACCGGTCCTTGGGGCGGCGCAGCAAGTGGCACTGCACTGCAGTGTCACGTTCTGATCCTCAACAGCACCAAAGCACTCTGGTTTTAGAAAAGCATCTTTGTCCTGAAGGGCTGCGGGTGTTCAGCAGGAGCCTCCGCCTCTGCACAGGAGCAAGGCACTCGCTGTAATGAGAGGCAGCCACAGGGACTTCAGCAGGAGCAGGCAGCATCTGCATTGCCGAGAGCGGCTGAATAGCTGTGCCTTGCTCCTGGGGAGGCAGCAGGTCCCAGGTCTTGCTGAGTTCCTGAGGGCATGTGAGCCTTCAGAGTCAGTCTCTTTGCTGCTCTGCAAGATGCTGGCTCCAGGCTCTCCCTGTATTTTGAGCGATGCCCCTGTTTTCCCTTCTCTCCTCTGCTTAAAGCCCTGGAAAAACACCATGTTGCTGTGATATAAAAAGCACATTCAGATCTTGGGGCACTGTTACACTTGTGCACTGACTTCTATTGTTATCAGATGAACTGAGAGGTCAGTGATGGGGGAGAAGGGAATAGAAAATTTAGCTAGACTCACAATAGAAATCATGCTATCTCTTTGGCAACAAATACACAGCTAAGCAGTATCAGTGGAATTAGAAAACAATGAAAGGAGGCCCTAGCCTCAACATTCAGATGGCATCTGAACTTTCCAAAGTCCAGGAGCGTTTGTATCCTTGGCAGGAGGTTCAAGGTCTGCTCTGATGGATAGTTCCTTCGCCAGCAAGACTTGGAAACTTTTAACGGATCCTAAAAAATCACTTCCAAGTGGATTTCAAAGGTAAGGCCAAAGCACTCACTGTCTCTTTAACAAACCATTTTGCCTTCATCCCTACTGCAGGTCAACCAGTTTCACTTCACAGGACCCACATCAGTAACATGTGCAGACAGGTGAGCTGGAAGCAAGGAGTCCTCTGGAGTGCAAATCTTGCTTATGTCATATTTTGTAAGAACTGCAGGTATCTACTAAAAGGCAGCATTCTCGGGATGATTAGATCAGCCCAGACACCTCAGACATGTGAATATAGGTGGGCTTATGCAAGGTGAAGCAGAAAAATGGAAGACAAACTCTGGCTGTTAAATCAGTTTTTGGTGGAGTGGGAGGCCAGTACGAAGGATGCTTAGACCCTTAAACATCTTTAAGGATGACTTGCTAATCCCATTTGGCCACACCTATTGTTTATTGCTTAGGAACTGCTTTTGCTTTTACAAGCACTAGGAACTCAAATCCTGAAATGTGCTATCACTGAAATCACTGGATTACTGGGGCCATTTAAACTAATGCTATATAAATCTGCAGTTCAAAATAAGCATTAATACCTACTGGTTAAAGACCAGAGGATTTCTGTGAGTACAGATTAGCTAAAATTTAGCATCTTAAAAGGTTTATTTTTAACTCATTATTTCTCCTTTTATTCTGCATGGGCTGTAATGTGCACGCACTCCAAGTGACTCTCCAGTTTACAAACAGGAAAGAACTAAGTACAAATGCTTCCCTTTTTCTGCAGCGATGCCTGTGCCATGACCTGCAGAGACCACCCTGTAGGGTGAAAGGGCAATGTGGTCTCCATGCCAATGTATTTTAATCTGCTGCCTTTCTGGTTAGCCAGCCAACAGGAATGCTTGCTGGTGCCAACTCTGGTATTTGTGAAAAGCACATGTATCTACTAGAAGCTGGACTGCTTCCACCTAGCCCAGCTCACATGCCATCAGGCAGACCTAACTTTCAGTCACATTACTGACTGGACTGAACACAAACCCAAGACCTAGAGGTGAATGGCTCTACTCCCATTACCAGTATTCTGAACTATTTAGTCTCCTTTATCCCAATTAAGCTTGTTTTGGATTCAAAGAGGTTTCCTGCTATTCTGCTGCATTTACTTAATGAAATTTATTATTTGTGGTATTTCCTGTGGCATGTGATGAAGCAGAGGCAGAATCAGAGGTTTTAAGCATATCTTTATGCAATGAATTTATCCTCTGCAACAGTTATGTCCTTTTATCCCAATAAACAAAGTAGTCAAAAGCCAAGAAGCTAGTTTTCAATGCATTCTATTCCATATGCTTTTAAGACTGCAAGTCATGCAGTTTGGTCAGTTCTAAGGCATCTCTGTCACTCTGGTGCCAGGAATCCTTCTTCAGCTCAGAAGCTGTAACTCAATGTGTGCAGTAGTATACTGCAATATGGCAGAATTAGCCCTGGTCATCTGGATGATCTTAGCAACTATGCTCTGCCCATTTTACTTCACATTGTGTGGGCCATATGACGTACAAAAGGTTAGTTACCACATTCAGACAAGATTTGGTACCTACTTAGAAGGTACTAAATGGCTTCTGCAGATACAAGGATACCTGAAGATGCGGTTTTATATAGCTGTTACCTTAGCATTGAAAGCATTTAAAATTACAAGGAAAAATAAAACCAAACTCTACTTGCCTTCATCTCCATCATCTCCAAAGGGGTAGAACAGAGCAACTGCTAAATTGATGAATACAGCAAGGTTGAAGGAAATGCTTCCCCAGAGAGAGATGTGTCTGGAGAACCAAAACAGGGGTGGATTATCTAGAATGGGGAGAAGAGCAGCAATCAGTAAAATGAAAGTAGGTAGGAACTCAATCAGTAATGGCCTCCAGGGAATTAAAAAATATAGATTAATGAAGAAAATATGCAGATATTTAAAATTAATTAAAATAGACTAATGTTAAGAATAGGTTTGCCATAAAACTTAGTTTTAAGCAGAGTTTTTAATCCAAACATTTATTAAATATGAGAGTTTTGCCTCTGCTCAGGTTTTAGGATTAGATATTTTGTTAAGAGTTTTTGACTGACTCTGAATCTGTAGCCTCTTTGCACTGAGACACAAAATCAAGCAAAAAAATACATTTTAGCACTCTGTGTGCCTGTCAACCAGAAGACTCAGAACAGGTCATCCAGACAACCCATTTGGACCAAGTACACTGATGACATTATTAAAAAACCAATGGAATAGGCAAGGTTTCAGAGCTGCGGTATTTTCCCCACCTCTGTCAAACTAAATACATCTTTATTACTTCGGGGAGCAGGTGAAAATTTGGTCTGAGTAGAATTTGTTTTTATGAAAGCTATTTCCTGCATGATCCTCAGATATTCAAGGTTACCTGCAGACAAACAGCTCTTTACTCCTGCTTAGAAGGACTCAAATGAAACGATAATCACCATATATGAAGTGCTGTACAAATACAGAGAAATAGTCTATATCCCAGAGAACCTATAACCTAGTTAGAAAAGACTATAAAGGGAAATAGGGCAAAACAGGGTTAAGATTTTGTGTCTGGAGTCACATAAACGATTCAGCAAAAAGGCTAGGAACAAGATCAGAAGGTACTAAGACTCAGGCAAGCATTTCATACATGTGACAACACTACAATATGTTTAAATGAACACTTAAAACAAGATTCTTTGTGTGATAGTGTGAAAAAATCTCTAGCCAGAGAGTTTTGTTTATCCGAACATGATGTACTCCTATTAGATTTTAAAGTACCAAGAACCTGCTGCAAGCATGCAGAGGTTTAAATGAACATTTAAAACAAGATTCTATGTTCAATAGTATGAGAAGATCTCTAGCCAGAGAGGTTTATCTATTTGAACATGATGTATTCCTAATAGTTAGATTTTAAAGTACTGAGAACGTGCTGCAAGCATGCAGAGCATATTCCTGACTTGTCTGCATCCAGCTAACATTTCAGAAACAGCAGAGTCATTCAACTGCCCATAGCTGCCTCAGACTTTAGTCTAAATAGACTTTAATTATGATTAGGTAAATATCCAGATTTCATTGTGATAACCTTATGCTGTTGACTGCTGAGATTTAAGTATTTGGAGCAGTTGCAAATGATATCTGTCAATTTAAGCAACAGACTGCATGCTAATAGACATTTGGCTAAAGAATGAACTGAGCCTCAACCTGTATTATCTTTTCAAATAAAATAACCCCAACAAACCACATGGAGATTTGTGGGCCATTCCACTGATGAAAGGAATTGAGGAATTTCTTTTCTGAATAAAAATAAACCAATTTTCTTTGCTTATAGCATTAGGCAGGTCTGGTGTATGTAAGTGTAGTGTCAGGCTCTTTTATTTGTGCTTCTTAAGCAAAACCAACAGATACGATTTTGTTACTGGAGTAATTTTCCTACAATACAGTGACTTTTATTCCCACATAGACTGCACAGATAGTGAGTTATTCTGGAATAATTTATTTCACAACTTCTACTCTGGTCAGCTTGTCAGTACAGACAAGCTCTTACAGTGCTATCAAGGGAAGCAGGTCTGAGCCAACAGGGTTCACACTGAAGACTTACTACTGCCTCTGAAAATTATAGCCTGGGAACTGACATTTGTAAAAACTGCAAACAACATCTATGTTTCCATCATGTCAAAGATGCTACATTAAACCATATTGCTCTGACTATCCAAATTCTCTGCTGCTCTGACCATAGATCCTATTCTTACCTTCCTTCTTAATTGCGTAATGATGCCGCAACCAGCTGATGTGTACCACCCCAATGGCATCTGAATTTTAGCACTGAATGAAGCGATCACTCTCGTCTACTTTTACTTGTATACATATATAAAATATAACTTCTTCCCTTATCCCTCCAGGATGCTTATTTAGTTTGCAGCCTTGATTCTGTGCTCCAAAAGTAAAAAGCAGCTGAGGTGGCAGGATCTTCCTGTCCCCGGGACATCAGTAGCAGCAGCAGCACCATTCCTGGTGAGGGCAAGCAGCTGTAATGCCCACTGGTGAACTACACAAGAAACCCAGGGTACCTGGCTTGGCTTCACTGCACCTCCTCTTAGAGCCCCTGCTTTAATCTCTCCCCCATGATCTTGACTGTGGTTATCAGATCTGCAAGCAGCTCAAGGTGGTATGTGTGCTTCTGCCACCACCATGGGACATAACAGACTGGGACATAGTGCAGCCTAGTCAAGTAAGGCTGATGTGAACTGGCAGAGAGAAACTGACTCCATGGGAGTCAGGCAGATTTAAAGCAGCTGAGGTTCTGGTGAGGGACGTTTTCAAGTGACTGACATTTACAAGTTTTTTAATGGCCTTTTAGGAATCTGCAAACCTCAAATATGCAGCTACACATGTTTTTGTTAAATATTAGGGGCCTTGGCTTAATTAGGCACAGCGCTATTGAGTTTAGTAGAACTACACCCAGTTTATCCACCCCTCTGTGTAACTTCTGGAGTCCAAAACATCATCTTGAACACATTACTTATATTACTAACTGCTTCATATTATGCCTCTTTTAGGGTGGCATGCAAGTGTCTCTGCTGACCTACACCCTCAAGCCCTGAACAGTTCTGCCTGTTGCAGTATTGGAGTGAGCAGACAAAAGGTACTATTAAAATGAAAGTATTTGAAGGCTTAAAAGCAGGGTTTTAGCATAATTAAGGTATTTTTTGAAATTACAATACTTACTCCTGATTTTCTTTTGCCATTTCATCTCGTTGTACAGATCCTCTGTCTGCTGGAAAAAGTCATTGACTTTGCTCCCTTGTTCATCTCTCTCTGTTGTATTGAACACCCGACACTTGGATTCCCGAGTGAGGAATTCACAAATATTGGGGACAGGGAAGACGATCTGTTCCATTGTTCTATCGTGGCGAACAATCTATAAATAAAATACACATTTTTGTCAAGATCAGTGACTATCCATCCATTCTGTCACATCTTTTCTTGTTCACAGCTCCCCTTTTATTTGTAAATTAATGAATAAATTATTTGAACATTACAATGAAGTTATGAAGTTGAACCAATCAATCCTAAAACAAAGCAAAACTACTTTTCTATCTTCAAAAGCCTGCAGAAAAATAGGGTGGCAAATACATACACAAGCAAATAAATACTTCAGCAAAACCTAGGTCCAGACTTCCCCCAAATACAAAAAATATTCTAATTCAGAATGCTTCCATTTTGCAATAAATGCAAACAAATCTTCCCCAGTAAACAGGGCAGAAGTTCTGGGGCTTTCTGCTCAGCTTACAAAATTCTTTTCTCACCTTAAGTCTATTTCAATTATGAGATAAATTGTGAAGGTGAACACGCAAAAATAGCACCTTGTTACTCAGACAGTACCCATATGTTGTCAGTCTTTATCTTCTTCCTTGGCAGAAACAAGGTTTTGCATTGTTTGTTTTTTAAGGCCTACCGAGTTACTGGTGAGTGAGCTAGATTTTATTCTGCCTCACCACACTGCCATCAAAACTGCTTCCCCATTCGATCATGGACTCTGCATTACTGAAAATACAGAAATGAGCAGAAATTCATCTTGACTCCTAGACCCATGTTTCTGTACAGCCACCAATGGAAAAGAAACCCCACTATTTGACTTTCAAATCAAACAAATGAGATACCCTGATATAGGGGAGCTATATTTGAAATGCCAAACAAATCTAGGACTGCTTTCAGAGAAAGACCAGAGAGCATCCATTTGATAAAACAGCAATGCTGGGCTGAGTTTCGCTTTTCCAGTCTCAGTTACGCATTAAACCACACTCCCTTCTCTGTATTAATTCATATTTATCATGTGAACACACTAAAAAAGCACCTGTCTTAAGGCATTTTTAAGAGTAACATAGTCAAGCACATTTTTGTTAAAAATGAAGGATAATTCCCTCATTTCTGCTCATGGGCATATGCATTATGTAAAATTTAGACATGCAGTTTTGAAGTGTCCTAAGTAAATAGTTGTATCTCAGGCCAACACGACTATGTGACTAGCATACTTAGCTGCCCTCTGGACCACCACAGCCATGGAGCTTCCATTTATCCTGTGGTGGGATAACATGGCCTGTATCAGGCAAAAAAGATGGTGGGAAACAGAGAAGGACCAGCCATAGCCTGTCTTGATGGCAACCAGGGCAAAAGGGACCTGATGGGCTTGCATCAAGACCCTACACACCCAAGCTCAGGTCTGATGTTGTGATGGAGCCTTGGATCCCACTGAAGATTAAATTATTGGCCCAGATTCAGGCTGGGCCTGTGTGCAACCATACTGTGCTGTTTTCATACTTGGCCAGTTTTGGACTTGATACAGCATTTCCAAAAGACAGATGCCTCTTCTTCCTGCAGTCCCTCACAGCAGCTACCTCTGCACCATGGAAATTCTCCTCCTTATGAAATCACTAAGGACTAGAGATACTACAGTGCCTAATTCCTACCTTGATGTTTATAATCCCATTAAATTTGTAAGAGCGCAGTAACTGACATAAGAGTTAAGAACCTAAATACCTCTGTGGATCTTGATCTAAATCCAATCCATGGCAGGGGTAAAGTTTAAAACAGAGAACAGAACTCATGAATCAGGCCAAGCCTTGGTCTTTTAAACAAAAGCCATACTGAATGTCTACACAGCTTCAAAACCTCTTTGTACTCCAGCCAGACTTTTAACTTGATCAGTTAGCATCGCTGGCTTTGAAATTCATGACTATTTATTTGAGTGATGTACCATACAAGATTATTCTTGACTTCATGACACTGTCATTATTTCCCTAACAAAACATGCTTGGTAACACACAAGCAAGCTACTGTAATACGATTATTTGAAGCCACTTTTAATATAGGTGCATTCCTTTTTCTCCCATAGCCAAAAGCATATTATTCAACTTTTTCCTCATAAATAATCTACACCATTTGAATAAGCTTTGCTGCTCTGAATCTTAAAAAGAGTTGATACACTGTGCACAAGATGCAAACTTGTCTCGTATCCAATCTTCCAGTGAGCAATTCTTTACCTCTATCTGTGCCGTATGATTGGCATAATACCTCAAGGCTTCATCTCCTTCATCTGGATCTGACCCTGGTTTCAGCATCTGTTGCAATGTTTTATTGTGACGAGCCAACTAGAAAAAGAAGAAAAAAACACTGATTTATGTCCTGCTGCTATGTTTTCAGCTTTATCATCTCCACTTAACTAACACAAATCTTCCTTCCCCCATCCCCATATACTTACATGCTCAACCCAGTGGGGCTCTCTTCTCAGATAACAACAAAAACGTAATTACTTGAGAACAATAGAAATAATTTAGTCTTAAAAAGTCAGCAGCAAGTCTTGGGCTGAGATTTATGAAAGGCAGCTTAGCTTGCAGCCTAGATGGCTTTTGGAGGGCTTTTGACAAATGACAAAGAATTAGACTGAATGCTTCTTTTCACTCAAGTTTGGATATAAAATGTGCATACCTCTGACTACATAATTACATTTACAACTAAATTTTTTCTGCAATTTCAAGTGGCTAAACAATTCTTCACCATGTTGTAGGTTGGTATTTCAGGGCTGCCAAGATAATGTCCGTAGCTATTTCAGAGGCAGCTGGACTGCAGCGGAGGGCAAATACATTCCATGTACACAGCACATACCTACACACACAAATATGTATCTCCTACAAACTTTTAGAAATTATATATGTTACATGAGTCATAAAATACATCTGTTCTTGTTGAATAGTAAATATCTTAAATGCTCAATAGCAGCACAAAGGTTAATACTGAGAATGTCAGCAAACGCATTTAAGATGTCCTTTAGGTCAGTGAAAAACAAAGACCTAATTACAAGGCATGAGGAAACGCTATTGAAAATGCAATTTCTCCTATACCATTGTGAGTGGTTTTCATCCAGATACTGCAGTATTTCACCTGTTTTAAGTGGGGAAATCTGCGGGAGGAAAGGAAAGGCTATCTTACAGACATGATCCAGACTTTAATCACTACTCTGACATTACCACAACAGACTAGGCAGAGATGTTAGGAACAAGGCAGGCACAGAACTCAAAATGACCACAGGAACTAGGCTTTGAAGTGCTGATCACCACAGGTGGATTAGGATTGTACTACATGAAATAACGCTGTATGGTGAGGAATTACAAAACAATTGCAAATCTACAAAAAGAGTGCAGGGATCAAGTCTAAAACTAACAGTGGATGTAAACAGATATTATAATAATCTAACCAGAAAATTATCTCACTTGTTATAAGCTATTTGCATATCTCATTATCCTCCTTATAAAAGAAGGAGGGGGGACTAATACAAGTAAAATCTACTCTATTTGTTCCCTAGAACCTACTGATAAAAATAAATTTTATTGTGGATTTTGATATAAACTTATTAATTAAAGATGAATAATAAATGAAAATAAATTAAATATTCAAAAGAAAGAGAAAATATGAAATAAATATTCAGGAAGAATAAACATACTTCATACAACTTCCTCATGGACAGAAGTCTGCTTGGCCCTGACAGCAGAGCCTTGAACCAATGTGGCTGAACTTCAGCCTTTTATAAAAGGGTCACAAGCAGATATACAGGGAGACATGCAAAAAAATCACAGGGGGGTCAACCACAGAGCAATATTCCTTCCATCAATAAGAGATTTCTACCTTGAAGAGTTACTTTTTTACTCTTCCTAGCAAATGCATGCAAAGTCTCATTACACGTATTAATCTTACACAACTTTCACTTATTTTTAAGACTAAAAAGGTTCTTTTAAGACTACCTGGCTAGTTATCCTTCACACAAGCCATATAACCCAATCCAGTCAGTAGTTGCTGCAGTATGACTGCAAGATCTGCTTAGCAGGACAACTTGAGTTCATTTCCTAGAGGTCTTTTGCATTCCTCCCAGTACATGCTCCAGCATCATGAAAAAACAAGGTAAGCTTATGGAAACAAGGTACTGACTAAAAATTCCCTTTAAACAGTGTTACTATTTTTGACTTAGCTTTATTGAGTGCCCCTCTGCTTCTGTACTTACAAAAGGGCAAGTGAGAGCACACAATTCACCTCCTCTGTATCATTCATCATTCTGTACACTACTGACACATCTTCTTTTATTTGTCTCTTCTTTAAATTAAAACAATCTCTATCTTTCCCATCCCTCCTCAAACAGAAGACTCTCTGTGACTCAATTATTTTCCTTGTCTATCTCCAAACGCCCTTCACTTTGGCTATATCTCTTCTTCAAGATACAAAGAAAAGAACTGACTAGACAGAATGCAACCACACCATGCTTGTAGTGGTGAATTAGAATAACCAGACGCAAAAATATTCCCCTTTTTTTAATCTTCTGTAATAGGAAGATCTTGGCCTATGTTTTGACCCTTTTTTGTCCAATGTCAGCCATTAAGAGTTTGAGTTTTCTAATAAATGACAAGTTAAGGATGTATGGACAGTTCTTCTGATATTGAAATTCTGCCAGTTTGGAGAAAGGGACATGTATAATTTCATGAATTTTGATTAATACCACAAAAACTTTCTATAAACTTGAATTTGTATGCAGAATTGGAAACACCACTTTTAAGCCATATGAAATGTCAAGATATTGCTTCATTATATGCTTTTAACTGTCCATAACTTTTACTGTAAAAGTATACAACAAACAGTATGAGTGACATAAGTTTTCTTACCACACAGACTAGAAGGGAAAACTACCTCAGCCTTCTTGTCCTATAATGGGACTTAGTAGCCCAGTGAGTTAACAGACTCCTGATGATTTGAGACAGTGTTGATGCATATTCATACATATTTCACTGTCAGGTTTCATGTGAATTGCAGCCATGTATTGTGAAGCAGTGTGGATTTAGTAATCTTCATTAGACTTTTTAGACTGTTCTTTCAGGCAGTGACTGTCTTTTGCTGATGTGTGTACAGAGCCTAGTGCAATGCAGCTGGGGCTTCCCAACACTATCACTAGACAAAATGATCTGAAGAACAGACTGGGACCTTTTGTGTTGCCAGCAAAAACACACACTGGAAACAACCAGAGACTGCTGACTAAGCTGCGGGAACTACAACAGATTGCAGGAGGGAAACCTACCTAGAGGTGTCAGCAACAGTGCTAGGCAGGTAAGCACTCCTAACTTATTTCTTTCTGCTTCTCCATTTCCCTATATCCACTTACCTTCTTTAGTTTAGACCTTCAGAGAGTAACCTCAGGACAAAGAGTACTTTCTGCTTGCATTGCAGTTCCTATGTGGGATGGATACTCCTACGTTGACACAATAGTAAGTACTGCTAATATTTCTGTATTGTCACAGCTACATTGATGAAAGAATGGTGTGGACAGCAATCTCTGAAAGCTCAGATGGAAAGCAGAGGCCCACAGGAAGACACAGAACAGCTTCAGAAATGCTATGTTATTTGGCAACTACAATGTTTTCTGAAGCTCTACTTTCCTTCCTTCTCCCTGTAATGAGCTCAAAGGCCCACATGGGCAAAGGGGACTGTATCAACACACTCCTTGACCAGCACAGAGCTTTTTGTGAGATGAAAGACAGAGCAATGAAAATAACAATGCAGTGACAAACTGTGAACCTAAAATATGGAAAGCTTATCCAAGCTTATAATGCAATCTCGGTGACAGTCTGTGACTGGCATGTAAAGGCCATTCGAGCTCTCAACAACATTTTCTTCGTACTTAATTCCTGTGAGGTAGTTATTTCCAAATCTTTCTGGGCAGCTGGAGGACAAGACACTGGATGGACATGGACAACAGCAACTATAATTGAAAAGAAGAGCCCCATTTATGTTTATAAACCAAAGCTCAGAAATGCATGGCAAGCATCACTGATACAAAAAATAACCATCTCTAGAGCCTGAATTTGCACAGACCCCCCCCCCCAAGTTACTTCTGAGGAGAAAACTCTCAGTCAGTCATTCACTCACCCATCAATCATGAAGTGACAGTATTTTAAATGCCAACTCTGTATTTTATTGCTCACGAAGACATGTAGGGAAAAGGAAGCAACATCATACAATGGAACAGTGATTTCCAAAGAGGGGATGTCTAAGGCAGCAGTTAGATGAATAAAGATAATTTGGCTTTCAGTCAGTTCCCGAGGAAGGACTGTTGTTCATCTTGAAAGATACTTACTTAAAAAAATTGGAAAACACTGCAATAAAGCATCAGTACAAAATGTGAAAGATTGAGGACAGACCAAGAATGCTGAAGGCATTAATAAAGAAACAGTAGAGAGAAATGACAGAATTACAAGTAATATTCAGTCTAAACTTCTCACACAACATGATTATAAAATCAGATCTGCTAGTCATCTGGGATGCCATATATGATCAGCAGCGCGGAAAACCACAGCAGGCTCATCTTTTGCAATTAACAATATATGGGTTTCCTACAGGCTTTTTGTTTTAGAATCAAGTTTTTCTTGAACAAAAATGCAGTTATTTAAATGTTCTCAAAGAAGAAGTGATTTAAAGCTGGGAATGTTCACGTCATTAGCCTGAAAGTAACTCATTGACTTGGGATACTACATTGGTTTGCCAAAACATTATGAACTTATGTGGGCACGTGCGGAAAAATTCCTGGGAAAAGAGAAAGTAATTCTCCACTTTTCATTATTCCTGTAAACCATAGCCCCCTTCTGTATGTGTTGTAACTGGTCATAACTTGCAAACTGCAAGGATCTCCTCTGTGGCTCACAGGAGACATGAGGTATAACTCAGTACACAGCTGAGTGGTTGTAAAAGCTGCTGATTTCATCAGGCTTTGCTTCAGCCCTGGAAAAGAACAGGAGTCTGGGAAACAGGAGGTAGAAACAGCAGGCTGAAACCCCACAGATTCTGAGAGATTTATGTCACTCTCTAGTATTTTGAGACTGCAAACCTGTGCGGTAAAGGTGAGTTTGTATGACTACAGTGGTATAAAGGGATCTACATGGGTGAAACTTAAGTGTCCTGTAAGCAAGCAGGGTTTTCACAGGAGTTGGTCTACAGGCAAAGTGTCAAACATGTTAAACCAATTTTCCACAAAAGGCTGATGGAGTATTACTATAAGCTCTCAATAACTGGCTGAGAAACACAAATAAAAACAGTTTCTGTGCCTTGAAACACTTTATATTTACAGTATTACTATTAGGTAATACAAGCACCTAAACCAATAGAAATAAAATTATATATATAAAAATTATCCTTGACACCAATTGTCTTGAATTTGTTCTTATAGTTGTAAGGCAGCAGTAATGCTGTTACCTGATGCTGGAGATACCTGGCACACATGACAAGGGAAGGGAACTGGGTTAGGCAGCAGTTGGGAGTGTGTTGGGGATTGGGGCTCATTGTGGGGAGGAACTGAAGTGTGGTGTGCTTGCAAGCTACAGTACTGCACAGTAACCCCTCTGCCCTTAGCCCATGCCCCAGCTGCAGCTCACTAACCAACTCCATGGTGTGCCCCCTCTAACATGTCAGAGCAGAGAGCAGCCACTACACAATCCTGGAAGTTCACGAACCACAGACCTTGGGGAAAGCAAGGTAAGAGCTGTTTGTATAGACCTCATGTCCAATGCATGATCTGATAGATCTGCTACGACTTATCTTCATCTCTGCCCTGTCAGTAACCAGGTATCCTGCCGTGTAGGTTGCCATCCCAAAGGCCAGTGGTCTTTCACCAAGGAGAAACAGCACAAAATGTGACTTGCAGCAAGAGCAGAATAACTGCATTTGTTCAAATTAGTTTCACCTTGCTGTGCATACTTGTGCAGCTGGGGCTCATTTACAGCAGCAATCTCTTCCTCATTTTTCCCCTTCAGTCCCTTGGCTCCTGGAGCCGGGCAGTGTGAGACCTGGCACTACCAAACCCCCTCATCACAAGGGGAAATCCCAGTCATCTCCCTGAACACGCTGTTTTCTGCTTGAAGAGTGAGAAATGTTAAAAAGCTGCCTGGGCACTGACAAGAAAAAACCCAAGGATCAAGAAAGAACAGTAAAGAGAAAGTCAAGCGAGTAGCAAACAGGATGGTTGACAGACAGAAGAGGTCAGGAGACAGAAAATAAGATCCTCTTCCTTGGCATGCCAGGGCCTTACCACACGCCAGCTCCCTGCCCAAAGGCAAATAGGAACACTAGGAGTGTTCCATCGGTAAACAAGGAGAGAGAAAAAGCAAGGAAAAAGGAAATGTCATCTGAACCATAACTGAGCAGAAAATTTTATTCCAACTGGCTGTACTAACAGTAATAACAACTTCTCAACTCCCCATGTTCCAATCAAAACTGAATGGTGCTTTCTGCAATACACAGGGCAACTTCCTTTCCAGAAGTCATTACAGTTTTATAGAGCGGCACCTTTGCACTCTACCACAAAGCAATCTGTTAACAAACATTAGGAACAGCAGGGATGGAGCAATGGGAGACTCTCAAATCAAGTATTCATTGATTTCATTTAGATGATTATATTGTACAGAGCAACCAAAAGGCTTTAGAGTTAATCTTCCCCTGATGGCTTGTGGTACATGAGGAGGGCCCTGGGTGGTCCAGACGCTTTGGATTCTGTTGCTGGGTCTTCCATGGCCTCATATAACCTCTAAGACACCACCTCTCCTGCCAAGCCTCCATGTGGTACACACTAAAAATTGTGCATAATAGTGATCTACCTCACAGGGAAGTGAGAAAAAACCCCATGTTAATATTATCACATAAGAGAAACCACCACAGTTAAGTGATCTCTATCACTATTATGTTTGTTGACCCCTTAGGAAATTCACGGCTATTTTTTGCTGTGGCTTTGCTGTTCTTTTATTCCTGATGAAAGCCAGAAGAAGACAAAATGACTTGCTAATATTTCAATGAGCTTCACTTCCATTTGTCTTCTTTGTAATTTCTTTTGCAGGCAAAGCTCACTTGCAAAAGAAGTAAAATGCATGTGTGGGGAAAGTTCATGACAGATAAAAAGTGTTGCAGCAAAACAGAATTGATTCAAGGCGGGTGGGTGTGAAACACCTGCAGGCTTCATGTAAACTGGCATGGGCAGCTGTGCCTATGGGAGCCAAACCAGCTCAATGCACACACTGGTCACATCTGGATTTATTCATGTACACTGACAACACTGAACATAGGATGTGGATAGCAGTATGCAAACCAGAGTGTTCCGACAGGATGACTGCTCTTGTAGACTACCTCCTATGATTATTGTAAGCAAAGTTTTGGACAGTACAGGATGGAATGAAATAAGGAGATGATGGAAGTATCAGACATTATTAGGAGAACATAACAAGAAAGTTCAATGCAAAAGGAAGAAAGGCAGCGCAGAGTAACTGCAATTAATCTTCAGAGTATACATGGAAGATCCCAGCCACACGCAACTTATACAAAAGGCAGATAAAACATTGCACCCAAAATAAGACCTTACTGGCATGGACACCAATATTGTACAGACCCAGCCTGAGAAAGACCAAAACCAGCAAGCACATGGATCTGAAATCTGCACAGCATTCACCTCTAAATGCCATACACTTTATATACATACAAAACATATACATAAACCTGACATAAGAGAACTGTGAATGACATACCCTTTTCAGGAACTACTAAAATCCTCTTGTTATCAAGCACTTTACTTTCTAGATTTCTCTTCTTATTCAGAACAGTGATTCTCTGCAAAATAGCCATCTACTGCTGTCTAGTATGTGGCCCTTAAAGAAAAGGAAGGCTAGCACAAGCAAAAGGAGGAACTGCTTACAACTCTTATTTTGGGTGCAGTGTGGTGAGGGGAACCACAGTTTTAAGTCTTTAGAAGACACTGACTGGGAGTCAATCTCCCTTCCTCTGGCACCAAGAGCAGAGCAGAAAGTTACATGGGTTGATACTTCCACAACGGGCTCATGCTCTTCTCCAGCATCTACCCAAAATATAAAGAAACCAGCTCAGTCTCTGAGACTTGCATTGCTGGCTCCATCCTCACGTTTTCCCCAAATTAAGTCTCATCTTGTAAATTTGCAGTATTTTTTTGCATACTGGCCCCTTAAGCTGAATGCAGTTCACCAATCCAATGTATGATACAACCATCAGCTCTGCTACGTGCAGGTATGGATTGGAAGACGGCCACTCTACATACGCTGCACTTGTAGAGGCTGGGATTAACCATCTATCAATCTTAAATGAAGTACATTAAAGAGGCTTATGTCCTCAGCTGCAACTTGATATCAACCTCCAGAATTCAAGCATTTGATTGTCACCATTCTGTGGTCCTCTCAGTTGTCACACCAACAGCAAAGTAAAAGTGTGTTTCTAACCAATCCTTGTTAGCATCTCACCTCTTCAGCAGGTATTTCCACAAGACACAAAAACCATAACATGTCCATTCAGGTTCAAAACCATGCAAAACTAAAGCAGCAAGGAAACAACTGAAGCTGCAATCTGTCAAATACACAAAAGACATGCATTTCCTAACCTCTGCAAGGTGTCTGATGCATATTCTTTCTGGGGTACAAAACAGGACAGTTACCGAGTGTGGAGATGCACAAGAACTGAGAGATGTCCCCCTCCAAATAATTACAGTGGTGAGATTTTGCAGCTTTTTCAATCATGGTGTCGAGTGTTTGCCTCACCCTTTAGTAGAGCAAAAAAACATTTGGAGGCATAGGAACAGAGAGAAGAGAAAGTGAAATGGTGAGAGTTGCTCTTTCCAAGTCTGTATTCTGGCTACTGTTCTCAGCAGTGCACTTTCACCTGGCTTTTATGAAGTTACAGTTCCCACTGGGAGAGCAAATGGTAAAGATTTCACCTCTCTCCTCACTAGACCTTCACAAATAATGCTGCTCCAGCTAACCAACTGGTGCTCTACAGGCAGACTCATAGAAAGAAGAGGCTGGAAAGACCAAGTTCATTTGAGGCTACCACAGATCATCATAAAACCAAGTCTGAAAATCTCTGCCCATACCTAAGAGAAGAGGAACCATTTCTTTAACACCAGGTTGATTAGATGCTTATCTAACCTGTCTGAAGGTGTTTCACTCCTCTAAAACTACTGGTAGTCTTAAGTAACTGAGCATCTCACTTTTACTGTAGAAAAGCATAATCAGCCATTAAAACTAAATTTCACAGCTGGACAGTTTTATCAGTAACTCTTAAAGGTGCCTCAGAAAAACTGTAAGGTGGACCTAATTTTCAGTTTTCAGTGTTGTCTTAAATAAGTTAAATAAAGAGGATGGCAACTGAGGTAGCACTGCCTATTTGTAGATGGCAAATTCAGATCTTGTCTATTCTGGAAATCCCTATGATGACTGAGATACCTAATTAAATTATGACATCAGAGGAGATGAGAGTTAAAACTGAGTAATTGTGAGGAACCGACATATTTTGACATTCTGTTTAATGTTCTTTATTTTCGTTAACCTGTAATTACTTCAATGACTACTGAAGCATTGAGAACGACAAAAAGGTATGTCTTTGTTAGAGAAGATGTCCCACAGGATTTTAATTAAGGTGTAGGATTTCACAATGCAGATATCAGAGCCCTATTAGAACTGCTCTGATAATATTAAGCATGACCAGACTTCACTTTCATGGTATTTCCACAGTTACCCTCACTTCCCCTCAAAACAAACAAACAAAACAAGATCCTCCTAGCTCAGAGAAAAATGTTTTAGTTGTGCTTTAGCTATAAGGAAAAGAGCACTTTGGGTCATGTGAAGATCATCTCCAATGGAAAAGGCCCAGCTCTGCCTCCAGAGCAAGCCTTCACCTACAGTAGATTATTGCATCTCAACACCGGGTGTACTTCATCTGAACAATGTTAAGTAGCTACATTACATACATTTCTAAGCAAACAATATGTATGCACTGCAGTTGAGGGCAACTGAAACTGCAGTCTACTTTGAAGGCTGACTTTGTAAAGATGGCACTGTATGGTCCCAAATTTATTGTCTCTCTGTGGCTTTTAGATTGGGTTTACTCAGTTTACAAGCAAAATGATTTTTAATTCTACTTCATGCTTCTACATGCAATTTCAATCAAAAAGCCATAAATCAAGCCATCTTCTTTTTTGCCCATATATCATCACTCTTAATGAAGACTGTGTATGCCAAAGGCAAGCAGGGAGCTCTAGGATAGGACTATGGTTTATGAGCAACAGATCAAGTTCTCTGCTAGTATAAATCAGTGTCGATGCAGGAGTCCTGGACAACGCAGAGACGATCAATGTGATCAAGTGATTGCCAAACTTTATTAGATATAGTGCTCTTCTTATACCCTTACACCCTTATGTAATAGCTTTGGATACTGAGCTCTAATTCGTTGGTCTACAGGTTACTATCGTTTACAAAGCTAATGTTTACAGCTTGTTATAATTGTGATTAAATACGTTACTCTAAAAATACAGTGGGAAACTACAACCTTGGCAGAGATCATTCTCTGCACGTTTTCAGTGGAAAATTACAGAGGCCTAACAAGACAACTGACCTTGCTTATGCCTGCCAAGAATCTTCTTACTTTACAGTAACAAGGCTCAGGGTATCGGGATCGCTCACTACGTGGCCTTGGCTCTTTAAGAATTCCCACAGATCAGTATTGCTTGCCTACTTTCAGGGGAGTCATCCCCATGTAGACCAGGGTTTAAGAGCAACAGGTCAAGTTCTCTGCTAGTACAAATCCATATTGCTTGCCTACTTTCAGGGGAGTCATTCCCATGTAGACCAGCTGAGGATATAGCAAAATGAAGACCCGTTCTTAAAGTGAGAAGCTAAGTAACTGACCTGCTGAGGCAGAACCAAAGGAGAACCAAAGTCATTCTCAGCCTGTACTGCTTCAGATAGCAATAACAAGGTAGTATGTTTCTTACTAATACCGGACTGAAAATAGAGCCTGAGAGCAGAGAATATCTTAAGCAGTATGTCATTGTCCCACAGCCAATTTTCAGAGTAAAACCACAGACTAATGTGAAGATTTCACAATGCAGACATTTGAAAAAGGATATTTCTTCTAGTGTAACGTTTGGGCCCTGACACCAGTACAACATATTTCCCAATGACAAAAAAAATCTTGTAAACCACAAAACACAAGGACACAGGATTACAGAAGTTAAAGATAGAAGAAGAAACCCACAAAGCAGAAATATTAAGGCCACCTGCACACTAGTGAAATGCACAGTTGCTACAGCCAAACAGGATATTATCCCTCATTAATATTACAGATAACAAAACACACACATATGTATAATAGATACTTGATCTTACCCTGGAGAAGTAAACCCAGAAAAATGAAAAGAAGCTAAAACCTTTGTGGTCAATCTACAGTAAAAGCTGTAGTCTGAATCTTAGCACCTATTAACAGCCGAAGTCAACAGGATACCAGAGGGAAAACAGAGGTTCCATGTAGATCCCTGTCAAAGTCATGACAGGATTCTGAGGTGAATGCTTCCAAAGAGAAGAGGAGAAAACAGAAAACACTGAAGGACAAGTTGCCAAGGTTTTAACCTGAGACCTAACAATGAAGCACAAGTTGCCAAGGTTTTAACCTGAGACCCAAGAGCAGCCACAGACATTTGTTTAATCTTTCAGGTGCTCATCAGTGTCAAGCCCTTGTGGCAGCCTCCATACTGTCTGTCTATACTATAGCTGGCTGAACATAGAGTTATATAGCACCCTAATGAGCCGCAAGGAGGGTGATGTGCGTCATTGGCTTCTGTTTCAATCTTGGCAATCTAAGCGTAAAAGCCTTGCAACAGCTTCTGATTCTGCTGACATTTAATTAGCTGGTGTCATTTTGATGCCATAGCCTGTCTCATCAGGATGATAACTACAAAACAACATGTGGAGCATAAAAGTTCTATGAGAAGTTTCAGGTCTGGCAGCCAAGGATACAAGTCCCCTGACAGTCACTGTTCATGGGACTGGTCCCCATTAGCCCTTTGTTTTGGCACTGCTATCAGCGAGAGTGTCTCTGCTAAGGAGGGAGAAACAAAAAGCCCCTCAAACAACCCAAAACTGCAAACCTCAGTATAGCCTTACAAAAAAAAATACATCCTTTAGCTTAAGAAATTCTATCCATCCTGCAGAACAGGAGCATCCCTATTGCACAAACTCACAGATATTAATCCTGAAGGACAGGTTTATCCTAAAGGATAGGTTTTATCATTTACCAGCTGCCAATGTAAGTCTTGTTTGTTTAAGTATAGTATAAGTATGCATAGCACTCTCCATTTGCTATCAGGTGTTTGGGAAGACAATCTTCAATAATACCTGCCAATTGCTGCTTGCTCACATCAGCTGCAAAAGCTGTTTTGTTCATGAACAGAATCAATTCAAAATCTTTGTCAGTAGAACCTAGACACTACCTAACGTTTTGTAAAGACAGACACTTACAGGACTAATGGACTACAGCTCTGTTTTTGAGCCAGGCATCTACTTGAGGAAAAGGATGGGCAGAAAGAGATCAGCACACTTCAAAATTCACTGAACCAGTGTGATTCCCAGATCTCAGCTGTTCTGGAGGATCCCTGCTGGAGCTGAAAGCTGCTTCCTAACTCTGGGGAACTCACAGCTCCCACAAGGACAGACAGATCTCTTATAGGTTAATGTTGCGAGCCAGTAATGGCAATACCACCATCAAGGTGTTCTTGCAAGACTTTTCCACTTGGCTTCTGTCTATCTCTTTTCCATGGTATAACCATGATGTTATCATTTCAGCGACTTAATGTCCACTGAAGACTACTTGGGATTGTAATTGGTTCCACCCATTCCCTATTCTAAATAGCCTTCCAGGTGTTTCTTTGCTGTGTCTTACAGAAAGTGCTTGTCAATGCACAGTATTAAGTTGTGGGAATCTTAAAGAGCCAAGGCCACGTAGTGAGCGATCCCGATACCCTGAGCCTTGTTACTGTAAAGTAAGAAGATTCTTGGCAGGCAAAACCAAGGTCAGTTGTCTTGTTAGGCCTCTGTAATTTTCCACTGAAAACGTGCAGAGAATGATCTCTGCCAAGGTTGTAGTTTCCCACTGCATTTTTAGAGTAAGGTATTTAATTGCAATTATAACAAGTGATAAACATTAGCTTTGTAAATGGTAGTAACCTCTAGACTAACCCATTAGAGCTCAGTATCCAAGGCTGTTACATAAGAAACCTAAGGGTGTAAGGGTATAAAAGGAGCACTGTATTGGAATAAACTTTGGCAATCGCTTGATCACATTGATCATCTCCATGTTGTCCGTGACCCCTGAGTCAACATTAAGTAATTAATTTCTGCCTTCTTCATCAACACTCATTTTAAAATGGTCAAATTTCACCATAAATTTAACCCTGATCATTATCATCACTTCTTGCAGAATACTGTTTTGTCTGCCTGGGACAACCCAGCCAGTTCAGAAAGCTTTGGATTTTCATGCTAAAGGACAAGTTACATGTAGTGATCCTACATCACATCTGGAGGCACAGAATCACAGGGTTATATCTCGGGTACACTGAACTATAGAAAATCTGCACCCATCATTTTAAGCAAGGCTTTGCCATAGAATCCCTTGCCCTGACTTGAATTATATGCAATAATTCATATTTTCTTTACAGTGTATGATTTAATAGATGTATTTTATTTTATGCATGCACACACAAACACAAAGGAAAAGTTCATCTATCCAAATGTTAAAATACAGCTAAGTGAAGAAAAGCCAACAGCTGCTCCAAGCTAAACATCAAAAATAACTACCCACAGTAAACCTTAAACCTTACAATAACACCCTCACACGCTTGTATCTATTATCTTATGAAATCTCTTCTTGCCCTAACAATCCATAATATTAGCAGCACAGGAAAGTTTATTTAAAATATATACATTAGCATGATCTCTTTAAAAGATTCTTGGAGTACTAATGTGCTCAGTGATTATGCATTCTCAACTGTAATACTGACTAAATGCCAATTTCCCTCATTAGTAAAGTAGCTAGGATCGAGTGAGCATAGGAGGAAGCCCAATGTTGCAGTTAAAGTATAGTACTGGGCATCTAGCAGGCTGTATTCACTTCCCATGACAGCTAATGACTTGCTGTCTATACCTGCTTCTGGCTTGGTGTCTTTACTTGCACTAGTGGGTAATAACCACCTACTTTAAGAGAAGGGGAAACAAAATTAACAAAAGCTTTTAACTGGTCCAAAATCCTATAAAGGGAAGATTAATTCATTAAAAATTTTGGAAACCACTATTATTATTATCACTTATTTGTTCTGCTGTTGCAGAACAAATATATTGTTCTTTATTGCTGTTTATAAGAGTCCCATAACCGTATAGTCCTAGGCATAGATTTGATGTGGTCCCAGTCCTTGCTGTACTCAAACCTGACAAATACATACAGTGACATGCTAAACAGAAATCCACAGAAACAAAAGGCTTTGGGCTTCTTAGAATTTTACATATTTGGATAGCTAATTTTTTAAAAACTGATTTTAGTTTCTCCTTCATGAATATATCACATCCAAGTCTCAGTATCAAACCAGTCCTATTTGATATGTCAGAACCAGCAACTTTTAAACAATATCCTGTAGTGTACCCCTACTCCCAAACTACAAATCCATGCCATCACTTATTACCATTATACTTGCCTAGTTAGCAAATACTCTTCATGCGTGTACACTAATAAGCAATATACTGCATGAAGTAAACATGGCAAGGAGACATCAGTTTGATAAAGCTTGTTAATTTTGATAAATCTTGATTCTGCTTATTAAAAAAAATAACAAATATATAAGGCTGAATAACTTATTTTGCTCAGTCCATTTAAAGTTTACACTAGAGAGGAAGGAGTATGACTTGCTCATGATGTCCAACTGCTATGGTATGCTTAGTAGTACCTGCAGCAAGAATCTTACAATTCACAGCAATTCCTACCTCTTTTCCCTTGGTTTATTTCGAGAGCTTATAAATGGAACAACACTTCCAACTGCTTTAGTCTATCAAAAGATAGCCTAGCTCAAGCCCATGCTCGTTTGTGCTGTATACCTGTACTGATATCATGCAGTGTTAACTACTTCACTTTATGGGGTAGAGGAAATGATTTTTCGTTATGTCTTGGTGCCACCAGGAAATTATATAAGTAGGTTTGGTACTCCACTGGGGTTTAAATAAGCTTTTAGTTTAACCTCATGAAAAACCCCAAAACAAACCCTTCTACTTCTGTAACCTGGAGGTTACAATGGTACTGTGGAGTTCCAAGACCTGTGCTCCCTCTCCAGTGAGGCATTTAAGTGTACCCCTAAAACTGAGTAGTTGAGTAAACATTTTGCCAGCCTGAGAGCACAGAAGAAGCATCATGAAAGGGGTGGCACACTAAGTCAGTACCACTATACCCCTGCAACAGCTTTGGGAACCAGATTGAGGAAGTCACAAGACACTGACAATTTTGTTACAGTATCATCACTTGCTTCCCTACTTCCCTACTCACATCCTTCTAGACCAAAGACATGTCTACACACCTCTACAGGCAGAGGAAAGTGAGCAAGCTGACTGGAAGCTATGCACAGTTATTTCACATTCTTCTGCACCTCACGAATAAAGCCTCTGGCTGAAAGGTCCAGTGTATTAGCTTGGTCTTCATGACTGATTTAGACAGCTTGCATGTAGCCAAAAAACACAAGGAAACACTCCAATGTACTTTCTGTTAACAGAAGCACATACATACATGCAAACTACAGGAGCCTGTGGTTATAAACAGTGCGTTATCTTACTCCATAGTAAATGCAAAGGAGTCATGAACCTCACTGAAATCCTACTGACTCCAATAAAGCTTTTTTTAGTTTACAAACTACTGAAATACTTTGTTGTAACTAACAGGTAACAAGGTCAAGCAGAGGATTTCTTTTTCTTTTTATGAACTATTTTTCTGGGGGTTAATTATTTAAAAATGTGTTTGTCCTACATAATGTTTTTGCACATAAGAAATGAGTATGAAACTTTCTTGTGCTACTATGTCAATAGCTTTTCTAATCACTACAGAGACATCACATCAAGATGAAATCTCGTTGTGGACAGCTTTCCTAACTCTGCAAATTAGTGCAGCCTTCTTTAACACTATCTTTTAAAATGACAGCAGTAAAAATGCCACACCAATTTATTTTGGTTGAGTCTTGAGAAGAGGAGGTATAAGCTGATGGAAATAACCATAACACACCACTGGCATTCACCCGAGACTACTGTAAGACATTAGCAATGTCAAATTTAAGGCTTTGCTCTCAGCGTGACATTTGAACAAGACAAAGAATACAGAATCTCCTGCGTGGATTTTCATGAGAATTGTGAACACTATCTAGCAATAATAGGATGTGACCTCAAGCACCAGCTTGTGTCACCCCTCCACAAGTGGCTGTACAAGAGCTATGGCTGGAAGGAGTCCCTACCCCAAAGCCAGTCTGCAGAGTGGGGGTGCAGCTCATGGTAGTTCCTCATGGATAAGTCAGTTCTGCTTTCTCTCAGTGGTGCTCCCTTCTCCTCTCTGCTCATCAAATGGGAAAAGTGAGGAGCAGCAGTGTCCTGACAGCCTGGAGTCAGTGCAGGGGAAGCAGCACAGCTCTGGCACACAGCAGGCTGGAGGAAGATGAAGAAATAAAGGAAAGAAAAGAAAGGACAGAGAAACATGTGGAAGAGGCGTGATAATGGTCATATGGCATATTTAACAGTGTCTTAGTATAATGTCCCAGAGGCTCTGTGCCCACACACCTCTGAAACATGTGTGATGTATAAGTGTGTACATGCAATTGCATACATGCTCCTGCATATGCATTTTGGACAGGGGTTGGGAGATTGTAAAGTAGATTTAGTAACAGAAATCTCAGCCTTGCTTGTGACATATTTATAACTTTCTATGCGCTGTGGGTCAATCATTTACAAGAATGCCTTTTGCTTCTGGTAAAATCAACCACAGGAAGGGCAAGGAAGGATGTAGTGGTGGCAAAATGCAGAACCCATCATCACCCTGAAGAGTACAACGACAAAAACTGAAAGTCTGAGCTCCCCAAAATAAACTGTTTCTGTTTGAGGGCTGTAACAGCAAAAAGAGGAACTTTTGGTCTTGATTCTGCTATTACAGAGGGACCAAAAAGCTGTAACTCAAGCAAGTGGTAACAAGCAAGTGTCAGGAAAGTGACTGAAGAGCCACACTGGTTGTAGAAAAAAATGTCAGATGAACTGTGAAACTGTAAGGAGTACAGTAAAGAAATAGTTATGTATATGAGGTCAGCCAAGCCAAGAGGAAGGCCCACGCACCAAAAAGCCACTTTGACACAGCAAAGCGTAAGAGGGTGTTCAGAGGGTGGAGCCAGCAAAGGAACCCAGCAACAATGGCCTTACAGAGGAGGGACCACGCTCATATCCTGCCCATCCCAGGGCGAGTGAAAGGGCACACATGGAAAGAGTTTGGTGTCAAGGATCAGCAGTTCTTTGCCAAGAATCATAGCTTTTTATTAGCAGAGAAGAGAGCAAGGCCCCAAATTGCCTGCCCTTCCATTGCTTTGTTTTGATATGGGGCTTGACATGGGTGCAAAGCTACTGTAAACACACACACGCACTGTGTTACAGAAATGAAAGAAAAGGAAAACAGTCCTTTTTTTTGTACAAAGATGGATATTTTTACAGCATACAGAGCCAATCATGCCATTTAATTCTACAGAACAGGAAGGAGCTCAGTAAATTGCTGTAAAAATATCCATCCTTATGCAACCAAAATGCCTACTATGGATTAGGCATTGGAATAGCAGCAGAGTGGTATCATGGACCTCCTCAGCACCTCAATTATGTATCTAGGGACAGAGCTAAATCTACACCTCAGCTAGCTAGTTTACACTTGGTAGTGATCTCTTCTGTAAAATGACCCCAGCAGTCACTTCATACACAGTTTCAGGCCTATATTCTGCTCCCCAAAACTTATTTCCTTTTGCCACAAACCTTGTTACATCACTTACCGCAAACTGTAGACAGAAGAGATAAAATACCAGCATTTTGATTTGGCAGGCATTCCAATTTTCCTTACAAGCATTCATACAAGAAGTAAAGAGTCATACAAGGAAGGAGCTGCAGATGCTTTCTAAAAATACTATCACCCTCAGTGGGTATTTTATGTACAGTCCTACATACAGCACAAAAGTAGAACATGGTCAACTACACCAAAAGCATAGTAACAAGACTTACTTATTTAAATGTGCTGCAAGCACACGATCATAACTCAGTAGCTGTTTTTGCATTCCTTACTGGAAAGAAACATTGCATAATACTAGTGTAACTATAGTCTGCTTTCTTTCTTTTGTCCATTGAGTATTCAATGCCTAACAACACTTAATAAGCACAATGAATATAGAACATTCCCTATCCCCATCTGTTTATTGCTTCTTAGGAAAAACATTTTTATTCAATTTGGCCCTTATATGAAGCTCCAAGCAAAACACCAGATCATTTATGATATAACCAAGAAATATGTGGTCTTTATTTTTTTTAATTAAAAAAACCCTCAATACTCAATATAATTGAAAGATAAGCTGGTTTTTATACCAACTGCTCTGAAGAATTAATATCACACTAAATTAAAACCTTCAGTGTACATTCTGCCTTTACCAGTAGAGAAGCCAAAGTGATCAGAAAAAGCTTGAGCACCCTACAACATAATTCAAAAGGAGAAAACTTTTAAAAAGGCCCCGTTTTTCTTACTGGCTAACTAATGTAACTAAAACAATAGGATCTCCTCAATGCAAGTTCACTTGGTACAGCAACTGAAGCTACTATTTAAAATACACCAATAATGGTAATGTGATTTAGGCTCTGACTGATATAAATGAGCTGTTAATGTTAAAAGAAGGCAAAGCTAAGTGGACATTAACTGTCTTGCTCTACGTTGCTATTTCACATAAAGAGAGCCTACCAAATCTTGTAGAGTGACTACACACATAGTGAGACTGCTCACTTTTCCTGCTCTCAGCAACTTGCCAAATAAAGTCATGTTGTACACAAACACAAGCCAGAAATCACATGAAGGGAAAACTCCCCTTTCTGATCAGACAAGTTTTGTGTGTGTGACAGTGTTCCCTTGCCCTGCCCTACTCCCCCATCCCCATCTGACCTTTGTTTCCCATAACCCTGCTCAAGTGATAATCACCACAGGTGGTCATAATGGATGCATGTGGTCATGATAGCTGCATCCAGCTCAAAGTGGATTTGGGGAGACAGATAACGACACAATAGCCGGGGGCTAATTTCAGCAATGCACCCACCTAACTATAGTGCTGCTAAAGGTCCGACTCAAGCCATGTCTGGAAGAAACTAACGGCTGTAGTCGGTATGCAAATATGACTAATCCAACTATTTTACTCCACAAATAGTGGACAGCCATGGGCCTGTTGAGCATGGCACTGGGGTGCACACCAGCATCTCCCCTTGAGAAGGGTTACTTCTCAAGGTTACTTCTCAAGATTGAGAGATTCCTTGACACAGCAGATTCTTGTTAAGTGATTAATAGCACAGTAAACTGTGAAATCTTAGCTAAATGATATGAAGGATTGATTGTACACATACAATTCTTTAGACAAAAACCACTGACCAAGCCTGGGACTAACTCTTGATCCAGTTGCATCTAAACTCCCCTCTGAGTAGCTTCAAATGCAACAGGGTTTGAAACAGGTTTCTGAACATCATGACTCAATGGAAGAGTCTCCCTGACAGTTTTGCCTGACCCTGCTCTCTATGCAGTAAAAAGTGCACCATGCCATCAAATCTTGTTAAACCACTGTCACATTTACTATTAAACTTTGTTAAATTGCTCTTCTGTATCAAGAAACACATGAATACTCTCTTATCAGTAAGGTGCATCACTCCATTCACAACAGTGTGGAGTTTAATCATGTAGCGCTTTTCTGGAAGCAGTCACAAAAAATAAGACATACCTGATGTGCCAAAATATAGATATTATGGCCAACATCTTTTGGGGAGATGCCATCATCGCCATTCTCGTCCTCGTGGTCACATTCAAGGCCTTGGTTATAAGCATTCTTCATCACATCCACCTGTAACACAAAGGCAACCAGGTAGAGATGAAACAAATGTTATTCTCGAGGAAAAACCACACTGTGTTTGAAGACACATTCTTTGTTCAGCTCAAGCCTGGTTGGGTGCCTCGCAGTTCTGTGAGAAGAGTGAGCAGTCTAAGAAACACTTTCTGAATAAAGACAAGCTTGAAGTATTTATGAACTCCAAACTGCTCCATTTCCCATCGGTAAAACTGCAATCATGAGAAAGGTGCAGGAATGCTGAACCTTTTAAGCAGGTATTTTCACAAACGCTTTTAAAGACAGATCTACAGATATGGCAGGTAGGGTTGTACAGCATTTAGAGTGTAGCCATGATCTCCTTCTGGCTAGAGCAGGCTGACATGTCACTCAGCATTCTCTACACAGCTCAGCAGACAGAAAAAAACAACTAAACCAAAAAGGAAACGAAGATACCGACCTGGGCAATTCCAAAACATTCAAAAGCCTTTTACAGGACCAGTGGGGGAAAATCCTCTATTCCCCACACAGGGTCTGATCCTGCAGTTGTACCTTAGGGATGGCATTATCATGTTGATATGCCACCTTAGTGATGATGCCCCAGAACAATCAGGCTACTGGGCTTTGCCAAAGGCCAGAGCTGATGCCCACAGATCTCCCCACCACATGATTTTTTCTGTCCCTGCTGTTGTACAGTCGATTGGATTGGGAGCAATTTCTTCAGATTTCCAACCTATTCAAAATTCCTGGAGACCCACAGAAGCATCATGGTTGTTCCAAAATACAACCGTTTGTAACTCTCTTTGTTCATATAATATATATATATAATATATATTACATGTCTCTGCACACATTTCTGTTAGCACTGTTTCACGAACTGTACAAACTTAATTTGCCAGCTCCTGACAAAGTGTACTTGAAGACAGTCTACCAGAGTATGATAATTCAGTCAGGAAACAATTACAGAAAAGTGCTCGGAACGGATAAAAATAATGAAGTCGTAAAGACTGAAATCATGCGTGCTTGATCCTTTTAAAGGACTTTTTGTGAATTAGTACTATCCTGATACATTGTGTCACCATATGCTGCCAACACTTTTCAGCTTAGATGCAGATAATTTTAAAAATGTTTTAATGACAGA
The DNA here is from genome assembly GCF_012275295.1 of Melopsittacus undulatus. Taxonomy (NCBI): domain Eukaryota; kingdom Metazoa; phylum Chordata; class Aves; order Psittaciformes; family Psittaculidae; genus Melopsittacus; species Melopsittacus undulatus. Next base: position 81,877,410 of record NC_047531.1, on the reverse strand, counting down.
TTTTTTTTTTTATTTCAGCCAAAAGATTTATGAATATTCAGAAATTTTCTCACCAGTTCCCTTGGTCTCATGTTGAAAAGGATTCTTTCCGCATTCTCGCTGTCGTGCCTGCTTTCCATAATAGCCAGCAAAAGCTTGGAGGCATTGTTCTAGAGACACAAAACCAAGTTAATGCAAATTTGAAATCTATTCCATGGATTAATGACCCTTGCATTTGTTTTAATTGAGATTACAAGCACCACTTTTTTAGCAGATAAAATTTTAAACTACTTCCATCTTTTATTTTACTGACATATTTAAGAGGGGTTTTCTCCCATTTGAATGTCAGCACACTGTAAGGTTAACAAACCCTGCATGCTATATTGGAAGAAGCATTCTAAATACTGAAAAATATTAGACTTAAATACAGACAGGTGAATTAGGGCATTCTGGGGGAGGAGACTTGGAACTGAGAGAGAATACAGAAGAAAGGAGCCTAGGCTTGCCAACACCAGAATGAGATATGGACGAAGAACAACAGATGAGAAGACAAGACTGGGACTGGCTGAAGGAGAATAGGACTCCACAAAGATTTTTCTGTAACTCCGCTTTCCTTTTGCTACAGAATCAAACCAGGACCATCCGATGGAAAGGTCTAATCAGACTCTTGACCTTGCAGCCTACACTGCAGAATTTTAATGGGCACAGTGAATGCGACCAGGTAGACAGTAAGGATAGCATTTTGATTAAGACTCCTAACAAGCTGCTGCTCTGAAGAACTGGATGTTTCCTTCTCTATTGCAGTATTCCCTTACAGTGGTGACCAAATCAGTTGTGGTAGCACTGGTATGATCTCAAACTGAAGAGAAGGGAAGGGAACAAGACAGGCTGCCAGGTAGCTTGAGAAGGAAGAGAAGATATAGTGGAGAAAGACACTAGTGTACTCACTCATGGGCAAGGAAGACTTTGAAGATATTTCCCAGTACCAACAACCCTGGGGATAGAGAGGAGCCTGCTGCAGCTTCCAGAAAGTGAGTAAAGGTAGAGGGTAGGTAGGACTTTTATGTCATTAGCAGCCATCTTCTGCTACTAACGCAGCACAAATGGATGGCATGCTGTAGAGCAGGCAGGCACCACCTCCAGGTTTTTTCTCTCCGATTGTTGCACTTGACATTCAGATGCTCATTTCATAGAATCATAGAATGGTTTAGGTTGGAAGAGACTTTGAAGATCATATAGTTCCAAGGCCCTGCGCAAGTGGCCTTGAAGACTGCCAGGGATGGAACAACCACAGCTTCTATGGTCAACCGGTGCCAGTGTCTCACCACCCTCATAGTGAATAATTTTTTCCCAATGCCTAATCTAAATCCCCCTCTTTCAGGTTAAAGCCATTTCCCCTTGTCCTGTCACTACATGCCCTTGTAAAAAGTCTCTCTCCAGATTTCTTGTAGGCACCCTTTCGGTATTAGAAGGTTGCTACAAGGTCTCCCCATAGTCTTCTCCAGGCTGAACAAGCCCAAATCTCTCAGCCTGTCTCCATAAGAGAGGTGCTCCAGCCCTCTGATCATCTTCATGGTCTCCTCTGGATTCACTTGAGCAGGTCAATGTCCCTCCTGTGTTGAAAGCTCACAAGCTGAAATCAGTACTGGAGGTGGGGTCTCACCTCCCTCAACCAGCTGACCTTCTGATGCATCCCAGCATGGCTGGCTTTCTGGGCCACAAGCACACATTGCTGGCTCATATTGAGCTTCTCATATACCAACACCCCCAATTTCTTTTCCTCATGGCTACTCTCTATCCATTCTCTGCTTGGGATTGCCCCGATCCAGGTGCAGGACCTTGTACTTGGTATTGTTGAACCTCATGAAGTTCACACTGGCCCACCACTCCAGCCTGTCAAAGTCCCTCTGGATGGTACCCCTTCCCTCCAGCATGTCAACTGCATCACACAGCCTGGTGTCACCAGCAAACTTGCTGAGGGTGCATCAGTCCCACTGTCCATGTCACCAACAAAGATGTTGAACAGTGACAGTCCCAATACCAACCCCTGGGGAACACCACTCATCACAGATCTCTACAACTAGATACAGCAGAGTAAAGCACTATGAGAACAGCCAAAAAGACACTCGTATTAGACCCTCTCTACCCTTATATTAACAACATCTTTTCATCCTGACACTATACAGAGTGATATTGAGGTTATATTGTGTGCCAGGGCTTAAATACTAGTCAGTATGAAAGGCCAGGGGGTCATCCTCAAAATAACAAGAGGCAGAATAGAACATTGGCCATCTGTACATTCAGTGAACATTGTCTACCCTGCTCACTAAATGATTCAGGGGTCCAATGGAAAATATAATCCATGAAGATGTAATTAAATACCACATCATAAACTGTGCAAAACAAGCTAAATTAAGTTGACATGGGAAAACATAATTCTGCATTGCCTTTGCTTTGGTTGGGGGATATGAGTTCAGCGCATAATGTTCTCTGAAAACAGTGTCTGAGCTCGTTTGTGTGTGTAAGTGTGTGGGCCTATATGCTTTGCATTCTGTATTTTCACTGCAAAATTTATGTATTTGCAGCTTCAGAGTTGCCTGTGAACACTGACAGATTGTCAATGTTAAACATTACCTGGTAAACTCAGTGTTACGGTATTTCAATGTGTTACCACTCAAAATGAATGCCAGTAACTTCTGAATTTGGATCTAATTGTTGAAATCATATCTGGCCCAGCACTGTGTCCAGTTCTGGGCTCCCCAGTACAAAAAACGCATGGTCTTATTGGAACAAGTCCAGCAAAAAGCCACAAAGATGATTAAGGGAATGGAACATTTTTTGCATAAGGAGTGGCTGAGAGCTGGGGCTATTCAGCCTGGAGTAGAGAGGGCTCAGAGGGATCTTGTCAATGGGAGGGAATGAACTACCTGATGGGAGGGAATGAACAAGAAGGAGCCAGATTCCTCTCAGCAGTGCCCAATGAGAGGACAAGCCACAGACACAAATTAAAATGCACATGATACTCTATTTAAATACAAGAAAACACTTATTTTTTACTGTGAGAGTGATTAAATGCTGGAATAGGTTGCACAAATAGGTGAAGTCTCCAGCTGTAGAGATACTCAACTGAACAGTCTTGAGAAACCTGCTCTAGCTCACCCTGCTTGAGCAAGGGGATTGGACAAGATGTCCTCAAGTTGTCCTTTCTAACCCAAAAGACTCTGCCATCCTATAAGATAGAATAATTTCCACATTTTGACCCTTTGGTATCACTCACCACAATGTTTGCTATTTAAAAAAGTGTAAGGCATATACAGCCTTCTGTGTAAAGGACCAACTGGTCCCTGCAGTGACATCTCCAAACTCTGTTTTTTGTTTACGACATAGAAAAGATGCTCTACGAGCATTTGCCAGCTTCACAATAACTGCAGTGGATTCAGTGTAGCTAGGTCCTGAGATTTCAAACTTTGAGATTTTTCAGGGCTTCAAAAGAACTGCCTGAAATTCAAAGTTAAATGTCTGCTTAAGAGTTTTGCTTGAGGGGAGCCTGAATTGTACTGCCAAACA